>NW_023596921.1:33823497-33874271 GCF_011947565.3 Pollicipes pollicipes
TACTACCTCGCTCGCTGAAGTTATTCATGCATCTCGGCATCACTAAAACTTATGCCGATGATGCATATGATGATGATGATGATGTTGCCCCATTTAAAACAGGGAAAATGTTGAAATTTAAAAATGGGACCTGGCTAAGTGTGCCGGGAAGATATCAGGCGCGTTTAGGGGAAGGGAAGGGAGGACGGAGAACCACCTGCTGCCAAAGCGGCCAGGGCCACTTTTGTCCCCAGACGCCGAGGATGAAGCACCTGGACGTGGTCTACGAAAATCTGGAGCTCTCAGGCAGAACGGCGTTGTCATGGTTACAAAGATGGAGAGCGGCTGCGTGATAAGCATGTCAGCTGGTGATGTTCGCAGCTGCATGAGCTCACTCTTCTGATAAGCGATGGTCTTCTCGGCGGTTCGATGGCTGCCGGCATCGTTTAGCATTTTCAAGGATCCGCTATATTCTGCATTAGCGCGCTTTCATAAAATATCTGCCAGCATGTTGTCATGTAATGTTAAATGTTTAACCATCGCTCGCTGATTCGCCGTCTCGGTAGCGCTGATAGGGGGGGGGGGGGGGGGATCGATGCGACCCCCTGGTGTTTCCAAGCTAAGACAGATACAGTTTAGCGGAAAGTACCATTTGACTGGTCTCAACGAGTCAAACGATTTTAACAATTTTGATGTGGCCATCTTAAAAAACTTGACCCCATTACGCTTGGTTTTGGACCAAACTTTCCCGACTATCGCACTTTTCAGCTCTATAGCGTCATACATCCAATAATTGTCATGTAGTGTCACGAAAGCTATACAGGCGTGTTTCTTCCTCAACTCTGAGCACAGTGGTGCATGATTTCATGTGTTTTGATCATATTTGTATCCTGTATCTCTTTGTAGCGGAGCAATGTCGGCCCGCCGTGCGTTCTGTCGCGTCGTTGATTGCTGCCCGCCACCCGTGCAGGCCGTAGACCGCGGTGCAGTGTTACTAAATCAACTGCAGCTGCCCCGAAACCATACATGCTAGAGACACGTCTTTGTTGTCAGAACATACAAAAGGAATGTCCCATAGGCTTCTGAACATTTGGCTTAAAGCAGAGATCAATCAGATACCTCAATTGAAATTTCCGTCTAGTTGAAGAAGCTTGAGTCAAATCCTGTCCTGATATATGTCCAGAATCCAAATACTGTCCTGATATATGTCCAGGATCCAAATCCTGACCTGATATCTGTCCAGTGTCACAATTCTGCTCTTTTTTCTGCCCGGAATCAAACATTGTCCTCGTAAATCCAGTCTCCTTAATCACTATCATAAATTCAACAAGAAATGCGAAGGTCCGTGGGTTATTAATAGCATTTTGTGTTACCATAATTCCCATGCTATTTAGGTTGTGTTATGAATGACGCTGATTGCTTAATTGTCACTTGGTACCAATGATGACCGGTCGCATCATTTTTCATTCGAATTGTTCACTCGCTACCACAAACCTTCGGCAACGTAAGTATACAAAAATAGCAACATACGAGTATCATATTTCCGATCACGAATTTAATGTGCAACTATTTCTTGGTAACGAACCACGATAAGCCATTGAGAAATATTACCGCTAGCGACAGCATTTTATCTTGAGCCATTATTTGTGATTCCTGGGAAAATAACCGTGCATGTAGCAGCCTGTCGGCCTACTCTGCTGGATCAGCGAATAACTACATATACCACTGATTTGCTGTTTGTCTCTCATTCATATCGTGTGGTTTTTCTTTAGCTCAGTGGCTGCTTAGACGCGAACGACCTAGTAATGTACTGAGTAACCACCAAATCACGGAGCCGTCGTCGTCGTCATTGGAACTTTGTGGCGCACTTAGCTGCTGAGGCTATATGGCGCCGCCTGCCTCTCCCCTTGGCAGGAAGGGCGCGCGCTACGGGGACTCGAGCTCCGTACTTCTGGTTCCCAGGCGCGTAGTGGCTTATACAGACGCGTTTACCCCTCCCCTATCGGCGCCCACAAATCACGAGGCCGCTGACCAAACGATGCCATGACCTGGAAACTGTCGTCTTCATCGGCCTGCAAAATACATCCGACACTGGCGTGGGGCTGAATAACACCCACCAGGGCGTAGCTGCGCTGCAGCTCGGCAGCGGCCCCATCAAACACGGCGGAAACATTCGGTCCCTCTTCTGACACCCAACCCACGAGCGGGGTGAGAAATGATTGCTTGATAACGAGAGCATCACTGGCACCTCTCGTCGGCACGTCGCAGCTGGGTAGACGGTGGTATGACGTCACAGCATCGGTGACGTCGTCATGACGAAACCAGAAGCTGCTGAGTACTAATGACCATGTTGTGTCTCTGGTTCCAGGCTTGGTTAAGCTCGGCGTACACTGCATGACGGGCAGGAAAGTCGCAGTCAAGATAGTCAACAAAGAAAAGCTGAGCGAATCCGTGCTACAAAAGGTCAGTGGAATACGCTACTGTCACCAAAGTGCGAGGTTAGTATGATATCAAGCAGAGCGATTATTGGGCGGGTGTTGACTATGCCATCAACTATATGTCATACTCTAATGGTGGTAAGGCTAGAGCTATTTAATGATGTCTTGTAAGGTTTTTTTTGGCTTCCAAGGCCCTTTCGGGCTCGGAGTCACATAAAGATGCGAACGTCTTTTGCTCCGTTTTGCTTTGTCAACCCGAAGTGTCACTTTGTTCTGAAACCATACGTGAAAGCAGTTTGCCAGAACACTTAAGGAGTTCATGAGTTTTATTACACGAATGCAAAGATGCCCATATATGCACGCATGATATGCAAATACGCGTATTACATACTCATTACCAAATTAAAAAGCTTAAAACGCTTAGAACTCAAAGCGAAAGTGTCGCCGGTCAGTTTGAAATATTACTATGTTACCGCATTAAAAGTGTATTGTAACTACTCAAGGCCACAAGCCCAGGTCTGCCAAGTGGCATATTAAAAGCTCAGAATGTCCTACCTAACACGATAATTGCTGGCACTTTTTCAGCGATGCTTGTGGCGCATCACTTTAGACCGCGCTCCCCTTTCAACAAACCAGATTCGGGTCATACCAACCTGCTGCCAAGGTGCTTGTGTATCTAAAGTCATATGGGCCTCTATAACAGCCTGCTTTGACTCAAATCAGTGCGTCTGGTCTGTGGATGGTCAACGGGGAAAAGAGGTAGGGTCGCTTCTTCACTTGACAATAAATAGCTTTTCTTGCACCTGTTATCACACGTAGTTTTTAATCTGTAAATTTCGACCATGTTTTCCATACTAGATTGTTTGGAAGGATTCCTGAAACTTTTCTCGAGCTGCCGACGTGCATAATTGGAAAGAAGGCACGACACCATCTTTTGCATTTCACCAGTCTTCACTTTTGTCAACGAGTTCACTGCGGCCTTCATGGTATGGACACATTGGTGTCTCTATCTGAAAAATCCTGGTGAGCTAGACGCATTATTGGAAAGACAAAGACATTCGAGAACTGCAAACGCCGTTTTAAATCGAAGCTATTTCATTATCTTGTCCTTTGGATCACACAGCTTCACTATCCAGCCGCGTGGGCAGTGATGACTACAGTCCATCCTATTCACTGCTGAGGGCTTTGCTATAACTTCTATGGGTGGCACTGCCCGTTTAAGCGCAGCTATATTCAACCAAATCAATGCATCTTGGTTATCGAGCTTCAAGGACAATGGTTGAGGTTATCAGCCCCGATATTGCTTATCTTGCTAAGGGGATTTTCGTCCCCCCCCCCCTCCACCATTGTCAGCGTACATTGCACATGGGCGCCATTTTGGCGGCGGTCACCTGTGCCCGTCAGGCCGCGACCTGGCGACGTTGTCCGCCTTACGTCACGACAGCTCGCGCTCGCGTTTGTGGGTGGGTGTGGGAACTGCGCACGGAAACAGTTTCGGCTGAGGACAGGCGACGATGGACCGTAATGGAATATCTACTGTCTTACACCGCTGCATGTCAGTCAGTCAGCTGATGTCAGTCAGCTGTCGTGCGGCTGAAGCGTGTGTGCGACAGCCCGAGCCTGGATCCGGTGGCGATGGGACAGGCCATTTCTGTCGCGTCCAATCTGGGAATCAATCGAAGCGCCGTTCCCGTAATGCTGGCCGACTTGCATTCGTCCGTGTGGCATTTTTAGCCTTCTGAGTCCGCCGTCTCATCTGGTTTTGCCGTTTCATCTCATTTTACAGTTTGTGTTTTCATCTCATGCAATAATGAAACGGCCTTAGTTTGATTCGTTTTCGAATATCCTCGGCTGGATGAGAGCGGAATATGCCAAGGTCTTTAAGGCAACTGAGGCAGGCAACATGAGTGTGTGCTTAGATGGGCTATTTATAATAAAAAGTAATATTGCACGGAGACGGGAGTTGCAAAACATTTGGACAGCTGTAAGGTACTTACACATGATTCTCATGACCCGAACCTACTAGAAGGCCGACTGGGCTAAAGACGGAGGTTTGTTTTCCAAATGAGCCTCTCAGATTCGCAAAACATCGTCCTTGAGTAGGAAAGACTATCAGGCGCGAAAAGGGTTCGTTGATCCCCAAAGATTTTCCGTCCTTAGAAAGTCACCCAAACTTCTCTCAGACTTTTCGCAGAAATGGCATCCAAACATATTGAACAATGTGAAACCGTCCAGTGCTCATCCTTGTTTCAAAACGCTCCGAAAAACACTCACCGGCCTGATGTCAGAAGCACATAGGGACTGGCAGATAATCAGGATCCACGGCGAAGGCTACCATGACTGCGAAACGGAACCTCCAGTCTCGGGACGTACGACCGCGCAAGCTGATTATTGGGTCCAGTGCAAGGCTGGAAATGGGCTAAGTTAGATCGCTGAATTTGTTACCAGAACCGCAAATGTCCTACATTTTGCCGCTTTCTTAGCATCGGAAAAAAGGTGTTGAACCACAGCATATCTTGGAGCGTAAGGTTTTAAAGTACCCGTGCGTGGACTTACACCAGACGGTGATGTGCGCTTTGGGGCTGTATTTGTGTGTCTTGGCTGTGATTTTTTTGCACTCTGAATGAAACGCTCTCAACGGGCTAGGTTCGTTTCCGCCTTTCACTTCCCTCGCCCCCGTCTTTGGGCCCGTTTGTCATCTTCCGTGCATCCCTGTAAATGCATACTTATGACGAGACCGCAGTCTCAAATCCGACGCAACCCGTCAAAGCTAATTGATGTATGCGACCGTCGAAATCCGATGCAGTGCTTGGGCGACTGAGGATTGGCTTCCAGAAAGCCCTGGTAATAGTTTCACGGAATGATTGAGACGAAGCATCAGTTCCACGGATGTTGTCTGGTGTGATAGTATGTGCGCAACATTTCGGCCAGTTAGGTCTCCAGCCATCGTCAGGCGTTACGGTGTCCTGAGCAGCACTGGATGATGTTTGGCTTCGAGCCATGTGGAACAGGGCATAGCACCTGACGGCGGCCGAGGACTTAACTGGCCGAAACGTTGTGTTTACACCGACAAACAAGGGATGACGACAATCACAACAATTATTCCATCCGGAAGACTTGCTATTGTTTGGTCTGACCGCTATCCACGTAAAATAAGTACATAAAATGTGAAACGACAGAAGACATGTAAAAATATCACACAATGAGCCAGAGCACTGCGCCTAGGTGGCGTCCAACGGTGGGCACCAAGGTGGCTGGTTAAACGCGACGCACTCGGGTGGGCGGAGGGAGGCCGATTTGACCCCTGAGATCTAAGACACTAAGGGAGGTGGAGACACCAAATCCACAGGTAGTTCGGCAGCTTATTTATGGTAATTTTTTGGTGACTAGACTATGACCATCACGTCACGTAGAACCAAACAAACTGAAATATGATGTAGGTGTTGGTAGTGCCTATAGCACCATTCACGGAATCAGCCCTAAACTAGGTACTTTTCCCTCAGTAAAAGGTCACGTCGGATCATACCAGATCAGTGGCATTATCTGACCTTTAGGTTAAAGCTATCAAAAGCGTTCAAAATGAGTTTCATTTTCACTTCAAATCAGCACCAGGAACTAATGTAGTAGCAAGTTTCTCAGAGCGGAATGATTGGTCGACCTGATCGATTGCGTGGCCGGGTGAAACGAACGGTTTACAATCGATTTTTTGCATTCTTTTACGAACGGTTTACACCGATGCAGCTGTGTGCTTGTAACCAATATGCAGACCTTATTGCATTTTTATGAGAAAAAAATACATGGAATATAATTTTAAGTTTAAGGTAATTGATCCACAGGGGCATTTTCCCACTTTATTTTTTCCTAGCACGGGAGCATTCTGAGCTTTGAAGGTTGCATTTCAACGCCAACAGACCACAAACACTCGAACTTGAACGAAACGCTGCTGCTACTTTTGTAAGTTGTTCTTGACCGTAGCAAGCCCGCTGTAATGAAATTACAACCAAAGAAAGTAGGACATGCTGGTACAGGTACGTCGAAATGTTGTGTAGGCCGTGTCCATGGCAAGGCCAACTTTGTAGAGTAATTATGCCGCTAACAGCAGTTCTGAAGAAGGATCCCAAAAGTATCAGGGCACTATGACACATTTTTTCTTTGCATTTAACTAAAAACGATTTGGGAAGGAATAGTGTGATCACGTTCCTGAAAAATTCCATATGGGGTCCTTTCGCCCGATACGTTGGCGGAGAGAGCTTTTTCGTGTCGCACAAACGAAACACAAACTTTGCTAGGCGGACGATTTCTACTCATTTAGTGCCTAACCGATGTGCATAACTTACGATCGGAACAAAATCCTGGCTCTCTCTTGCACTAGACAACACGTGTGGGTGATAGGCACCGAAAAATAGCACCTTGATCAAATTGCAGCTGGCACATGGTCAGCACTATTCAGTAGATTAGCGAACTCTCTCGTTTGCCGTGTATTCGTCATCGAAAAAGCTCAGCTGGGTGATGTTCAGATATTTGACTCAACTCTTCTTCTCCTGATTTAGCTAGTCAACTAGGAGACATGACAAGAAAGCACGAGTTCTGTAGACAGGCGCAGCTGCCACACTCATGTTTTTCTCAGCCACTTTATGTTTGGGAAGGGTAAAGGTAAAGACACCCATGTCTGCGAGGGGTTTTCTCGAGTTGGATCGATTTTGATGAATTTGTGTCCCTTTTGTGGTTTTGAGTGACCACAACAAAACAGCATAATATTTTTAATATTGCGACTTTGAAGTTTGCGTTCCAACAATAACCGACCTTAAATATATCAGAAGGTACTGACTTAGCAGCGTCAAGCAAGCATGGAGTGAAAGAAAAGTTCACCATGAAGTTTTCAACATTAATGATCTTCAACGAAGCTAGGATTTGCTAGATAACGTCATTTAGCTTGAGCTTCCTGAATGCTGGTATATTAAAGGTAAGAAAACCTCTCATTGTTAGTAAATTGTCAGAATAAGAACTATCAGATGTACATGCCGAACCAATGGAGTTACGTGGCCGCTCTTACTTTTATGGCGTATAACCATCCTGCTAAATCGCTCTAGTGATTTTTTGTGCATATGACGCTGGAAGACATAGCTGACTGTGTTATGACGTCACATGTAATATACAAAAGTCCTAATTGACATACTTCTTTCAGGTGGAACGAGAGATAGCCATCATGAAGCTCATCGACCATCCACATGTGTTAGGATTGTATGACGTATATGATAACAAGAAATACTTGTAAGTATGGACGCACTGAGGCACCCTAATTTACTCCTTATGTGACGGTGATTAGTTCTCACTTGAGGGCTATGTTATTAATCGTGCAATCTTCTAAACGATAAGTTCACAGATGTTTACGTTCCATTTATGTTTAAACAATTTATTCGTTCATATCCTTTCTAGTGCGGCGAGTTACCCACAATTACCAGTTGTGATAAATGAATGGAGCCGAGCTGAGTCTGTGTATAAAGGCAAATACTGATTGCAATACCGTGACATTTTCCTGGCAACATAAAAATCACTTTTGAGTGCCTCAGTCAATTAAGTTTATAAGACATTCACAAGAATGTAAAAGTGTGAGGTTCTACGCTGCCTACGCGCATGGAGGCAGTCAATTTGCGCTTCTTGAACGTCCAACCAACCATACTACCACCTATTTGTGCCACTTCCTTCCACTGCAAAGCGCACTTGTTCCTTTGCAGATATCTGGTATTGGAGCACGTGTCTGGAGGCGAGCTGTTCGATTACCTGGTGAAGAAAGGCCGGCTCACGCCAAAAGAGGCGCGCAGGTTCTTCCGACAGATCATTTCCGCGCTGGATTTCTGTCACAGCCACTCCATCTGGTAAGTGATGTCAGAAGAGTTGCCGACTAGGCAGCCACCGCTTTGCCACCATCACTCCTGTGGTGATTACTACGGAAAATTTGTTCGGGAATAGCGGGAAGAGGGTCGCAGAACTATCCTGTTTTGAGGCATAAGATCCAGCGTACAGCATACGTGTCTCAGTCTTCAGTCAGACACTGTGAGCTCTGCCTAGTTTACTTGCCAGCGACTTTCTTTCCAACAGCTGATTAGATCGATATTTTGCGAGATCTAGCGCCTTCAGGACTACTATACGACGAGTGACCGTTTGTGCTAGGAGGGGCACAAAAATTCAAATGTACGAAATTTTGTCGGTTAGTTGATGCCAGATGCGTCTGGAATGCGCAGTGGAAGGGACTGGAAATGGAGCCAAGTTATTTGTTTTTCAACCAAGCCAATTAAGAATATGTCGTTTTTTCTGCTCGCCATCCCTTATCCAGCGTTTCCCGAAACAAAACATTGTCATTATCCGCGCAATTCAGTTCACGGATACATGCGATAGTAGCCACTGGCATCCTCTTTCATACGCATCGCTTTCACTTCATCTACCCATGGCGGGGTCGGCATGGTCGGTGCCATGCAATGAAAAGGCACGACATTGTAGCGACCAAACATTTATTGATCGTACCATTTGCGCAACGTAACATACAGCACTCATCCAAAACACACTGTCCTCTAACACACAGCCCGCTCCCCTGAAAAGGGCCCAGCCCTGGTGCTTGCTCTGCCGTGCTTGCCTAGTGGCCGCCTACTTCATCCAGGACTCGCGCTTGACCTTGACGCAGTTGTCCCCGTAGTTGGGCAGCGGATCTCTCTGGCAAGTCTTGTCCACCATGTAGGCAGCCTGGAACTCGCGGGCGCCAAAGAAGAGGCAGCGCTTGGGGCCGACCATGTCCTGCCAGCGCTCGCCGTTCATGTCGCCGCAGATGCCACACGCGCGGTTCCTCAGGAACATCGGCTCCAGCATCAGCTCAACCGCCGGGCCGACGATGCGCAGGCGCGCCCAGTACATCGGCAGCTCCACCTCCAGCAGGTCGGTCGTCCACTTCAAGATGCGTGCCTCAGGCACCTTGGTATTGGTGTTAGTCTCCAGGACGACGAGGTTGCCGACCGGCAGGCGGCGCGAGTCTTTCATATCCACGCGCATGTAGTAGTCCATGCCGGTCGGCAGAAGCTCGATGATGCGAGTGCTGGTGATGATCCGCACGGCCTTCCGCATGCCGACCGGCTTGACGAGGACGGCGAGGTTGGTGACCTCCGAGCAGTCGCCAGCGATCATATGCCAGCAGGACCTCTTCATGTCGACCGGGAACGTCAGATTGTCGAAGGTCTTGATGAAACGCTCGTCGATGATGCACTTGTGCATGTCTTCACCCATCGTCTTGCGGTTCAGGGTGTCCCAGCTGTCCTCGTATGCGTTGATTCCATCGCGGATGTTCAGGAATGGCATGAACGGGATGGACATTCCGAAGTTGTTGTGCTTGTTGTACACGCCGTTGGTCCTCCACCAGAGCATCTCTACGGGACGGATGTTCTTGACGATCATCGTGTGTTTAGAATCGTCGGTCATGAGGGTCCAGGTCTTCTGGAATGGGTTGAACTGTAAATCCATGCTGCGCTTGTTCGCGCTGTTGAGGTGAGACGGCCTGAGTGTTCTGGGGAAGTGAACCAGCCGGGAAATCATCCAGTTTTTGATGATGTCAGTCCATGATGACATCGCACGCTTGGTCTTTCTGGTGGAGGAATCCTTCACCATCATAGACATGGTGGTCATGTGCTCGTCAAGGTTCATGTTGATGTCCATGTCCAGCTTGAGGCGGTTGAGACGAGACGCCGCGATCATAGCGCGCTCGCAGACAGGCGCGTGCTCAAAGCCATCGTTCCTCACCTCACGGCACTCGTCAGTGAGGCGGTTTTTAGCAGCCCACATCTTGTACAAATCTGTCTGGCGCAGCGCACCAGTCATGGTGACCAGGCGGTTCACGGTGCCGTTGAGAGCGAGACTGGCAGTCATCTCAATCGGCGCATACATGTCCGACATGAGAAGCTCGTTCAGAGTGCGACCGACCCTCGGCCAGGTGACGTGCGTGTCCATCATCAGCTCCCTCTTCACCGGCATGTCGTCGGTGGGTGTCGTCAGCACGCGCCAGTCCATCTTCGTGTTCAGCCGGCTGGAGTCGGTCGTCGTCAACATCTTCAGCGCAATCCGGCGCTCCCTCATGCCCATGGCGCTGAAGACCACCGTATAGCCCGTGGCCTCACCAGTGTGAATGCCCTGCAGAGTGCGGCGCGCTCGCTTCAGAACTTCGCGGCGTGCGTCCTTCTCGACAACGGCATGACGCTCATCGCGGTACTGTGCCTTGTCGCCCAGCCACTCGATGCGTTCGACGGGCTCCGCCTCCGGGTTGTTGACCGTGTCCAGCGTGTAGTGGCGGCGGAAGGTGTCTTTAGCGATGGAGATGATCAGCTTCTGCGTGGTGGCGCGCGGAGTGTCCAGGAAGAGCTTCATCAGGTTCGGTCGAATTGTCGGCACCACGCTGAACATGTTGCCCATGTTGTAGGTCGCACGCATTTTACGGAGGTATTCCCAAATGCCGCCAAAGTCGTCTTCACTCCTGTGCACCATCGTCAAGTCTATTCCGAACATCTCCTTGCCCAGACGCATCTCGTTGCTGGTAGGCGGCCGCACGTGGATGGCCTTCGTGTCCGGGCTATGGCGAATATTGTTGGTCATCTGCATCAGGTCCCAGGCCGAGGTGAACGGCCAGGTCTCCAGCCGCAACATGTTGACCGGGTTGGGCATGTTGATGAACTGTGTAAAGAGTTCGATGCGCTTGCTCTTGGAATCCCACTCAGCACTGGCAGTGATGGGAAGGCTCGCCATTATGTTGTGGTTGACACCAGCAGATAGCATTCGCATCGTGAGAGGATTTACAGCCGCAACAAAGGCCATCATCTTGACGTTTAAGAACGGCTGCAGGTTCGTTGCGTCCATGCGGATTACCCTGCTTCCATCAGCGGATTTCTTTGTGTTCAGCGTAATATCTCCACGCATGGACAGGACGGCAGGAGCGCTTCTGAACAGCATCATGGGGACTCCAACATCGGTGGGAAGCCCGACGACATGGTCTATCAGATGCATCAGCTTCTGGAAGTTTCTGAAGTGATGACTGTTGCTGTCGCCGTCACGCATTTTCTGCAGATAGCCTTGGATAGCCTGCTGGTCGAATGTAAAAACTCGATCCATGGATCCCATCAAGGCAGCATGCAGCCACACCATCAGTGGCTCGTTCTCGCGCTTAACCATCTTCAGAAGGTTCTTGATCTCGGCCATCTCCCCGATGGAAGTTTGGACGGGCTGAGGGCCGCGGTTGAAGCGGTTGATGTTGACGGCGCTGTCGGGGGCTGTGAGGAAGTCGATGACGTTCTGCATGCCGACAAACCTGGTGTGCATCGCCAGCGGGAGGAAGACCATGCTGTTGTAGCTGCGCATGTGGCCGCGGTACGTGAAGGTAGATATGTCAAACGGCGTCTTGTATGACACCGTATCGATCTCGCCGGTGACCATGAGGAGATCAATGTGACTCCGGACAAAGGTGGAGCGGGTCCACAGGTCGCCGTAGCGCACCGGCCGAGTCAGCCTGAACACCACCCGAGCCTTCTCTCGGACGTCACGCAGCACTGGCATGTTGATGGCGGTCAGGTTGGCTACCTCCTCCAAGAAGCTGGAGACGAAGTTGCAAAGCTGCTGGTCATTCTCGGTCCAGGTGTTCAGAGCCAGCTGCTGGTAAGTGGCCAGAGGCGGGTTGGCCGAGACGAGGACGGCGGTGGCCGCCATGCGCACCTCGGGAAACTCGTTTTTATCAAGTGCAATTGGCTTGACGACACGCTCTACCAGAACTGGGTTGATCATGCGGAACTTCATCATTGCGAAGATAGCCATCTCGCGAACGTGCACGCTCTCTGACTTTTTGGTGGCAATCTCCATCAGAGTCGGCACCACCGCCGGATGCTGCAGCATCGACATCGCCTTCAAGGCTACCATCTTCTCGCGGGTAGACACATCCTCTGTTACGCGCTTGGTGAAGAACGGCACCCACTGCTGAGTGATCTGCGGCGTCTCAGCATTGCAGAACTCTTCGAACATGGTAACCGGAAAGGCGTTCTTGGTTGTGGCCGGCCGAATGCAGGCAATATTGACAGTGTTGGCAAAGGCCAGCATCCCGTTCTGGCGAAGATGCTCGTCGTTCTGGGCGATTCCGTTGCGCAGCAGCTTGAAGAGTTCCTGCAGAATCTCGATGGTGGGCGTTTTGATATGCATAGGGATGTACATGACAAGCGTGGCAGCCTCGGTGCCGACAACCACCTTTGACTCGATCCACTTCTTCACCATCATGATGCAGGGGTTGGTACCTGCCATTGCCACGGCCTCACGGTACATCTTCTGCATGACGTCAACGTCGCGATCCGCAATCTTCGTTATGTCACCGTACATTTCTTCCAAGTCCTGCAGGGACATCATGTTCAGCAAGGACTGCAGCACGTTGGCCATTCCGGGCGCGTCACGGGTCTCCGGGTCGGGGACCTGTTCAAAGGTGGCGTCCAGACTGGCAATGATCTCCAGAACCCTCTTCTTCATAGCTGGCAAGGGCATGTTTTCCAACATCCGGTTAAGCGGTAGAATCGGAACGGCGAAGTTGAAGATGGGTGCGTCGGTCAGCGTTGGCTTGGGCAGGAACGGCCTCTCAGGCGTCTTTTTTTCCCTGGTGAGGATGCCCCAGCTGACCTGCTTGAGACTGCGCGGCTGTGGCGGGTCCGGGAAGGGAGAGGTGATCGGCTTCGTTGACATCAGGATCAGCGTCTGGTTGGTGCTCATCATCAGCTGTTCGGTAACCGACTGGAACGGGTACACCATGTGAACACCCATGGAGCTGACGGCTTCGATCTCGAACTGGCTGCGGCGACCCCGGAGCAGATACCGTGTGATGGTCGTGCTGTTGGCGTGCGTGTTGAAGCAGTCGGTGATGTTCTCCTTGCAGTGGATCGGGGCAGGGCTCATGTGCTGGAAGATCGGACGCCGAATGCACTTGTCGTGCATGATGTTCTTAGTGACCAGGAAGCGCGGTTTCTTGACCTCCGTGGGCACTTTCTGCTCGGTCCAACGCCACTGATCGCGCACGTTGATGCCGAAGGAGCGGATTGTCTCGAGCTGCGTGTGAGGCTCCAGGATCGGCGATACGGTGTAGCCGGTGCGGCACAGGCCGCCAATGGACTCCTCATCGGCCTCGAAGTACAGCGGCTGCTTCTCGTTCTCGAAGAACTTGCCGGACGGGAACTCAGTGATCACCTCCTTCGTCATGGTCATCTGCCAGCGCTGCGCGATCGCCTTCTTGATGTTGACCATGCTCTCCGGCTCGTTGCCGCCGACCATGACCTCGGTGATCTGCCCGTTGCGCACGGTGACCTTGAAGGGCTGCTCCAGCAGCTCCTTGACGTCGGTCACCGGACGCCACTCGAGCGGGAAGCTCACGTGCCAGGGCAGCTCCACCAGACGGTTTCTCAGCTCGGCCATCTCGGTGTCGCGCAGCTTGAACTGGATGATGTCCGCGGCGGGCGCCTGCACGAGCAGTGTGGCACGCAGGCCCATGCCGGAGTACTGGGACGCCAGCTCCGGAATGCCGGTCATCAGCTTCGCCACGAAGCGGTACTCGTACTGGTTGTTGGGCTTGACGCCATACTGCGCCGTCGCCGCGGCCGCTGCGGACAGACAGGACATGCGTCAGGCACGTGGGAGCCTGTGGCGTATGGCGGCGCACGGCGACTGCAGGCCGAGTGACAAGCATGGCAAGGGGGCAAGGGGGGGGGGGGGGATAGCGCGCGTCCGGAGGGCACAAAAAAGTGGTGTGTCGGGTTATTCTGTACTTGGTGACAGAATATTCTGCGCTTACCGCCGAAAACTTCTTGCTTTTAATGACATTTTTCGTTCGGTGCTGGAATGGGTATGTCCGGTCACGGACAACGCATATGATTGCAATCACTATTTTTCTCGACACTAGATGACAGTGCAAACCTCTGCATGGTTTCAAACGATTTAATAGCTGAGGATGACTTCATTTGAATGTTATTTAATACAGATCTTCGCTAGTTAAACGGATAGTGTAACTGTGTTGATGTTAACGACGTATGCGAACTGGCTATTTAGCTTTTCTCCTGTTTAAGTAATTTAAGGCTGACGACCCTCGTATCGTTAGTGGATAAGGTTTGCAAATCATACCAATCTTTTAGAGGGATGATGTCATGCCAGACCATGTCACATTGTTAATTCTTCAGGACTTTATTGTTTATGTTTGTTCGAGCACTGGCTATCGCTTGAGCTTCACGCCAGAAAATGGATAACTTGACATCGATACTCGATATCGCAAACTAGACCAATAACGATCAATTGTAGCAGTGGATTTTGAAGGAATGGCCAAATTGGAGGCCACCGCAACGGTGGATCCGAAACTCGTTGAAGGAATGGTGTATTCCAGACAACGTCAAAAAAACATGTGTACATATTTATGACGTTTCTGAGCGAAACCTTTTCGAGTATGTCACATGGCTGCAGAAAGCGAATTAGCTGAAGGCTTGTCACTTAGCGCTGTTGCCAGTTGAAGATGACGCATTTGTGTTAGCATTTCATCACCGACAGCATAAGGCAAACGCCAAATCTCAGGAGTTATGTAGACATGGTGCGCACATGTGGCATAGTGACATACGCGCGCAGTTTTGGCTGGTTAACATATTGATCGGTGCCTTTTTGCCAAGGGAAATGAAAAGGGATCAAAACTTTTGTTGTTTCTTTTTTATCCTTGGACCTTGACCTTGGACCATGAGATATTGCATGGCAATAGCTGCTTATTGTGAGTGTTGTAAGCAGGGAGTATAAGCTTATATATTTCGTTGTTGCATTTTTGCCTCACATGTTAAATTCTATTCCGCGAAACAGGACAGTCATACTTGTGTTTCGCGAATATGTCACTACTTCTGACATAATGGCATGCGATTGGAGTACCAAGTCAAAATATGGTATCAAAAAGCCGTCAAGCAAACTTGTAAGACAATGATGATAACGTTCTGGTATGACAATTAGAATATATACATCATTAGTAATGAAAGGCTACTTTTGCGTATAACATAGGTGCAGACATAAAATTGGAATGACAGTCTCACTTTAAAGCGCATGATGCGAAAGTAAGGCGAATAAAAAGTTACAGGAAGGCGGCCTGCATGAGGAGTCTGGCATATAACTATTTTCATGACGGGCTAAACTAGCATGCTTTCTTCAAGGGGAAAGAGGTTTTTAATAAGAAAAATGACCTGCTTTCCCACGTGAAGGGAGATAAAATAAACAATCATAGTGCATGACACGACTTAGATCCGCTAAACGCAGTTGAAGGCTTCCGGAAGAGTGAGAGCAAGACAGCCTGTGAGCAAGACTGCTGAAGTATGTTTTTCCACGCGGATGTCTGTTTTTTAATGGCATTATCCCATATATAATAATTAAGATTTTCAAAGCTGGCTTGCAATCCTGTTAAACAGCAAGATTATGCTATGTTCATTGATGCAAATCGATACAGTATCATACGTTTCTAACCGATGGCACAATGCCGGTTGCCAAGCTCAATCGGTTGACACTCCCCCCCCCCCCCCCCACTCACACACACACCAAGCAGCAGGCGAAGCCTGGCGAATTGTGTGTCACCGAGATTTGGTAAGAAATTCCGACCTTAGAAATATGTGACGCACACTGTGGAGCAAAATATTGACGCTATTGCATTGATAAAAGAGTTGTTCATTTTGGTTCTAGTGGCTCAAATCATGCTGCAAAATCTTGACAAATATTTCAGTGCTAGAGATGTCATCAGCGCTAATAATTTTTGAACGGAACTTCGTCATCAATGGCATATATTGGTCTTGAGTTGATCTCATTTTTAACTGTCAACTGCTAGCAAAAAAACCAACAACTCTGAATGCCATTTAATGTGCATTTCTTATGGTTCATATTTCTTGCGGTCAGTTAACTTAAGCAAATCACGGAAAATCAGTCCAAACAATTACGCTTTTTGTGATCCACGTTTTTCACGTGGTCTCTTAAGAACAGCATCTTGCATAGTTAATTGAAACTTTGAAATTGTGCTGTGAACTCATGTCCTTTAAACCCCGGCGTCGATTCATCAAACATGAAACGCGAGGGTGAAACACCGCTGTCAAAATCAAATCCATCCAAACGCTGCACGTGAATGGCCGCTCGACTTACCGCAGAGCAGCAGCAGGGTGGCTGAGATCTTCATGGCTGGAGCCCGACGAGGTACCCCGATGCCATGCCGAAGGGTCGGCGCCGCCGGCTTATATACGCGGCTCCGGGCGGGCGCCGGACGGCAAAAACTGCCGGACCGGCGCGCCACGGTCCCAGGCCCCCTGTTGCCGGCCGGGGTGGCGTTTTTGCCAGCCGGCCGGGCTCGGCGGGGCGCTCCTTCGCTGGACGGGCGAGGTGAGGTGTCACGGCGTCGCTCCGCGCCGGTGGCACGGCTCCGGTCACCTCGGATGGGGCCCGTGCCCCCCCGGACGCCGCCCTTCTGCCCGCTCTCGTTGGCTACGCTCAGACCAGGCATAACGGAATCGGACCAGCAGAAGGGCTTTTTCATTACATGGCTGCAACAATGAAATGAAATGGTGATACCTATGGACAGCCTTTGCTCCATGTTAAGGCTGGCCCGCTACAGTAATACAATTGTGTTCTAAATGCTGCACCGCAATGCCCGTAACACAGTGGTGAATGACCTTTTCGAAGTGTTTTGTACAGACATGTTGCATTGTTAAGATCAAAAGATTGAAAAATAGAGTTTTAATGTGCATTGTAGTGATATGACTGCACACAACACGTTTCCAAAAATCAAGGTTTGAACACTGGATATGCCCAATATGCATGAGTGTGTTGTAATAAGGTATACGTCAATGTGCCGCCTGGTATCCTGATGTAGTATTTCGTGGTTTTCAATAAGCAAAACGCAAAACGTCTCTTCACGGCGATATCACTATTCACAATTTGTTTATCGCCAGTCGTCACATGTCGAGAAAATACAAGAGGTGGGAGACGGACCAAAAATACCAAAAATACCGACAAAGAATATATGATAACGTTGAAAGAATAAACGGCACAATTGGCTCAATCATACGCGGAAACTTTTCCTCAGATGGAGTTATGAGATGCCTTTAAATAGCTGCTGCAGTAGTGTGTAAAATGTGTGTTACCCACTGGAGAGCTGACGTTCGTCAGCTGGAGAGGCAAAATGGACTCTATAGAGGAGGTCGTTTTGTCAGCACTCCTGCCTTGATCATGTAGTTCGTAGCTGAACCTGAATAGCGGTGCGTCTGCACCAAATCCCGTGAAGCCACGCAACCGCAGGGTGAATAGGCATGTCAGGACCTTGACCCAGCCGGCCGGCGGCATCAAAGGCGCGAGTTGCGGTAGCTCGAAGACCCGCGCAGCGTCACTAGTAGGCAGTGGCGTTTCTTGAAGGTGAGATGATGCGTGTACGGGGAATGTCTGCCTTGTTGTGATGGCAGGTTTGTAACTGAAACTCCAGAGTTTATCCGCTGCGTGAAGAAGGGCCGTGACTTGGAGGGACGATATTGAGACCAGACAATGAGCATTACAATGGGCAACATTCGTCTGCATCATAGGCCATGTTTCGCTATAGGGACCAGTCACTCGAGTTTTGGTTGGCGAGTCTTGTCACGCTAGTCTTCCAAACACTTTTTCATTGATCTTCATTTTTGTCATCGGCTCTCTGATTTCTAGTTTGTCTGAAGTTTTGCCCAGCGCACTGTGCTAGCCCGAGATCATGGTTACCACGTGCTTCTTGTCGCTTACTGGTGTTTTAGGGCGCGTCGACGACTATGGTCATTTTTCGCTCATTTATTACCATGTTCAAGGCGTGATGTTGATCAAAGCCAAGAGCGGGTGCCATAATTTGCCACACAATTTAGGGCCTGGTCGCTGGAAAGCTGAAACGAATGACGCATTTTGCAACTTTCAAACCTCATTTGCATGTCAATAAAGCTTGATGATTAAGTGGCATTACTGCACAGCTTTGATTCCGAGATCTGAGGAAACGCCGTCTCCCAAACTCCCGACTACTTTAGAATACATGATTTTGATGGGATCTGTAGACTTGGTGACGCGCAGTTTGATGTGGTCACTTTATGGTGTCGCTGCTTTGCAATGGGAAACTGGCTGTGCTTGTGACGCTCTATTCCCAAAACATGGCATATTGTATATTGCATAAATCGAATTTTTAAAGATTTGATTGGGACTTTTAGAATGGATGGATTTCAGGGATCATGGCTCATACATAGTGTTTGTTGCGTGAGCCCCGACCCCCACCACCCGATCGCGAAAAAACGCAGGTCAGAGGCAGAATTTGGTGGCGGAAGTGTAATGTGCTGCAATGCTCGGCACGGTTCGACCTGCCCTGTGACATCAACTAGCCCCTAGCGCGACCGCTACCACCGGCCGCAGGCCATATCTGTCATGGGCAAATAGCGAGCGCCTAAGGCGACTGGCGCCGACCCTTCACGGCTGGGTGGATCAGAAGACGGGCGCACTAACCAACTGATACATCGGGGCGGCCAAGCCGATGGATCCACTAAGCCAGAGACTTTTCTCGCAACCGTCGTAATGCACATCAGTATCAGAACCTATCCGTCCAATCGAAGGATGACGGATGGGTTAGGATGATACAATGATAAGATTCGAACGGGAGCAGGATGTAGGGCTGCACAGGAAGGGCGTGGGACAGGTATAGTGTAAGGATGCACCAACCAGGTGCACGTCAAACAATGAGGCGCTTACTTTTACGGATCGAATGGTTACAGTTCTGGGCAATGGTAGGCAGCAGCCGGGATAATACTAAAGGGCGCCACAGAACTACTGATAATGACTTGAACGTTTTCTCGAGGCTCGTTTCCTTGCATTCCGTTTGCTACGTTAAGTAACTTAATCGTTTGTTCACTTGGAAATAATTTCATTGTGTTCCTACGTGAGTACAGCGGGTGCAGCGATGCTTGCCGGCAGGGCTCGCGGCATTGGTGGTAATTCTAGAAAAAGTCGCGTGTGGAAAATAACTTATGTTCTGAACGCTTGCATCATTTCATACCTTAGGACTACTCACAGTTTACGAAGCTCAGTTGAAAACTTCATTAGCCCTGAGGGTATGAACGCAGTTTGAACGGTAAATAAATGCTTTGTTTCGAAGAAGCAAGCCGAAAAATTCACTTCAGGCAAAAATACGAGCCTCAGGAAAACACCATACACTGATTGATTCCACATGTTCATGCAGTTTCTGTAACAAAACGATGTATTACATAGCAGTTCAGAACGCGTCTCCCACATACGCGCATGCGCGTAGAGCGGAAAAATGTCGTTGCAAACGTCGATGAAGGTGCGATAGCACTGATCCATTGCCATATCGGTGATCTAGACGGGACCTGCAGCGAGGTGACTCTCACGTATTACGGGTATATGACACAGACAGGGTCGCCCACAAGGTTCACCTTGTCTCCTCTACAGATATTTGTGGCTGAGACGAACAGATGACGACATGTGCATTGCACTACGGCTGAATAATTTGCGTGATGAGTTCTGCTGCGCGGTGCGCACAATGGCTTGCGCTTAGTACGCATTTTAAGCCAGGAGACATGGGCGCAATTTTTGACACGGCATGTTGGCACGGCTTGAACCTTGAGCATAGGTACTTAAAGTTTTGCTGCCATGATTGCTAGCAATGAACAGCGTCATGTGGCCCTGGGCTGCTATGCGTTTAAGAAATGCTGTGCTGTTATTAAGATCACCCGAAGCTGAATAAAGTGTACGTCGATATGACTCTTTAGGATAGCATCAAATATGAGTATGCTTCCAAGGCTCGACTTAATAGTGTAAAGCCGTTTAAAATGAAGTTCACTGCACTATTTGTGACAAATCTCCACTTTTGCAGCATAAAAGCCAAAAATTTCGTCATCCGAGATGCAGCGCTTTTGCCCCGCCCCTCGCCCCCTCCGGCTCAGAGTGGGACGAGTTTCTTGCGGCGGCTCGTGACTCATTTTTCCTGCATCGACCTGATATAGTTTGGCAGGCTTTCCATTGTTCTGTGCTGTCAATGCCGTGATGTACATGGCTTTTCCATTCTCGTATTTGCACGATTCGTTTTAGCCGGAATGCCGGCACCGTATCCTATGATAATGGTTGGCCGGCTGCTTTGCCTGCCTTCATTTTGACATAATCGCTAAACATGCCCTACCTTACCGCCAGCCTCGCGATGCCTTACACCTTATTTCGCCATATTGCCAGTGAAGCACGTTCGCACTAGACGGGATTCGAACCTCCACCTCCCGGATCCCAAGTCGGACGCTCTCGTTCACGGCTATCGTGCCGTCCCTGACCGCTGTCACCCGTCACAGCCACCGCGACCTGAAGCCGGAGAACCTGCTGCTGGACGAGAAGAACAACATCCGCGTGGCCGACTTTGGGATGGCGTCGCTGCAGCCGGACGGGCACACGCTGGAGACCAGCTGCGGCAGTCCCCACTACGCCTGCCCGGAGGTCATTCGGGTGAGTCGCTGCCCCGCGGCGGCATGACCCATTCTACATGGGCTGAGCCCCTCTCTCTGCTGCGGTTGTGAAGCCATCCAGCTCGTGAGCTTTTACACTCACCCCAGGTGCTGATTTGCCTGAGTTACTTTGGTCGTATTGGCTTGGCTGCCACGGGAAAATGAATCTCATTGGTCGGATTGCTGGGTAAGAATATCCGGATCACTCGGATTGCCTGAACCAGACTGGTCCGGTCGGTAGTACTGTTTGCGTCAGGTTGATTAGATCGGTTAGAGATGTCCGGAACAGATGGCACAGACTGCCTGGATCGGCTAATGCAGACAGTCTGGATCAGATCAGCCAGCGGTCAGGTGAAACTGCCCAGTCTGCGGTCAGTGGACTGTGTGCCGGGGACTCAGAAGTGCAAACACGGTGAACTGAGCAGCCTGCCAGGTGGCCGAGAGTGGGGGCGGGGGCGGGGCGGGGCGGGGGCGGGAGTGGGGGCGGAGGAAGGAGGGCGGCGGAACGGGGCACGGACATGAGCCGCGGCGTCCCCGGCTGCCCGTTCTCGAGAGCCGGCAGAGCTCCGCGGGTTGGCCCGCCCCCAGTGTCGCGCCAGCCCGGCGCTGTCCGGCACTCGGTGCCCGGTGAGCAGGCTTGTTTTCACCGGCCGGCGGCATCATTCGTATTCTGGGGCGAGCCTCGGGTTGCGCCGGGCTCCGAACGCCTCCGGCTGAATGGAAACGGCCTCTGACGGCGGTAAACAGCCTGCCCGGGCTTTGTGTACGCGAAAGAAATGGAAATGAGACCAACAAATGCGTGGCGTTGCGAAGTGGGGAGGCTCAGCACCCGCTTAAAGAGCACAACAAGCGGTTGTCGTGAATCTGTGGGGCGCTTGGCTGCCGTTCAAAGCGTGTTTTCGAGCATGACTGTGGCCGAAAGGGACTCATTTTAACTCTACGGGCAGGGACTGAATTGGCAACCCAGTCCGATCCTGTATGTTCAGTGGGCCAAATCCGAGCTAAAACGTGACAATCACGGCAGCACGCGAAGAACATTTGCAGCTTGAACGGACAGTACGACGCTGTGTGCAAAATGGCAAGCCTTCATGTTCACGGCTCCTGTACGGATTTGGCTCGAACATGCCTCGCCAGAGAGGTCTCTGCGTGCATGTCGCAATGTCAGACGATAGGCTGTTATCAGCAAACAGTCCGAAGTATACCGTCGCTCAGGTTTCCCTATTGCATTACCATACAGTGATGAGACCTTTGGGTTATTCGCTGCATGCACTATCAAAGAACGCATGTTGATGTCAATCATTTAAAGACCGCGATCTGTGCTCAAATGCAGGAACATATGCGATTAACCCGTGTCACATGGCTGAGGTGTGATCATGACACGACATGCCTGCATGGTCATGCCCATGTACACAATCCGCATGTACGAACGCTGCAGTATACGCATGGAAAGAATTTTCACAGGAGTGAGGGCTTGGACAGCATTGGAGGACGAAAATGAGAACATGGTGGGATTATTAAAATGCAGTTGTTAGGAACATTCGTCGGCAGACGAAACTGCCTAGCCAGCCTTTCAAATCGGTCGTCGTGGTCTGAACTGTGAAACATTACACGTCTAAAACCCAGCTCAGTGTGGAGAGGGCTTCACAAATTCCCCTGTACCTTCGAGCGCTTACAGATTAGGATCAGAAAAGAGTTTTGACAACTGCAAGTTATAGGGAGGCGGCCGCCACCTAACCGTGCAAGTGTGAAGAAAAATCTGAAAATGCCTTTCTCATAAGACGCTATAATGAAATGGTTGCAGCTTAACGCCCGTGATACCGCTGATGGTCGCACTCTTCAGAACACCTTTCTGCAGCGCGCAAGTACGCCCTCGACAACACCATTCACAACCTTCCCGTCTCAGGGGGTGGCCCCTCAGACTGGACTTCCCCACACACCGTGCCGGTCAATAATGCAGCAGCATGGCCGGGTCCAAAGGACTTTGCACCGGTTTCCCGGGACGGTGGTGTAATGAATGAATGGGAACAGGAAACAGTGGGCGATGAAAGCCACTTGGGCTATCAACGTCGCATTAACTCATGTATACCGTGCACGATCGCAATTTGTGGGATGCGGCAACCAAGCGGGTCAAGCGGTACTAGTCAGTGGTTCTTGACAGGCATAGGCAAGGGTTTTGTGGACTGGGCAGCATGTCAAGGTTTCCCTATCTGTCAACAGATGGTCCAGTGCTACGTACTACCGATGACAGCGATTTTCGTTGATTGCGCTGTGCGTGCTGCCGTCTCCCCCCCCCCGCGGGACCCCCGTTACCTTGTCCGCTGACTCGAATCAAGCTGGTAACCTACTGCCTCTAACCCGCACCATCCCGGAGCTGTATTCCATTATGACGGCTGAGATCACCTTGCTCAGTGCCGCTGGTGTGCGCGGTGCTCACTGTATCCCTCATGTCCAAAGGTCACTCATGACTAGGGTTCATCGTGTCAGCAGTGTCCACCCCGATCGCCGTGTCCGCTGTGGGGTCCGACCCTTGTCCTTCATCAGCCCATGATTACGGTCCTCACCTTGTCTGTGTCCACGTTGTTTAAAGTGCGCGCAAGGTGTCCAGACCGCCAATGCGCCCTTACAATATGTGGCGTTCTTTGAATCCAGGGGTGTCGATATGCATTCCCCTTGGACCCCCCCCCCCCCCCCCCACACACACACACTCCATATTGGTTTTCAACCTCGTAATACTAGCTTGGCCATTGGTTTTTTATTTTTGGGACATTGCAAAAGTTGAGGAACATACTAAATATTAAGCAGATCCTTTCATCTTTTGGGCATTATTTTATGGCTATGTTCTCTGCGCCATTCAAACGCAAAAACTTATTCATATATGATATCCAGCAATTAAAGACAACAATTGATGTGCTTTGAGAAAATGACCTTTAACCCATTGAGAAAAATGACCGCTCAATTGTTCATACTTATAGCTCAGTTGGTTAGATCCACCACTTTACCGGGCCGTGGTGGGATGGGTTCGAGTCCCTTAAGGCGCTCGCTATTCACCCCTGAAAGGTATGGCTCGCTGCTGATGGCAGCGGCCGCGCTATAGGTCAGGTGACGGCAGAGGGCAAGGCGGAACGTGTCAAGCGTTGCGGCACGTTAATCTTTTGCCCTCAAATTCTGCCGTTTATCTGGCATTGCGCAGCTGGATGGTTTAGGTAAGAGCGCACGCCACACAACCAATGCTT
The DNA here is from genome assembly GCF_011947565.3 of Pollicipes pollicipes. NCBI lineage: Eukaryota > Metazoa > Arthropoda > Thecostraca > Pollicipedomorpha > Pollicipedidae > Pollicipes > Pollicipes pollicipes. The sequence goes on from NW_023596921.1 coordinate 33,847,693, forward strand.
AGCGTGATCTCTGATCTCAGAAATCCACCCATTCAAAATGTTTGAATGCAGCCTTTAAGGAATACACATTGGGGGACGCAAACCTGGCTCGCTTCCGCCTCCCACCGCTCCCCCCCCCCCCCCTCTCCCCAACTTGCACAAATCGCCTCCTATGCCTGGATCTGCAATGTCCGCGGTGTTGGCAGTGCTGCGTGTCCTCGGAGTTGGCCACTTCTAAAGCGTCCGCAGCATCCGCAGTGCCCGAAGTGTCCATCTTGTCCACCGTTCATGCTGCGTATCCACCGCATGCCCTGGCCACGTGTCACCCTCGCGGGCGGACAGCGTAGGTCGCAGCGCCTGTCAGCGCCGCGAATGTTGACCGATGGCCCGTGTCACGCTCTCAGTTTTTATTACCGTCGTCTGGGCCGCTTTTTGTACGAGCGGAGCTACGTTCGGGAGTGGTGACAACTGCACGATGCCTTGTCGGGACGATGAGTGCGTTTATGAGACAAGACCAGCCGGATGAGCTGGTGGAGGTTGCGCTTGCCGTCCAACGACGCCTACGCTTGACAAAGATGGCGCTGTTGGTCGCCGAAGACTATATATTATATATTTTATATTATATATAATGCTTTATAATTATATATTGTATATAGTACACACATTAATATTATAGAGAGAGATATGAGATGAGAGGAGAAGAGAGAGAGAGAGAGAGAGAGAGAGAGAGAGAGAAGAGAGAGAGGAGAGAGAGAGAGAGAGGAGAGAGAGGAGAGGAGAGAGAGAGAGAGAGATGAGAGAGAGAGAGAGAGAAGAGAGAGAGAGAGAGGAGAGAGAGAGAGAGAGAGAGAGAGAGAGAGGAGAGAGAGAGAGAGAGAGAGGAGAGAGAGAGAGAGAGAGAGAGAGGAGGAAGAGAGAGAGGAGAGAGAGAGAGAGGAGGAGAGAGAGAGAGAGAGATGAGAGAGAGAGGAGAGAGAGAGAGAGAGAGATTTTTCTATAAGTATAAATAATAAGATAAAAATGATATGAAAAATATGAATAGAAAACTAATAAAAGTAAGAGTGCCTACTACCAAAACCCGCACATTTCCAAGCTTGATAACCTATTGCGCTATTTTTTGCCAGCAATTTGACCTTTGATTCGTTGGGATTGTCTGGGCGCTTTACAGCCTGCTTACAGCATTACACAGGCATAATATTTCCAGCTACAAAGGTCTCCTTCACGCACTTTGACGTGGTTCGATAGCATGAACTTTGTCAGGAGCAGACAGTGGCGGCGCTCCGACGTAAAGCCGTATTACCATCAGCGTTGTCTTACGAAGTGCATGGGTGCCTTGCGTATAATTTTGAAGATAAAATGGGGTGGGTAGTGAAACAAGTACGCACCCCACCTCCAAAATACGCCCAAAACGGGTTTTCTTCCCGAACTCGACCCAACTCCTTCTCAAAGTTGAGGTGGACTCATCTCAATGTTGGAGTGGGCGGGGCCCCCTCCCCCAATTTAATATGGAACTACATCCTTACTAGGAAACTTCGTCCACCGTTTTGGGGACGTACGCAACTTTTGTGCTACCACTATTGAGCTTTTTGGCGTTTTTTGGCAGTTTTGGCAACTTCCGTGATTTGGGCCGCGCTTTGTAGAAAAAAAGAGGAAAACCGCTGAAAACAGGGGAACGTTCCTGCCAAGAGGAACGAAGCCTTATCCATCCCCGAATGCTGCCATTTTCGGCGCCTTCCCCCATGAAGCCACCAAGAGCAGGTGATGCGGCAGCTGGTCGCTCCACGAGCACCAACCTCTCTTATGTAACTTCGGAACCATCACCCTGCACGCTTGATGTCCCTCGGCTCTTTAGACGCTCCATGACTGGTGGATGATCGGATCAAGCGGGACATCTGAAGTTATTGCCATGACCTTTACCTGACGCTCAGACGAATGTTCACGGCATTCTGTGAAGGAAAGCCATCCCGGAGAGCGATGTGGCCACCAACCACTGCAAGCGGTGGCGTGTAGGGGTCGTGACATTTCCAAACATGGAGTCGTATTTCCTGAAACATGGGCTTAGAATTGAAGAGCATTTGGCTGCTGCACTCGCAACGTAGAACAGTTTCCGCCTGTATTGGTTGATGATATGCGCATCAACCGTGCTTCATTAACGCTGCATGACTGCATAAGTATTATGCTGAGGAATGCGGCTTAGGTAAGCACGAGTCTTACACCTGAATCTGTTCACCAAAGAACTTGTGTTTGAAAGAAGCACGGTATGCCGAACGGCGGAACTCGATACTTCACGAAGCGCGAGGGGCTCGTAGTGCCCCTTGCTCCGCGCTGTATCCTGCTCGCAGGCAGTAAACGCGGCTCGTCTGCCGTTTCAGGGTAGCGTGGACACCCAGCTGGGCTGGTTTTTCGTCTCAGACGCGTCGTTTTTGTCCACCAGCTGCGCGTCGCATCAGAGGGCGCTTTTTCGCCTGCCCTGGGCGGGATCATGAGCGAACTGTCGTCGACCCGGCCAAGCCGACTGGTTGCCATGCCGACGGTCTGGACGCAGACTCCGGGCGCTCGCAGACGGCCTGCTCTCCATGCCGTTTGCGCCTGGCTTTCTTTCGGATCGCAGGTGGCCCGACTCTGCCGGCTTGCAGTCGCATGACGTCATGCGTTGCTAGGCTGCGCCGCAGGGCGGGTTAGCTTTGCGGCGCAGCCTATAACGCCAGCTGACTTTCTAGTCGAAGATGCTGGAAAAGCGGGGATGTTCTGAGCATTGCTGCCACTGCACGCTGTGCCGCTGGGGCGCAAGCAGAATCTCACAATTGAGAGGGACAACTCAATAATCTGTTACTGAACACGGAGCTTGATGCGCCGCAGGTACTCCCAATTTATGACATATCGTGGTACAACATCACATGCTCTCGATGTATTTTTTTACGTGCATACCTGAAATATTTCACCGCCAGAATTAAGTCACGTGCATATCAATACACGCCATAAATTCGGTAACTGCGACGGTGATGGAAGGCACGTGCCTCCGAGCGCTGTTATGTGCCCATGCCCCTGCTGTGCTTACGGCGTCAGGATAGATAGGCCACTGTGTCCGTATTGTGCCAATCAAATGGACCGAAAGCGGATAAATGGCCACGACTGAGCCCAGCACCATTCTGGAACACCTCACTTCGTTATCGCCCATACAGTCAAAGATTCGGCGCCATCAGCATGGGCGCTTAGGTCGGACCGGTCACCAACTACTGAATATGTGTTTCTAACGAGCCCAAACAAATGACACATACTGTTACACGAGCGCGTTCCCCAGACGACAGCGGCACGTGAAGTCAAGGGAGGTTACATCGGAGGTCAGCTGTGTTGTCATGGGTGACGCTCAGCGAAAGCGTAACGTATACACGAGCGTGTTTTTGTCACGTCTTCCACTGGACTTGTTGCCAGCTGGACTCCACCGCATGTGACGTCATCGGCGCCTCGGAGCAGAAGTCGCTGAGCGTTGTACACGGTGGTGTCTTCTTCTCCCACGATCCCCGCAGCCGCCTCACCTTCCCGTTCAGTTTGACCGGCTTAGCCCTAAATTCGCGTCATTTGAAGACACCTCTCGCCCCGGCCAGCTTAATCATGTGTTATGAGCTCCTGGTGCCGGCAGCGGCGTAAGAATGGGTCATAGGGAGTGCAAACGTCGGGACGAAACCGGACGGGTGAGTTGATATGATAACGCAAGGTTTGGCGATAATGCGCAGTCTCGATAACATTATTATGAAAGGGACCACACGGAGTAAAATAATGACCGAACAAAGTGTGGAAAATATGCACGCAACATACACGGCGCATCATACTAAACTTAATTAAGTTTCTTTGACCAGCCCATTGATTCAAAAAGGCCTGGACGCTCATTGCTTGTCTTCTCATCTCATCGCTTGTCATCGATTGTTTTGACCGGTTTTGACGTTTTGTACTAAATATCGGCAGCTGGAGTACGTGGAGTCGCGAAACGACTTCCAAGGTATCGGCCGACGCACCTTCGTCAATTCATGTGAACAATACGAGTTTGTGCGGCGACGCACGGTTGTGCCGATAATCGTCGGGCATGCTGGGATTATCTGCATTTCGAAAAACGGCGTCGAATGCAACACGCTGTCGTCGAAACCGCTGTCAGGATCGTGGCAAAACGTACATCATTGCGTGTGCCGATTCGTTGCCTGTATTTAACGCTCATCTATTCTTCATTTTGTGCACTACCCCGTCCAGCTTTCGACTCCACATTTTCACGTTGACCAAATGTTGATCGGATGATCGCTCAGTCGCTGGCGGCCAGTTTTTGTTTGTTTGTTTTCTAGTAAAACGACGAGGCGCGCTCGCGCTTTTGTCGGCGTCCGTCAGCCCTTCAATGATTTATACATGCATTCATTCGTTCGTTGTGGCGAGAAAAGTGAGCCGTAGTGACAATGAAATGCATTAGGCCACACACACTGGGTGAGTAATAATTTGCAACAGGTGCGATAAGGGGACCTACGAAATGCAGGAAAATTTCAGCGGGGCTCACTGCTATGGCAAACAACAATACTATTGACCTCACAGGGTGTGTTTCGGAGTCACCAAAAGCATCGCAACACAAAAATACTGCAGCAGCATTGACAAGTGGCAGTGGCGGCATTAGAGAGATCTGGAATTTACAGCGGTAGGAAGTGTGAGATTGTTGAACTTTTGGAATGCATAACAACACTCCAACCGAAGTGGAAATCCGGAGAGCGAGATTTGGACGTGCCTGGCAGCTAACACATTACACTCGGTTCCCGTCTGGCAACCCGACAGCCTGAGTTCAGTTTGGCCCAAAGATGACATTAAATGAATTCCACAGTAATGTAAACGCAAATCTACCACAGACGCTTGGCGAAGCAAGCGCGGAAGCACTTGTATATTATTAATCTATGATACACGTGTTTGTTTTTATTATTGGTAATATTATCGTTGACCGGCTGCTTGCGAGTCATCTACACCGCTACCAGTTTTGACTTGCAGAGGCCCATAGGTCTTGGTCAGAGTTTCCTTTATGGCAGAGGCTGAGTATTCCGAGCGTCGTTTGTTCTCCCTACCACCTTTACCATCGCTTGGCCCGCGTTCTTCGCCGTTTATCGCACCCTATTTTCCAATATCATCAGGAACTCCTCCATGCGACCTCAAGCACGCACCCCTACAGCCACACTAAGGCTCTTTAATGCATGATATCGAGATACAATTTAGAACCTGTTCTTTCCAACCACCAAAAGCAGATTCGCGCCCCATGGGAGGGCGGTACCAGGCGCCTGTGACCTCTGCCGCCGTCGGCGGGATCTGAGAGCTCACACGAACCGGTTAGCCGCAATGCAGCGTCGTGCCGCCTGACGGCTCCGGCGTTATGGATATGTTGCAGTGGCTGTGTGGTGAAAATGCGATACTTTATGCATGAGCTCGGATGAGAGCGGCGATACGAAGGCGGCGCGACAGCGCGCTGCTTCTCCGAGGGCGGACGGCGCAGCGACGGCGGCACGCTGACGACCGGGCGTGGGCTGACATTACGCCGTCCCTCGCGGCCACGCCGTAGAGCGGCAGCGCTGCTTCGGTTGCGAAAATCTGAGATCCCTGTAAAGATTTTCAAGCGTCAAGGTTTTTGCTGGCAAGTTCTGAGTTTTGCTTTGGCTGTTTGCCCAGCGTATGCACTGTTCAGGGCTGGAAGCTTGCGCAGTGCTTGAAGGGCTAAAAATTAGTTATGAAACAGCCACGAAGACCATCCGTGTTTGGGCACGCCGGTCCACAGCATTAGTGCTATCAGAAACGTCCGGAGATGTCTCGGCAAGATGATGAAGCCGAAGCAAAACAAATTTGGCAAGTTTTCTGTGCCTTTTTCGTGTTGGAATACCAGCTACAGAAGATGCCGCGACAAAGTCTCGAAGCTGTTTGTAAAGCTTTTACGAAAATTATGAAGGCTTCGTGTTTGGATGGGTCGGCTGAGCCAGCCTGATCACATCCCATCCCATTCCATGTCATCTCATCCCATCCCGTCCCATCTCACCCCAGCCCATCCACCCGACGAAACCCGATCCGATCTCGCTCCACCTAACGCTTTTGACAGGCTTACAGCTTTGCAGCCCACATGTGATAAGTTCATACATTGCAGATGCACCGCTGGACAAGTCCTTTGCAAAAGCATTGGGCATGCTCATCCATTGCAGATAAGCTCAGCAACGTTTTACCAAAAGCATGATCCAGTCAGTTCAGAATCACTAGGTCGAAGAAATCACTTAACGAAATGACACTGAGCTGGTGCCCAAAGGTCACGAACAAGGCAGAGTGCGCTCGATTGTTGGCGAACGCATGACCAACCTGCCACTTTGTTATGAAAATTAAACCGCCGTATTGAAATTATGGCTGCATGAACATGAACTGTTTTCTACGTCCATGATGTTCAGACTGCTATGGATCCCACATTCTGTTTTTGGCTCGCTCGCTTGCTATGCCTCCCATTTTGCGAGGTTGCCATTTTAGCTGGCTTTGAAGCTTATTGCGCACGCAACCTGTGCAATGTTGGCCCTTGAACTGGTAACAAGCATTCAAAAAAGTTCGACGAGTCTTACACTGTAGTTTGTAGTTAAAAGAAGTCAATTATCGACGTTGTTAAGAGGCAGTTTTCTGTGGGTGGTTGAAGTTGCAGGCATCTAGCAAACACCTTTTAAGCATATTTCTCTACGAGTAAATTCACTTAATCGTATAGCGCACGGTTACTTGATCTATATAAAGCGCACAATGTTTTCCTTCCACCTAGCAACCACTGGTGAACCGGTGGCCAGGAGTGCTCCCGCCCGGGGTCTCCGCTACCCCGAGCGGAGAACACAACGGAGTGCTTGTGCCACTCCTTGCCATGAAATGGGAAGGAAAACAAGTAAACAGAGTGTGCAGCGACGACACACGAATAACGATCGCACGTTTGGTGAGAAATAATGACTTGACGTTTATTTATGCATTCAATACCCTCTTAACAACATGGCATGATGCTTAAGCAGTATTTTGTATTGTCAAAAATAATTATTAATGTAGAAAAACTAAATACGATTGTCGATGACGTGTAATACTTGATGCCCGGATTACAAATGAGATGTCAGTATTGGCCGTGAGTGGCCTTAAATCAGCGTCACGTGACTCCTCCATCGACGGCGCCTGTCCATCCTGGGCGTCTCCCCCCCCCCCCCCGTGTTTGCGACAGCGAATGGCCGGCGTCACCACGGGCATGTTGACCCTCCAGACGCAGCTAGGGCCACATGCCAATAACATGTCCACGGATCGGCCCGTCGTTGGTAGACGGTCCGGCCGCGAGGGGTGCGCGCTGGGGCGGCGCTAGAATAACATGCGGTCTGCCGCCGGTGTCCGGTGAGGGTGGGTAGGCGCTGGGCGTCAGCCCACGCCGCCGTGAGATGGCCGGCCATCGGCGGAGGCGGTTGGGGGGGGGGGGGGTGGAGGGCGGAGCCGAGGCCGCCGCACACCGCACACCAAGCGTCTCCGCCGTGGTGGCAGGTGTGAGTGATGGAGCCATTTGCCAAATTCCGTCGAGGAATCGACGAGTCGGAATCACCTCGGGGAAATTGGCTTTGTCTAAATGGCCCGGTCCTTGCCCTCAGTGCGGTGAAGTTAGCCGCGGTGCGGCGCCGGAGATTGCTCTCGTGCGGCGCGCTTATTGCGGCTTGGTATCCACTTAGGAAACACCGGAGGGCAGCCTGCGGCTGACTCCTTGGTCAAGCAGACAATTGCGTACTGCAGTGGGATTACGCAACAATCCATTGGTGCTGGAGACTGCTGATAACTGTTCATGTTGTGGAGCATATCATACCAGTGAATTAGCTACGTAGTAGACAGTCCTGGTGAGAATTAAAAGGCCGCTATTTGTAGCTACTTTAAATTTTGTTGACGTTTCGTCTGTTCAAAGACGTTTTATATTTAGCGATGTATAAAGCCTATAATGGATCTTTTTCTGATCATAGAGTATAAGCCCACAACTCTGCTAATATTACGATAAAACACAAGTTAAGAAATGTTGCCGGAGGGCCTCCTGGTCATCATTCCGTCTCATCACTGCAGGCATGGCACACTCACGTCAGGTGTATGTAGCGCTGTGGGGACGGACGGCAGGGGTGGGATCTACGCCTAAATGATTTACATCTATATCAACTGTTGTCGATACTAAGTACAAAGCAACGGTGAGCTGTTACGTCCGGCACACATAATATCCAGACAATATTACCTATTTAGATACCTAGGTCTTAAAATACCTAGGTCTTGAAGCACTTACCTGGGCCATTTCGCAAGCCGTTAAAACACTTCCATATATACCACTTATTTTAAAGTACTAAGTGAATGTAAATTTTTCTTTGGGGATCGAGCTTTCCGGGGTGGATCTTATCCATTCGACAAAACCGCTACAGCCTGCACCAATGTTTTTGATCACGTACTTCACGCTGTTCATGTGACCTTCTGGGTCTGTTTATTTCATCAGTCATATCATACGTCATCCAGTTCAACTCTCGCTCGGGATGCACAGGACAGAGCACCAGGTTATTTAAATTTCTTCATTCCTCTGCTTAGCGAGTAACATTTGTGGGGATGATCGTGTTGTCTGCACCAGCGAGCGACTCGGTCGCGTGACAGCGCTCCGGTGAGCAGTCCGGCCGCGTGACAGCGCACCAGTGAGCGGCTCGGCCGCGTGACAGCGCTCCGGTGAGCAGCTCAGTCGCGTGACAGCGCACCAGTGAGCGGCTCGGCCGCGTGACAGAGCATACTGCAGTGGGATAGTGAGAAGCCTTGTATTATTCCAAAGGGCTCAATCTACGTTGGAAACCGGTCTCTCAACGCCCCGTTATGGGCGGGTGTCATAATGAATGGCTGCAATTTAGACTGGCCTTTATTAAACGGAAATGAGCTTCCTTTTAGCCCCAGCTTGTGGCGATTCGGACTAATGAAGCTTTAGGTTATCATGAAGTGTCCTTAGATGTCGCGTCCGTATGTTTGTTACATACATGGTTTGACCGATTCATTCTGTCATACCCAAGTCTATTTAATCAAAGCGCGCGTGGCCCTGACCCGGATGGAGCAAAGAAAAGCTGTAGCTGCCTGGAGGCAGTTGTATCGTTAAAATGTGTGTTAATCTTCTACACCATCTGACAACCTCTTACGTGTGACAACAAAGGTGTATCCAGATAATGCAAGCGCAGATTCACTCGTACGAGAAGCACAGCGCGCAGATATTATCGGTCCGCGCCGAACTCGTTTGATGCGTGTAAATCTCATCACAGCCACACTTGACTTGCCTGGCACGCGTGAATCTCATCAGCCCACGCAGGACTTATCTGGTACCTGTAAAGCTCGTCGGTTCTCTTTTTGACATAACAGTGACCGATAATCCGTTCATCATAAATGCGGTCATTCAGTATTCGTGACTGTGATAAAAATACCTAAAAATGATGTGTTCGAGGACGGCTGTGTCTGCCGCCTTTGGAAACCTGGTCTATCCACCAGCGAGACATGTTTCTGAACATCGTCCCTGGACCAACATGAACATAAATTGATCAGATGTATTGCTTGACCACCAGCACCATTATGCCCTCACGAGAATCGTGGAATATAAATATTGTTAGTTAAGCAAAAGTGATGTCCGTTCGCCCCGCGGAATCGCGACCTTACAATTGACAGGCACTCTCTTTGCTTCTGAACGGTCTGATGTTTCCATGTAATGCCAGTGTCCAGTTTCTACAGTGAAAAATATTGAGTAACTAAATGGTGAGGACCATATTGTCGGAATGCCACTCCGGCATAACGAACCGGCTGAAGTGCTGCGATGCAGGAGAGATTAACCAGCGAGTGCTGTTTTAAAGCAGCCTCACACACCCGACGTGCTACTCCCATCCAATTCTGCGCTCGTCCCTCGTTTCTACACCGGTGTGGCTGAAGCCGGTCTGACCTCAGCGTGACCTGTGACCTCCGCAGCGGCAGTTGCGGGCTCCGTCGCACCCCGCTTTGTCGGCCGCTGCGGCAAGCCTCAGTCACGTGCCTCGCCGCTAGGCGCTGGTGCCCAGCAGAGGTCCGCTGGAAATTCGGAGCCCAATATTGGTGCGGCAACGTGTCTAGACGGGTATCCCGGGACGCTAGCAACCGTGACGGTCTGGGCGGTGTGCGTGTCTGTGTATACCGGTCCAGGTTGGTGTGTGTGTTTGTGTATACCGGTCCAGTGTGGTGTGTGTGTCTGTGTGTACCGGTCCAGGTGGTGTGTGTGTCTGTGTATGCCGGTCCAGGTGGTGTGCGTGTCTGTGTATACCGGTCCAGGTGGTGTGTGTGTCTGTGGTACCAGTCCAGGTGGTGTGTGTGTTTGCGTGTACCGGTCACAGGCGGGGCGTGCGTCTGTGTGTACCGTCCAGGCAGCGTGTGTGTCTGTGTGTACCGGTCCAGGCGGTGTGTGTGTATATGTGCACCGGTCCAGGCGAGGCGCGTGTCTGTGTGTACCAGTCCGGGCTGTGTGTGTGTGTGTGTGTGTGTGGTGTGTGTGTGTGTGTGTGTGTGTGTGTGTGTGGTGTGTGTGTGGTGTGTGTGTGTGTGTGTGTGTGTGTGTCCCTATATGTAGCGTTCCGAGCGGTGTGTGTATCTGCGTGTACCGGTCGTGGCGGCGCGTGTCTAAGTGTACCAGCCCTTGCCAAAATAGAAAAACACCTTAAGGCAGAAGTGCATATCAGGTCGGATTAATTTCTCGTAAGGCACGGTATTAAGGGCAGATCTCGTCACAATGCGCGCCGTTTAACCAATTTACAAGACTGCATCTGTGCCTCTATGCGCTAGAAATACCGCGTTACTGTTTATCACAGATCCAAAGCAGTCGCACCAACAATAAAGATGCTTATTCGCTCTTTGCGTTCATGCTTCACATAACTTAATATGGATGTGCCTCTTTGCAATGATTGTTTCACCTTTGAGCATATAAGCACGAGCTTTGAATATGTTTTCTTCTTTATCCATTCCTCCTGCACCACCATTTCAACGCCCTCCCATTTTTAAGACAGTAGTAGCAGCTTTATTCCTCGGAGAACGGCTAGGAGAATGGACATAATATATGTATATATATATATATATATATATATATATATATATATATATATATGTATAGAAATCTCTATAAAATACATATTATATATACAGATCTATATATAAAGATACATATATATACAATATATATGTATATATACACATCCACCTTTCATCCCTCCCACGACGATGTAATCAATCGTGATGATTGGACCAATGTGTCCCATATCGCGTCTCCCTGCGGGAGTTCGTTATTTGTGCGCCGCCTGGTGAGCAGCCACTCGGTCGCTGCGGGCCGCGCATCATTACCGCGCCCCTGACCTGACCCGGACGCGGCGGCGTCTGATGAGCACGGCCGCACTTACGCCGGCGACGCACGTCATTGCACCGAGGCCAGGTACTGCTGACGACCGAGTGAAGCGCTAAATATGCGGATTGTGAGTGTGCCTATGCAGACGTGTCGGGAATAACGTCAGCAATGCTGAGTGTCCTGGCCCGCCGGCGGCAATTTCGGGAGCATTCTTGTTTGGATTAATTTAGTTAGTTTTCATCTCTTACATTGGTTAGACGATCTACTTGCGTGGTTAGCGACGTACCTCATATGTTATGTTCACCACCCAAACCAGCTTATTACTGTTTGAGGTTGAATAGCCGTGTCCGCCAGTAATGTAATTGTTATTTGCTCTACGGAGATTAGTTTGTGCTTCCGAAAACCTCGCTTTTCAACCCAAACAGTGGCTGAACAGCGGGATGCTTACGTTTGCATCTTTCTTCTCTCATGATGCAATAATACTGTTGCAACTGATGTCACCGCCGGACATTGATCGTGTGGGATCCTGGTGTATGAAATAGGGATTATCGCTCGATCACAATGCAAAATTTTAAGCAGGACTCTCGGGCGCGTCGCCTGTCCAGCCCAAACATTACATTATCCACATCAGAGCGAAACATATTTCTGAAATCCCGCGCGGTACTTGTAGTACTCGGCACGAAATGCACGATATATTCTCATCCGTCTGAAAACCTCAGTTTGGGCTAAGCAGGCACTCAGCCCGCTGGATTTCATCGTTTCGTTTCTGTTCCAGCACGTCAGGATGTAACTGAGGAGCGTTATTGGCAGCGTACAACGGCCACGTAGCATCAGTGTTGAAATACGACGACATCATTTGGGCGGGAGCGGGCTGATTCCCAAATGGCGCCGGTCGATCGAGAATAGCGGACTAGCTTTTCACGTGGTAATAAATCACACATCATCTGGATTTGCAACTTCTCTATTGTTGCGATCGATATCATACGATACCATACGATACGATGCGATACGATGCGACACGATGTGATACGATACGATACGTCCCGTAAGATACGATATCATACGATACCGATAGGATACGATACGATATTATATGATACGATATTATATAATACGATATTATATGATACGGAAATCGTGCGATAGTGTCGCACCATTTATCGTCAATGTCGTCGATTATCGTCTTACATTATTTCAAGATATCTTGTTGAGAATCTCGTGGGTCAGCATAATAGTATTTCATAAGAAACATGTCACGACGCAGTGAACATTCCAAAATGCCGCTGCGCTGGTGCTTTTACATGCACCGAATATGTCAACCCTCACCAATCACCTATTTGTCGCATCACGAGCGCGTGTAATCGCTGGGAAGGCCTTCTCTCGTGCTGAGGTTGCCGGGAGAGACGAACGTTTTATTTTGTAACGCTTTTTTATCTTGAGCACCTTTCACCTTGTGGATGCGAAGAAGACTTTGAACGGCAGTTTTCAGTATTCAGAACTAATCGTCGCATTAACCTTTACACGCAAGAGACGCTGCACTGCCCGATGCGAGAATAAGCCGAATGATGAAAGACAAATGTTCACGTGATCATGATGAGACGCCGTGATTTTTCTCATTACTGCAACTAAATATAGTCTTCATAGGTGTCCGGTCATATTCCCGCGCGGTGCGCTTTGCGCACCGGAACTCGCGCCGCAATAATCCCGTGTCTATTTGCGTTACCTGCTAGTGTTTCCCCAGTGATGGAGACAAAAATGTGGAGCGGGGGAGTGTGTGTGTGTGTGTGTGTGTGTGTGTGTGTGTGTGTGTGTGTGTGTGGTGTGTGTGTGTGTGTGTGTGCGTGTGTGTAGTGTGTGTGTGTGTGTGTGTGTGTGTGGTGTGTGTGTGTGTGTGTGTGTGTGTGTGTGTGTGTGTGTGTGTGTGTGTGTGTGTGTGTGTGTGTGTGTGTGTGGTGTGTGTGTGTGTGTGTGTGTGTGTGTGTGGTTTGTGTGTGGGGAGGCGTGGATCCCTGCACGCCAATAATTGCTGAGTGGCTCCGCGCTGTAAAGATCTTTCGATCCTCGCTGCCCTAAAGCTAATGGTGTAATTGCATCTTGTTTTTTGCACACGTGATTTATGTCGTTGCGACCCATTACACGTCGGGGAGATGACTGGGACTTCAGAACGTCTACCGCAAATAAATAAATGCAAGAGTTGGAATGCATTACCTGCTCCCTTACTGAAAGCCATCCGACTGGCTATTTGGCACAGCAAATACTTGCACATTTGTATTTTATGTTTAGACATTGTTGTAACATGCCTGAATGACCGTTATCAAATGCTGTTCTGCCAGTCGATTTGCATCACAATGGTCCACAGCTTTTCATCACACCATAACTCACAAAGACCCAAACTAGTGCAAACGCGGGGGCGACTCCGGCGGAGTCGGAGTCGCCGAGTCTGACACGGCCGTCAACCGTCACGGTCACAGGGGTGCCTGAGCGCAGCCCGCGGCTTCGTCCGACCGCCGCTGGCGGCGCGGTCGATGCCGTTAGTGACGTCATCGGTGGGCGTGGCGTCACCCGTGACGTCGGGGCAAGCCCGCGGGGACAGGGTTTGAGAATTCGGAAATGGATTAGGAAAGAGGGCGGGCGAAGGTTGAGTGGGTTTCAAGGTGGGCAAGCTGTGCCAGCTGAAGGTTTCAAGGTGGGCAAGCTGTGCCAGCTGAAGGTACCAGCTGAAAAGCGAGTGGACTTAAGAAGCGTTACGCTGCGTTGTCTATGCAAATGGCACACAATAGGGCCATTCAAAGACGCACGCCCAGCAGCTTCATTTGCGTAGAAAGCCATTTGAAGCCGGAAAGCCGGTTACCGCGGCGGACGCGACATTAATATAAATAGTGCGCCGGCGGGCCCGGCTCGCCCGGCGCGCTGTCACTGACTGCCGCCCTCTGCACTGTTCTGCACTGACTGCCTCTGCGCTGTTCTACACCGACTGCGCTGTTATGCACTGACTGCCGCCCTTCTGCACTCTTCACTTCCGTCAGCCGTGTGGCGGCCCGCCCTGGTGGCTCCGCTTCGCCGACCCTCGCGCCAAGAGATGCACTGGTGGCGGGTATGTGGGTTGCATCAGGCTATGTTGGTGTGTGAGCATGGATAGTGCGATCTATTTCGAGCTTTATGAGAACGGACTTCTTAGGTTTATTCTTTGGACGCGCTGGACTTTAGGATCGACATCAACTGTTTGTTGTTGACAAAAATAGACGGTTTCCACAGTCTGTTCCAAAATTGCCCGCAATTTTACTGCTGTTCTCTCGTTACATGGCTGTGCTTGACTGGCACTTTGAAAAAATCCTTTTATCTTGATCGTGATGTCAGGCACCACGGTTTGTGAGGTCGGGAAATCCGAATTTATTCAAGTAATTATCATTTTGCCATCCATTCTGGCGTGAACACCACCAGTGTGTGAGAGGACAGGGAACTTTTCACTAACCCTCTTGTATGAGGTTTTCCTCTTTCCGATGCTCTTTTGTCTCACTGTGGTCAAGGACACTAATACTGCTAATAATACTGATAGGTGCGAAGCCTCGCAACTTATTAGTAGTACATAAAATTGTTTATGGTTCGCTTGTATTTATAAACTAATTGCCTTTACTGTTTCACGGAGTTTTCAAGCAATTTGACTAGCTCATTCCAGGCGTTCTTATGATGTTTTCCGATAAAAGTGGCGGCACACCACACGGGTGTAGTTTCAGATCTATTTTGGGTAGGCAAGTCCACCCAAGGGTACTTATATTGTCTGTTCTGTGTCCACAATAAACCTCTACAACACCCGCAAAGCTGGTTTGTGCACCCACAAAAACAAACTGTGTTGATATATTATTACGCCGCCTGCACGGTCACTGCGGGGACCAGGCGTCCCTGTTACCTCAGCGTGCTGGCAACATATTGATGTCGGGGCGGGTAAGCACCCGCGTGTTTTCCCACATGGGGTTTTCCCCGATGAAAGGGGTGTGCGTTTACAATGTTGTTTACACCGCGTGAACTGTGTTGTGGGACCCTGGCGGCAGGCTAAGATCCTGTAGGTTATTGTGTGAAGATTTGTGGCAGATAGTTTAAGATCCTAGGACGCTGGGCGGCGAGGTTAGGATATGAACGCCTCATCATGTAATGTCCCGGCATCCGATACAACGCTCTCCAGTATAAGCATTTGAAATAGACAAAACCAATGCTGATTTTTAACTTTTTTCACAAATCCTTTCAATCAGATTCATATTTCATGCAATCCACGAGCATTTATGTGTATGCATACATAAGGGATGGGAATATATAAAAGACTCTACTCACATATCACACGTTGACCTTTCCCAAGGACCTTGATGTACTTCATGAGTTGGGCTTTCAACCATTAACTTACTGTAATGGGTAAACGCAAAGGCCAGTCGCAAAATGGGTATCAACAACGCCGCCTAGGTCACTGCTGAGATCGAAGAACGTCGCGTGAGGCTGGCTGGTCGTGTTGCGAGGTTCGTTGGCCAGAAACAGCGGAGCATTTTTGCACCGATGCTGAGCAAAATGTTGACGAAAGGTATCGCTTTGGACTAGCATTGGAGCCGGTTACTGTAATTGAAGTGTGTGCATGATGGCGGTGATTGTAAGCTCCATATGGTACGCTGTTAAAGTGCAGCGACCGTGAAAAAACAGTCGCAACAGGCGGCAGTGCTGGTGAAACAGGCTGACCGAAATATGGGGCTGTCTTCGTACCGATAGAAGCAAGCTATGAGGGAGAGAAAAGTGTGACCATCAAGCCGGTTATGCAACAGATAAATGTAAGTACAGTGCCTTGCTATGCGAGCTTGCATGGGGGCGATTCAAACACAACCGGCGTGAAAAAGAAAACCGTACACAGACCACTTCGAACAGAGTGATCCTTGAGAGACCGGCACCCATTGCTGCCCCCCCACATACCAGATCTGACCGATGGACTTTTTCTCCGGGATCATCTGAAATGTCGAGTGAATTGGAATGATCTGCAGCCCACACAGCACGCGAGAGCTGAAACATGCGCATGTCTGATTTGCGGTGAAATCTGTGCCAGGGGGAGAGGTGTCCAAGCGCAAGCGTGGCTGCACAAGTTCGGCTCGAGCTGAGCTGTTTGAGCGGAGATGTGTCCCAGCGCCAGCGTGGCGGCACAAGTTCGGCTCGAGCTGAGCTGTTTGAGTGGGAGATGTGTCCCAGCGCCAGCGGGACGGGCGCGCAGGTTCGGCCTGAGCCGAGCTGTGCCGTATGAAAAGTATCAAAATGAAATGAGGAAGCACGCCTGTGGGCGGGCTGATCGTGGCGCGCGGAACAAAGCTTCCAGTTGCGCGCAGAGCAAAGCTTCCAGTAGAGCGTGGAATAAAGCTTGCGGTACAAAGCTTCTTGAATATGTCTATCACTAATGGGACTTAAAGCGGGAACGATGCACCGTATGAGGTTCATTTTGTAGTCATAATTTGGCGCCTTTTAATCACCCGCGGTGTAGTCTTGCTCTGCCTGCCCGCACAACCCGCTGAGAATGGGTTGCGAAGATCAAGACGGATGCATGGAACTGCTGTAAGAAAGCGTGCTATACTTTTATCCTGCATACAAAAACAGATCAAGCAAGTGGCTTGGTGGGAGGAAAATTGAACGCTATGATGGGCCAATTCATTCGTCAGTCATCATTTCCCCGAAAGTGACGTGATATAAGGATGTCAGGGGATGAATGTTGGTCGTATGTACAGAGCACGCGTCCTACCTCCGATACATACTAATTAGTAAGTGTTATCAATCTCGCGGGTCGATGTTGCGGTCAAAAGTTGTTGATAAATGGCTGTTATTACGTGCGCGCACGTTACCACGCCATTCTTATCCTAATTGGGATTGGTAGGTATCATAATCTATCCCACTGCCTCATTGGTGTCTGCTGTGTAGTGCACCACATGTGGGACCGCCTGCTGCAGTGAGGCTTCGGTTTGGCGTGTAAAATTACGCTCCCCTCCCCCTTACACACACACACACACACGCACACACGCAACACACACACACACACACACACACACACACACATACACGCACACACACACCCACCCACACCCACACCCACACACACACACACACACAGCACACACACAACACACACACGCACGCACGCAAGCACTCACGCACGCACTCACGCACGCACAACACACACACACACATCACACACACACGTCACACACGCACACACACCCACACACCCACACACCCACACCCACACCCACACCCACACCCCACACCACACCCCACACACCCACACCCACCCACACTCCACACTCACACTTGCACTACAGCAATTGTACATCGTCTTATTTCCTAACTTCAGTCGTACGCTGCGGATTAGGTGAGCCCTTCCTTTTACTTGAAAAAAACATCTGGAACGTACGCTACGGAAAGGGTATTTTGACTGTTTAAAAGGTAGTTAGATTTGCATTATGACACCAAAAATAACGTCGGTACTAAATCCATCAATACTGCTCTACAATAAGTACAGAGTTAGACGTTTTCCGATGTCCAAAATTAGGCTCTGCCCGTTCTGTGAAGGAACATTTCAAGTTCTGAAGGCCGCACAACCGTTTCTTTTCACGCAACGGAGCACTTTTGCAAAACAGCAGAACGACGACAACCTAAATGTAGCACGCCGAGTGGTCGTCGAATTCGGTCAAGCTGTTTCCCGCACCAACGTTCGCTGAGCCTTCCGCAGCTGCTGGCGTCTCGAAGCTGAGCACAAGCCGGATGTAATATCTCTTCAAATGCTTGTGAAGATGAGATGAGGTTCTGAAACTCCCGGGAGAAATGCGGCGGGCCGTTCAAAGTTCTGCCCGCAATCCAGCGAGCGCAAGGGTGTTTACTACCCGTGAACGCGCGCGGCAAATTACTCTGCAGCGCTGTTCTGACTCCGAGCTACCGTCGCCGGCGACGGCGGCAGAAAAACGACCTGTCGCTGTGTTGTCGAATGCCTGGCGGGCGCCCGCCGGGACGAGATGCCTTTTGAGATCTCTCTCTTCAATGGGTCTCGCAGGGTGGCGTCCAAGCAGCGCTTTAGCGAGATGGGAAGTCCCCATCTCGCCGGCGGGGTGTCGGTGAGTCAGGATGTCCCCAGGCTGCTCTCAGCGTGGGGAATCGATCCGAGCCGCCAGCCCGACACCCCGCCCCCCTTCCGGGGGCTGTTGAGAAGGGGGTGGGTGGGTGGGTGGGTGGTGTGCTGCACCTCTTGGAGGCGTCATCTAAGGCCAATCGGGAGGACGTCTCGCCGCACCGCGGGGGATTATTCAGATCAGTGCCGACTGGGGGAAAATAAGCAATACATGTACATCCTGCCGCATTGTGTTTGGGCTTACTCTCGGCTAACTGACCCCCGTCTTCCACGCGTCACAAATCCCTACGTCTTGTTCTTGCTCCTGTTTCTCGTCAATCACGGACTCTTATACATCGCTGACCAGCCCATAACTCCTACTCGTCGCTGGACTTTTGCAGCACCTCTTCACCCCTGTGCCCCGTCGGTCTCAGTGACTCCCATGCTCCACCGACTCATCTTATCTTGTCCGATGATCCCGATCCCTCGTCCACTACCAGGCCACCACCATGTCTCGCCAGCTGACCCAGGAGACTCCATGACCTGACCCCTGACCCGCTCTCCGCCCGCCGCCGGCCACCATATTTCGTCGCTGACCCGGAGATCCCGTAGCCTGACCTCTGACCCGGGTCTCCGCCCGCCGCCGGCCACCATATTTCGTCAGCTGACCTCGGAGATCCCGTGGTCTGACTCTGACCCGGGTCTCCGCCCGCCATCGCGGCGCCCCAGCGGCGCCGCGCCGGCCAGTACCTCCAACGATCGCTCACGCAAACGACCGGGCGAGCGCCGCCCGCCCCCTGTAGCGGGCGTCGTTGGAGCGAGCACGGTCCCTGCTCTGTACTCCGCAACTCTTCATATCGCCTTGTAGAGAGGGGAGCAGGGGAGGGGAGGAGATCGCTACTGCGATAGGACGGAAAGAAGACTAACAATGCAAGTGCACGTGGTACGCCCGCTGTTTGTGGTATGCTGGTGGTCGTATCCCCTAACGCTCAGGCATAAGGCCAAGGCCTCACCCGCCTCTTGTAAAAGTTAGCATTATCTCTTCGGGACATACGGAACATAATCATTATCTTTTTGGTAATGTACGGAGCATTCTCATCATATCTTTGGTGATATACGGATAATTATCATTGTCTCTGTGATGGCATACGGAACATTATCATTATCTCTTTGGTGATATACGGAACAGCGTCATTACCTTTTTGGTGATATACGGAACATTATCATTATCTCTTGGTGATGTACGGAACACCATCATTATTTATTTAGTGATATACCGAACAATATCATAATATCTTTGGTGATATACGGAACAACTTGCTTCAGGATGGAGTTTGACTGATCCAGTTTTGGAGGTGCTCCTATGTCCATGAGAAAACGTTTTGTGTGTGTGTGCAGCTGCATGCCATTTTCTTCAGTCATATGACGCTTTTTATTGCATAATCCAGCTCCATAGCCACTTTTAAAGTCCTCGCCTTATCTTTTTCCGTCGTCTTTCTATCCTATCAGTGGAGCTTGGCGCCTCGTTGGCCAGCAGGATCCAGCCAGCGTTATTCTTTCCCGCATGCTGTGCGACCTGCAGCTCCCAGCCCAGCCACACGCTAATACAATATCCATAAACTTCTTCTTTTCCCAAGACACGTGCCTTCGTTTTCATCTTCCGCGATGAACGGTGCGTTGTTCCACCTCGTAGATTTCTTTGTTACGATGCTAATTGCAAATGTAAATGCAAACCCCAATTTTCAAGGCCGCCAGTGACCATTCCGGAACGCATGATTCAGAGGCACGAAATGAGGGCCTCCTATATTTCGCAACACGGTGTGGGGAGGAGGAGCTTCGTACCATTCTCTGCGTAGCACGATGAACGCATTTTTGGAAGAGGGATTTTTGCTTGTTTGCGACCCTTTTACGAAGTCTTTACTTCCCTTCAAGGGGGTAAAGGCACGCATGACGAGAGCGGCGGTCACCTCCCAATCACACAATGTCCCGCCCCGACTCTGTGGACGCCCCAGCAGAGTGCAGGCTGGTCAACTGCTGCCGACAGGCGCTCCGCCTTATCAGCGTGAGACCGCAGGCCTGACCCCACCCTCTGGCGCGGCGCTAACACGCGATCGGTCGCGCGAGTGTGACAAACTGGCGTGGGCATGCACGTGATCACTGACTGCTCTGATCTGATCTGATCTGCGTGACTGCTCTGATCGCGGCTTCTGCAGCGTTCTCTGGTCGGCGCTGGAAGGCCTCACGCGCTATAGGCAGCAGGCACCACCTCTGCTGTTCACTCAACGTTACCAGCGATTATAGCTTAACCACACAGCTATCGTGATAGGACTGACTCCGCTGCAGCGGCGCTTACGGGAAGATTGAGCTAGGACATTTTTACATCAACAGTCTTTTCATGGAAGACCATGGCACTTTTCCAAAACGGTCACTCGTTGGCTCAATTCCAGCCAAGGACGTAGTCATCCATCAAAGGGATAAATGAGGACATAACTCCAGTAGCTTCCAGGGACTTTGCGTTGTTTTTGTTGTTATTTTGCGATGCGTCCTAACATGATCAAAGCAGATGAGATATCGCTGCCATGGCCACGCCCGGTTCCCGGCCGGCCTCCGGGGGCTGGCCAGCGCCTTCTGCGGCTGCGATCGTCGCCGGCGGCCCCAGCGGCGGCTGCGCGCGCGCCGCAGTCGGTGACGAATGGCGGCTGTTGTGCCCGGCTGGCTCCGCGGTGGCGGCGGCGGCGGCCGTCAGCTCAATAGCACGCCGAGTCGGCCGGCAGGGTCTGGCCCGCCCGGGCGCCTGGCGCTGCGGTAAACAGGAGCGGGCCGTGCTCTGGGAGGCTCCGGCTCGTCCCAGCAGCCATCCTGTTTGAGCTCAGCACGGACTGAATTGACATGCGTCCACTGCGGCCCGCAAGACAGGAAAAAGTCAAAAGTACGCCATCTGAGCCAACCCTGCGCACGGGTGGGCTTCATCCGTGTTCGCCGCCTCACATTTCTGCTGCAGGGTCATGAGATTGATCGCGGCCCGGAGAGCCTGCTCTCTCCGTGACCCAGCGCGCGGGAATGTCCGGCGGCACCCAGTAGCACATTCGTCACCATTGTCTGCGGGCAAGACGAGTGAGCTGTCGTTCCAGAGAATCTCAGCTGCCAGAAATAACCAGAAATAACCGCCTCCATAGCGGCGGTCCGAACGGACAGGCTCAGTAGACCATGGTGGCGCCGGCATGCGTTCCTTAGAGGTGCATCGCGTCTGGGTGGTAGACGTTTATGTTATCTTGATACAGAAATTTAACATGACATACTTGTTCTCATGGAAGGCCGTTTTGGGGGAAATCATCTCCATTGGTGGTAAATATTGAGAAAGGTTGATCGGCAGAAGTCCAGGAAGATATATTCTTCTTGTTCTGATGGGCCAAGATGATTAGTTGCGCTGTTTTCAATGAAAAATGGTCCGCATGTCCCGCCGCATTCGTCAGCCGCGGTATTTGTTGCAGATCAGTGCTGGCTGCTGAACCAACGTAAACGTCTATAAAGCTCTAAAACCCTCTTAGGACTCTCCAATGTTAGTATAACTCCCACAACAGACTCAGGTCATCCAAAAACAGTTCAAAATCACAAAACGTGCATCATTCAAAAATACGTCAGTCGCCTTCAGTTCCTGTTCCAGTGAATTGTATGCAGCCAAGATGCTGTCGGTGATGGCTCGAGCATAACGTCTCCGGTCGAAAACATGTGTGCGTCTCTGTTCACAATCTTTTCACCTAGCGAAAAGTATTGCTGTGTCGTCCAGACATGACCATATTTGACGACAGCTGCGCTCAAAGCGTGGCGCCCACCGTCAGCTGCCCATCCACCTACGCTTATGCAGCACCGTCCCCAATTTCTGGAACTTGATGCCAGACGCCGAGCTTGGCGTCTGGCAGGCAGCCGCCGCCGCCGCCGCCTTCGCCTCTGTCTCCGCCGCCGTCGCGGTCCCTGTACCGCCTCCCACTCACCTTCAGTCGGGTATAAAATACGACGCCCATTCGCGGCTTTGTCCGTCCATTTATGGCGAGTTGCAGCTCTGGGATGCTGCCAAAGGCTCATGTTTGGCTGCTGCTTATTTCCGCCATGTCGTGCTGCTTATTTCCACCACTTTCGCTTATTTCCGCCATGTCCGTCGTGTCATTTGTCGTGGTTTGCGGCGGAAGCAGTCGTGTAATATCAAAGCGCCGCGTGATAGACGGGATCAGAGTACTTGCGTTCAGATATTCCATCAAACCTCGACGGATCGCGTGTTGAAAATCACCCACGCACCAAAACGGAACTTTACAACATTCCGAGGAAAAGTACAATACCACGTGCTTGCATTTTTATATTGTTGCTTGAACCGCTCTTTTACAATTACTTGGGTTTCACGATTATTTGAGCATCTTAAATGACGATGGGACGGGGAGCGGCATAAATTGGGAAATAGGGCTACCTCACTTATGTGTTGTTTTTCACTGAACGACTCGTTACGGTAGCAAATGAATGACTAGCAAATGTGTAACATGACATCTGTTTTCCGCGCAGTTTGCAAGCGATTCCAGCAACCGGGAGGGGGGCCGCACGTGGTCCCACCATCCTTCAGATGTCGGGCCATGTCTAGCACACTGCACCTGCCGTAGCTGTAACATTTCGTGCTACACCCGTCAGAAACGTCAAATTCAGTACATGGCACCTCACCGCAGTAAGATGGGACTGGGTCCTGCCGTGAGGTCCTGGCGGAGGCCCGGAGAGCAGTGTTGTGGGATCAATAGTCCAGGCCACACAGCTGAAGAACCTTGGCGTGACAACGTGTGACGGCCCCGGTTTTCAAGGAACCTCTGCCCCTGTCTAGGCCTCCTCTTGCCAGATCCTGGTCGGGCCCCTGCTGAGGCGTTACCAGAGGCGTCAATGCCATCGGATCACTGCTACAACCGTGAAGCGCCACTAGCCTGCAGTGTTTGCCACTTCTGCCCCTCTTGGCTCGCAGTGTTCGCCGCTCCTGCCCATGGTCTGCAGTGCCTGCAGCTCCTGTCCCTCCTGGCCTGCAGTGCTCGCCGCTCCTGTCCCTGGTTTGCAGTGCTCGCCGCTCCTGTCCCTGGTCTGCAGTGCCCGCCGCTCCTGCCCTTCCTGGCCCGCAGTGCTCGCCGCTCCTGCCCATACTGGTTTGCAGTGCTCGCCGCTCCTGTCCCTGGTCTGCAGTGCTCGCCGCTCCTGCCACTCCCCCATCTTTGTGTGCGCCAAAACACCGCCGGCGCCAAGGCTGCCGCACGCCCGATTCGGTGGAACTGGCTAATTTCAATTGCTGTCGGGCCTCAGAATGAGATGTGCTGCACGCTCCCACTAATCAGCGGGCTCGCGGCGGCGGGCGGCGGAGCGGCTAGCGGCGGTAATGGACGCTACGCGCGGGGCATTTGCTGCTGCTGAACTGGAAATTGCAATCTCGCATCCGACTGTTTGCATCGCTACGAGTGCGCACGACGCCTGCGGGCCCCACTACACCCTCCACGCAGTACCCTTACTGGGTGTTTTGTGTTGGATTGAAGTCTGATCCCCGCCGCCTCGCCCCACCCAGGCTCCACCCCACCACCACTCTGAGTGGCGGATTGATTGCCGAACTGTTACCATCTAATATCCACGCTTTTAAACGCGTTTGACATTCTTGCACATATTGTGGCGTACCTAGAAAGAGTTTCCAAAGTGAACGTGGAGATTCTCTCGTCGCTCAGCCTCAATACTGTTGGCGAGAGTTTTGCTGTCCGACCCTCCCTCCCCCCCCCCCCCCTCCACACACTACCCTGGTTTTCCAACTGGTAGTGTGCGTGTTATTTTTCATAAGTCGTTCTCGCCATATCTCGGGTTTGGCACTAATGGTAGAACGTCACTCGGCCCGCGCGACAGCTGTGTTCGTGAGCGCTCTTCGGAGGTTGCTCCTGTGAGAATTCCCAGATGAAATTGGAGGATGGTGGGGACCTTGCAGCTGAACGCTGCCGCTGAAAAGGCATAGGAAACCTGGGAGCTCTCGCGGAAAACAGCGACTGCTGCTGTCGTCTTGAAATCAATCTCATGGCTCTGCAAAGGTTTTTGCTCCATTTGATGCGGTCTAAAATGAGTGGCGTTTTGTACGACGTTTTGAGTGCGCGCCGATCTTAGTGAATTAAGCAGGAACTAGAGTGGCATGCAGGATCAAAGATAGCCATGTGTTCTCATATCCATCCGTTGTTTCTTACAATGTGAATGGGTGTTTGCCATCTGAATACAGCAACCAACCATGCAGCCTAAACATTTTTATATGTCCCTTGTCCTTGTCCTTTTGTCCTTTTCTTGTAATAGTGGTGGCCCGTGGTTCATCAGTCGTGATGGGTCTTACGTCGAACATTACAACCATTTAGACGTCCTTTCATCTTTTTCTTCTGAAGGCTCTCCGAAGTAGGAGCGCAATTCGATAAAACCCGCATGACAAAACAGGCGTTGCATGACGTCTGCCGTTCCCAACTGATTCGGCGCTTGGCCCCAGTTGTCTGCAGCGCGTAGTCGTGCTACAGAGTGCCGTGCTGATCGCTCGGCCCGATTTAGGGCCTGTTTGTCGCCGGCGGATGAGAACGATCTCAAAGCAGGCCGAAACGTGGCGACCGATTTAAGGAAGCGTAAGATTCCTCGTGCAAATGTTTATCTACATAAGTGGAAGTTAAGAATAGAAGATGACATCGGCGCTGGCTGCACGCCGAAATTCGCGACTAAGCTGCCAGCATGCTCCTTGTTTCACGCAGAGCATAGCCGAGTGTCCGCCAAAGACCTCGGGCCCGCCAACGCCTCGCTGGATAAAGTTAGTCGTCACGGCGGCATCGAGCCAACTTCCGCCGATGCGGGCGACCAGCCGTGCTGGTTGTATAAAGGCCCTCGGCAGAGCTGCCGTCTTGACCCGACCAGGGCCATTAGGGCTCCAATGCGCTGGGCAGCGTAGACCTGGCGACCATTTGACTAGCAATACTCGTAAATGTTGTTCGATAGAACGGAAATACCCACCGCCCCCGAAAAGAAGACTGTGACAATGATGCATGCCCTGCTTGTATACCAAACGTTTGATGCAGGTAAGGCGAGTTTGGGGAATTGATAGGCTTCAGTCCAGATGGGACACAAGTTTGGTGGTAAAAATTAATCATTTTATTAGCACTGTATTTATGTACTATCCAACGTCTCATGGGTTGAATGAGTGCAACCGAGCGATTCCAACCAACCGGAACCGAGCACCCGCAGGCTACACTGCCTCCAATGCCATCAAGGGGAAAGTGCCTTACTGCCTCATATCCCTCCAGCGTAAGGGAAACCAGTTGGTAGAAACTAAATCACACATTATAGTGTGAAATGTGATGTGATCTGTGTTTTGGCTTACATTTTTCAGACGACCTGCAGACATTTAGGTCAACACCGCGTGGTACGCTTCGTTACACACAGTGACCATGGCGTGGCCTTCAGTGTGACTTGCTACGTGACCTATTCGGTGTTTTACAGCTGAAAGAACAACGTGACATGTGTCGTAATCCACGGTCTGAAGCGCACGTCTGCTGTTTCGCAACCTCCTGTGTGGCCTGTAGCGTGGCATCCGGTATTAAATTATAGTGCGGGTATACTCGCACCATCACTTGCGGAGCGACCGGCGACGTCGCCTGAACCTGCATTTGAGCTCGAGGCGTCGCTGACGACATGGCCTGCACGGCGGCTTTAGAGATGTCCCGAAGTGGCTTCTGAACGCTATCCTAAACCGTGGCCTGCACACTGACCCCAGCCATGACCCCGACCCGTCACGTGACCCCCTCGCGCCGGCAGGGGGAGAAGTACGACGGTCGTCGGGCGGACGTGTGGTCGTGTGGCGTGATCCTGTACGCGCTTCTGGTGGGCGCGCTGCCGTTCGACGACGACAACTTGCGCCAGCTGCTGGAGAAGGTCAAACGGGGCACGTTTCACATCCCGCACTTCGTGCCGCCCGACTGTCAGAACCTGCTGCGGGGCATGATTGACGTCAACCCCGAGACCCGGCTCACGGTAAGGGACGATACTCGGCTCACGGTAAGGGATGAGACCCGG
>NW_023596921.1:33874281-33889281 GCF_011947565.3 Pollicipes pollicipes
TAATAAAAGTAAGAGTGCCTACTACCAAAACCCGCACATTTCCAAGCTTGATAACCTATTGCGCTATTTTTTGCCAGCAATTTGACCTTTGATTCGTTGGGATTGTCTGGGCGCTTTACAGCCTGCTTACAGCATTACACAGGCATAATATTTCCAGCTACAAAGGTCTCCTTCACGCACTTTGACGTGGTTCGATAGCATGAACTTTGTCAGGAGCAGACAGTGGCGGCGCTCCGACGTAAAGCCGTATTACCATCAGCGTTGTCTTACGAAGTGCATGGGTGCCTTGCGTATAATTTTGAAGATAAAATGGGGTGGGTAGTGAAACAAGTACGCACCCCACCTCCAAAATACGCCCAAAACGGGTTTTCTTCCCGAACTCGACCCAACTCCTTCTCAAAGTTGAGGTGGACTCATCTCAATGTTGGAGTGGGCGGGGCCCCCTCCCCCAATTTAATATGGAACTACATCCTTACTAGGAAACTTCGTCCACCGTTTTGGGGACGTACGCAACTTTTGTGCTACCACTATTGAGCTTTTTGGCGTTTTTTGGCAGTTTTGGCAACTTCCGTGATTTGGGCCGCGCTTTGTAGAAAAAAAGAGGAAAACCGCTGAAAACAGGGGAACGTTCCTGCCAAGAGGAACGAAGCCTTATCCATCCCCGAATGCTGCCATTTTCGGCGCCTTCCCCCATGAAGCCACCAAGAGCAGGTGATGCGGCAGCTGGTCGCTCCACGAGCACCAACCTCTCTTATGTAACTTCGGAACCATCACCCTGCACGCTTGATGTCCCTCGGCTCTTTAGACGCTCCATGACTGGTGGATGATCGGATCAAGCGGGACATCTGAAGTTATTGCCATGACCTTTACCTGACGCTCAGACGAATGTTCACGGCATTCTGTGAAGGAAAGCCATCCCGGAGAGCGATGTGGCCACCAACCACTGCAAGCGGTGGCGTGTAGGGGTCGTGACATTTCCAAACATGGAGTCGTATTTCCTGAAACATGGGCTTAGAATTGAAGAGCATTTGGCTGCTGCACTCGCAACGTAGAACAGTTTCCGCCTGTATTGGTTGATGATATGCGCATCAACCGTGCTTCATTAACGCTGCATGACTGCATAAGTATTATGCTGAGGAATGCGGCTTAGGTAAGCACGAGTCTTACACCTGAATCTGTTCACCAAAGAACTTGTGTTTGAAAGAAGCACGGTATGCCGAACGGCGGAACTCGATACTTCACGAAGCGCGAGGGGCTCGTAGTGCCCCTTGCTCCGCGCTGTATCCTGCTCGCAGGCAGTAAACGCGGCTCGTCTGCCGTTTCAGGGTAGCGTGGACACCCAGCTGGGCTGGTTTTTCGTCTCAGACGCGTCGTTTTTGTCCACCAGCTGCGCGTCGCATCAGAGGGCGCTTTTTCGCCTGCCCTGGGCGGGATCATGAGCGAACTGTCGTCGACCCGGCCAAGCCGACTGGTTGCCATGCCGACGGTCTGGACGCAGACTCCGGGCGCTCGCAGACGGCCTGCTCTCCATGCCGTTTGCGCCTGGCTTTCTTTCGGATCGCAGGTGGCCCGACTCTGCCGGCTTGCAGTCGCATGACGTCATGCGTTGCTAGGCTGCGCCGCAGGGCGGGTTAGCTTTGCGGCGCAGCCTATAACGCCAGCTGACTTTCTAGTCGAAGATGCTGGAAAAGCGGGGATGTTCTGAGCATTGCTGCCACTGCACGCTGTGCCGCTGGGGCGCAAGCAGAATCTCACAATTGAGAGGGACAACTCAATAATCTGTTACTGAACACGGAGCTTGATGCGCCGCAGGTACTCCCAATTTATGACATATCGTGGTACAACATCACATGCTCTCGATGTATTTTTTTACGTGCATACCTGAAATATTTCACCGCCAGAATTAAGTCACGTGCATATCAATACACGCCATAAATTCGGTAACTGCGACGGTGATGGAAGGCACGTGCCTCCGAGCGCTGTTATGTGCCCATGCCCCTGCTGTGCTTACGGCGTCAGGATAGATAGGCCACTGTGTCCGTATTGTGCCAATCAAATGGACCGAAAGCGGATAAATGGCCACGACTGAGCCCAGCACCATTCTGGAACACCTCACTTCGTTATCGCCCATACAGTCAAAGATTCGGCGCCATCAGCATGGGCGCTTAGGTCGGACCGGTCACCAACTACTGAATATGTGTTTCTAACGAGCCCAAACAAATGACACATACTGTTACACGAGCGCGTTCCCCAGACGACAGCGGCACGTGAAGTCAAGGGAGGTTACATCGGAGGTCAGCTGTGTTGTCATGGGTGACGCTCAGCGAAAGCGTAACGTATACACGAGCGTGTTTTTGTCACGTCTTCCACTGGACTTGTTGCCAGCTGGACTCCACCGCATGTGACGTCATCGGCGCCTCGGAGCAGAAGTCGCTGAGCGTTGTACACGGTGGTGTCTTCTTCTCCCACGATCCCCGCAGCCGCCTCACCTTCCCGTTCAGTTTGACCGGCTTAGCCCTAAATTCGCGTCATTTGAAGACACCTCTCGCCCCGGCCAGCTTAATCATGTGTTATGAGCTCCTGGTGCCGGCAGCGGCGTAAGAATGGGTCATAGGGAGTGCAAACGTCGGGACGAAACCGGACGGGTGAGTTGATATGATAACGCAAGGTTTGGCGATAATGCGCAGTCTCGATAACATTATTATGAAAGGGACCACACGGAGTAAAATAATGACCGAACAAAGTGTGGAAAATATGCACGCAACATACACGGCGCATCATACTAAACTTAATTAAGTTTCTTTGACCAGCCCATTGATTCAAAAAGGCCTGGACGCTCATTGCTTGTCTTCTCATCTCATCGCTTGTCATCGATTGTTTTGACCGGTTTTGACGTTTTGTACTAAATATCGGCAGCTGGAGTACGTGGAGTCGCGAAACGACTTCCAAGGTATCGGCCGACGCACCTTCGTCAATTCATGTGAACAATACGAGTTTGTGCGGCGACGCACGGTTGTGCCGATAATCGTCGGGCATGCTGGGATTATCTGCATTTCGAAAAACGGCGTCGAATGCAACACGCTGTCGTCGAAACCGCTGTCAGGATCGTGGCAAAACGTACATCATTGCGTGTGCCGATTCGTTGCCTGTATTTAACGCTCATCTATTCTTCATTTTGTGCACTACCCCGTCCAGCTTTCGACTCCACATTTTCACGTTGACCAAATGTTGATCGGATGATCGCTCAGTCGCTGGCGGCCAGTTTTTGTTTGTTTGTTTTCTAGTAAAACGACGAGGCGCGCTCGCGCTTTTGTCGGCGTCCGTCAGCCCTTCAATGATTTATACATGCATTCATTCGTTCGTTGTGGCGAGAAAAGTGAGCCGTAGTGACAATGAAATGCATTAGGCCACACACACTGGGTGAGTAATAATTTGCAACAGGTGCGATAAGGGGACCTACGAAATGCAGGAAAATTTCAGCGGGGCTCACTGCTATGGCAAACAACAATACTATTGACCTCACAGGGTGTGTTTCGGAGTCACCAAAAGCATCGCAACACAAAAATACTGCAGCAGCATTGACAAGTGGCAGTGGCGGCATTAGAGAGATCTGGAATTTACAGCGGTAGGAAGTGTGAGATTGTTGAACTTTTGGAATGCATAACAACACTCCAACCGAAGTGGAAATCCGGAGAGCGAGATTTGGACGTGCCTGGCAGCTAACACATTACACTCGGTTCCCGTCTGGCAACCCGACAGCCTGAGTTCAGTTTGGCCCAAAGATGACATTAAATGAATTCCACAGTAATGTAAACGCAAATCTACCACAGACGCTTGGCGAAGCAAGCGCGGAAGCACTTGTATATTATTAATCTATGATACACGTGTTTGTTTTTATTATTGGTAATATTATCGTTGACCGGCTGCTTGCGAGTCATCTACACCGCTACCAGTTTTGACTTGCAGAGGCCCATAGGTCTTGGTCAGAGTTTCCTTTATGGCAGAGGCTGAGTATTCCGAGCGTCGTTTGTTCTCCCTACCACCTTTACCATCGCTTGGCCCGCGTTCTTCGCCGTTTATCGCACCCTATTTTCCAATATCATCAGGAACTCCTCCATGCGACCTCAAGCACGCACCCCTACAGCCACACTAAGGCTCTTTAATGCATGATATCGAGATACAATTTAGAACCTGTTCTTTCCAACCACCAAAAGCAGATTCGCGCCCCATGGGAGGGCGGTACCAGGCGCCTGTGACCTCTGCCGCCGTCGGCGGGATCTGAGAGCTCACACGAACCGGTTAGCCGCAATGCAGCGTCGTGCCGCCTGACGGCTCCGGCGTTATGGATATGTTGCAGTGGCTGTGTGGTGAAAATGCGATACTTTATGCATGAGCTCGGATGAGAGCGGCGATACGAAGGCGGCGCGACAGCGCGCTGCTTCTCCGAGGGCGGACGGCGCAGCGACGGCGGCACGCTGACGACCGGGCGTGGGCTGACATTACGCCGTCCCTCGCGGCCACGCCGTAGAGCGGCAGCGCTGCTTCGGTTGCGAAAATCTGAGATCCCTGTAAAGATTTTCAAGCGTCAAGGTTTTTGCTGGCAAGTTCTGAGTTTTGCTTTGGCTGTTTGCCCAGCGTATGCACTGTTCAGGGCTGGAAGCTTGCGCAGTGCTTGAAGGGCTAAAAATTAGTTATGAAACAGCCACGAAGACCATCCGTGTTTGGGCACGCCGGTCCACAGCATTAGTGCTATCAGAAACGTCCGGAGATGTCTCGGCAAGATGATGAAGCCGAAGCAAAACAAATTTGGCAAGTTTTCTGTGCCTTTTTCGTGTTGGAATACCAGCTACAGAAGATGCCGCGACAAAGTCTCGAAGCTGTTTGTAAAGCTTTTACGAAAATTATGAAGGCTTCGTGTTTGGATGGGTCGGCTGAGCCAGCCTGATCACATCCCATCCCATTCCATGTCATCTCATCCCATCCCGTCCCATCTCACCCCAGCCCATCCACCCGACGAAACCCGATCCGATCTCGCTCCACCTAACGCTTTTGACAGGCTTACAGCTTTGCAGCCCACATGTGATAAGTTCATACATTGCAGATGCACCGCTGGACAAGTCCTTTGCAAAAGCATTGGGCATGCTCATCCATTGCAGATAAGCTCAGCAACGTTTTACCAAAAGCATGATCCAGTCAGTTCAGAATCACTAGGTCGAAGAAATCACTTAACGAAATGACACTGAGCTGGTGCCCAAAGGTCACGAACAAGGCAGAGTGCGCTCGATTGTTGGCGAACGCATGACCAACCTGCCACTTTGTTATGAAAATTAAACCGCCGTATTGAAATTATGGCTGCATGAACATGAACTGTTTTCTACGTCCATGATGTTCAGACTGCTATGGATCCCACATTCTGTTTTTGGCTCGCTCGCTTGCTATGCCTCCCATTTTGCGAGGTTGCCATTTTAGCTGGCTTTGAAGCTTATTGCGCACGCAACCTGTGCAATGTTGGCCCTTGAACTGGTAACAAGCATTCAAAAAAGTTCGACGAGTCTTACACTGTAGTTTGTAGTTAAAAGAAGTCAATTATCGACGTTGTTAAGAGGCAGTTTTCTGTGGGTGGTTGAAGTTGCAGGCATCTAGCAAACACCTTTTAAGCATATTTCTCTACGAGTAAATTCACTTAATCGTATAGCGCACGGTTACTTGATCTATATAAAGCGCACAATGTTTTCCTTCCACCTAGCAACCACTGGTGAACCGGTGGCCAGGAGTGCTCCCGCCCGGGGTCTCCGCTACCCCGAGCGGAGAACACAACGGAGTGCTTGTGCCACTCCTTGCCATGAAATGGGAAGGAAAACAAGTAAACAGAGTGTGCAGCGACGACACACGAATAACGATCGCACGTTTGGTGAGAAATAATGACTTGACGTTTATTTATGCATTCAATACCCTCTTAACAACATGGCATGATGCTTAAGCAGTATTTTGTATTGTCAAAAATAATTATTAATGTAGAAAAACTAAATACGATTGTCGATGACGTGTAATACTTGATGCCCGGATTACAAATGAGATGTCAGTATTGGCCGTGAGTGGCCTTAAATCAGCGTCACGTGACTCCT
The DNA here is from genome assembly GCF_011947565.3 of Pollicipes pollicipes. Taxonomy (NCBI): domain Eukaryota; kingdom Metazoa; phylum Arthropoda; class Thecostraca; order Pollicipedomorpha; family Pollicipedidae; genus Pollicipes; species Pollicipes pollicipes. Next base: position 33,880,407 of record NW_023596921.1, read on the forward strand.
CCATCGACGGCGCCTGTCCATCCTGGGCGTCTCCCCCCCCCCCCCCCCGTGTCTGCGACAGCGAATGGCCGGCGTCACCACGGGCATGTTGACCCTCCAGACGCAGCTAGGGCCACACGCCAATAACATGTCCACGGATCGGCCCGTCGTTGGTGACGGTCCGGCCGCGAGGGGTGCGCGCTGGGGCGGCGCTAGAATAACATGCGGTCTGCCGCCGGTGTCCGGTGAGGGTGGGTAGGCGCTGGGCGTCAGCCCACGCCGCCGTGAGATGGCCGGCCATCGGCGGAGGCGGTGGGGGGGGGGGGGGGGGAGGGCGGAGCCGAGGCCGCCGCACACCGCACACCAAGCGTCTCCGCCGTGGTGGCAGGTGTGAGTGATGGAGCCATTTGCCAAATTCCGTCGAGGAATCGACGAGTCGGAATCACCTCGGGGAAATTGGCTTTGTCAAATGGCCCGGTCCTTGCCCTCAGTGCGGTGAAGTTAGCCGCGGTGCGGCGCCGGAGATTGCTCTCGTGCGGCGCGCTTATTGCGGCTTGGTATCCACTTAGGAAACACCGGAGGGCAGCCTGCGGCTGACTCCTTGGTCAAGCAGACAATTGCGTACTGCAGTGGGATTACGCAACAATCCATTGGTGCTGGAGACTGCTGATAACTGTTCATGTTGTGGAGCATATCATACCAGTGAATTAGCTACGTAGTAGACAGTCCTGGTGAGAATTAAAAGGCCGCTATTTGTAGCTACTTTAAATTTTGTTGACGTTTCGTCTGTTCAAAGACGTTTTATATTTAGCGATGTATAAAGCCTATAATGGATCTTTTTCTGATCATAGAGTATAAGCCCACAACTCTGCTAATATTACGATAAAACACAAGTTAAGAAATGTTGCCGGAGGGCCTCCTGGTCATCATTCCGTCTCATCACTGCAGGCATGGCACACTCACGTCAGGTGTATGTAGCGCTGTGGGGACGGACGGCAGGGGTGGGATCTACGCCTAAATGATTTACATCTATATCAACTGTTGTCGATACTAAGTACAAAGCAACGGTGAGCTGTTACGTCCGGCACACATAATATCCAGACAATATTACCTATTTAGATACCTAGGTCTTAAAATACCTAGGTCTTGAAGCACTTACCTGGGCCATTTCGCAAGCCGTTAAAACACTTCCATATATACCACTTATTTTAAAGTACTAAGTGAATGTAAATTTTTCTTTGGGGATCGAGCTTTCCGGGGTGGATCTTATCCATTCGACAAAACCGCTACAGCCTGCACCAATGTTTTTGATCACGTACTTCACGCTGTTCATGTGACCTTCTGGGTCTGTTTATTTCATCAGTCATATCATACGTCATCCAGTTCAACTCTCGCTCGGGATGCACAGGACAGAGCACCAGGTTATTTAAATTTCTTCATTCCTCTGCTTAGCGAGTAACATTTGTGGGGATGATCGTGTTGTCTGCACCAGCGAGCGACTCGGTCGCGTGACAGCGCTCCGGTGAGCAGTCCGGCCGCGTGACAGCGCACCAGTGAGCGGCTCGGCCGCGTGACAGCGCTCCGGTGAGCAGCTCAGTCGCGTGACAGCGCACCAGTGAGCGGCTCGGCCGCGTGACAGAGCATACTGCAGTGGGATAGTGAGAAGCCTTGTATTATTCCAAAGGGCTCAATCTACGTTGGAAACCGGTCTCTCAACGCCCCGTTATGGGCGGGTGTCATAATGAATGGCTGCAATTTAGACTGGCCTTTATTAAACGGAAATGAGCTTCCTTTTAGCCCCAGCTTGTGGCGATTCGGACTAATGAAGCTTTAGGTTATCATGAAGTGTCCTTAGATGTCGCGTCCGTATGTTTGTTACATACATGGTTTGACCGATTCATTCTGTCATACCCAAGTCTATTTAATCAAAGCGCGCGTGGCCCTGACCCGGATGGAGCAAAGAAAGCTGTGCTGCCTGGAGGCAGTTGTATCGTTAAAATGTGTGTTAATCTTCTACACCATTTGACAACCTCTTACGTGTGACAACAAAGGTGTATCCAGATAATGCAAGCGCAGATTCACTCGTACGAGAAGCATAGCGCGCAGATATTATCAGTCCGCGCCGAACTCGTTTGATGCGTGTAAATCTCACCACAGCCACACTTGACTTGCCTGGCACGCGTGAATCAGCCCACGCAGGACTTATCTGGTACCTGTAAAGCTCGTCGGTTCTCTTTTGACATAACAGTGACCGATAATCCGTTCATCATAAATGAGGTCATTCAGTATTGTGACTGTGATAAAAATACCTAAAAATGATGTGTTCCGAGGACGGCTGTGTCTGCCGCCTTTGGAAACCTGGTCTATCCACCAGCGAGACATGTTTCTGAACATCGTCCCTGACCAACATGAACATAAATTGATCAGATTATTGCTTGACCACCAGCACCATTATGCCCTCACGAGAATCGTGGAATAAAATATTGTTAGTTAAGCAAAAGTGATTGTCCGTTCGCCCGCGGAATCGCGACCTACAATTGACAGGCACTCTCTTTGGCTTCTGAACGGTCTGATGTTTCCATGTAATGCCAGTGTCCACTTTCCACCGTGAAAAATATTGAGTACTAAATGGTGAGGACCATATTGTCGGAATGCCACTCACGGCACAACGAACCGGCTGAAGTGCTGCGATGCAGGAGAGATTAACCAGCGAGTGCTGTTTAAAGCAGCCTCACACACCCGACGTGCTACTCCCATCCAATTCTGCGCTCGTCCCTCGTTTCTACACCGGTGTGGCTGAAGCCGGTCTGACCTCAGCGTGACCTGTGACCTCCGCAGCGGCAGTTGCGGGCTCCGTCGCACCCCGCTTTGTCGGCCGCTGCGGCAGCCTCAGTCACGTGCCTCGCCGCTAGGCGCTGGTGCCCAGCAGAGGTCCGCTGGAAATTCGGAGCCCAATATTGGTGCGGCAACGTGTCTAGACGGGTATCCCGGGACGCTAGCAACCGTGACGGTCTGGGCGGTGTGCGTGTCTGTGTATACCGGTCCAGGCGGTGTGGGTGTCTGTGCATACCGGTCCAGGTGGTGTGTGTGTCTGTGTGTACCGGTCCAGGTGGTGTGTGTGTCTGTGTGTACCGGTCCAGGTGGTGTGCGTGTCTGTGTGTACCGGTCCAGGTGGTGTGTGTCTGTGTACCAGTCCAGGTGGTGTGTGTGTTTGCGTGTACCGGTCCAGGCGGGCGTGCGTCTGTGTGTACCGTCCAGGCAGCGTGTGTGTCTGTGTGTACCGGTCCAGGCGGTGTGTGTGTGTATATGTGCACCGGTCCAGGCGAGGGCGTGTGTCTGTGTGTACCAGTCCGGGCTGTGTGTGTTGTGTGTGTGTGTGTGTGTGTGGTGTGTGTGTGTGTGTGTGTTTTGTGGTGTGTGTGTGTGTGTGTGTGTGTGTGTGTGTGTGTGTGTGTCTTTTTTACTGTGTGTGGTCGTGTGTGTAGTTTGTGTGTGTGTGCCGATCTGTAACGTTCCGAGCGTGTGTAGGTCTCTGCGTGTGTACAGGTCCGGGCGGCGCCGTGGTCTAAGTGTACCAGCCCTTGCCAAATTAGAAAACACTCCCTTATAATAGCAGAAGTTGCATATACAGGTCGGATAATTTCTCGTAAGGCACGGGTATTAAGGGGTCAGAATCGTCGTCACAATGACGCGCGTTTAACCATTTACAACAAGACTGCACTCTGTGCCTCTATGCGGCTAGGAGAGGACTCCCCCTCCCTCTCCCCACCTGTTTTACTGCACAGATCCAAAGCAGTCGCACCAAAATAAAGATGCTTATGCGCGTCTTTGCGTTCATAGCTTCAACATAACTTAATATGGATGTGCCCTCTTTGCAATGATTGTTATCACCTTTGAGCATATAAGCACGACGCTTTGAATATGTCTTCTTCTTTATCCATTCTCTCCTGCACCACCATTTCAACGCCCTCCCATTTTTTAAGACAGTAGTAGCAGCTTTATTCCTCGAGAACGGCTAGGAGATGGACATATGAATATATGTATATATATATATATATATATATATATATATGTATGTATAGAAATCTCTATATAAAAATACATATATATATATACAGATCTATATATAAAGATACATATATATACAATATATATATATGTATATATACACATCCACCTTTCATCCCTCCCACGACGATGTAACTCAATCGTGATGATTGACCAATGTGTCCCATATCGCGTCTCCCCTGACGGAGTTCGTTATTTGTGCGCCGTCTGGTGAGCAGCCCACTCGGTCGCTGCGGGCCGCGCATCATTACCGCGCCCCTGACCTGACCCGGACGCGGCGGCGTCTGATGAGCACGGCCCGCACTTGCGCCGGCGACGCACAGTCATTGCACCGAGGCAAGGTACCGCTGACGACGAGTGAAGCGCTAAATATGCGGATTGTGAGTGTGCCTATAGCAGAACGTGTCGGGAATAACGTCAGCAATGCTGAGTGTCCTGGCCCGCCGGCGGCAATTTCGGGAGCATTCTTGTTTGGATTAATTCAGTTAGTTTTCATCTCTTACATTGTGTTAGACGATCTACTTGCGGTTTAGCGAAGTACCTCATATGTTATGTTCACCACCCAAACCAGCCTATTACTGTTTGAGGTGTGAATAGACCGTGTCTGCCAGTAATGTAATTGTTATTTGCTCTACGAGATTAGTTTGTGCTTCCGAAAGCTCGCTTTTTAACCCAAACAGTGGGCTGAACAGCGGGATGCTACGTTTGCATCTTTCTTCTCTCATGATGCAATAATACTGTTGCAACTGATGTCACCGCCGACATTGATCGTGTGTGATCCTGGTGTATGAAATAGGGACTATCGCTCGATCACCAATGCAAAATTTTAAGCAGGACTCTCGGGCGCGTCGCTGTCCAGCCCAAACATTACATTATCACATCAGAGCGAACATATTTCTGAAATCCGCGGCGGTACTTGTAGTACTCGGCACGAAATGCACATATATTCTCATCCGTCTGAAAACCTCAGTTGGGCTAAGCAGGCACTCAGCCCCGCTGATTTCATCGTTTCGTTTCTGTTCCAGCACGTCAGGATGTAACTGAGGAGCGTTATTGGCAGCGTACAACGGCCACGTAGCATCAGTGTTGGAATACGACGACATCATTTGGGCGGGAGCGGCTGATTCCCAAATGGCGCCGGTCGATCGAGAATAGCGGACTAGCTTTTCACGTGGTAATAAATCACACATCATCTGGGATTTGCAACTTCTCTATTGTTGCGATCGATATCATACGATACCATACGATACGATGCGATACGATGCGACACGATGTGATACGATACGATACGTCCCGTAAGATACGATATCATACGATACCGATAGGATACGATAACGATATTATATGATACGATATTATATAATACGATATATATGATACGGAAATCGTGCGATAGTGTCGCAACCATTTATCGTCAATGTCGTCGATTATCGTCTTACATTATTTCAAGATATCTTGTTGAGAATCTCGTGGGTCAGCATAATAGTATTTCATAAGAAACATGTCACGACGCAGTGAACATTCCAAAATGCCGCTGCGCTGGTACTTTTACATGCACCGAATATGTCAACCCTCACCAATCACCTATTTGTCGCATCACGAGCGCGTGTAATCGCTGGGAAGGCTTCTCTCGTGCTGAGGTTGCCGGGAGAGACGAACGTTTTATTTGTAACGCTTTTTTATCTTGAGCACCTTTCACCTTGTGGATGCGAAGAAGACTTTGAACGGCAGTTTTCAGTATTCAGAACTAATCGTCGCATTAACCTTTACACGCAAGAGACGCTGCACTGCCCGATGCGAGAATAAGCCGAATGATGAAAGACAAATGTCACGTGACCATGATGAGACGGCCGTGATTTTTCTCATTACTGCAACTAAATATAGTCTTCATAGGTGTCCGGTCATTATTCCCGCGCGGTGCGCTTTGCGCAACCGGAACTCGCGCCGCAATAATCCCGTGTCTATTTGCGTTACCTGCTAGTGTTTCCCCAGTGATGGAGTCAAAAATGTGGAGCGGGGGAGTGTGTGTGTGTGGTGTGTGTGTGTGTGTGTGTGTGTGTGTGTGTGTGTGTGTGTGTGTGTGTGTGTGCGGTGTGTGTGTGGTGTGTGTGTGTGTGTGTGTGTGTGTGTGTGTGTGTGTGTGTGTGTGTGTGTGTGCGTGTGTGTGTGTGTGTGTGTGTGTGTGTGTGTGTGTGTGTGTGTGTGTGTGTGTGTGTGCGTGTGTGTGTGTGTGTGTGTGTGTGTGTGTGTGTGTGTGTGTGGTGTGTGTGTGTGTGTGTGTGTGTGTGTGTGTGGTGTGTGTGTGTGTGTGTGTGTGTGTGTGTGTGTGTGTGTTTTGTGTGTTGGGGAGGGCGGTGATCCCTGCACGCCAATAATTGCTGAGTGCCTCCGCGCTGTAAAGATCTTTCGATCCTCGCTGCCCTAAAGCTAATGGTGTAATTGCATCTTGTTTTTGCACACGTGATTTATGTCGTTGCGACCCATTACACGTCGGGGAGATGACTGGGACTTCAGAACGTCTACCGCAAATAAATAAATGCAAGAGTTGGAATGCATTACCTGCTCCCTTACTGAAAGCCATCCGACTGGCTATTTGGCACAGCAAATACTTGCACATTTGTATTTTATGTTTAGACATTGTTGTAACATGCCTGAATGACCGTTTATCAAATGCTGTTCTGCCAGTCGATTTGCATCACAATGGTCACAGCTTTTCATCACACCACAACTCACAAAGACCCAAACTAGTGCAAACGCGGGGGCGACTCCGGCGGAGTCGGAGTCGCCGAGTCTGACACGCCGTCAACCGTCACGGTCACAGGGGTGCCTGAGCGCAGCCCGCGGCTTCGTCCCGACCGCCGCTGGCGGCGCGGTCGATGCCGTTAGTGACGTCATCGGTGGGCGTGGCGTCACCCGTGACGTCGGGGCAAGCCCGCGGGGACAGGGTTTGAGAATTCGGAAATGGATTAGGAAAGAGGCGGGCGAAGGTTGAGTGGGTTTCAAGGTGGGCAAGCTGTGCCAGCTGAAGGTTTCAAAGTGGGCAAGCTGTGCCAGCTGAAGGTTTCAAGGTGGGCAAGCTGTGCCAGCTGAAGGTTTCAAGGTGGGCAAGCTGTGCCAGCTGAAGGTTTCAAGGTGGGCAAGCTGTGCCAGCTGAAGGTACCAGCTGAAAAGCGAGTGGACTTAAGAAGCGTTACGCTGCGTTGTCTATGCAAATGGCACACAAATAGGGCCATTCAAAGACGCACGCCCAGCAGCTTCATTTGCGTAGAAAGCCATTTGAAGCCGGAAAGCCGGTTACCGCGGCGGACGCGACATTAATATAAATAGTGCGCCGGCGGGCCCGGCTCGCCCGGCGCGCTGTCACTGACTGCCGCCCTCTGCACTGTTCTGCACTGACTGCCTCTGCGCTGTTCTGCACCGACTGCGCTGTTATGCACTGACTGCCGCCCTCTGCACTGTTCTGCACTGACTGCCTCTGCGCTGTTCTACACCGACTGCGCTGTTATGCACTGACTGCCGCCCTCTGCACTGTTCACTTCCGTCAGCCGTGTGGCGGCCCGCCTGGTGGCTCCGCTTCGCCGACCCTCGCGCCAAGAGATGCACTGGTGGCGGGTATGTGGGTTGCATCAGGCTATGTTGGTGTGTGAGCATGGATAGTGCGATCTATTTCGAGCTTTATGAGAACGGACTTCTTAGGTTTATTCTTTGGACGCGCTGGACTTTAGGATCGACATCAATTGTTTGTTGTTGACAAAAATAGACGGTTTCCACAGTCTGTTCCAAAATTGCCCGCAATTTTACTGCTGTTCTCTCGTTACATGGCTGTGCTTGACTGCACTTTGAAAAATCCTTTTATCTTGATCGTGATGTCAGGCACCACGGTTTGTGAGGTCGGGAAATCCGAATTTATTCAAGTAATTATCATTTTGCCATCCATTCTGGCGTGAACACCACCAGTGTGTGAGAGGACAGGGAACTTTTCACTAACCCTCTTGTATGAGGTTTTCCTCTTTCCGATGCTCTTTTGTCTCACTGTGGTCAAGGACACTAATACTGCTAATAATACTGATAGGTGCGAAGCCTCGCAACTTATTAGTAGTACATAAAATTGTTTATGGTTCGCTTGTATTTATAAACAATTGCCTTTATGTTTCACGGAGTTTTCAAGCAATTTGACTAGCTCATTCCAGGCGTTCTTATGATGTTTTCCGATAAAAGTGGCGGCACACCACCACGGGTGTAGTTTCAGATCTATTTGTGTAGGCAAGTCCACCCAAGGGTACTTATATTGTCTGTTCTGTGTCCACAATAACCTCTACACACCCGCAAAGCTGGTTTGTGCACCCACAAAAACAACTGTGTTGATATATTACGCCGGCCTGCACGGTCACTGCGGGGACCAGGCGTCCCTGTTACCTCAGCGTGCTGGCAACATATTGATGTCGGGGCGGGTAAGCACCCGCGTGTTTTCCCACATGGGGTTTCCCCGATGAAAGGGGTGTGCGTTTACAATGTGTTTACACCGCGTGACTGTGTTGGGACCCTGGCGGCAGGCTAAGATCCTGTAGGTTATTGTGTGAGGATCTGTGGCAGAATAGTTAAGATCCTAGGACGCTTGGGAGGCGAGGTTAGGATATGAACACCTCATCATGTAATGTCCCGGCATCCAATCCAACGCTCTCCAGTATAAGCATTTGAAATAGACAAAACCAATGCTGATTTTTTAAACTTTTTTCACAAGTCCTTTCAATCAGATTCATATTTTCATGTAATCCACGAGCATTTATGTGTATGCATACATAAGGGATGGAATATATATATATATATA
>NW_023596921.1:33894281-34003457 GCF_011947565.3 Pollicipes pollicipes
CACCATATTTCGTCAGCTGACCCCGGAGATCCCGTGGTCTGACCTCTGACCCGGGTCTCCGCCCGCCATCGCGGCGCCCCCGCGGCGCCGCGCCGGCCAGTACCTCCAACGATCGCTCACGCAAACGACCGGGCGAGCGCCGCCCGCCCCCTGTAGCGGGCGTCGTTGGAGCGAGCACGGTCCCTGCTCTGTACTCGCAACTCTTCATATCGCCTTGTAGAGAGGGGAGCAGGGGAGGGGAGGAGATCTCTACTGCGATAGGACGGAAGAAGACTAACAATGCAAGTGCACGTGGTACGCCCGCTGTTTGTGGTATGCTGGTGGTCGTATCCCCTAACGCTCAGGCATAAGGCCAAGGCCTCACCCGCCTCTTGTAAAAGTTGGCATTATCTCTTCGGTGACATACGGAACATAATCATTATCGGTAATGGTAATGTACGGAGTACATTACCATTACCGGTAATGTCGGTAATGTACGGAGCATTATCATCATATCTTTGGTGATATACGGATAATTATCATTATCTATGTGATGGCATACGGAACATTATCATTATCTCTTTGGTGATATACGGAACAGCGTCATTACCTTTTTGGTGATATACGGAACATTATCATTATCTCTTGGTGATGTACGGAACACTATCATTATTTATTTAGTGATATACCGAACAATATCATTATATCTTTGGTGATGTACGGAACAACTTGCTTCAGGATGTAGTTTGACTGATCCAGTTTTGGAGGTGCTCCTATGTCCATGAGAAAACGTTTTGTGTGTGTGTGCAGCTGCATGCCATTTTCTTCAGTCATATGACGCTTTTTATTGCATAATCCAGCTCCAATAGCCACTTTTAAAGTCCTCGCCTTATCTTTTTCCGTCGTCTTTCTATCCTATCAGTGGAGCTTGGCGCCTCGTTGGCCAGCAGGATCCAGCCAGCGTTATTCTTTCCCGCATGCTGTGCGACCTGCAGCTCCCAGCCCAGCCACACGCTAATACCATATCCATAAACTTCTTCTTCCCCACGACACGTGGCCTTCGTTTTCATCTTCCGCGATGAACGGCGCGTTGTTCCACCTTCGTAGATTTCTTTGTTACGATGCTAATTGCAAATGTAAATGCAAACCCCAATTTTCAAGGCCGCCAGTGACCATTCCGGAACGCATGATTCAGAGGCACGAAATGAGGGCCTCCTATATTTCGCAACACGGTGTGGGGAGGAGGAGAGCTTCGTACCATTCTCTGCGTAGCACGATGAACGCATTTTTGGAAGAGGGATTTTTGCTTGTTTGCGACCCTTTTACGAAGCCTTTACTTCCCTTCAAGGGGGTAAAGGCACGCATGACGAGAGCGGCGGTCACCTCCCAATCACATAATGTCCCGCCCCGACTCTGTGGACGCCCCAGCAGAGTGCAGGCTGGTCAACTGCTGCCGACAGGCGCTCCGCCTTATCAGCGTGAGACCGCAGGCCTGACCCCACCCTCTGGCGCGGCGCTAACACGCGATCGGCCGCGCGAGTGTGACAAACTGGCGTGGGCATGCACGTGATCACTGACTGCTCTGATCTGATCTGATCTGCGTGACTGCTCTGATCGCGGCTTCTGCAGCGTTCTCTGGTCGGCGCTGGAAGGCCTCACGCGCTATAGGCAGCGGGCACCACCTCTGCTGTTCACTCAACGTTACCAGCGATTATAGCTTAACCACACAGCTATCGTGATAGGACTGACTCCGCTGCAGCGGCGCTTACGGGAAGATTGAGCTAGGACATTTTTACATCAACAGTCTTTTCATGGAAGACCATGGCACTTTTCCAAAACGGTCACTCGTTGGCTCAATTCCAGCCAAGGACGTAGTCATCCATCAAAGGGATAAATGAGGACATAACTCCAGTAGCTTTCGGGGACTTTGCGTTGTTTTTGTTGTTATTTTGCGATGCGTCCTAACATGATCAAAGCAGATGAGATATCGCTGCCTTGGCCACGCCCGGTTCCCGGCCGGCCTCCGGGGGCTGGCCAGCGCCTTCTGCGGCTGCGATCGTCGCCGGCGGCCCCAGCGGCGGCTGCGCGGCGCCGCAGTCGGTGACGAATGGCGGCTGTTGTGCCCGGCTGGCTCCGCGGTGGCGGCGGCGGCGGCCGTCAGCTCAATAGCACGCCGAGTCGGCCGGCAGGGTCTGGCCCGCCCGGGCGCCTGGTGCTGCGGTAAACAGGAGCGGGCCGTGCTCTGGGAGGCTCCGGCTCGTCCCAGCAGCCATCCTGTTTGAGCTCAGCACGGACTGAATTGACATGCGTCCACTGCGGCCCGCAAGGCAGGAAAAAGTCAAAAGTACGCCATCTGAGCCAACCCTGCGCACGGGTGGGCTTCATCCGTGTTCGCCGCCTCACATTTCTGCTGCAGGGTCATGAGATTGATCGCCGGCCCGGAGAGCCTGCTCTCTCCGTGACCCAGCGCGCGGGAATGTCCGGCGGCACCCAGTAGCACATTCGTCACCATTGTCTGCGGGCAAGACGAGTGAGCTGTCGTTCCAGAGAATCTCAGCTGCCAGAAATAACCAGAAATAACCGCCTCCATAGCGGCGGTCCGAACGGACAGGCTCAGTAGACCATGGTGGCGCCGGCATGCGTTCCTTAGAGGTGCATCGCGTCTGGGTGGTAGACGTTTATGTTATCTTGATACAGAAATTTAACATGACATGCTTGTTCTCATGGAAGGCCGTTTTGGGGGAAATCATCTCCATTGGTGGTAAATATTGAGAAAGGTTGATCGGCAGAAGTCCAGGAAGATATATTCTTCTTGTTCTGATGGGCCAAGATGATAAGTTGCGCTGTTTTCAATGAAAAATGGTCCGCATGTCCCGCCGCATTCGTCAGCCGCGGTATTTGTTGCAGATCAGTGCTGGCTGCTGAACCAACGTAAACGTCTATAAAGCTCTAAAACCCTCTTAGGACTCTCCAATGTTAGTATAACTCCCACAACAGACTCAGGTCATCCAAAAACAGTTCAAAATCACAAAACGTGCATCATTCAAAAATACGTCAGTCGCCTTCAGTTCCTGTTCCAGTGAATTGTATGCAGCCAAGATGCTGTCGGTGATGGCTCGAGCATAACGTCTCCGGTCGGAAACATGTGTGCGTCTCTGTTCACAATCTTTTCACCTAGCGAAAAGTATTGCTGTGTCGTCCAGACATGACCATATTTGACGACAGTTGCGCTCAAAGCGTGGCGCCCACCGTCAGCTGCCCATCCACCTACGCTTATGCAGCACCGTCCCCAATTTCTGGAACTTGACGCCAGACACCGAGCTTGGCGCCTGGCAGGCAGCCGCCGCCGCCGCCGCCTCCGCCTCTGTCTCCGCCGCCGTCGCGGTCCCTGTACCGCCTCCCACTCACCTTCAGTCGGGTATAAAATACGACGCCCATTCGCGGCTTTGTCCGTCCATTTATGGCGAGTTGCAGCTCTGGGATGCTGCCAAAGGCTCATGTTTGGCTGCTGCTTATTTCCGCCACGTCGTGCTGCTTATTTCCACCACTTTCGCTTATTTCCGCCATGTCCGTCGTGTCATTTGTCGTGGTTTGCGGCGGAAGCAGTCGTGTAAATATCAAAGCGAATTAGTGCCGCGTCATAGACGGGATCAGAGTACTTGCGTTCAGATATTCCATCAAACCTCGACGGATCGCGTGTTGAAAATCACCCACGCACCAAAAACGGAACTTTACAACATTCCGAGGAAAAAGTACAATACCACGTGCTTGCATTTTTATATTGTTGCTTGAACCGCTCTTTTACAATTACTTGGTTTCACGATTATTTGAGCATCTTAAATGACGATGGGACGGGGAGCGGCATAAATTGGGAAATAGGGCTACCTCACTTATGTGTTGTTTTTCACTGAACGACTCGTTACGGTAGCAAATGAATGACTAGCAAATGTGTAACATGACATCTGTTTTCCGCGCAGTTTGCAAGCGATTCCAGCAACCGGGAGGGGGGCCGCACGTGGTCCCACCATCCTTCAGATGTCGGGCCATGTCTAGCACACTGCACCAGCCGTAGCTGTAACATTTCGTGCTACACCCGTCAGAAACGTCAAATTCAGTACATGGCACCTCACCGCAGTAAGATGGGACTGGGTCCTGCCGTGAGGTCCTGGCGGAGTCCCGGAGAGCAGTGTTGTGGGATCAATAGTCCAGGCCACACAGCTGAAGAACCTTGGCGTGACAACGTGTGACGGCCCCGGTTTTCAAGGAACCTCTGCCCCTGTCTAGGCCTCCTCTTGCCAGATCCTGGTCGGGCCCCTGCTGAGGCGTTACCAGAGGCGTCAGTGCCATCGGATCACTGCTACAACCGTGAAGCGCCACTAGCCTGCAGTGTTTGCCACTTCTGCCCCTCTTGGCTCGCAGTGTTCGCCGCTCCTGCCCATGGTCTGCAGTGCCTGCAGCTCCTGTCCCTCCTGGCCTGCAGTGCTCGCCGCTCCCGTCCCTGGTTTGCAGTGCTCGCCGCTCCTGTCCCTGGTCTGCAATGCCCGCCGCTCCTGCCCTTCCTGGCCCGCAGTGCTCGCCGCTCCTGCCCATACTGGTTTGCAGTGCTCGCCGCTCCTGTCCCTGGTCTGCAGTGCTCGCCGCTCCTGCCACTCCCCCATCTTTGTGTGCGCCAAAACACCGCCGGCGCCAAGGCTGCCGCACGCCCGATTCGGTGGAACTGGCTAATTTCAATTGCTGTCGGGCCTCAGAATGAGATGTGCTGCACGCTCCCACTAATCAGCGGGCTCGCGGCGGCGGGCGGCGGAGCGGCTAGCGGCGGTAATGGACGCTACGCGCGGGGCATTTGCTGCTGCTGAACTGGAAATTGCAATCTCGCATCCGACTGTTTGCATCGCTACGAGTGCGCACGACGCCTGCCGGGCCCCACTACACCCTCCACGCAGTACCCTTACTGGGTGTTTTGTGTTGGATTGAAGTCTGATCCCCGCCGCCTCGCCCCACCCAGGCTCCACCCCACCACCACTCTGAGTGGCGGATTGATTGCCGAACTGTTACCATCTAATATCCACGCTTTTAAACGCGTTTGACATTCTTGCACATATTGTGGCGTACCTAGAAAGAGTTTCCAAAGTGAACGTGGAGATTCTCTCGTCGCTCAGCCTCAATACTGTTGGCGAGAGTTTTGCTGTCCGACCCTCCCTCCCCCCCCCCCCCCCCTCCACACACTACCCTGGTTTTCCAACTGGTAGTGTGCGTGTTATTTTCATAAGTCGTTCTCGCCATATCTCGGGTTTGGCACTAATGGTAGAACGTCACTCGGCCCGCGCGACAGCTGTGTTCGTGAGCGCTCTTCGGAGGTTGCTCCTGTGAGAATTCCCAGATGAAATTGGAGGATGGTGGGGACCTTGCAGCTGAACGCTGCCGCTGAAAAGGCATAGGAAACCTGGGAGCTCTCGCGGAAAACAGCGACTGCTGCTGTCGTCTTGAAATCAATCTCATGGCTCTGCAAAGGTTTTTGCTCCATTTGATGCGGTCTAAAATGAGTGGCGTTTTGTACGACGTTTTGAGTGCGCGCCGATCTTAGTGAATTAAGCAGGAACTAGAGTGGCATGCAGGATCAAAGATAGCCATGTGTTCTCATATCCATCCGTTGTTTCTTACAATGTGAATGGGTGTTTGCCATCTGAATACAGCAACCAACCATGCAGCCTAAACATTTTTATATGTCCCTTGTCCTTGTCCTTTTGTCCTTTTCTTGTAATAGTGGTGGCCCGTGGTTCATCAGTCGTGATGGGTCTTACGTCGAACATTACAACCATTTAGACGTCCTTTCATCTTTTTCTTCTGAAGGCTCTCCGAAGTAGGAGCGCAATTCGATAAAACCCGCATGACAAAACAGGCGTTGCATGACGTCTGCCGTTCCCAACTGATTCGGCGCTTGGCCCCAGTTGTCTGCAGCGCGTAGTCGTGCTACAGAGTGCCGTGCTGATCGCTCGGCCCGATTTAGGGCCTGTTTGTCGCCGGCGGATGAGAACGATCTCAAAGCAGGCCGAAACGTGGCGACCGATTTAAGGAAGCGTAAGATTCCTCGTGCAAATGTTTATCTACATAAGTGGAAGTTAAGAATAGAAGATGACATCGGCGCTGGCTGCACGCCGAAATTCGCGACTAAGCTGCCAGCATGCTCCTTGTTTCACGCAGAGCATAGCCGAGTGTCCGCCAAAGACCTCGGGCCCGCCAACGCCTCGCTGGATAAAGTTAGTCGTCACGGCGGCATCGAGCCAACTTCCGCCGATGCGGGCGACCAGCCGTGCTGGTTGTATAAAGGCCCTCGGCAGAGCTGCCGTCTTGACCCGACCAGGGCCATTAGGGCTCCAATGCGCTGGGCAGCGTAGACCTGGCGACCATTTGACTAGCAATACTCGTAAATGTTGTTCGATAGAACGGAAATACCCACCGCCCCCGAAAAGAAGACTGTGACAATGATGCATGCCCTGCTTGTATACCAAACGTTTGATGCAGGTAAGGCGAGTTTGGGGAATTGATAGGCTTCAGTCCAGATGGGACACAAGTTTGGTGGTAAAAATTAATCATTTTATTAGCACTGTATTTATGTACTATCCAACGTCTCATGGGTTGAATGAGTGCAACCGAGCGATTCCAACCAACCGGAACCGAGCACCCGCAGGCTACACTGCCTCCAATGCCATCAAGGGGAAAGTGCCTTACTGCCTCATATCCCTCCAGCGTAAGGGAAACCAGTTGGTAGAAACTAAATCACACATTATAGTGTGAAATGTGATGTGATCTGTGTTTTGGCTTACATTTTTCAGACGACCTGCAGACATTTAGGTCAACACCGCGTGGTACGCTTCGTTACACACAGTGACCATGGCGTGGCCTTCAGTGTGACTTGCTACGTGACCTATTCGGTGTTTTACAGCTGAAAGAACAACGTGACATGTGTCGTAATCCACGGTCTGAAGCGCACGTCTGCTGTTTCGCAACCTCCTGTGTGGCCTGTAGCGTGGCATCCGGTATTAAATTATAGTGCGGGTATACTCGCACCATCACTTGCGGAGCGACCGGCGACGTCGCCTGAACCTGCATTTGAGCTCGAGGCGTCGCTGACGACATGGCCTGCACGGCGGCTTTAGAGATGTCCCGAAGTGGCTTCTGAACGCTATCCTAAACCGTGGCCTGCACACTGACCCCAGCCATGACCCCGACCCGTCACGTGACCCCCTCGCGCCGGCAGGGGGAGAAGTACGACGGTCGTCGGGCGGACGTGTGGTCGTGTGGCGTGATCCTGTACGCGCTTCTGGTGGGCGCGCTGCCGTTCGACGACGACAACTTGCGCCAGCTGCTGGAGAAGGTCAAACGGGGCACGTTTCACATCCCGCACTTCGTGCCGCCCGACTGTCAGAACCTGCTGCGGGGCATGATTGACGTCAACCCCGAGACCCGGCTCACGGTAAGGGACGATACTCGGCTCACGGTAAGGGATGAGACCCGGTTCACGGTGAGGGACGAGATCCGGCTCACGGTGAGATACGAGACCCGGCTCACGGAAAGGGACGAGACCCGGCTCACAGCGAGGGACGAGACCCGGCTCACGGTAAGGGACGAGACTCGGCTCACGGTAAGGGACGAGACCCGGCTCACGGTAAGGGACGAGACCCGGGTCACGATGAGGGACGAGACCCGACTCGCCGTGAGGGACGAAACACGGCTCACGGTGAGGAACGAGACAGGGGTTAAGGTGAAGTTTAAGAGCATGGATCACGGACCGAGGGCACGGGTGGAGGTGTTGTGCAAAGGGGAAGGGATAAATGAGCAAAAGAAGGGGTGGAGGGAAAGGAAAAGGAGGAAAGAAGGAGGACAAAAAACAGAATGAAATAGAAAACATGGGGTGGAGAGAAGCGAAAAAAGGAAAATGGAAGCTTCCGCCCACACATGGTTTCAAGGTTCATCTGACGCAAATGAAGCGCTTTACTGTACTTGTAGAACTGCAATATCAGCAGGTGACCAGCCACGTTTCCCATCTTAGCTCGATAGGTCATGTCGTAAAATCAATAGTCTCGCCACTAAAAGGGTTAAGGTGTACTGCGATCAGCAGGAGCCGGTTTTTGACCTCATGGCGACTGGGTCCCTTTCCTGCCCATAAATGAATGCTCTTGTTGCTGCTATTGCTCTTTATGTTATTCCGCCACTTCGCGCCTTTCTCCTGGCACCGCCTCCTTTCGAGCTGTAGTTTGTTTTAACATTCCAAATATGTCTGCGCTTTTTGCTGTTGTTCTCCGGGGTTTATTTGAGTCAGAGGCTCAAACATTTACCTTCGCCAGTCTTGTTTTTGTTGCGAAGCAACATAAGCTAGCTCAAAGCAGACTTCCTTCGCGTGGTCTGGCAGGCTCCCTCGTCTTAATGGCTTCAGGCAGCCCGGAAAATCGATGGGGTTTCTCTGAACGCAGCAGAAGCCGAGACACCACACGACGGCATCAGTCTGGCTTAGGCGAAGCCACGTCCCCAATTAGTCCCGCAGCACCGTCCTGATTCGGGTGTGCATCAGCTGGAATGGACTCATCATGGAACACTGGTAGTAGCTGCAGTGATACACCGGTAGCAGCTTCATTCATACACCGTGTGCAGAGGTGGACGGGCGGACATCCTTGCTGGTTTTTGCTGCGCACTCATGACTCAAGTAATAGCGAGGTGGTCACAAGCCGACTTTTTTCAAAGTCGGCACCGATAAGGAAAAGTGTCTAAAGGCTTTCAACTTTCTCACTAATCCAGTATTGATGATACGATAAGTGCTGCCTTGAAGAGCCTGACAACATTGCGCGCCACACTGTTCTAGGAAACATGTTTGATATATGCCCCGGCTGTGTAGATGCGCGCAAGGTCTTCCAACATCTTTTGCAAACTTTTGCCTCACCGGTCACTGCACCTGGGGTGAAGTCTAAGCCCTGCACATATATCTGACCAATCCGGAGGGTGTGAAGCTGGATCAGTTCTAGCGAGGAAGCACGGTGGACAGTGCCACGACAGCGTGGTATTAAGACTGACGAGTTTCGGCGTCGACACCACTCGAGGGTGGGATGTCTGTGAGAGCTCTCGAAACTCCCATCCGTAAGCTGTCTGCGAACTGGTCAGTCGGCGACTTCCTTCCGCAATGTCTGAAAATTATTGAATGTCGGTGAAAGGGCGCATTCAGTCAACATCGTTTCGAAATATCTGAGCAAGCTCCTTAAACTGTGCACCGTCTGAAGGTTGGGCAGCCAGCATGTATGGCTTTCCGCAACATGTCGACTGTCGAGAATGTGTGGTTGCCTCGCCAACAAAAGGAACGACCGCTTTGGCCACATCCTCTGTGTTTGTTATATCATAGCGGAGCTCTAAAACCTCGCGGAAATCTAGACTTATGAGAGATTTGGAGGCAGTGGTGGGAGGTTCCACATGTGATGGCGAGCGTTTGGCTCTGTAACAACAGACAATGAGGATGCCGACCTTTGCCAGACTTGGATTAATAACTCATTGTTTTAGCTTCAGGCGGATAGCCACGCAGTGGTGTTGAAACCGTCTTGCAAAAACGGATTATGTAATTATGAGAAGAGTTTGTGTATCGCTGATATTGCATTTCACATAAAACTATTGCAATCCTGAGACGTAGAGCTAATCTTCGCAAAGACGGGCGTATTTCGCACTTCATTGCAGCGATAGGACATCAACCAAGCAGCTTCGACGAGTTTCTTGAAGCTTGCCAAGTTTAGAATACGACCACAACCTAAGAATCGAATTCAGCGCGGTACTCGCCGCTGAATATCGCGGCGTCGTTGCGGAGTTGAAGCTAATGCCGTACCTTAAACATCAGCCTGTGGTGGTTCCGTTAAATCGCAAGTTGCAAGCTCTCATGAAATTTACTTCAACATCGTCCAGGTCGCAAAACAAGTTTATTATGTTGGTCTATACCTAGAAAATAAACAGCTTAGAATGATGTAGTTTATTGCATCAGAAGCCTCAGACATTTCCCACAGTAAATTTCCATTCTCGACCTTCACACCTGCCTGCCATCCTTTCACAAGCAGTTCAATGTCGCCGCACGCCACTACGTTGGTCACGCGCTGCAGAGATGTCTGGTATGCTTCGCTGATAACTCCCTAGCTGGCGAACAACTCTTCTTGACTTTAGACGCCCAGTCACTCCTTGACTTTTGGACACAAAAAGAACAAGTAACGCGGTCAGGGCAAGTCTGGGTGTCCTAGTGCTTCGCACTAACACGAGTCCATACCTCATGGACCCGCCGCTCCTGAATCGGCGTCGCGCTGTCCTATAGCAGGACGGCACCTTTGTCGTAAAGTTCGGGACGTTCTTTCTGGATGGCGCGCCGCACCTTCTTCAGCTTTGCCAGCAAGAGGCCCTGTGACGCTGCGACCCTTCGGGACGGCTTGCCGCAGGATGACACGCTCAAGATAGTAGAGCGTCATGCGCATGACCTTGAGAGCTCCAATGCCGTGCAATGGGCGTGGCGACTCCACCCATTGCCCCTCAGAAATCTGTGGGCTCTTTTTGGCTCCCGCAGATGGGCTCAGGTTTTGTCGTGCTCGGAGATGCTGTGGAGGCAATAATTTCCTTCCCCACGCGCAAGAGCAAGATACTTGGATCTCGTCGCGACGTGACGCTGCCGCTGGGTCTCTGTCGGAAGGCGTGACACCCACTTCACTGAGACTTACCTCCTGTTCAGTTTCCTTCGGGTGATGTGGCGAGCTGTTTCGTTGCTCACATTGCTCGTTTGCCACCGTTCAAGCTGTCGTTCCCTTATCTCCATGGATAATGCCCTCCACTTTTCGCCGTTTCTGGTGTACTCGCAGAGCTTTGGCGGCCGGTGCGCGGTCATCTTGAGTGCTCTTCTCCCAGTGTAGAAACGCTTACGTCACCACCAAATGGCTTCAAATGCAGAGTAACCAAGTCCGAAGGCTGACGATGGCAGGTTGAATGGTTTCATGACGTGCTTTCGAAGCAGCATTGATTACCGTTTGCACGTCTTCTCTTGAAAACTATGTTGCGTGATCAATACATCAATCACGGCGTTAGGGAATGCCCTGTCTCCATCGACAAACGGAGAAAAGTGCAATGCAAAACAAAGAGAAGGGACAGTTGAGAACGTATTGTCACAAGTTGTCAGCGGTACGCGTGTTCTTAGTTTTTTAGATGCTAACCGTTGCAGTGGACATACTGTACGACCCAATTAATTCGATCTATGAGCTCACTGCCCGCACGTTTTGGCTGCATGTCCTAACGTGAGCTTTGTAGATCTGGTTGCATATGTTGATTATGACGTCTAGATTTTGTTGTAATATACTTTATAGTGTTTGGTAAAAAGTCCAGTCACAGCCGGATGGAAGGATGCCGCAAACATAGATGTTCCAAATCGCGAATCTGATGTCTTGAAAAGCAATCCGAGACAACTGGGCTTATTTTCTGAACTGAATCTAATGTTTACTTGCTGAAATGTGTCTGCGCGGAGTTTACAAGCGTATATACGTCTTAAAGTCGAAGCTCTCGAAGATAACTTTCGTTTTACTTTTTCACCACAACAAACTATCTTGGTGTCATGATGCATTTCAAGGTCATTGGACGGACGCAACTTCCGTCTTCCTCCTCGGGTGGTACCGCCCCTGCCAGACCTGTTTCGGGGAAGAATCTATAATGTACGCTTTCCTAATCATCCGCATACCCCAGCGTCGCAAACATGCAGTGAAGAAGCAAACTTACGCAACGTGAGCCATTTGCGGAGAGAGGTGGCGCAAGCCACGTCGAGATGCTTAGGTTAAATCGCAAGATCAACTTTTTCTAGAAACACTCAAGCATTATTACCTTACTGCTCTTGGTCTTGAGTGATTGCTTCCTTGTTGCCCCAGGCTCATGTAAGTCGTTACAAATGGTCTGGGAGGGCTTCGTCGGGGAGCGGTCAACTAATTTAGCGCCGTCGTGACAAGTCTCTCTCGAAACATCAGCAAAGGACTGATAATTCTCTTGTCTAACTGGAGGGTGCACCGGTCTGCGTTACGCCGGTTAATACGGAGACTGATGCCCTAAAGGCTTCTGCCTGACTGCTTCTTTGGCACGGGACATTGTCTGCGGCGGTGAATCGATGGACGCTGAACACGCACACCACGCGCACGCGACCCTTGCACAGGCCCCGGGGGACCTGATTCTGTGTACCACCTGGCAGCGCGTCGCGTTTTTGAAAATCTAGTCATTCTGCTCGGACGGTCGCGAATTTTAGACTCGGCCAACGCAGGGTGCGGATCGATGCCACCAAATGTCGGAGGCCACTCGAACAGCGCTATCAGCCGGCTCTGCCCCAATCGTGGCTTGGAATCATGGCCTCGTCGTATTTAGCTGTCCACCCCAGATTGCCCATAAGCGCATGGGCAGCAGTGATGCAGCATTTAGTACCGTGCCACGGACAACGGCTCATGGGAGAAACTCTCCCAGTCTTCCCATTGTAGCTGTGGTGAAATTATCACCGCAATTTAGTGAGATACATTGGGGGAACATATTGTCGACCGAAAGAATCACGTTCGCCTGATTTTCCAAGTTTGCTTTAATTCCCAGAGCAAAGACAGGCTCCGCAGATTCGGCAGACAGGAATCTGTGCGGTTCACTGGGTGCGGCTGTCTCACAAGTCATGTGCAGAGCAAATGAGACGCGTAAAGTTCTGTCAAGTTCGTCGCCATGGTCCGCCGTCGCCATGCGATGAGCTCACCATTAACATCGCATCATCATAAAGTAACCCATCGTGTCCACCCTCCCTAAAGGCTAGGCAGCGACGGCATGCCCGTTTGGAATCAGACAAAAACCTGAGTAAAAGCGCATGGCCCACGCTGGGATCTCGCCGCGAGCGTGGCTCACACAGCGCGGAAGCGAGTCTGCTGCCTGCGGATGGGCTCGGAGAATCTTCGTTGACGCCGCTGTCGCGCGGGCCATCAGGGGTGTCAGAAAAAGAGACTGAGGCCAGAAACATGGAGTGAAAGAGGGGACTTTGGATACGGATTCAGAACGTGGAGATAAGGCTTGTCATACCCAATGATGAACCAGCAGACATCGCCCCATGGTAGCGTCGTTTGGGAGGACGAGGCCTGTGCTGGCCTGGCACGCTCGTCCCCGGAAGAAGGGACCATCAGCGGACCCGGGCCGGCGGAAATCCGCTCGGCCCGGCCCGGCCCTGACGAGGCAGGTCTAGGAGAGCACCAGGCCGACCTCATGAGGCTATATCGGTCGCTTCGATATCTCTCATGGTGATTGGATCTCGTAAACTAAATCGCTGGTCCGGCCGGATCGCTGGGGCATTTCCGATGGTATATTTAGGGACGCCGGAGCGGCCCCGCACAGCTCTTTTGAGCCAAGAATGGCACCCGAAACTGTAAGCGTATTTCTTGTTGTTAGCAGTCTTTCTTATTGAAAACTCGTCCTTGCACAACATAATGAGTTTGTATTTCAACGCACAGCGCAGTTCCTTGGTTACCACTCCGACGTTTTTGTTTTGGGAGACCAAAACATATTTTTGAGAATTGCATTGCTGCTCTTTCAATCATGTAATAATCTTTTCCTCTTTATTTTTAATCGGATCTCATGTTTTCCACCTTTAAAAAATATAACTCAGGCGTACAGGCCCAGGAATGTGGGGATATGCATGTGTATGTGCTTAGCGAACTCACAATTAGCGTTGAGTTCGTGCAAGTTGTGAAAGCAGCCTAATTGTCTCCACAAATCAAGCCGTATGAGTTGCCCACGCGAGTGGCGCTGGTATCAGAGTTCTGGCTGGGCGGAGCTTGTCGCGTGAACACTGACCCGCGGCATCGGGATATCGGCTAACTTTACCACCGCCGTTTAACCTAATGTGACTACACTAGGGACGTTTAACTTACCAGCCATTGTCGAGCGCAGTGGCCCGGTGATAGTCTCTCCTCTCGCGTCCGGGGAAATATGACGTGTAAAGACGCCACAATTATTTCCACAATTTAGTGTTGTGCCCCAGACATGTTTTACTTGCTCCCGATACGGGCGGAAACGCACACTCAAGCCCTGCATCACAAAGACGGCATGAAACATTGGGTGTTGATATTGGGCTAGGATAGAGCACCGAGTTCAAAAGTCAGTCAACTGCGCCATGAAGTACCGGCACGAAAATCAGCGTAGAGTTTCCCCCGTGACTTCAAAAGTACTTCACAAAGTCCGACGTATAAAGTTTCATGAGAAGCCAGGTAGGGTCGTTGGAGACTGGGAAAGGTCAATTAAACGCTATAGAAACAGCAGGCCAATCCAGTAATTTCTTCCCGCGCGCTAATGTCTTCACGCGTTGAAACTTTCAAACATCATTGCAGAGCAGGGTGACGATATTGCTGTTCAACCGCTTTGCCACTTCCACTTACAAGAACCATTAATACTAATTCGTCCGCCAAAGAGATTCTGCATGAGTTCCGTTACCAGAAAGGCACGCGAGACGGCGCTGAACAGCTTCTACGACGTGACAGGGAACGTGTTGCTAAAATCACTGAAATAATTTCCATTTAAGTCCTTTATCTGCACTATTACGATACACTCTTTACTTCGGGTGCCAAAATAGAATAACGACAAACTGCAGAAATCACTGTACATAAATTTTCTGCAGTTTCTGCATAACAAATGAAATAAATAATAAATGTCTGCAATGTCTGCAGACAGTTGCAGAAATCACTGAACTACGACAAAACTGCTCTCTTCAGGCGAGATTGCGTTTAGGCTGTTAAAGGGAATGCTCTACCCTCATATGAGGTTTTGAACTGAAAAAGTCACCTTGAGGACCTTTTGATGCGGTTCACGGCCACACCCTTTTTAAGATACAAAGCCCTCTGGTTCCTGAGTTATACGCCCGCAAAAGTAGCAAAAGGCTTATTGAGGGACTATTTCAAAGCCACCTCCGCAATGATGATGCCATAGAAACGTCATACGATCGCCGTGATATTGCAGGCTGTTTTCTGCTTATGGTCAAAAACAGCATGGCCGCTGACACATTCGCAAAAGCGATGATGCGGCTCATATGATACAATCCGCGGAATGTGATTTGCTGTTAGTAAGATTTCGCTGCTGAATGCGTGTCGCGACCGTAAATGTGAGCACTTTCGGGTTTTGCGGCACTCCTCGTCAACGGGGATTTTTCCTTATAGCTAGGCAATGAGTCAAAGTTATAAAAAAGAACGCCACCGCTTGGAAACAAATGACATCGAAAAAAGAATGGTGCTCTGCCGAATGTTTTAAAAAGAAGACATAATGGCAACTCTGTCTTTTTTCTCCAGTGGGTGTTTTTTCCTCTTCTACTCACGTGTTTCTTACGGACAGTGTCCTTCAAGCACAACCCCTTGACCTGCATTACCATGAACCCCCGTTGGGACTTTGGAAGGGAGCTCACGGTGAAATGCAGTGTCATGACCGCAAACCTGTGCGGAAATTGTGAGAAGGCCTGCAATTTGATAGTCCCGCGAGCTGTGCAAGACTAGTTTTACTATTGTTGCAGTACTTTCCGGACTCGAGTAAAAGACAAACGAAATCGTGTAAGATCAAGTGAAGTAATACAGCTCTACATAATGTTTCACTCGTACTTAACTGCACTCACATTAACATGTACCTCAGGCGCATACATTATGGAGGGGTGGTCTCAAATGCGCGTAATCAATGACGTAATGTGATTATCAACATGGTGACCACCGCCAACAGGTTCATTGCGACATCACCCACGAACGTCGGCGAATTTCAGCACCGTTGTTTTGCGGTGCCACTGTGAAACCACTCCTTGTGATTCAGCTGCATGATCGCACTCATCAAATATTGCCACCATGGCGCCATTGGTTCCTTATTTTTAGCGTTGTACCCCCGTTGGCCTCTGTATTTCAGGGCTGTGATATCATTGGCCCCTGTCTTTCAGCGCTGCAGCGCCATTGGTCCCTTTGTTTCAGCTTTGCTCCGGAAGACGCTGGTATTGAAGAATCCGAGCGTTCTGACTCTTCGGTACGACGTGGCGCACCTCAGTGCTGCGGGGTCACCAGTCAGCACATTTGACGTTTCTAATCGGTGTGATGCCACTTTTCGGTGCGCCCTCTCGCCCTGACGCCGCCGTCGTTGTGCTTCAGCTGCGCGAGATTAACCGGCACCAGTGGGTGGTGGCCGGCTCGAAGGGTGAACTGGAGCTGGAGCCGCCCATGATGGAGGTGGTGCAGACGCATGTGATCCCCGGCTCCGAGCTGCTCGACACGGACGTCCTGCGGGCCATGACACACCTCGGCTGCTTCAAGGACAAGGAGGCTCTCGTGCACAACCTGCTCTGCCCCGCGTGAGTGGAGACCGTTGGGATCCGATGGATACGCGTCCATTGGGCAACCGCGCAAATACTTTGGTATACGGTGATCAGCGCAGTGCAGTGGGTATCCGGGGCATTAGTAGGACGTCCAGACTCGTAAGATGTGTGGAAATCTGTGAGATATGTGGGATACGCGAAATTTATTGGATCCATAAGGGGCGTCGAGTGCCGTGGGGTAAATATGACACGTGAGGATTTGTGGCTCCGAGCGATCAGCTGCATGGGGTGCGGACGACGGGAAACGTTGAAGCGCGGGTGGGGCTGCTGCGCGATATATCATGCTTCGTAAAACACTTACGACGTGAAGTCTTATCCATGGGTGATTTATTCACCAGGCTAATCGTTCCAGACACTGCTGCTTTAGATAAAATGCGCATGGTGGCCCACGAAAAAGAGCAGAGCTTCTTTTACTTTCAGATTCGCTCCATATAAATGCGCAAGACTGTGCCCGCACTTGAGTCGGCTATCCATTTTTTTAGCTGTACCGACTGGAATTGCGCACATGTGTGGCTACGTTGTCATAATTATTCCACCAGTAATGGCTGCATGAGTGGTCTGCAAACAGGGATTATTGTAGCTGAAAAGCTGACCAGAGTCAAATATTTGAGCCACGCTACACTCATGTGTGGTGTGAGCTGGACATGGTATCAGACAGCCAATTGTAGCAGTACACGTTGCACCGTTCAAATTCACTTCGTGACGATAAAATCCGCAGAGCACGTGCGTGAGTGGCAGTGAAAGACAGCTGCGACGTCTTGGTAGGAAAGACTAGACGCCATGTGAGAAGACTAGGGACAACACATTCAGGATCTTCGCGCGACTCGTGACATTGCTTCAGGGTGGAAACCTTTTTGCGCAGCCTCTACCAGCTGTCTGGCCGGAACGAAAAGTAGACCTTGAGATGCTGACTCTGAATGCGATTTCACATACGGAAAACAGCCATTTCCTCTGTCGTCTTTGCGAATCAAAATGGCGTGTGGAAAATCTCGTTGGGATGTGATGTAAGCCGTTAAGTTAGAAAACAGCCGCGACACGTGGCAGCTGGATTTCCATTTCGGATGGTCTTCTTGGAAGCAAACGCCGGACTACAGCTCTTGAAAGCAGGAGGCTTTCTACAATACAGGCTGCAGCCGAGCACGTTAAATCACGTAGAAAGCTCCAGTGGGCCTTCGGCTGATAACAAGGTGACTTTTAACGCCTATTGTAATCACCTACTGCACATTTTCACGGCAGAAATTCCCTGGCATACAGAAAATGTCAACAACCAGCCAAAGGGAGCAGCCTCCCGATAGGAGCGCTTGTCTTCCCAAATAGAAAACGCACGAGCCATTCTTCCCGTGACATCAGAAGCGGTCGTGAAGGCAGTTGTTTTGCGTCACAAAGGGAACTTTACCTTGTGCCCTCATGGTTCAGAACCGGTTGTCATTGCATGAAATCCAGCGCTTGCCGCGCGACCTTTTCAGCTTCCCGTTTGCAGCCAGAGGGTGCGTATGCAATATGCCTGGGCTCCACTCCTTAACAGCCGCCATTCATTCTGTCCAGGCCGCAGCAGGCAATGGATGGCTTAGTTTCGCGGCCGCGTGTTCAACTCCATTCATCCTGGCCGACATGCGGCAGCCGAGGCAATAGATGCTCCGGCTCAAACGCGGCCGGGGCCTGCCGGCCATCACCGAGGGGGCGACGTCCGAGGCCGCTGGCCTGGTCGGCTCCCGCCCCGCCCGCGGCCACGGAGTCCGTTGCCAGGGGCTCTGGCGGACTGGATGGCCGGGCACCCGTCTGAGGTCGGCGTGCTCTGGAACCGATGACGTGGCGATGGTTTGTGACGGTTTCGTTTGGTGAGGAACACATTGGCAGAACTCATCGGAGACATACTGGAGAGGAACAATGCTATACTGGTCGAAAAGCAGAATGTGAGGAGACAATTATATTGCTAACATGTAAATCTTTTCGGAAAGTTTTGGGATAAAGCAAGCAATGCCTGGTAGATGATGACTGGATCGTTGCTTGCTCCCTAAATCACATGTTAGGACACTATAGCATCTACCCCCATCACATCAGCTATTCGTCCAAAGTTACCATCACTTCGTGTCATTCATCCAGTGAGTGAGCAAGCCATTTTCTTACGTCTTTGTGACACCAGCAAAACGTTCTTGCAATGCTCTCTTCTCACTGCCTCTTTTTTAGGGGTGACATGATCCACAATGCATAATATTTCCCTCCGTCTGCCCAATTCTGACTTAGAGCCACCATCCCACCATTATTTGTTCGCGCCCCATGTTTAGGTACAGCTCCCCCAGACGCAATCCCGTTGGAAAATTGAATTTTAATCACGACTGCTGCCGGTGCAGCACTGTCGTGTGAAATGAGCTTATACCGCGCCACTGAACGCGAGTGCGGGATTTGATAACAGCCAAATCCTGCCATTAGGGCGGTGATCTTCGCTTGTGCTGGCGGTTACCAACACAGCATCCATACAGAAACTTATCTCGATGCGTATGTGTCCTGATAAGAAAGCTACCAATGTAAAAGAATGCTTTGATTAAACTGATTCGAAACAAGCCAGAAGATCCAGAATCGTTCTTTTAAGTGACCGAAAGATCCGAAGTAGTTGCGCGCATTTAAGTGATAATGTGTGTGTTTAAACAAGTTAAGAACGTATGCACGTACCGGGTGCTTGAAAATATTGTGGACATATTTGCAAAGTGCATCTCTTAGATTGATTTAGGTGCATGCATTGTTTGGTATACAGCGTTTTTTTAAGAGTAAAGTGCACGTTGTGGCCATTCAAAGATGTTCTTAAAGCCTGTGTATAACGCTGCTATTTACTTAACTAGGTCATCCTTTGGTGGCTAGCTACTACACGTGAAAGTTCCGACGTGCCATGATCCATTGCACGATATTCTAAAATATATAACTATGATGCAGTCATGACAATATTCTAAAATATGGTCATCCATTCTTTCCTTGCGAGTCTTATGTCCATTAAGTGTCTTACGTAAGCACGTGCGGCATGAAATGCGCCTCACCGGTGCCGGGCGATGTCCCAGCTGGGCAGTGGTGCCAAAGCACAGTGAATTAAATCACGGCACAGTGAATTAAAGCTTCAAATGTAGCGTGCACCAAATGACAAGCGTAGTAATTTTTGCACTTGTTCTGCCTCAACGCTTGTGGAGAAAACTTTTCCGTGATTAGAATTTTGCACTTGCCCGTTCCAGAAACAAAGTGTCAGAAAACACTCGACTTCACCCACCGATGTAAAAGTCTAACAGCAAAACATTGCTGTTTGGCAGGCCTCTACCATCAGCGGATCTGCAATAGGCACTTTCCCTGTACCGGGCCATCGGGTGGTATACTGCGCCACCACAGCGCCCGGCGCCCTCGTTCAGCGTGGCTGTGCTGTCAATTACCCGTGCTATGTGCTGCGTCTAAAGGAGGAAGGCCGACGGGTGCAGGGGAAGGGTGGCAGACTGCGCGCGGGACAATTAGCTGGTGACGAATCGGTCCCTCGATTTCTGGGGGAGCGAGGGGCGGGGTCGGCGGATGGGGTCATCTCCTCCGGTGCCCGTCCCGGGAGCGTGTTGCGCTGGACCCCTTCGGGAGGGGTGGTTCTCGGACTGGATCATTGACCTACGTCTCGCCACTCAGGGTCGGTCTGGACTGGACCAGTGACCGGCACGCGTCAGAACGTGTGTGCCACGTTGGTCATCAGGTGTTCGTGCGCTCATCTCCGGGTAGGGTCGAGCTGGATCGTTGGACCACGTGCCGTTTGTTCGCCAACAGAGCGCGCTCGAACGCAAAACATTTACCAGGTTGTATACCATGGAATTGGCACGCGCTGACCTGGTAATCCAATAATGTGGTTAAAATGAGCGCTGGCTGGGTTTAATAGATGATATAGGATGATACGTTTTGCGAGCAGGTATGAGACCGCGCTCCGCTAAAAATGATATCTTTGAGCACATTTTGCACATTTTTGAGCATATATATATATATATATATATATATATATATATATATATATATATATATATATATATATGCGTGAGTGTATGCATGTAGGTATATATAATGTTTTGTTTACATTATTTGTATCGCTTGCAACGTAACGTCACACTGTGAACGAGGCAGTCGGTATCGTGGAACGATATGGTTACCGGAAATGGAAACAACAGTTTACTGCTAACCTCGCCGCATACAGTGATGCCTGCAGGGCATGCAAGGGTTTGGTTTCCTGCTGGTCGTATACTGCCGCAGTGATTGCTGGAGACCGAATGGTCGCACTTTACAGAGCATGATATATTCATGATGTGAGCCTTTGATGCGAGCCCTTGGCTGTGCTGCGAGGAGATTGCAGTCATCGGCCGGCGGTTTGCTGTTCCTGAAGTGTGTGCAGACACGTGAAAAAAACATCTGGAAATTGTGATGTCTCTGCGTTGTAATTTTAGGGCGTGTTACGTAGAGGTGGCTTATCATAACAGGATGTCGGCTCGCGATGAGGAAGGGGTGTATCTTGCACAAACACTCTTGAACTCTTATTAGGTGCTGTCCTCTCTGAGTTCTCTATAGGGTTCTGCACAACATATGCGGAGCTCCAATTAATGTAAAGAGACAGAACCAATGCTGCAAGAGAGAATACGTTAAGAAATACGCTACTTGGCCCAGTTTTTTCTGCCTGGTTTTGGACATCGGTATGTCAATGAACGCTTTTGGTACACTAAAACCGTTTTCCCCATGTACCATGAAAAAAGCAAAGGGGAATTGCTTGAATATATCATTGACATAATTGATTTAGTTTGCTTAACCGCGGCTGTTTTTTTTGCGAGATCTGGATGTAGGGCCGTTTGGCGCCCTTGGAAAATCATTAGTCCAATAATTTCCGACATTTTGGGAGAACAAATTCCTCCTCCTCCCCGCGTGCAGTGCAAGCAATGTGCACCGAATTAAAATAGGGTTAAAACCACCTTTCATCGCTGAAAGAATTGGGAAGTCTTTGCCGTCGTAAACCTCCATATCGCCTTTTGCAGAGGGCGCAACGTTGAAATACCAATTCGTTCCAAACACCAAGATCAAGGTAAACCCGCTTGTATAACTCCGGTGACCGTTGCCCCGGTGGCAACATGCCTCATAAACATTTACATGCGCCCTCCGCCAGCTAGAGAAAGATATAAATTTGCGTAGAAATGGCGCAGTATCATCATCAATCTCCAGCACTGTTCCGATGCGCCCAGCCAGCCTCACGTCTTGACGCCGTCCGCAGTCACAACACGGAGAAGGTCATCTACTTCCTGCTTCTGGAGCGGAAGAGACGCAAGCCGGCCTACGAGGACGACGCCGAGGCGCTGATGAGGGCCAGGTGGGTGGAAAGACCGGACTCCCAGCCGGATCGCATCAAACACCTCGCCACCGGCTCTCGAATAATGGCCGCCTGAAAGGCCTGAAATGTTTCCAGATGCTTCAAAGCACGAGCAGGGTCTTATCACGAAAGAAAGTTTTGTTTGTGCTTGGGAGCTTCTCATCTTCAAGACTGCAGGGCTCTTTTGATGCAGCTGCTATTTTTCACAAGGCGCGTGAAAAATATGCTTTGAGTTGGACAAAGGCATGCGACATTGGTACATTCTATCATCTATTGAAATATGTAACATCTTAAGGTACGCTGATGAAGATGGACAGATAAAGATGTTATGCCTTAACAATTTATTGCGGCTTTCAGGTGTTTTGAAGACTGAGGTTCACTAGCCGCGCATGGCTCAATGGTTGCGACAGCGTAACTTCGGAAATAGCTCGGAGTGCAGGTTCAACAATGTCCGATAGTTCTGAGTTCATATCCCAAATACCGTCCACATCGTGTGCCGGGGATAATGTGCTCACTATTCGCGAGCGTTCAGCAGGCAGCCACTCTGCGTTCCGCCCCCAGGTCGGACTCGGCCGACCCGCCGCGGAAGCGTGTCGACTCGTACAAGTTGAACGGCTCCACGCACCACTACGAGCAGCTGAGCGAAGGCTCGCCCATCATTCCGCGGCGCCACTTCCACCAGTAAGCCGCGAGGAAGGCGCCACGGCGACTCGAAACTCGAAACGGAGGGAAGGGGGGGGGGGGCGAGCTCTGCAGCCTTCAGCGGGGGTCTCTCGCCATAGCTGACAGGGATGCTCGAGTAGTGAGGTCACTGCCCACCAGCTCGCCGCGTCGGTGGGGCCTGTCAGGCCGCACCCAGTAGGGTATCCGGAAGGGTGCTCCGGTACCCTGTCGGATTTGATCCGGGACGAGTCCTGCTCTGCGTCTGCCTGGGACTGACCTTCTCTGGCCTCACCTTGGCCTCGCATCGCTCCGGAAGGGTGCTCCAGTACCGTGTCGGATTTGACCCGGGACGAGTCCTGCTCTGCGTCTGTCTGGGACTGACCTTCTCTGGCCTCACCTTGGCCTCGCATCGCTCCGGAAGGGTGCTCCAGTACCGTGTCGGATTTGACCCGGGACGAGTCCTGCTCTGCGTCTGTCTGGGACTGACCTTCTCTGGCCTCACCTTGGCCTTGCATCGCTCCAGGTGCTAGCAGCCTCCGTGGAGGCGGCCCTAAATTTGTCGTGATGCTGGAATTATATGCTAATTATGGCAGAGCTAGCTTGATGCCAAACTGCTAATTCACGCCACCGGTTGTCAATGTTGAGCCGTCGCCCACCATCCTCCATTGTCGCTAATCACTGCCATGTAGCCTTTGTGCAGGATCGCTCTTTATCGTAACCTGAAACATGGTCGTTGTGCGATCATGCCGTATCTTTATTTCATTTTCTCCAGTGTAACCGCCCCAATGCCCCCATCAGCCACTCAATGACGTCCCCGCCAACTCATGGGACTTAGAGCAGTGTGGGTGGACTGTGCGCCATCACCTATGATTGCCAAGCCACCATCCTGCTTTGTCCCTCGTTTTGCAACGCGAGCTCAATACCCCAACCACACAAGCTCTACTGGAACTGAAAACATCCTTCAGGACCCAGATCATCTTGCGCGGCCCGCAGCCTCTAGCAGACCATCCCCTCAGGCCGGACGTGACGCGCTCCCTGACCGCCGCCCCCGCCCGGCAGCCGGCGAAGACCGAGCAGCTCCTCCGGACTGAGCCCGCTCTCGTCGTCGACGGTGACGCCGACGGCCTCGCCGCTGCCGTCGCCCAAGCTGCTGGTGCGGCCGTCGCCGCTGCCGGCCTCGGACGAGCTGGCCACGCCGCCGGCCTCGCCGTACGGAGCGCCCGCCTACTGGCGCTCGCGGCTCAACACCATCAAGAACTCGCTGATGGGCTCGCCCCGCTTCCACCGGCGCAAACTGCAGGGTGGGGTCAGGCGAGGTCGCGCCAGCGGGTGTCGGGACTGGGCGCGTGTGGGGTCAAGGGCGGGTGCGGGGAATGGGGGTGCGGGGTCGGCTTTGGCGGGGACTTGGCAGAGAAGGTTAAAAAGGGCCTTTGTCAGTAGGTAGCTGTTTGAACCATAACCTGGCCCATTCGCAATGGACGTTGCCGTTTTGCCCAGATGTTTTTTGCTCATCTCATGCCTTGCACTGCTGCATTTGTGCGGCATCCACAGCAGTCGGGCAGGGAGCAGCGGTTCGTGTTGTGACACGTCGAGGTTCACGAAATATCGCATTGTGGATGGAAACTTGTGATATATATATATATATATATATATATATATATATATATATATATATATACGTACATATATATCTTAGGACACACCCAACCAAGTGCTCCGCTACCGAAACTAAACGGCATACTTATCTCCAACGTGTTTAAACGTGCATTTTCGTATGGCCGAACGGGTACAATATCCGGCAGTGTAGCGTTTTCCATAGTACTACAATACATAAGGAGAACCAAATATTTCATGATACGAACAGAAACTGACTTTTGTGGTACATTTCGAACTTATAAAATTCGTAAATGTAACGTAACCTGGCTAACCCATCACAGCGGAACGGGTGAAAGTAAGATAAATGCCTCGTGTTGATCTATTGCCAGCGGCCGGCATGAAATTGCCCGTTTAAAGCGGGTATTCTGTGACGTGATATGAGCACAAGTCGTGCTCGCGACGTAACTCACAGCAATGCTTTGTGCTGCGTCCGTTTACGTTCATCTCATTAAGTATGTCATCTTCGTCTCATCTGTCGCTTCATTTCTGTCGTGGGAAATAAGAAGCTGTTGCTGCACTTTCTCCGTATAAAATTGGCCACAAAATATTTTGACCCTCGTCTTCGCAGCGAACAGTTACTTTATTCGTTAGTCGCTGAAGAGCGGTTTAATCCTCCACAAGATAATTGTTAACTTCGTTTCCATTTAGTTAATGCCATATCGTCATGAATGGTTCACACAAAATTACCTCAGCTCTCTGCATCTAAAATTCCTAGATGCGGTGTGACGTAAAGTAGCAGGTAGGTCAGTTGGGGTTTCAGTATGCTGGTGCCTGACGGTATGGTAATAGTTGCTCAATATGAGATCGTTCGATCTGCATCTGAGTTCACAGGAAAGGCTCCGTCGGTCTGAAGTCTGATGGGTTTGACAGCCAGGCCCGGCGGCACGTCTCCCGTCTTCCGGTGAAGCCATTCATTGATTTTAGCGTGCCGCCGCCGGCCGGCCGCACCAGCGGCGGCGCCTACCACGGTCCGAGCAGATGCGGTTGCTTTGAGTTCGGTGTCTGCGGCCGCCCTGACGCCAAAGGGACACTCCCTGGTTAGACTTGGTGCACCAGACTACGCTGCATGAGAAGCCGTATTTGCTGGAAATGGTGGCTGCGGACAAGGGTGGCTGCTGAAAGGGCGGCTGTGGCTGCGACGAATAGTTCAACATCTCGCGTGGTGGGATGCGTATACGAAGGTGGTGTATACTACATTCATTATGGGCGTAAGGTGCTCCTCTGGCCTGCATAGTTTATTGCGGAGCTATGTGACCAGCGGCGTACGTAAGAGGTGAGATGATGACACTGCCAGCCGCGCTTTGAAATCACAGACCCTAGACCTTACGCCGATGGAGGCGATGTGATGTGTTGGTGTTACAATTAGGTGAGACCACGCTAGCGTTTGGACGTTACCGGTGGCCATAGCTGGAGGCCATTCTCTGCTCAGTGGCTGGGTGCTGTGAAGTCCTAGCTTGGCGAGACATGAAGGGATGCCGGATCCTGTTCGAAAGATAGGATGGAGCATGTGTATACTTATTCTACCATATTACATTGTCGTAGTTTCAGTAACTATCTAGCTAGTTCCCTGGTTCATCGAACAAAATGGTAGAATCAGTGTACCAACGTGCTAAAAGTGTTTGACAATATTTGCCAGACAAGTGTGTTGAGCAGGTGCAGATTGGTGGGCGAGAAGCAGTCGCCAGCGGCAGGGTATAGACTCGCAAAATCAGTTGGGGGGGGGGGGGGGGTAATTCAGGGTCGGTCGACTTAAAGTACTGCCAAATGCTGATTCCAACGCGGATTCGGGTAACGCTATTTTGCCATGTTGAGCAAAAAGAACTGATTTTATATTTTCAGTTTTCTTGCGCTTGACGTTATGCAGGAGAATTCCGATACGATGCTTGTCAACGTTCCTGTGTTGCTTCTTGGGGCATCCAGTCCAAAACCATATACAATCGCACTGCAGTGCAGATCGATATGAGCCGAATTAAAGTGCTTAATCGTATAGGTTGATTTTCAGGGTTAATCAATGGTTTTGAGCTAGCAACGCTCCGTGGACAGAATCGCTAACCATCGTATGCTGCCATCTCGTATCTCATGCTCTTTTTCTCGCATCCACGTAAAACTTTGCGCTCTTTTCATTCTTTTTGTTTGGAGTTGATTTCACCTACGGATCGCACCTCTCAGAAAGAAAACTTAGATTTCCAACGGCATCTAAATTATAAGATCTAGCCCTTGATTACGTATATGTACACTGATTAATGTTTGAAACCGAGCCAGCGCCAAGGACCTTACAACAGAATCGCATGTGGTGCGATCATGGAATGAATACTGACGGCAATTCGAGAACGCAAGCCCATTGGCCATGTCCACACTGATGTCACGTCGTTTCAGAGTTGAAATGCCAGCCCGGGCTCTAATGGAGGTGTTCATCTGGGCTGTGCCATGCAGGTCATGTACTGCATATGCCCCTCAGAAAATCAGCCGAAAAGCCTTCGAAATAGGGTCATCGCTGCTTGGTTCTGGAGGACGCTCATCGGCGGACGCTTGACGTCAGTTTGCGCCTTTTTGTGTCATGTGCTCCTGTGTTGTCAGCGTGTTGTACAACAGTTGTTTTGACCGGAGTATGAGGTCCGGAACTTAGAATCTGGTCGCATATAGTATAGACAACATACTTACCCGTCGCTCCACTAAATGTAATAATTTGAAATCCTGCACTGCACTCAGGCTCGTACGACCGGATAAGTGTAAAATTCGACACAGATACGACGCATTTGAGGTAAGAATGAGACCAATGATGCCATACTGTTTTAAGTGCATGATCTTGAAATTCTGGGGTCCTGTTCGAGCCTCATCAGTGCCAATCCGCCGCTCACTGGTATGGCTGACACGTTTTGTTGAGACTGCGTCATAATTAAAGCGCCTGACAGGGCCTCGTGCCACAATCCTTTCATCGGTCGCGTCGGTGAAACTATTGGGGTCAAGTATGGTCTTCTGGTCGGCGTCTCGCGCTATTGAATATGCAAAGTTCTGCTGAATGGCCAGAGCCATTCGCTACCATTCCTGCCTTAAATTAGGAACATAAAAACCTGACGGTTAAGCCGATGGACGTGACAGATTTAATACAAATCACCGACCCACTGAGTCATGATTTGACTCGATCGCATAAAACAAAAGCATGTCGGACATGGGAACATGTGCGTCCATGGCGGATGTCGGACGCAATCAAGTGGTGGGGATCGCAAAGCGGGCGGCTTCGCAAATTTGCAGCGAAGTCACCAAGAACACACCAGCGAGCAGTCGACCGTCAGGTCAAGTCAGGCATTGTGTAACCCATCTCCTCTCCGTCAGTTGTCCCCTAATGGCAGTTGCGTATGTTTTATTCACGCATGCAACCCGTTGGGAAAGCAGTTCTCCTTCGACAGCCCCACCCCCCCGAGGCCTCTTGCGGGGCGATGTTATTCTTGCGCCTCTCGCGGGAGCTGACATGCTGTTCGGCCAGCGTGTCAGAACCGTCCCGCCCCCCCCCCCCCCCAACCCATCCCTCTCCCGAGCCGAACAGGCCGCTGGCGATCGAGCGCCGACCGAACAGCCGTCTCAGCGGGAGGAGAGGGGAGGGGAGCGACGGCGAGGGCTGGCCGCGACACTGCATCCGTTTGACAGCGATGGATGACGGCGGCGGCCGGTCGGTTGGCCGTTCGCTGTAGTGCTTCCGGCCGGCGACGGCCGACCCGGCTCCAACTAATCGGATCAGGTGTCAACGCCGGACCGCGCGCAACCAGCGCCCGTCAGGGAGCAGCGGTCTGCTCTCAGCGGTCTGTAGCCGCGGCCGACGGGCGCCCGTCAGGGGCAGCCGCCTGCTCTTAGCGGTCTGTAGCCGCGGCCGACGGGCGCCCGTCAGGGGGCAGCGGTCTGCTCTTAGCGGTCTGTAGCCGATCAGGAACGGTCTGGTGGCGGCTTGAGAGAGAGAGAGAGCGATATATATATATATATATATATATATATATATATATATATATATATATATATATATCGTATAGGTGCGAGGACGAGCTGGACCCTTGATGCCGGCAGACATAGTGTCCATAAACGGTGAAGAGGGATTGAGAATGAGCTGACAGTACGCTAATATATCCGTCACCGTCGCTAAGTTGTCGCTCTCTACACCGGTGCCGGTAAGTCCGCGCATCCCATCTGGGCGAGCGAAAGTAGCAGGAGATAGCGAGCGAAATGAGCGACCCCGTGCCCTTGCAGTCGTTTCTGGGCTGCTCTGACGCGGTCGATGGCACCATGTTTCCCCTGACCTCCATCAGTTATGGCCGACTCGGCTGGCCTCGGCCCAAGCCGGCGGAATCGTCCTCCCAATGATGATGGTCGCCGCCCGCCGGCGGCGCTGACGTCGTAGACGGAGGCTCGAGCTCTCGTGCCCTGCCCCCGCCCGTCACTCGCAGGCGGCACGTGACACCTGTGTTGCTTTAACTGCTCCGCCCACAAATAATCAGGTGTTTAACCGTGCTGACACGCCTGCCGAGAGCGCTCTCCTGTCCCTGCCCCCTCCCCCCCCCCCACACACACACTGACAGACAGTATCTTCCACATCCGCTGACTGACCCGGACTTGCAGCACGGTGAGCGAATGCGTCAGAAGTAATCAGACAGATGTCCAGCCGCGATATGAGTCATATTTTCAGATCTGTGTATCCGGCGTGCGCCCTGGAATAGACGGGCGGCCACGGACTTTGCAGCATTTTCTTCTGTATTTATGAAGTGTGATGTGGAGCTGACATGCATCACTTACTGATGAAGACACATTTGTGATTGTCTCATCGTGCTTGGCGGTGGTGCGGTTGGTGCTGCGTTGGTGCTGCGTTGCATGATGGATAACTTGTCCCAGAAGTTCTTTATGGATTGGGCG
The DNA here is from genome assembly GCF_011947565.3 of Pollicipes pollicipes. Taxonomy (NCBI): domain Eukaryota; kingdom Metazoa; phylum Arthropoda; class Thecostraca; order Pollicipedomorpha; family Pollicipedidae; genus Pollicipes; species Pollicipes pollicipes. Next base: position 33,923,225 of record NW_023596921.1, read on the forward strand.
AAGCTGGTCGCAGAAGTTATCACGTGCTAGAAAGGGCGTCGCCATAGAGGGGTTAGTTTTGCCGTCCGTGGGTGCGGCACTCACATCTGAAAATTTGGGTTTGTAGGCTAAACTTGTTTTTCCTATCGATGATTATCTGCATTGATGCTGCACAGCTATCATATTTCTCGCCTTTTGGCTGCTTCGAAATTATTGTATACACAAAACGTCCTGCTCAGTGAAGTATTTGGTAATAATGAATTATCATTATTGCTACCAGAAGGTAAACTAAAAGGAAAAAAAACGTATTGTATGGTTAGTTTCAGTTACGCCGATCTTGAAATCGCGATTTTTTCATTGCTAGACTTCCCGTGGACACCTGTCACCTTTTGTCTGCCATTTATGTGGGTAACACGCAATTTGCGAGTCTCAGCTCCTCCTCACACCGTGCCGAGTATCAGCTCCTCCTCACACCGCACTTAGTCTCAGCTCCTCCTCACACCGCACTGAGTCTCAGCCCCGCCTCACTGCTTGCCGAGCCTCAGCCCTTCCTCACCCCGCGCCGAGTCTCAGCCCCGTCTTACACCGTGCCGTGTTGCAGTGCCGTCTGACGAGACGCGCCTGACGCCCGAGTCGTCGCCCGAGCTGACCAAGCGCTCCTGGTTCGGCACGCTTATGGGCTCGGAGCGCGACGAGAGCTACACCGTCATCGTGCGCAGCAAGCCGCTCGCCATCGTCAAGGCCGACCTCATCCACTCGTTCCTTTCGGTGAGCGGCCGAATCGCGTGGGGTAAGCTCGCTCGATGAGCGGCCGAATCGCGTGGGGTAAGCTCGCTCGGTGAGCGGCCCAATCGTGTGGGGTAAGTTTGCTCGGTGAGAGGGCCAATCGCGTGGGGTAAGTTCGCTCGGTGAGCGGCCCCATTGCATGAAGTAAGCTCGCCCGGTGAGCTGGCCCGACTGCCTGGAGGAAAGCTTTCTGAGTGAATGGGCTGTACGGAGTGAAGATAAACTCTGCATGAATAGCAAAGCAGTAAAGCTGGGTACCGAACTCGCTCAGTAATTGAGGCCTATCCAGCTGTAAGCCAGCGTAAGGTACAGGAGGTTCATTCGCATGCATGTGCAAGAAAGGTTGCATTTCCGTTAACTCCATCATCTACTTTTCGCCAACGCCACATACTTCTCAGCGAGGCGCGAAGTACCGATAAAGAGCTTTCATTCCATGTACAACAGATTTTCACGAGCGACGGTCCAATCGCTCTGTATAGCTGACCTCGAGTGCTCTAGTGCTCGGAGCTGAAGGGCACTTGGCCGGTTGGTTCGTATCAGTCCAATTGGACCGTGACCACGATCAGTCCAATTGGACCGTGACCACGCGCGCTCTGGCCATTACGCTCATTGGAAACGCCCTGCTGCCCGTATCAGCGGCAGTGCTCCTGAGGGATTTACAATCGCGCTGGTGTGCGCTGGAATCGCCGCTATCTCATTTGTATTGGTGTTCCGTAGGCACGCTGCATGAACGGTGTTACGGGCCCTGCGCCTTGCTAATTAAGTTTTGCCGGGGAGGAGCAAGCAAGATGTGCTCAGTTTTGAATTGCGCGATAACTCCATCGACTCAGAAGTGTCCTTTGCCACATCGGCTTCTTCACACAAATCTTGAGCAGGTGCTCTTGGTGTGTGATTCATACGACTGATATGAAGCCAGAAAGGCTGTCAACACCAGCCGTTCGGTAATGTCAGATTCTGCTGCGCGTTGTCAACACCAGGCCAACCGTTTGATGCTGGAGACAGAGACGGACACCAGACGTGGTCGACTAGCCATGCGTGTGGCCACGGTTAGCGAGCACGAGCCATGAAGCCGAGGTCAGCGGCGGCCGGCGGGGACCTGATCCGGCGCCGCGGCCGCAGTCTGGCGGCCCCGTCGCCGCCTGTCGCCCCGGCTGGCGTCGGTCGCCTTTCGCGCTCATACCGCTGTTTAGTGTCCGCGCCAACGTCTGGCCGTGTAAACATATCTCCGTCGCTGGCTCGCTGTGTCAGCGGCCGGACTCGGGGTCGGCGGTCGGTCGATAGTCCGGCGACGTTGTCTCTCATCCCGTTGATCTCCCGGATGCTGCGACCTTGGGGAGTCGCCTCTGGGCCGCCGCGCCCACTTGCTTAGTCGGCGGTCGCTTTGATACCTGATTCGTCGAATATCGGCCTTTCTAGCACCATATCCCGACTGGCGTCCCTGGTGCCCCAGCCACTGTCGTGGTCCTCCGGCTCCCTCCGCCGCCTTCTCCACCGGTCCCTCCACCGCCTTCTCCGCCGGTCCTTCCGCCGCCGTCGCTCCCGCTCCCTCCACCGCCTTCTCCGCCGGTCTCTCCACCGCCTTCTCCGCCGGTCCTTCCGCCGCCGTCGCTCCGGCTCCCTCCACCGCCTTCTCCGCCGGTCCCTCCGCAGTCCGACGCGCTCCCCCGCCTCCCGGGCGGCCGGCCCGGACGTCGTAGTGGCCCCAGCCGGGATCGATGGTCAGCTCGCTACCCCCGCTTCCGATGTCACGTCCGCCGCCACGTCCGGACGTGGCGTCCGGGCCCGCCGCTGGAGCCGGGCCAGCTCTGGACGGGGCCGCCTCCGCCGCCGCCGGACGGGCTGACCTTGGCCGGGCGCCTGTCCGCCCGGGGCGCGGGGACGGGCCGAGGCGTGCTCGGCGGGCTTAATGAGGGGGAAGAGAGCGAGACGAGGGCGGGAGGCGCGAGGGAGGACGGCGCACTTCCAGGGGCCACCGCTGATGTCTGCTGAGACACTGACGGCTGCTGCAAGCTTGCGTTACTTATGTTGACTGCAAGGCACTGGAGATTGTGAATACAGCTAGTGCGGAATATAACAACAGTTCCTCATGCTTAAAACTTTTTTCATTTCGAGCGGATTGTTTGTGCTTCAGACGGTGGGCACGCATGCCAAGTTACAGAACACACGGTAAAAAGGGTCAAGCCAGCTCCAGCTATTCTCGTACACGACGATTTGTTCAAACAATACTTCTTGCGATAAAATAGCCCTGTGCTGACCCCCCGAGCTCACCGCCGGCCTGGTAACGGCGCCAGTGTCACGTGGTCGCCCAAGTGGCCTTGAGAAGTCATCGTGGGCAGACGCCGATCTTCACCCCGATTTGCGTCTGGGCTATTCAGTGTGTATGACTGTCCTGTAAGTGTGAGGTGCCACGGGCAATGGTGTTAGACGAAACCGCAGGTAGTGACACGTACTACATGATTCCCGGTGATTCAATGCCTAAGAAGATGTGAATTAATTGGTTCATGCTTGACTAATCATATGTTGGTGCGGGCGTGAAGCTGTTTTTGCAGGATATATATATAGTCCATGACAGCTGTAAGCATTCAATCCTTGGTTTCATGTCTACAAGACAAACGATCAAAAACTCTGGCGCTCGTTCATAATGCTGTCAAACATAATGGTGTCTCCGAAGTTCGTCAGACAATGTTCACCGCCTGTGATAGAACTGCCAAATATCCACATCGCTGACAAACGGCTAACGGCTATTGCTGTGACGTATCGTCAACAGAAATGTGTTACAAACATGTCAAACTAGTCACGCGCGATTTCTTTTTTATCTGTCCTATTGCATTACAAAGGTTTTATAATGGAACCCCAAACAACAGAGAAGAGAAGATGAAATGTTGCAACCGACTAAGTCTCATCGTTAAGCCCTCTTTTCATGTGGTAATTTTCACTCGAGTTCTAGTAGTTTGGAATGTCACGCCTGACATCCCGAAATCCACTGGGCTGACGCCATTTTTAGGGCTCTTATTGAATGCTGCGGCATGAAGATTCTTTTCACATACTTGGCAGAGATGACGTAGTTTGATATGGTTGATGTTTTTTTAACTACTCAACTGTGTGGTAAGGGGGTGGCTCAAGACACAACCTGCACTCAGGAGCTATGTTTTTATTTATAAACGGACAGTTTTGAAACGGCAGTTGTAAATTTCAGTGTGCTCTAAAATACGATAAAATGTCGAATTTTTGCGGCTTATTTTGTAATGTTCATAAGGCTACAACAGGTGACGTTCTTGTTTGTATCCATAGAAAAATACAACAAAGACACTTCTCAGTTACTCTCGCGATGGACGGGTGCAAGAATGCCAGATCGGTATATATGATATTGATATTAATCGTGGGCCGGTTCGATTATCACTCAGGGCCTGCCGTCAACATTTCTGTGTGCCAGTGTCAGGGACGTGGCCAAGGCACGGGGTCATGTCGCCCCTCCTCTGTGGTAAGAGGGTCACACTAGATACTGGGGGATTACGAAGGTATTCGGTTCAAATTTACAGGAGTCCAGAGAAAATCTAGCATTGGTCTCCCCCTCAGTTGAGGGGGAGGGGCGGGCAAATCTTCTGGCTACGTGTACGAACGGTGTAGTAAGCAAAACAAAAATGAGGCACCGGAAAATCATGTGAGTATGTTATGTGTTTCCTGCATACATGTCATTATTGAAGGCTCTCAATAGCCCAAACTATGTTATCGAATTCTTATGCTGAAAATAACTGACCTTAAATCTACCAGGAGGTAATGGTTAAGAGGCATCGTCGAGTAATCATCGATGTATATCAGCTCAATTAACAATATGTACATGCGTCCGCATTCACCTGTCCGTACAGTCCGTCACCTATAAAAGACAGTTTGGTAGTGATAAAAATCACTTGCTTCATCCCATTTCAACCTAGAGAACAAGCGTGAGCGATTGGTAAACGCGCGCCCATAGGTGTTCGACCCATTCAAGGCAGCCAAACCCACGTCCTGCTGCAGTGTCGGGGTCGGTATGGTCGTGCGTTCAGGCCTGAGCCGACTGAAGAACTCACACGCTTTTTAATCAGAATCGTTCTGCGCGCCTCTTGTCTCATCACGCCATTTTAGATCGCTGCTCTCCGTCAAATTGCCAAACTAGGGCGCCAACTTCCCGTTCTTAGAGAAGCCGGAGGAAGTTTGTGAAGGAGCCCGACTCCGGTCACCGAAGTGATGATTGCGAGGACGAGGTGCTGGCGTAACCAACGAGGTGCTGGCGTAACCAACGCAGTGCTGGCGTAACCAACGAGGTGCTGGCGTAACCAACGCGGTGCTGGTGTAACCCGACGATACCGACGTCGCCAAACACATCTCAGTATTTTTCGTCTCCGGACATACAGCTCCGGCTTAGATCGCAGTCAGACATCCCTGAAGACCACCTGGAGCCGGATCTATCCGGATCTAAGCTCCGGCTTAGATCGCAGTCATACATCCCTGAAGGCCACCTGAAGCCGGATATTCCTGCCCGGATGGAGAACAGGTGCGGGAACTGCACTGCCGTCGTCGCGTACCGTGCGTGTGGGCGGAACATTTTTATCGACGATCAATTATTTATAATTTATCGACAATCGACAAGTCGATTAGCCAACCAGATATGTGCTATTACACTGCATTTCTTTTCCCCATTCAAGGCTGTCTTGATGGAGTGTCCCGATGCGACCCTGTCAGCGGTGACGCTAGCTCCGCCGCCTCGACCCTCGTCCGGGGGAGAACAATTAGCGGCCTGTCAGGGGGCGCCGACTCAGCGCCCCGTTAGCGGCCGGCCCGGCGCCGGTCCCCGCTCGGTTCCGGGTTGCTGGCGCGGAGCTCCGTTGCAACATCCGCCAGAGAGAGCTGAGACCGGGCCTGGAGAGGGGGGGGGGGGAGGGGGCTGAGATCGGTCGCTGCGCCCTGCGCGTCCAGCGGGAGGCGACTGTCGCAGAATTGGCCGGGCGTGGGCGGAACGGGGCGCGCTGGCGCTGGCGCTGGATCGGTCGCTGCGCCCGGCGCGTCCAGCGGGAGGCGACTGTCGCAGAACTGGCCGGGCGTGGGCGGAACGAGGCGCGCTGGCGCTGGCGCTGGATCGGTCGCTGCGCCCGGCGCGTCCAACGGGAGGCGACTGTCGCAGAACTGGTCGGGCGTGGGCGGAACGAGGCGCGCTGGCCCCGTCTAGTTGCCTTTGATGGCCCAAAGGCCGTCCTCAGCTGTGGGAGATGCGTGGGTAAAGTTCAGAGATCGGATTTCTGCACGGGCGCTGCCTTTGGATGAAGCTACCCGATTCACTTTGTTGGAAGTTGTCCGCCGCAAATTGTTTCCGTCGTTAGATCCGATCTGATGCTCTCTAAAGGTGACTGCTCCTGAGCCGATGTCTAATCTCCAGCGGAATTCGTAGAAGTGCTGGAGCCGGTGACATACCAGTGGTGAAACCCTAGACTGATGTCAGCTTGCAAAAATGTTCAAAACGGTTGAATAAAACCTCTGAACTTTGCGATTCATACTCTGATGTGTCCCATACATGAAAAGACAAGCGGTAGGGAAACCCAACAGCGTATGCATAAGGTATGTGGAGGCGAACAACTTGAGACATAACTCTTACCCCGCATGAGCCTCACCGTAACAATCGCGATGATTTAATCTTGTTTTGTTCTGATATCTGATCACAGCGACCTCGCCACAAGTTTGACGATCCTCTGATCGTCAAACTTATCCTGTTGGAATACTCCTCTTTCGTGATTTCGCAGGCAGAGCTCCAACGACATACACCGTACGCCACCAATTTACAGGAGATGTTTGAATGCTGCATGGCCGAGCCGGCCAGGGCCGATCCATTTTAATCGGTATAAATATTTTAATGTGGGCTGATGTGTGTGTTCTGAGTTCTTGCACAACATTTTATGGGAACTTGTATAATCTATCGCAAGTTGGTCACGGTGAATAGGTTGCACGATTTTGTAGCTTTCATGGCTCGACATGTCTTGGATTTGAACACAGCTTGTGTTTTCGGGACCCGTCCTGAAGAAGGTGGCATTGGTCGTTTCCTGGTCTGTTACAGGCGTACATACAATGTTCGATTGCTCAGTCCGCTTACTGTTTTACGCTAGAAGCCATATTTGCATAACGTATGCAGTTGCTTCCATGTCTTCATCTTCTGTGATTGCCAAAACACCATATCAACCCTACAAAATACGCCTCAGAAATGTATACGGCGAATTAATTATTCGTGCCCGAGTGTGCGCAACCGGTTGTACAAATAGACCCACACGTCTGCCAGTATGACTGACCGTTCTCTCCTCCGTTAAACGGTGCTGGTCCCGTACAGTGACCCTGGTTTGTCGATGTCAGAAACTGCTTTCGACTCATGTGTTTCCGTCTGAGCCACAGCGTCAGCTGACCTCGACCCCGTCTGTCGTCAGATCGCTGACCTCAACCACAGCGTCAGCTGACCTTGACCCCGTCTGTCGTCGGATCGCTGACCTCAATCACAGCGTCAGCTGACCTTGACCCAGTCTGTCGTCAGATCGCTGACCTCAGTCACAGCGTCAGCTGACCTTGACCCCGTCTGTCGTCAGATCGCTGACCTCAATCACAGTAAGCTGACCTTGACCCCGTCTGTCGTCAGATCGCTGACCTCAGCCACAGCGTCAGCTGATCTTGACCCCGTCTGTTGTCAGATCGCTGACCTCAGCCACAGCGTCACATCGCCGATGTCGTTCCGTGTTGAGTACCGGCGCGGTGCGGCCGGGCCGGCCGTGTTCCAGCGCCAGGTGCGCTTCCAGGTGGACATCACGCCCGTCTCGCAGGGCGACGACGAGTGCCTGTACGCCATCAACTTCACGCTGGTGTCCGGTGAGTGCCGGCGAGCGAACAGCCTCACTCTGGCGTGGGGCGAGTGTTGGCGAGCGAGCGGTGGGGTCTGTGCGTCATTAGTGTTACAACGATACTGGGTGAGTGTCGGTATGACGTCACATCAAGCGGTGTGACGCTAGTGCGCATACGCCACTTACCTCACGTTCTCCCTCGATGAGTGCTGTAGGATGTAAGCAGTAATGGTCAGGTTCTGGTTCCGAATCATCCGAACTGGCATGAATCAAAGACAAATGTTATGCGAATAGCACACGTAAGAATGTGTTATATGCATTATGATAATCAGGCCGATACTTGCTCTAGGGACTGGCAGGAGGGGCGGTTATTAGGGGGGGGGGGGGGAGGGCAAAGGATCCCAAGATAACACTGATCATATGGTAAATTTAAACATTGCCAACTTTCTAAATGGATTTCTGTCTGGCACCTCGGCTTCACTGTACTCCACCGCACCAGAGCTCCTACTTGAAACGAGCCGGCGGGTGCAATGAACAATATTAACGGTCGCTACGGCTTCAATCAGATCAAAGTGGCTTTCAGCTTGAGCTTTGCGGCTTGCGGCTTTGCGGTGTGTGTGGGTGTGGGTGTGGGTGTGGGTGTGGGTGTGGGTGTGGGTGTGGGTGTGGGTGTGGGTGTGGGTGTGGGTGTGGGTGTGGGTGTGGGTGTGTGGGTGGGTGGGTGGGTGGGTGGGTGTGGGTGTGGGTGTGGGTGTGGGTGTGGGTGTGTGTGGGTGTGGGTGGGTGTGGGTGTGGGTGGGTGTGTGCGCGCGCGTGGGGAGTGCGTGTGGGGGGGGGGGGGTACGCGTGGGGGGTGTTATACACAAGTAAATCACACCGCAACATGGGCCGAGCAATCCTGCCCCGCACTGCTCATTGTCTCATTTCACGCTTCACAAGTCAGAGAAGCCCAGATCTAGAACAAAAGCCGAATTCATTTTGACGGTTGGTATACATGCAGTGTTGTGCATGGTATTTGACAAGCATGGATTATTTTGGCTAGCTAGCTAGCAACCAATCTAGCAACTACCTAGTGTAGTATATTTATCGACCGGCGTTTTGACTAGTTTCACAGACCTGGCGACTACGCAGAAGGCTTTAACACACAAGATAAGCTCGACCTTTGTCACGATCAAAAGTGCAAGTAAGCAGCTGACATAAGTACTGATATGTGGCTGGTTAAGGAAAGGCGATTTTATTCAGGTGTTTGTCGAGGCTTATGACCCGCTCTGGAACGGCGCGCCGCCACCGCTGGGTGTTTTAATTGAGGCATAATACATGGTCTCAATAATTTTTTGTTGATCCCAATTCCGATGTCTCAGGACCCGAAACAATCAATTTCAGAGTTCCAGGAGTATCATTCCGAAAAGGATGCATAAAAGTGAACTCAGCAATTGTTTGCCGTCGCTGCGTTAACACGCGCTCGGGTGGAGGTCAACCTGACCCTCCCCCCCGAAGGTTTTTCCGGAATGGTTTCCGAACGGCGCGTCGTAGCAGCGCTGGATTTTGCATAGGTGTAGACAATTGAATAGCAGATCGTTTGGCATCAACATTTAGACCCATGGCAGGTCAAAGTCAGGTCATGGTTTCAGCGAAGGCCATTTCTAGGGAATCATTCAATCTGATCCAACAACGGAGTGTTAGACGAAGCCATACATCTCTGAGATGTTTTCTTAGGTAACACAACACTTAAATGAGCAAATTATATTGACCTAAGGTCAGGTATGAAGGTCACACCAAGGTCAAAACCAACCTGTTTTGTTACTCTAGGGCTTGCTGTACGGGATAGCTTCTGGTGCTCATTTCGAGTTTGTTGATAGCAGGAATCGCATTATACATATTCCATGGACTTCTTAGAGGTCATAATGTGCCATTGATCTAAAATAACCCATGCCAACGTTTTTTTTTGGGGGGGGGAACATACTGCCCAGTGTGATCTTTGTCGCTTAGTCAAATGCAAAGCTCAGAACAATCTCGTATGATTTTGGTCACCTTAACCTTCAAAAGGTCAAACAAGGTCAATGGCCTCGAATGAGGATGTGACCTTTTGCTTAGAAACGGTTATCTAGGTTCTGGGGGCACTTTGAAGAATAACCTGGAACTTGCCCTTGTTTGATCTTTTTGACCAAAAGGTCATGATCTAAGAACCTGAAACTTTGACCTAAGTGAGTTCACGTACAGGTCAACGCATCCTGTAAATTTGGTGTCTCTAGCTTTCTAAGTTCCCGAGATCTCAGGGGAAGGGGTGTCAAAGTGACCCCCCCCCCCCCACCCGAGCGAAGGGTATCTAGCCGGCCACCCGGGCGCGTGTTAATGGCTTCGTGACTTCTGAGGATGGGGCGTCAGCGTGTGACGTTCAGTAGGCATGATTCGCATACCCCGTCTGTTTTGAGCTTCGCTCACTGAATCATTCAGCCACTGCACCGATGACGCCCTTTATTGCTCTCTTTTCGGCCAAGGGCATGTCTCCTGTTGTTTTTGTGCGGGATGCGTCCCACTGCCTGTATTAATACGAAGCTGCTGTCCGAAGTCAGATGTTGGAGTCGACCACAGCCAGTCGCAAGCGCACGTGCGCACGTGATGTGAAGCGCACTGGACCGGTCCCCATATTCGCAAAGCATTGATATTGCAATTTTCGCATTATTCTGTGCAGAATAAAACAACACCAGCCCCCTCCTCCTAACCTTTCACCCGGATGGTGTCGGGCTGAACTCTGTCCAACAGTTCAACTGTTCAAAACTGTTCTAATCCACATCGGCGCGTCATAACCAGCCAGTCGAATCTCCAAGGCTCCTGAATATACGCCAGGTGCATGTGCCTGGGAGCAAATTACTGCTGCTAAGGACTGCACGAAGTACTGCATAATCTTTTCACGCTAAGTGATACCTAACGAACGGGCTGTCAAGCTGTACATGCCAAGCTCCGCAAGGGGCATTATGAGTCTTACATATGCTGAATGGTTGCCAGAAACTTCTCTCGTGCACACATGAAGGCAATTACGACGCTCAAATTCTGCAAACTGCTGAGTGGCCAGCCGAACTGCCATCGGAGTCAGGTCTGGTTTTATGCCTTTCATGCCTTCCTTGCAGAGCCTTGGAGTAAAGTTTCAGTCATCGCATTGCCACACGCCTCGGATGAACACCACACGGAACGTTTTTAGGACGCGCGCGGGAACGAGAAATCTGATTTATGAAGAAATCTTGATCTTAACGTGCCGTCCCGGAAAATTCACTGGCTGCCAGAACAGTTGTTCGACGCCTTTGCAGCACTCAGTGAAAGCGTAAAATGAATGGTAAACGATTTCAGAGAAACCATGATGGAATTGTGCTGGGATGTGTCAGGGAATGTTTCAGCTTGTCGGTAAAGATGGGCGAGTCGTCAAGCACGGGAAAAGAGATACAGCAGGTGTGGTGGCACTCGCACAATGCCTCATAATGCCAAGCTTTTGATATATGATTAGACGGAACATACTTGTTTCCACGTCTGTTTCACACTAAGTTTTCTGCAAATCTTCCACTGATGAAAGCCGTCCCTTGGTGACCGTTTGTGTTTGCGTGACGTTGCTAGCATTTCCGTTGCGAGCGTAAGATGCACACCCGTTCCATTTCTGCACGTATTTACCAACAAATTTAGCCCACAGCCGCACCTCCAGTGCCGTCTGAACCTGACCTCACCTGCCCTGACCTGACTTGGCCTAATCCAGTGCCACGAGTCTGACGCCACGGCCCGCCGCAGGCAACATCCGTCGGTTTCGGCGCATCTGTGAGCACATCCACTGCCAGGTGTGCTCGCGGCGTCCGCCGCCGTCGCCGCGGGTGGGGCGCAAGTTCACGGCGGACCTGTCAGAGAGCTCGTCGGCCGGCTCCGACTCTTCCGACCGGCTGCAGGCCACCGCGCCCAAACAGGTCAGCTGCAGAGCGACGGAGGGCACACGGGTAGCCCCAGGCCAGCCCCAGACAGGGTCCAGAGCGGGGAGTAAAGGTATGTAGAGCATGTCCGAAAAAAACGGGGAATCGGTCCGGCGGAGTGCCCACGCGGATCAGACCAAGCCCCCACCCACCGAGGTGAGAAAGGCGGCCTGGAGTGCCCAGACAGATGTCACGTGCACAGGCTGAGGCAGGCACGGCTCCAGACAGGTCCATCAGCCCGGGAAGACGCCAATAGCCGCAGGCCATCTCAGCTGTGACCGCGCCATCAGTCGCGCCTTTTTCGGCCTGCGCCACCCCATGGCGCAGACAGCCCCCAGGTCTAGATGCGGTGCGCTGCTCACCAGCTGATGGTCGGGTTGCTGGCAAGCTCCGGTTGCAGCGGCGCTATCGGACCCCCCCCCCCCCCTTGGTAGCATTTACCACGCCCTGTCCACGCAGTTCGGAGCTCGCAAACAGCGGTGGGAAGTGGGGTGGACAGCATTGCAGCCCGTGAGAGCCTTGTGAGAGCCTTGCTCTCACGCCTCTGGTCCTGCCTGTCGTGTTGTAGAAAACCGGAGCATGCACGTGCCGGCGCGGGTATGGGAATTGGGACAGAGCCAGAGCATGTGGGCTCATGCGCGAGTAGAACGGAAGAGGGGCTGACAGTCCTAACGACTCTAGCTTTTATCGTGTTCAGTTCGAGGCGAACTCCTGCCCGCAGTGCAGCCATTTACGTAGCCATGAGATTAAGAAGAGTGGCAAGAGTTGGGCAGTACGGAGGCACTAATGTTGCTTCCGACGCTAAGGCTTAACCGTCATGGAACATCGCCGTAAAGTATAGGCGGGGCTGCGCGAGCTCGGGCGGAGCTGAGAGCCGGCCCGGTCCGAGGCCGTTTTCCCCGATGGGAAACTCGAGAAACGGTATGCCCTACACCTGCCGCATTTCTACGCAGGTCGACGCCGAGCCCGAGGCGGACAACATCCTGGACATGAAGACGCCGACCAACGAGACCGCGGCGCCGGTCGGCGGCGCCGAGCCGTCCGTAGCCGAGCCGACTACGACTCTGACTCCAGCCTCTCCGGCCGAGTCGGTGCCGCGGTCCGTCAGCGCCTCGCCAGCCGCCAGTGACGACTCAACGGCGGCAACGGTCACAGTGACACCTAGCGAGTCCGAACACAACTCAAGCTGCGCCGTGTCGGCGCTATGATCGCTGCCCGGTCCAGGCGGCGCTAGGCAGCTGTTAGTTCGTCGGCGACGCGGCGCGCGTGGCCGCGCGATGGTGGACGGTTGTGCCGGACATCCTGAGCAACGGTGGACGTGCGCCGCTGGACGGCCGAGCGGGCGCGGGATGTGCAATGGGGATGTGGGAGGACAGGCTCGACGGTGGCGCCGCGGTGCGGCGAGTCAGGAAGGCCTGAACTCCGCTAGGCGGCGAGTCCTTCGACATTCCCCGTGTGGGTGACGCCAAACTGTACTGTCGGGTATATCTATGTAGGATGTGGCCTCCTATAATACGTCGGCGTGGCGAGCGTGGCGGGCGGCCGAGCGCAGCGACGTACGAGTGCACAGGTCACGTGCCACCTGTCCAGAGCGGCAGTATGGGTGCTGACGCCGCCGCCAGTACGTTGGTTGCCAGCAGTGTATCCAGCCATCAAGTATTCTAGAGCTCTCACTAGGTGACCATCTGAGCGGCCGTCCGTCCCAGTGATGTGCGATCGCCAAACCCTTCCGGAGTGTTGGAAACTTTGTCAGTATTATCGTCTGAATGTTGCGAGGCCTGGACGCGTGATCTCGTATTTGCTCACCTTTAGGTTGGCATTGCTTTCCTCTGTAGGTCATACCATGTAATTTTCTTTTGAAGGCAGGCACTAAGCTCTGCGGAAAAGCCATCAGTCGCCGTTTATTACCTTTGTCCTGGTGTATTTTGAGTTCAGTGCGTTGGGTGATATTTGAGGTCTCAAAACAGGCCACTAGTATATTTGTAGTATACCTGCCTGTAATATAACACAAAATACTCTGCAAAGCCTCAGTAGAGCGGGAGATTTAAGACACGCTGGTGAGCCAGACACATGCACGTAATGGCCGTCTGACTAACTCGCACCTGGCACCGAGCTCATTCCCAAGAGGATGCGGCATTTGCCTTCAAATGATAGAAAGACATGTAACATTTTTTGAAGCCTATGAGAGAATATCATGATACAGTCGAGCATGCGTTCCCAGGTGACGCTGCTAGTCTCCAGAGCTTAAACAATTCAGTCCCGTCGACCCGTCATTTTATCTGATGATGGAAAAGTCACCCCTGACGACGCATCATTTTACAGTGAATCGGGACTACAAACACCCTCTGGACTGGAAATATCTACTAATGTTACTATATTCCTCACAGTTGTTTGACGGCAGCTGTTCAAAAGGTGCAGTTAAAAAGGTTGGTACGTGAGTCTTGGATGTAAGCTTGCTGAGATATCCGAAACAGCTAGAGCACTGGTCAGAATTCTGTAGCAATTTGGTTCATCCCTGCGGTCATCCCTGTCACTCTTTTCGCTCTCGTGCTAAATGCGTAGCCACATCACAGTAAGCAGTGTATACTCTGACACGCTAGCTCTCCCGTCATGAGACGAATAACGTTCTCGGTGATACAACTAGTTTCAGACAAACCTCTGCCTCTTCGGAATTTAAAAGCACGGCCCGAAATGGAAACATCTCACGCAAATGCTGACCCCTTTTCATGCGCCAAACTCAGAAATCAAACATTATTCGTAACACCCTCAGGTACATAAGTTATTATCGGGTCTAAGGTCTCGATTCCAACATGCTCGAGTGTGGCTACCCTATGTAACAGAATCTGAAATCTCTGAGACGCGGTCTTGGGCAGGGCGACTGGCAGAGCCTAAACCTCGACTTAACCCAGATATGTTCTCAGGTATTCTGCCTGCTCTGTACCGTGTGGTGTTTATGTTCTCAACGCATGCCTCCGTCTACTCTTGTGCCGCCGCTAAAACTGTCTATTCTTGGTATGTTCCGTGCGTGGATGCAGTGTGATATTTCTCCTGTATTCGATGTGCGTGGGTGTCCGTTTCCTCGTCCCGTGCTGTACTTCCCTCTATCCGTATTGTGGGTAACTCTTCTCGAGCTGTCTTCAATGTTGTCCGCTCGTCTTCACCTCATCTCCGTTCCAAAGCGGCTCGCGCGTTCATTGGAGCCCCGGCCGGGTGCCGCTGGATGACGACTCAACCCCGCTCTAATGGCTCCGCTTTCTCGCTCCGGACTCGGGTAATGGCAACGCGGGGGTGCGGTCAGGTGCGAGATCCAGAGAAAGCCGATGAGAAACGCGACTCAAGGTGAAGCACTGGTGAGGACAGCACATGACGTGGACTTCCAGCCAACAAAATTACCGCACCCACAAACGCAAGTTCGTGGATGCTGTCACATTTCCTTATCACCCTGTGCAGTCTTTTCGCGACCTCCTCTGACCCACCTCCCATACGGGCGTACCCCTGCAGCCGCGGTTCCCTGGATGAATGTGTCTCCCTCTGTCCCACTGCTGCGTCCATGTGAGGACCAACCACCCCGTCCCAGTCCCACCAGTCGACAGGGGACAGATGTTCCGATCCAACCACGTGCCGTCCTGCCGGCCGTGACCCCGGCTGACCCGACATCACGCCGCGTCAATCCTGCGCAGCGTGGGCCGCGCGCGCGCGCGCTGCTGCCGCCAGTTCCGTTGCCATGCTGTGTGTGCGTACAAAGAGCCGGCGGGCCGTTTTTGTTGAACTGGGTGACGCTGACGCGACAAGACTCTAGTTTCATCTTCCAGGGCGGAGAATCAGAACTAGCCTGTGATTGGTTGTTACCCGGCGGTGGGTGCGGACGCGCAGCTGTACTCGTTTGGTATTTTGTAAGTGATAGCCGTTCCATTCGAGGCGGTCATCTGTAATAGACGCGCTACGGAGCACGTGTGTTCGGATTTGGGTGCGGTTGCTGAGTCGCTGTCGCACCCCTTTCGTGCATTGACCGAGGGATAATGTGCCCAAATCACTTCTTCGTGATCTTGAACGGAAAATGAAGTCGCACAGGAGGCATATGCTGTCCATTCTTAAGGGTTACGAATTTGGTTGAGCCTCCCCCACTCACTCAAACGACCGCAAAACAGTGTAGCACAATACAGACTGTGGCCCTACCGCAGCCACCCTACCCTGTGCGCCCTTACAACTGCTCTTACCTCGCCTCACGTAAGGGACCCTGAGCCCCCCCCCCTTCCCCCACTTTTTGCGGGCCATTTCCAGAGCAGTTTTGAGCACGTTTTGGCTGACTGAAATTACACTATGTTCACAAACATCCGTGTATGACCCTGCACACCACGATCCAAATCGTCGGCATTACTCAGCTGACGGGCTGTGGCATGCTGACGTGACACTGCTGATGGGCTGTGGCATGCTGACGTGACACTGCTGATGGGCTGTGACATGCTGACGTGACACTGCTGATGAGCTGTGACATGCTGATGTGACACTGCTGACGGGCTGAGACATGCTGACGTGACACCGCTGACGGGCTGAGACATGCTGACGTGACACTGCTGACGGGCTGTGACATGCTGACGTGACACTGCTGACGGGCTGTGACATGCTGACGTGACACTGCTGATGGACTGTGACATGCTGACGTGACACTGCTGACAGGCTGAGACTGTCTCGTAGTTCGAGACACTTGGGTGACGCTGGCGACGCACGTCATCACACACAGAGTGACACGGGCACTTCATTCGAGCACATCGCGATGGAGGTGCATCGGCCACAGCGCGGTGGGTCGTGCGTTGCGACGGGGGTGTCCGATCAGCCCCAGTACGGTGGGCCGTGCGCTGCGACGAGGATGTCCGATCAGCTCCAGTACGGCGGATCGTGCATTGCGACGAGGATGTCCGATCAGCCCCAGTACGGCGGATCGTGCATTGCGACGAGGGTGTCCGATCAGCCCCAGTACGGCGGATCGTGCATTGCGACGAGGGTGTCCGATCAGCCCCAGTACGGCGGATCGTGCATTGCGACGAGGGTGTCCGATCAGCCCCAGTACGGTGGGCTGTGCGATGCGACGAGGGTGTCCGATAAGCCCCAGTACGGTGGGCCGTGCGATGCGACGGTGTCGGTGTCGTATCAGCCGCAGCACGGAGACCGTGCATCGCAACGGCGGTGTCGTATCAGCCGCAGCACAGAGCGCAGTCGAGGCCGAGTTTTCGCGACCGAGACATTTCGAAAATGTAAAAAAACTGGTCTGCGAGTCCACGGCTAGCAGCCAGACAAGCCATCGTTGGTCACTAAGGCTATCTCCACCTGACTTTGCGACGGGAAACGTGTTTGGGAACCACTGCAGCTGGAGGCTGCATCGGCTAAACTAGGCATCCAAGAGTGCAAGTTTCGTTGGGCACTATGTTGCTGTTCGGAACCGGAATGCCAGTTAACAACCTATTTTTATTCCGCATTAAAACGCTTCAATTACGGTGCTGGTGTTACAAAGACTTGGGAAAAGTGAGAACGAAAGACGGGAAAAAATTGTCAGTTATATTGTACTGAATAGTCATAAGCAAGCGGCGAGTGCGCGTATACAAATTAAGACAGATACGTACTTAATTTGGTGTACGAAACGGCACAAAACAATACAAACATGATCGTACAGCAACTGTTTCCGACTAGAATCCAACAAAGATTTTACTCCTTTCAACAGTCTTTCCATTTCTACTTTCAAACCGTCACTGGCGGATAACAATCCATACTGTAGACGCAATACGACACACCATTGCACTCAAGTACAAAACGTGGGAAGAACCTGAAGTCATGGCACTCCTGATAGACAGCGTCCTAGATACCATGTGCTTCTGTAGGGTACGTACCGACACATGTCACACACAAGAGTACAAAGCAACAGGTCAAACTAGTTCCCTTCGTATGCTAGTTTAAGTGAGCCTCAGCTGACATTGCTCCGCGAAAGGGTCGCCGTCATTGCGCGGCGGCGGCGGAATTCTAAGGAAACAAAGTGCTATGATAGGGACCTTGTCACTAGTGCAGGCATCGACTGTCAGCCAGCAGAGTATTGTTTTGTGCCTACCGTAACGAAACAGCGTTCCGAATTGCACAGCTCTGTAACGAGCACAGTATTGGGACAGGCTGAAAAAGATTCAGTGGTGGCCTTATTAGAAACGATTATATCATCCAACAACGAACACAGCTGGGCATTGTGCTTGTACTTAAGACAACTAGCGTGGAATCTGTATATATATATATATATATATATATATATATATATATATATATCCAAATATAGCCTTCTAATGTATGCAAAGCACACACAATATCATCAGGTTGGTTACAAACTTCCAATAATTGCTTTAAACATTATAAATGCTTTAACTTTAGCTTCAGACTTAGCTAACCGCATTTGGCGCTTTGCCTTGACCGTCAACTGACCCTAGGGTATCGGAAATACTGACTAAGCTGATTACACTCGTCACTTCACTCTGCAGGTCATTAACCAACTGGCTTGACACTCCGGCAGTACGAACAGGTTTGCTGCAGCCGTTGCGTTCAGGGGTTTGTGTGTGGTTCATCCGCCTTCATCTGGCAGCTTCAGGGGCAATATCAATATGGCAGCAACAGGACCAGGCGGCCGCGGCAGTGTGGGATTCAGCCCCCGCCGCGAGGCATCTCGTTCCTGACTGCTATGGCACGCCACATGGCGTTTTCTCGGTTACCGCAATACAAAGCTAGGTACTATGTGCCAGATTTACCTTCAAGTGTAAAATGAAGGAGCCCAGAGAAATTCATGGCCTCTACATAGGCTGTTTTGCTTAAACACTGCAAGGCCACATACCATTCCTAAGGCATGGCAGCTGTACTTCTCCAATTTAGTCAAGGTCTCGCTCCTACCCGTAACCAGCTCCGCCAAAGGCAACGTACAGGAACATGCTTGAAAGACCAGCTCCGAAACCCGGCACCATCCCAACCCCCGGCATGGTCGTGGTCGATGCCAACACCCCGATACATATTCTGACTGGTCGTTTACTAGGACTGGATAACTATGGCTTAGCCCAGCTACGCTCGCGATAAGACCAACTGATTAAAACACAACGGTTCTGAATATCACCAGCACCGCCTTGTCAGCGGCCAGCAGGCAGCGCGCGCCGCAGCTGGATGCTCCTGACCCCCAGACCCGACGCAAGCACCCCTTCACCTCTACACCGAGCTTTCAGCCCACCGGCGCGCAGACTGCGCCCCGCCGCCGCCGCTCTCCCCGCACGGTGCAGGGTTCGCCGATCGCCCGCCAGATGGCAGGCCGCGCTACAGGACCGGCGCGTGCAGGAACTGCTGACCGTCGGCGGTGAACACGGGCCTGCCGCTGATGTAGGTGGCGCGCACGTGCACGTCATCCGAAAGCAGCACGAAGTCGGCGTCCGAGCCGAACTCTAGCGTACCCTTCTTGTCGACGATGCCCAGCGCCCTGGCCGGGTGGAGCGACGCCGCCTCCAGCGCCTCCACCGTGCTGCAGCCTGCGGCCGAACGAGCGCAGTGTTAGCCGAGCCCGTGTCGACAGGGCCGCAGACAGGGAACAAGTGCACCCAAATCAGGGCTGTAAGGGCTCGAGATAAGGAGAAAATGCGTAGGACATGGATGAGGCGGGGGGGGGGGGGGGGAGTACCGGTGTGACATCTTATGGAGGGACATGGCATTACTGCGATCCATTCGATCATCGGAGCCTGTATTGGTAGTTGAGCCAGAACACAACGCCGCCATCGCCTCCAACACATAAAATGCCGACTATTTTAAACCGGCCATCAGGTTCATACGCCCACAGTATTTTGCATCTGCGAAGAACCCTCCCGGTCTCGAGGCCGCGACTCTTCCACCGCAGACCCCACGGGTGAGACTGCGGAGCAGCCACTGAGCACTAACGGGCCGAGTGCATGTAGTGTCGGATGCAGCCGTCCATGGTGACGATCGAGCCGCAGAGCGTGTCCGTGCCGGCGATCACGGCGCGCTCGCCCTGGATCTCGACGTCCATGTCGCCGATGTGGTGGCGGCCCGAGCCGAGGCCCATCGCCGACACGGCGTCGGTCACCAGACACAGGCCTGCGGCAGGTCGAGGGCGTCACGCACCGGCCGGGCGCGGCCAAGGGCGTCACGCATCGGCCGGACGCGGCCGAGGGAGTCACGCATCGGCCGGACGCGGCCACGGCCCTGCGCCCAACATCGTGCGGTGGCCCCACAGCCACCAGGGGCGCCACCGGGCGGTCCCGCAACAGCCGTCCGCCCCGATGGCACCTATACTGTATACAACTTCGTATTAACATAGAGCGATTGGTCTGTCAGCATGAGACGCGCAGCATCGCTGCCATGCTGGAGGTCCGATGCACAAATAGACGTAGATAACAGCGCGGGGAGATTGGTGCTCGCTGGTGGAAATGAAACCTAAATATCTTGTACAACCAGCTTGGGGCGAGGGCGATGGTAAATGAACTATGCAGCTTTGGCTGCGCTACAGCTTTTCTACGCTTACGTTAACACGGAAAGCGTACGATGGAGAATCCTGAATTAATGACGGTCCTCCAAACTAAGCATACTTTATTGTCCTTCCAGACATTACTGCATCACTCACTCTACGAAGGCGGGATTTGTACTCCGCGCCCAGAAAATACAAGTACATTCCCTGTGGGCGCGTGTAAGTCTGTGCTGAACACTCCAGTGACCGTGAACCGGGTGCTCTATCATTGCGCTTGCGCGCACACAGACGCCACACGCGCCAACTGTGTCTCCACCCCGCCGGCCAGCCGACAGCGGAGGAGGCGGCGGTGGCGACGGCGCACCCACCGGTAGGGTGCGTCTTATAAGCGATGCGGAGCGCCGCCGGGTGCGTGTGGATGCCGTCTGAGATGATGCCGTACGACAGCTCCTGAACCGGCAACCGCTTCGACGTCAGCATGCCGATGATGCCCGGGTCACGGTGGTGGAACTGCGGCGTCGAGACAGGTGAGTGCTGACCGGCACGGGCGGCTCATGCGTTTGTCTCCATGGCAATCGCGTTCCATTAGCACTACCGCCCGACCTCTATCCGGATTTTCCAATTGCGATCCGGAATATCCTATTGTCAACCCGGAATTCCATCTCACGCCGGACGCAGACTACCGATCGAGTCCAGGTTTCGATTCCGGTCGTTCAAAAAAAAAAACACTTTTCAGCCTAGTTCGTTGGGATCACAAAGGCGATCAGCGGACAGCACTGTTCAACCGGCGACAGTACCGTCAGCCCAGCCCAGCCCCAAATCAGCCGTGCGGCCGTCCCACACGCTGGAGCGGCTTCCGCTGCCTCCGGCCGACAGCTGACCGCGCCCGACAGCGCCGGGCCGATCCGCGCAGTCTCGTGAGCCGGTGGCCCGCCGGCCAGCCACCGCCTCGCACCTTGGTCATGGCGTTGAAGAGGTGCGTCATGAAGTGGGCGCCGCACTCGAACGCGCGCTCGCCGTCGACAATCGAGCCGGCCGAGTGACCTGCAATGGCGCGGACCGGCTGAGCAGCATGCACACACGACGGGAGACGAGCGCACAAGAGACGGCGTCAAAAGTGGGGACATGCTACAACTATATCCATGGTGATTCATTCAGCAGAGCCGCAGACTGCCAGGTACGCACAGCTGGTCTCAGCCCCAGGCCAGCCAGAGCAACGGCAGTGACAGGCGGACGAAACTGCGACAGTACGCCGCCTGGCCTACCAGAGGAGACGGCACGCCGCCTAGCCTACCGACGGAGACGGCACGCCGCCTGGCCTACCGACGGAGACGGCACGCCGCCTGGGCTAACGACGGAGACGGCACGCCGCCTAGCCTACCGACGGAGACGGCACGCCGCCTGGCCTACCGACGGAGACGGCACGCCGCCAGGCCTACCGACGGAGACGGCACGCCGCCTGGCCCACCGACGGAGACTGCACGCCGCCTGGCTTACCAACAGAGACGACTATGCCGCGGTCGACCAGACCCCGCACGGCGTCCAGCGCGTTCGGCAGCTCAGGAGCCAGCGTCACCATGGCGACGTTGTCTAAACAGCCGTATACGTCCTTCAAGGTGACGAATCCCTGCCGACAGTGCATGGTTGTGTGAGTACAAGGCATGGAGCCCTGTATACGTCCTTCAAGGTGACGAATCCCTGCCGACAGTGCATGGTTGTGTGAGTACAAGGCATGGAGCCCTGTATACGTCCTTCAAGGTGGCGAATCCCTGCCGACAGTGGCATGGCTGTGTGAGTACAAGGCATGGAGCCCTGTATACGTCCTTCAAGGTGACGAATCCCTGCCGACAGTGGCATGGCTGTGTGAGTACAAGGCATGGAGCCCTGTCATCCCATGCCCAAACATGTGGCCAACATTTGTATTACCCTTCTTTATGGGCCAACAATAATGATCCATAAGCCATGCGCGCATTGTCTTGCCAACAAGATGACGATCTGGCAAATTTGTGTTTCCCTTCCACGCCGCGTCCGCAATGGTTGGCGGACATCCCACTAGTGCAGCCCCTTCCCAAACAGCCCAGCATCCCACCCTCCAAAGTTCCTCCACCGCGGATAGGAGGCGACGTCGCCACCACGCCACCACACAACGGACCCCCAGACCGTCAAACTGTCCCGTGTGCTGACACCACCACACCGCAGAGCCTCACCTCGTCAAACTCCCGGATGTGCTGCACGGGGTGGGCGCCCTTCTTCTCCTTGCTGATGAACGGCCCCTCCAGATGGGCGCCCAGCACGCCGGCACCCCACTCGCCGCCCGGCTGCTTCCGCAGCAGGGGCAACACCTGGCGACGGACGACACGGCCGCTGAGCGACCGGCGCAGGCGGCCCCGCGTGCCGCCAGCCGGGCCCCACCGTGTCGTAACGGGAGACACAGACGGCCCGCGTGCCGCCAGCCGGGTCCCACCGTGTCGTAACGGTGGACACAGACGGCACGGCGTGCCGCCAGCCTGGCCCCACAGTGTCGTAACAGGAGGCACTGACGCTCCGGGCGTACCGCCAGCCGGGCCCCACAGTGTCGTAGCAGGACACACTCGTCCAGATGTCAGTCGTGGCACAGCTATGAAGCAGGATTCCATGGAGAGTGCAACATTCTGGACGAACAAACACAGCGCATGCCACCCCGAAGCCATGGCCGGTCGGCCGTGCCCGAGCCCAGCCGTCCCGGGTAAATCGAGAGCGGGCCAAGAACGGACCTTGCGGTACACGCTGGGTGCGGAGGTGATGACGGTGGGCAGGAAGGAGGTGACACCGTGCGCCAAGATGCCTCGTGCCACCGTCGACACCGCGTCCTCTGTCTTGTCCTCGTCGAACGCGAAATCGAACCCGAACCCGCCTGCCAGCAGCGGGGTGACGACACGTCGTAGGCACGCGCGCGCGCTGATGTCGACGCCGCGCGTCCGCTGGCATGCAGACGCGCTTCCATAGATGGCCGACTATTGCGGGTTGCGACATGGACCAGCGAGACACAAACGATGATCAGTCCAGCTCTCGCTCGTCTCACTGGCGTGAAGGCACTGACCAGGTGTTTGTCATAACACAGAGTCGCACCAGGCTTACACGGAGCCACTGGGCGACACCAATCACTGTGCCGGATGCAGAGCTTAGCAGGTCCATTAAGCGACCCAAGCTGACAATTGGACATTGGCAAACTGCGTGGGATGACCCGACGTCCTCCTGATGAGCGAGAGGGCGCCATACGTCCCGGGCAACCGCGGAACAATAATCCCCTGGCAAAAAGCCGAAGCAGTGCTGTCACCTACTGAACGGGGGTCGCGTCGTGAGAAACTGATCCCCATTCATACTCGTCGATGACGAGCATGAAAGTCGTCCTTTTGGAACGTCAAATGGTATCTCCCGTTTGGAGAGCATAACACGAGCACATGTGAGTGCTTAGTTTGCGGTTACTTAACGCAGCATGAACACGATTTCTCACGTTTCATACATCTCTCTCACGTCTCACGATTTTTCACACCATAGATGTGAGAGGGCTAAAATATGCGGAGCCTCCCCACCATTTATGACGTAATCAAGAGCACTACATTCTCAAACGTTCTCATAACCGCAACAAAGACAACCATTTATTATGAAGCGTAACGCCGATGCCTTACCGCGCTTGTCTCACCATTTATCTGAACATCTATGAAGCCAGGTGCCACAATGGAGTCCTTGCAGTCCACCTGGAAGGTTGGAGGGCGCTTCTGCTTGTAGAAAAGCTCCTCGGGATTGATGATAAGCCCATCTTCTACCCAGAGATCTTCACGGATCAGCCGGTGATTGTACAAAATGCGGCAGTTCTTGAACTGAGTAACGCCAGACATCGTGACACGTATCGCAGGGGATCTGGGGAGAGTGCCGGAAAACCCCGTCAGTTAATCATACAATGATTGCATTAATGACTTCTGACTAAGATAAATTAATGCTTAAGTCTTCGTCGACCTTCCGACGGCTTAGACTAGCATCGGTTGGCAATCCGCTCCCCAGCCCACACGTTTTGAACTTCAGGGCCCACGTCTTTGCTGGGTGGAGGTCACGCAACCGACAGGAGATGGAACGATTGGCGGTTCAGAGTGACAGGTTGGAATGAGCCGGGGTCACCAGCGACATCCCTTGCGGACCTGCCCTGAGTCCGGTATTGGTTTCATCCATTCCCCAATAACACTCGGTGGAGGAATCGATCCCGTCACCAGCGTCGGGATCAAGTCCGCCACAGAGTGTCTGCATTGGCATGGGCCCAGACCAGAATCAGTTGTACCGATTGAGCGGGGACTACACGGCCCGGCTGCGCGCTCCCAAGGCTGGACTGCCTGCTGACGCCGGAAGTGCGACACAGACTGCCAGACACAACACTCTGCACCCGCGCTCAAAACAATAACCCTGGTTACATCAGAGGCAACATGTTCAGGTGTAATCAATATATGTGGGCACTGCACGCAGCAGGAGTGACAACTGTCTTGAATGGGGAGGGGTCCATTTGCACACACTTGCTTAGCCAGAACTAAATCATGAAAAATGTCATCAGGGGAGTCCAGAATATCAGCAGAACTGTGTCCTAAGTGCTCTCAGACTTCCCATCGCAGTCAGATTTATATTGACATTGTTTCTAGTTAAAAAACTGCACCATGACATCAGGTAAATGAATTTATCTGATCTTTAGAAGGTTGAATTGGCAAAAACCTCTGAAAATGAAGTTATCATTTGAATCTAGATTTAGGGGTCAAAAATGCCCTAGTTTACAAGTTATATATGGCAAGATGTTGATTGAGGTCATGTTAGGTCAGGTCACTCTGGTCCGCAGGTTACAAGGTCACTCTAGTATGTAGCCATTATGTAAGTGGGGCATTAATCAGTCAGCATCAAGCAAGACTGAAAGGCTTGGTAGTTGTTGACATTGAGCATACCTGCCCAGTATATGTGTTCCATTTGAGGGACATAATAAATATAGCAGAGCTATATCCCAGTCTTTACATGTCATTCACCACATGACATGTACATAATGTTGCTGAGATGTAGCATTTCTGGCCACTATCTCTGTTTCATTTGAGATATGATATACATTATATATATATATATATATATATATATATATATATATATATATATATATGGCAAAGCCATATGCCAACAGCCAGAAGCTCATGCCTTAATGGCAAGAGGCCAACAATTCTATATGCAACAGCTGGACTCTGTCTGCCTTCTTGAGTTAAGTAATTTGGTGCTAGATTTACTGTTCACAGTAAATTAAGGGCTTTAAATGGGTCTCAGAAGCTCGGCCAGCAGCAAAAAATTAAATTGCAGATGGCATTACAGTAGCACAAAACAAAATGCATTGTAATTACAATATCCCACTTCATAAGCAGCAGCTAAAACCTTACCACCATTGAACTAAAAATCCTAGCTATAACTGAGATCACAGCCACACTGAGGACAACATTTCTCCAAACTGTGCCACATTTTACTGACTGGAGAATGCACAATCCATGCAATCATACATATAGTCAATGTTGTCTGCACATGGTGAGAAAAGAAAGCATGGGTCTTTCCTTTCCCCACTTGTGAAATAAGCAGCAGCTTGTTCTTTCATAAAAACTCTGGTCTGTGGAGCTTAGAGCTTGCTGACACATTTGTGCAAATCACACATTGACTTTCACATCTGTTTAACTACATGAGTGCATGCTGAAAAGTTGGGCCTTCCACAGGCACACACAACTAATGTGGAAGAGATCAACAGGAGTACCTAATTTCCAACATTTAAACAAATTCAACAACAGACCCATCCCTTTGCGAACAGAGATGGATGTCCTGGAGCAGAAAACATGCCTTCTCTCTCACCACTAGAAGAACGCTACTTTCAGCTCCCAAGAGAAATCAAATTGAATCATTCTCAAAATGGCAAGGGTAAAACAGTCCGCCTACACAATTCTCGAACATAAACATTAATTGATGGGAACGTGCATAACTGAACCACACAACACGCCATACCGCTAGCGACGGCTGACACTGTTGTCTTTACGCCGAATTTTCTACCGCATTTGTCATATTCGCCTCAAGGTCACAGCTTCATAGCAATGGGCAGGACTTTTGTTTTCGTGACTGCTTTTCCCTTTGGAAATATGACACATTTTTCCATATGACACATACATATGCAATTTTCCATATGACACATTCCATATGACACATTTCAGTCGTTGTTAGATATCAAAATAATGTTTCTTAATTCCATCGACTGAAATATTTATCAAAGATGGGTTGTGTTCAACCACCTATCCGAGAATATGCACCGAGTCTTCACCGTTATATTTTGTCCATGACTAAAAGTGTTTGGTTGATGTGTTCTGGCGCATTTGCGACGATATTGCGTAAACACTACACTTGTGCACGGGTCCTGTACGCATCCTGCCTCCTATTGTTTGTAAACTGCTGAAATAGCGCAAGGTGATTGGCAAGTGGGCTCCAGTAACCAATCAGCTTCAGTATAGGAGGTCTACGACCTGCCGCCCTGCATTATTTAGCAGTGGATAATCTCAGGGCAGATGATATCGAACAGGCCGTGACTTAAGCGTCGCGTGTTGAGAGGTGCGAAGGGTGGGGGCGTTTTGTGAGTGTTTTGCGCTAATTTATGGAGTGTATTTGGGTTAAAATTTTGACTTGCATCTTCCTTCAAGTATGATTGACCGCAGGTGTGGAGGAATTGCACTGCACTTTGGAGTACAATGAATAGTATTTCGTAAACCACTTAGCGCGATAGTTCGTCTGTTTTTCATGCTCAACAATATGGTTACTAACATTTGCCGAACATTGTAACCTCAATTCGAGAAGTACAGCATATCTTTGTGGATGAATTTCCAAGGATGGTTAGCACTGCCAGTTGCCCGTCTTTCAAAGTTTTAAACACTCGAAGTTTTGGACATTTTTATATTGCCAATTTTAGTTGAATCTATAGGAAAATGTGGCATACACCCACCATTTGTTAAGCCTCTTCTTCTGTAGTTTGCATAAACTTAATTTTGTGTCTCCTTTCAAAATAGATATATGTGTAAGACAACTATGGTCCATCCAGATGGCTCAGTTGGTCAAAGTGTCAGCCTTTTGATCCACACACTTGTGGCAGGGTTGGCTTGGATTGGTTGGTGCAAGTCATTTAAGGCATCAACTATTTTGTCCTTGACAGATATGGCCTGTAGCCTGTTGTATTGGCAACACAGAATATCAGTTGATGTCAGGGGAGAGTGCAGGATGGACTGTGCTAACACCGCAGCATATTAAACTTGTCACTAAATCACCGAACTTGACAGGTTGTCTGGAATTGCTGATCAAGTCATAGGGGATAGGGCCACACAAGCAATACTGAGGCATCAACCACTGTGTCTGGGAAGTCATAGGTGTGGGGTTTTATTCCATGTGGTGTGCGCTCTTCCTGCCAGGGTGAGTGCGGGTGACAACATATATTCTCAGCAGTGAAGTTTGTCACAAAGCCCCAATAACATACGCACACACATTATGGCTTAGTTAGTATAAGCTCATTCCAGAAACCTATCCTTTCAAAGGTTTGGGTTAAATCTTTAAAGTACTGCACCAGCCATCTTGGAACCACGGTATACCAACCAGTACTAAAATGGTGGAATTGTATCATTTTACTCTCAGATGCAAAGTAATGATAATCTTAGATTGGTGATATTGCTCATAAGTGAAATTATGTAGGTGATTGATGATTGGTAGATTAGTAAGCTAGTGAGTGATGAGTCAGCTGAGCATGGGGTGAAGCTTCCTATTGCAGTAGCAAGAAATGGTCAGGTTAGGTCAGTTAAATTACAGAAATTGCTGGCTGTATTTGGTTTGTGCTTTCATTTGTTACTAATGTGCTCATCAAAAAGAAAGAACCCTGATGCCGTCTTTGCACATTGTGCAATGACATAGGGATAACAGTGCCCAAGTTGTTGATGTGTGCTGTGTTGCTAACATAATGCTACCATAATTATTGTGTAATAGTTTGGGGTAGTATGATGCAGTATGCTGAAGCAGGAGTGAACCAATACTAAACATAAATAATTATCCTCGCAAAATTTGCCATAGATATGTACTTCAAAATCATCCGAAAGTAGGTTTGTATGAGCAGGAGTGATCTTTATCTAGTGATCTAGTGATCTTTGTATGAGCAGGAGCTAAATCTTTACCTTTGCATGTGCATTGGGCACAGGGTTGTGCCTGGCCAGTATGTCAATGCTCCATCCACTGTGCCTGATGCCTGCTTTAACTTGGTGAACAAACCAGGGGCATTTATGTGCCTAATGGGTATTTATGTGCCAGGCCAAATTTTGTATGCATTTTCAAATAATCTCCTTAACAATATTTTGGTATTATTGCTGCCTGAAATTGTCTTTGAAACCCTGGCCTATACATTAGTGGTGACTGTGCCACTGAACTCTGCATGGGATTAAAGTGATGACTCTGAAATTGTCACTGGATGTTTCTACACATGGCAGTGTCACCAGACATGTTTGATATGACATGAATTTTTTGCATTCTGGTACCTGGCTACTGGGGGATTACCATTTCCATTGGTCAGGGTTGAGAGCTAACTACTGACTACTTAAATATAGTTTCTGTTGTTTTTACAGAAAAAGAATTACATCACTTTGTATAGTCAGTCACTTTGATGAAATGAATGATAAATGCACAGGTGTTCTCTCATGAATTAAGTTAGTGAGAGCAAATAGTTGCTGATATATGTACTTGACATGTATAACTTGACATCTTGTTACAACTTGTCAACATCATTGCTACGACATTGGATTTGGGCAGAATAAGTTTGTCTGTTTAGGCATGTATGAAATCTTAGTGAGCAATTCAAAATGTTATGGGTGCCAAATATTCAACAACTGAATGTCGTTCATGGGACCACAATGTATTCCGTGGGGAACTCAACTGCATTGCTGCAAGTGACATCATGTCAATTTGGATGTAAAGCCATTATGACCCAGATTGCTTGATAGTTTCAAACATCATTGCTGGCTAGTATGTACTTGGTTTCTAGATCTTTCTATGTATCCAGGTGCATCTTTGCTCACTCAGGTGCACTCTGTAAATCCAAATGGCATGCCTTTCTAAAGGGCACCATGGGGCACCAAAGGCACCATGGGGCACTGAAGTGCACCATCTCATATCCTATGAGCATGTTTGCAACATTTGATGATGCACTATTCTTAAAAGCACCAGTGGTGGGAGAAGTCTTTCAGAGGCTGGCATATAGTTGCAGCTGTATCAGTAAATATTCTGCCCTGCCCATCCAAAGGCCCAAGGGGTATCACTGTCAGGAAGATTTAATTAACTGCTTCAGTTCTTTTCATTGCAAAAGGAAAGTTACTTTGGCTTGCTTTGGTGTGGCAGATAGTGGTACTAATGAAATTGTGTCTGATATATATCCCAAACACACTTATGTGTGTGTTGTGTCATATATAACACTGTCATATATGACACTGTTATTTGACATTCAGATCAGGGCCTTTATTTCTGATTGATACTTACAATGTGGTTCGGATATGTTTTTGACTGTAGTCATAGTATGGCTACAATCTTTCCAGTAATTTGTTATTAGAATACCCCCACATCATTCATAGGACAGTTGGAATGAATTGCATAGACACATTCTGACTGCAGCAGACATGCCAGCATTGCCCATTATATGTATTGTCACCCCTGATCCACCATTGCCTGTTTTCATTTTCACAGGTGTGACAATCTGCATGCCATCTAGATTTTAGGAAGATCATATATTCAGCAGCCATGTCTGTGTCATCAATATATCTTTTAGACTCCAAGGGAAAGGTAAGAACCCTGGATTATTGCTTGTATTGTGATGATGACCAGATCAGGATGGCATAGTGAGAGAGTGTGTGACCAGCCATAATTAATTTAAGTTCCCAAGTATATGCTTTTATTACCAACTAGTGTCGGGAGGTTTGTTGTGATGATACAACATATTGTCTGGCATATGGTTAAGGCAACAAATAGACCAATCTGTACTATCCTTTACAATGTACCAGAAGCATGCTCTGAAAGCCAGACATTTTAAAGTGACAGGGACCCTTGGTATAGCCCTATGTTGATCTCCTATAGGCCATGTTGCTGTACTCTCTGTTTACTGGTCATGGCCCATGACAGTGTGGCAACATACCTGGCAACAGCCACGTTTTTACCAGCAGTGAGATGGAGTCACATTTGCACCAGTGGTGAGATGGAGTCACGTTTGTATCAGTGGTGAGATGGTGCTGTGACGCTGCTCGCTCTGCCAGGTGCTGATATCCCGGAACTACCGCGGCGATATCGAGCCCAGCGTCATCGACAAGTTCATGCCACTGCTCATGGACCGCGAGGAGGAGGGCAACATGTCGCCCATCATACAGGTGACGCGCAGCACGTGGTCCTCTGTCCTTCTGGGAGGGTGCTAATAATGCTAGATAGTTTGCAACAATGACTTAACACTGTAAGTGCTCAGTCACGAGGCACCCACTTGTCTGCTAATTGTAAGTGCATTGGCTGGTTGTATGTTCCAGGCAGTTTTGTGGGGTTACAGATGTGATGTGTCAGTCAGCCTTTTGTTTTCAGCCTGTTAGGAATGACTAGAGAATGTTTTTGATTGATCAGGAAGAATGAGTATAATTGGCTGGATGGGCATAGTTCAGTGAGAAACACAGCTCTGAAGTGGTCTGTACAGGTGACAAACCAGCTATGTGCAAATGGATTAGTCTGCTACAGATAATCTAAAAGAAAACTTAGTGCTCCAATGGCCTAAGGCTACATTCTGCATGCTCTTACTTTGTCTGCTTTTAATTTTCTGGAAAAATATTTTCAACTGTGTGCTTTAAAGTACTTGACACATATTGGTGCCTTGAAAACTGATGTTTTCAGTATGGTATGGCGCAAGTGTTGGTTTGTGTGGATGAGACATGAGTTTTGCTGTGAATTACACATTCGTTATTACATGGGAAGGATTAACTCCGGGTCACTTTGTTATAGTCATATAGTCATTTGAATCGCACCGTTGTTTGGTCTGGAAACGGCCGCACAAGTTCCCGACAACACAGGGGGAAGCCATTGATTGCCATCAGTTTCTGGCATCTACCATGCTGTCCTTTTCAGACCAACGGCTGCACGTTCATGTACATCAAGCACAGTAACGTGTACGTGGTCAGCACGTCCCGCAAGAACGCCAACGTCAGCATGGTGTTCGCCGTCCTCCACCGACTGGTGCAGGTGAGGGGCGTCTAGTACCGTCAGTGGTGGCGCACTCGCGTGAATGCTCTCGCAGATACCCTCGCGCAGGCTGTCACTGTCAGACGGCGAGAAGCTCTCCCAATTTGTACGTGGGCGGCAGCACGTTTTTGCACTAGGAAAGTGATCCACGTGCTGCGTCGCGGGTGTATGTTTACTTGGTGCTGTGCTGCGCCCGTGTTCTCGTTTCCTGACCGATGTGGCTCATGACGTCTGAACACGACATCGCCTGTCTTCCGCGCAAATTAGACACATGTACCCTGGTGTAGCCTTAGCATGCAGCTCAGGGGGCGTCGCTCGATGTCAGTTTTGTTTGGCGAGGCATCTCCGGCGCCACACACGCGCCCACGTCGTGGTCCTTCCGCCGATCAGCCTGGGCATGCCGCAGGTGTTCGAGCACTACTTCAAGGAGCTGGAGGAGGAGAGCCTGCGCGACAACTTCGTCATCGTGTACGAGCTGCTGGACGAGTTGATCGACTTCGGCTACCCGCAGACGACAGACAGCAAGATCTTGCAGGAGTGAGTGGCCGGGGCCCGGGAAGGCGGGGGGCAGCGAGCCGCCTGTCCGGACTCACCGGATCGGCATAACCGTGAGATGGCGACGCGGGATGTCGGGTGGCCGGGCTGCGTCTGCGGCGGGGGCTGTGGTTCTGTGGTTCAGATCCAGCAGCTCTGACCTATTATGGCGTCTGAAGGTCAAGACTGCATAAGATCAGATGACTAAAAAATCACCTCCGTACAGCTGTTGACTATTTCGGGCGATCTGTATGCCTGCCTCATTTTGCTATGGTGTTTTGCATTTTTCATCTGAATGCATGCGATATACGTCGTACCAACAATAATGACAAAATACTCAAATTGTCCCGCATTTTACCAGTGTTCGTCGTTTTGTATGTACTCAAAGGCATTTCTGCTGGCGACTGGTTGCATATTTTCGATTATCCCAGTAGGCACGCGTTTTGAACGCTCGATGGGCGCGAGGAGACATCCAGGTACCATGTCCGCTTTTGGGCGTTGGCGGATTAGGCGGGATACAGCCCACTTACATCGCTAGTGGGATATCGGGCCCACAAGTCAGACTCCTCGGGCAGTGCTCGAGGTGGCGCCCATGGTCCTGACCTCGGTGGGGTGCCTGCCGACAGGTACATCACGCAGGAGAGCCACAAGCTGGAGCTGGCGCCGCGGCCACCGATGGCCGTCACAAACGCCGTCTCCTGGCGCTCGGAGGGCATCAAGTACAGGAAGAACGAGGTCTTCCTAGACGTCATCGAGTCGGTGAACCTGCTGGTGCGTGCGCTGCCCGATGCCGTCGGGCTGCCGGTTGGATGGGTGTCACTGGCGCTCTTTCGGATGGGTGTCAAACGCGTGTGGACCTGAGGTGACCCGGGTGTGACAGCGATTCCGGAGTTATGGCCTCTTGGGATTGGGGCCCCATTGATCGGTTTACTGTATTGGTGCGTTGGGCTCAGGCTCATACTCACCAGGATGAGAGGGGATGAAGTAAGACCTGGCTGATTTGGAAGTATGCTTTAACATTAAAATTTTTTTCTAGACATGGGACACAACCCGCGACTCCAGCTGTAGTTCGTGGGTTATGCTCATATCTGGTAATATAACTCATACCCTGGCATAAGATCCAGGAAATGTAGGGACCGGACGCATTCAAACCAAGATAAGAATAGTATTCATTTGTGTTCGATAACAGCATTGGGTCCGTCATGAATCATGTTTCGGATGCTATTTTGATTTACGGCTCGACGATCAGTGTGTTTTGGGGTTCAGTTCTCCGTTTGGTTGAGGCTTGTTCTCGTTCGCAGTCTGTTTAGACTGGCCGCTCGTAAATCCTTGTCATGTGTCCCAAGAATAACATATTATAGCTGGGATAGAAATGACGCCGCTTCAAGAAGATCCGCTGGACTGGGGCATGGCGAAAAGCTTCGCGGTTATTCGTAACACCATCACAATCTGGACGTGCTGGCTCATTTTTCGCAAAAGATGACAGCCACATCGAATTATTCATTGGCCACGAAAGTGGCAGATGCATCTTTCCGTCATAGATACACATCGTCTAGTTTGTTTTGCGTCGGGTTCCCCTGAAGCGCCATACAAGCGTTTTCGAAGGAATTGCAATGTCCTCTCTCAACAGCTCCAACAGACAGTTACTGCCGCAGGAACGCGATCCCACGCTCAGCTGATTTGCCCCTCATACGCCGCCGAGCACGTAAACAGCACACGGGACACCTCCTGTTGGCCGGCACTGTATTGGCAGTGCCGCTCACCCCCCACCCCCACCCCCCACCCCCGCGGCAGGCCAACTCCAACGGCAACGTACTGCGGAGCGAGATCGTGGGCAGCATCAAGATGCGCGTTTACCTGTCCGGCATGCCCGAGCTGCGGCTGGGTCTCAACGACAAGGTACTCTTCGAGAGCACCGGCCGCGGCAAGAGCAAGTCGGTAGAGCTGGAGGACACCAAGTTCCACCAGTGTGTCCGACTCTCCAGGTGGGCGAGGGAGGGAGAGGCTTCGGCTGACCGGCCAGTGGCGGAGCTGAGCCGGAGCTGAAGTTGGGTGCTGAGCGCTGCCGCCTCACTGGGGCTGCCAAGTGGGATGTTTGGTGGGAGAGATAGGGCACGGGTGGGCCGGGCTCCGTTGTTTGGTTTGGGTAGGTGGCAGTTGCTCGAAATATGAATTCAAATAATAGCTGTGTTCGGGATTGAGAGCACTGTTCACTCTGACCCTGTCCCTGGAATTATATACGCGGCGTATCATGACCGCTGGTATCGTCAGCTCACACAAATATGCGTCCAATCGTCGGCGTCGGACTCAGTCTGGAAACTTTTTTCAGATTCGAAAACGACCGGACGATATCGTTCATCCCCCCGGACGGCGACTTCGAGCTGATGTCCTACCGGCTGAACACGCACGTGAGCATCTGACTCACGCGCCGGCGCCTGCTGGGCGGCGCCTCTCGCACACGCGCTCCGCTGGCGGAAGACACCGAAAGTGGCCGGCGCCGCTGACTCAGGCGGCGCGGAGCCCGCCGGCCGGTGCCGGTCCTGTTTGGCGCCCTGCGTTCCGGCCCGGCCCGGCCCGCTCCCGCTCCCGCTCCCGCTTCCGCTCCCGCTCCCGCTCCCGCTTCCGCTCCCGCTCCCGCTCCCGCTTCCGCGCGCCTGGCCTCCAAGTCCGCCGTCTGGGCGGACCGGCGCGATCTGACGCCGTGATTCATGCTCTGTGCGTTATGTCATCGCGCCTGAGGAATGTTATCATCTCGGTATCCGGCTGACTAAGTGCGGCGGACGGGTTGCCGGCTGTTGCGGGTCGTCGGTGCGGATACCTCACCGTCCGAGATAGTCGGTTCACGAAAAGGCGCCTGTCGGGCGTAGTACCGCTAACGACCACTAAAGCCGTCGCACAGTGTTTGTTTCGGGCCTGATTGGCTCCGAGGGGCAGTGACAGGTGTGCCGTCGACGGGCCTGGTTCGGCCTCCCGCTGACCCGTCCCCGTCCCTCGCTAGGTGAAGCCGCTCATCTGGATCGAGTCGGTGATAGAGCGACACGCTCACAGCCGGGTCGAGTACATGGTCAAGGCCAAGTCACAGTTCAAGCGGCGCTCCACGGCCAATAACGTCGAGATCATCATCCCCGTGCCCAACGACGCCGACTCGCCCAAGTTTAAGACGACTATCGGCAGCGTCAAATACGTGCCAGAAAAGACGTGCATTGTGTGGAGCATCAAGTCGTTCCCGGTGCGTACGCGGCGCTGGGTGCACCAGAAAGGGCGCTGTTAATGGGCATGTCATGTTATGTTCTGGAGAAACCGCTTCCGTGAATTGGAAGCGACCGTTATTGGGCTCAGCTAAGCACAGGTTTAACTATACGGGCTTCGTCGCTCGAACCTCTCCCAGTGCCTTTCTAAAACAAGGAATGATTTCGCGTCGGTCGCCCAAACCGTTACCGCCGCGTGATCTTAAACGAGTGGCGAAGTCCAGGACATGACCGGTATGAACTGCCCGAAGTACGGGCGGTGGTACAGTGGTACACACTTGTGGGCAGCGGACCCGGGAGCCAGTATAAACATGGCGATACCTCCCCGGGGTGGCCTCGCTTCGACGTGCTGGTCGCGCCAGGCGTGCGCCCGAGGCGTTCGTGCCGATAACGCTGCGTGTGTCCAGGATGTGGTGGTCTCCCCTGTTTCTCCAAGCGTGTTGCCTCGCCGTCCGTGCCGGAGATAGCGAGCGTGCTCCCAGGGAGGCGTTGCCTGTTTTGCCCCGCTGAGGTCACGTGGCGCGTTTCCAGGGCGGTAAGGAGTACCTGATGCGGGCCCACTTCGGCCTGCCCAGCGTGGTGGCCGAGGATGTGGACGGAAAGCCGCCCATCAACGTCCGGTTCGAGATCCCGTACTTCACCACCTCCGGCATACAGGTGCGTCCGCAGCCCGCCCGACGCCCACCAAACTGGACTCTCTGAGCTCTAATTTCCGCCAAACTGCACTCTCTGAGCCCTGATTCCCACCAGACTGGACTCTCTGGTCTCCGATTCCCGCCAAACTAGGCTACATGAGCCCCGACTCCTGCCAAACTGGACTCTGATCGTTCCTGAGGGACGGCCACGGGATCTTGCGAGCTTTTCGTTCTGCATTGGCCGTGGACTTAATAGGGTGTTGTTTGCCGATTTGTATGCGTTTGAGCTTCTCCTTTTGGTTACAAGGATGGGTATATGCACGCGTGTCATCTTCCACACATGCCAGTGACCGTGTCTCGATTTCTTGTGCCGTTTCTCTGCGTTCTGCGTTTGGCGTGCCCGCGAGCCTGTGGTGCAGGCTGTTTTCTCACGGCGTTCTGTGTACCGCCGCGGGACGCCGGACCGCCCTGGCCCCTCCCCAGTAAGAGGCGGGTCGGTTGTTCGGGTCCACTGCGCAGCGCTGCGCCGGCGCCGCTGCATACAACACCGCTGGTGACCCCGGATGTTTTTCGCCGCCGGGCCTCGGCGAACAAGCGTGGTCGTGTGGCGGTCTCCCGCCATCCCCTCCCCTCCCCTTTCCCTCTTCGGCTAGGAAGACGTATTGGTGCGGACGGTGGACGAAATTCAGCGTGAGCGAATCACAAATTATCGGCTGGTACATGGCGAAGTGCATAACGATGAAGTGTACCCATGGTGAACGGACAAATATCGACGCCCAAAAATAGAAAATTACAAAATTCCTCAGGAAAGGAACGAGAGTAGGATAAAACGATACACATTAAATTAATCATGCGATATTCTTGCTCCAAAATAAGATATGTTTTGCGTTTGCGCTCGATGCCCCAGTTTCAGATATATGAATTGGTAGAAAGCCAAGCCTAAAAACAAATGGGTTCAGTCTGTTTTCAACTCCCTGGGTAGGCCGGTACTACTGCTTGGATCCACCTGAGCGGGTGTGGATGAAACGCTGTTTGTCACGCATTTCGTGTCATGTCACATTGTTAACGGTTATGATGTGATCCGTACATTTCGCCTACGTATGTCTTTGTCCGACGTGCCGTTATCGAATGCGGTGTGAATCTCGCATTTCGCCTGGGTTCCCTGGCGATGGCTGTCAGTAGATCGCTTTCCATTTTATTATTGACGCCTACCTACCATGAGTTCACTTCGTTCTCAATTTTGATTTGTCACTCTCAAATATTACTCCCCCATCCTTTGCCACTCGATTGTTTTTCGTCTGCAGTTTCATGTCTGAAGACCGACTGTCGATTTGTTGCATTGCATCATGTTGCATTTGAGTTTTGATAGTTAATCATGTCTAAATTCATCCTGTCGATATTTTGTCACTGTTTCTTGTCGTCGTTTGGCATTCTATCATATGCGTTCGATGTTTTCCGATTAGATTGCCAGTAATTTTGTTTTTGATTTCATAATCCTCCCGATCGCTTATCAATCCTTTCTGACGTGCTGTGTAGGGGAATCCTCTCCCCCCCCCCCCCCCCCCCCAATTGTAGAGTCGAGCGTGCGCCGCAGGAAACGTTTATTTCCTGACTGTACCTACCTTAACCGGGCGGTGACTGTTGCAAACCCATCCACTGTCCCCCCCCCCCCGACGGGCGCAGAGCGGGTTGTTTACTGCAGCGTAGGTCTCTGCTCCTCCCCCTGCGTGCTATCGCTGTGTCCGGCCTCTGGCGCGATCCCAGGCCGTCTCGTCCCGTCCACAGCACCAGACAGTGCTCACCCACGCACGGTGTCAGGCTGATGCTGCACCGCCAGCTCGTCACGTCCCCCTCCGCCTCCCAGCACCGGGCGGGTCCTGAGTGTATACCCTCGTCCGCCCCCTGCCCCGTTCATTAGCAGACGGGCACGGCGGCGGAGGCGTTGACCCCGGCTGTGGCGCGCCCCGTGGTGCCAGCCGGCCGGCGCCGTCACTGCTGGCCGGCCGGCTGGGGCTGTGCTCGCGGCGGCGTGCCGGAGTCGCGAGTGAGCCAGACATGTGCTCTTGCTGAAATGATATCTACAAATGATGCAGCCCGACAACTGTGTTGATATTGGACTGTGCCGGGCGCAAAATCGCGTCGCTGGGTGATCTCCCCGAGCCTTCGGTCTTCGCCGCTCTCCCGCACTTAGACTGAACGTGTAATGGATGAATTGATGTACAGTCAATGATTTCAGTCGTGATCAACTATCGGGGTCCAGCGTGAGAATTGTGAGACTGACAGAAAGCTTATTGTGAATCACGCTGTTGGTGTGTGGGTGTGGGTGGGTGTGGGTGTGGGTGTGGGTGTGGTGGGTGTATGGGAGTGTGTGGGTGGGGGGAGGGGGGAGGGTGTGTGTGTGGGGGGGGGGGGGTGTTTGCGGTTAGAGCTGGCTGAGAAACCGGCTTTGGAGGAAGTTGGTTTTCAAGCAGTGGGTGAGGCGGCGTTTCCCACTTGCGGAGGGAACCCTTCACCGCTATCCTCATTGATCATAGCCCTGTGACATAGAACGGACAGTTTGTTGAATCATCTCGTGACACATACAACGTTTTGAATGAGGCATGACCTAATCCGTGTACCGTGTCCGCCCCGCACGCTCATGCTTACTGTCAATTGCATGATGCGAAGCCCTGTGCTTTTTGTCTTCCCCGTAACTTGACGGTCAGGAATGCTCTGCCAGGCCCATGGCTGACATGGCCGTAGCACCAGACGAATAAAGCCAAAATTGACGGATCACTTGTGCGTTTACTGTTCATCATTGTCGGGTTTTGCCAGTCATTGATTTGAAGACGCAATTTATAGATATCTCAATGCCGGCAAAGGTAGAAACAAGTCCAGTAATGAGTTACTAGGGGTAGTGGGCGCTTTAAATTGATCACGATAACGGTTTTTCATAACATGCGTCCTTCTGCGAGCTATGACCAGGAAGAACATTTCCGTATCATCATGAATACATGCAAGTGGTCTGCCCGCAACCAGGGTGTTATAGAGGTCACTTGCGCAATGCGCACCCCATGTGAATGCAGTGAGTAGCGGGCGGTGCTTTAGGCAAGGGTTCAAGTAATTTGTGTGAAAACCAACGCCGTGCTCATTTTCAGGCAGTCAGTTCCATGCGACTCGTCAGATGCAAATTTTAATAGTGCTTTATCCCGCTCCGTCCATGTGCGCGTCTGAGTACATTGGTGTGTCTCCAACGTGTTCATAAGCTCATAAGCGGTTGTTCCCGTTGCCCGTCCTGTATGATGCAGTTGTCGGTCGTAACTGGAGCTCGTGCTCACCATGAACCCATTCCGCCCGCGGAATGAGAACAGTATTCCAGATTTTAAGCAGCGGGTGGGCGGCAGAGCAGTCGGTGGCCGAGCAGGCCTTGCCTGCGTCGTTGCCCGCAGACTAGTGAAACAATGCAGTGTGCTAAGTCACTGTGGAAAGCGTGTCTGCCTATTTAACTACGCGTTGCAAATGACTGGCGCGAATGAGCAAGTGCAGGCAATTATGCGTTGTAGGCCTGTTTGTCCACAGCTGCGTTTCCAAGATGGTCGTCAGACGTTTCCGGTATAATCTCTACTCAAACAAATCATCCAGACCCGCTGCGTATGTAAGCGGCCAGCCTCCAGTGCATCTTAGGTGGCCGCCCGCTCTGAGCCGCGGTGTAGCGCTGCTGCCTGCTGTTTCGAAGCCGGACCTGGGTTTACATGCCTCTGACCCGGCGTCACCGCCCGCTGCAGGTGCGGTACCTGAAGATCATCGAAAAGAGCGGTTACCAGGCGCTGCCGTGGGTGCGCTACATCACCCAGAACGGCGACTACCAGCTGCGCACCCAGTGAACGCGCCCGTCCGTGCACCCGCACCCGCGAACCCCGCAGCCGGAGAGCGAGCCGCGTGTCCGGCGCACCGTCGCGTGCTCCGCAGCTGGAGAGCGAGCTGCGTGTCTGGCGCGCCGGCCAGGCTCCGTGAGGCGCCGGCCGCCGCCCGCCCCCGCCCGTTCGAACTGCGTGGTCTCCGTCGGTAGTGCCACCGGCGTACGGCTGCCGACTACGGCGACGGAGGCCCCGGAGGCCTGGTATTTATTGTTGCGAGCCGGCGGCTCTGGCGGAAATCATTCCACGGTGGGAAGATCTGTAGGTGTCCGTACTGATTTTAACCAAATATATCTGGAGTGTTTCGAGGTGAAGCTTGTGCTTTTTTCGACCCACACGGACGATGCATGGCGACGTCAACGAGCACCGTAAAGCTGAGCAGACAGATTGGTAGTGTAGTTAACACTGCGCGGTTTGACTGCCTAGACTCAGCTGTTGATAACTGCGCGCTGTCGGGGACTGTCCCTCGGGCGTCACGTCTGTCGCTCAGAACCGCGTCGAGCTACGCCGCCGTCGGCATCCGCTCGCCTGCCGTGTCGGCGGTTGTAGCTGCGCCGGGCTTCGCAGCCTGACACCTGGGGAACACGATCCCACCCGGACACCCCCTCCCCTCGCGCCACGCTCGGCCCAGGGGGCCGCTGGTACCGGACACGGCCCTGAGCCTGTGCGCCGGCCAGCCGCCAGAGGGCAGCGGCTGGCCGGCTGACTCACCCCGCCGCTCGAGAGGATGGCCGAGCGGCCCGTCGCCCGCGTCCAGTGCCGGTCAGCGCGCAGCGGCGACGCAGGCGGCTCGTGAGCGCCGGTGATGGCCGACTCTGGCGTGGCGTTCACCATGGAGGACCAGTCGCCGGCCTGGTACTTGACCCCGGACCGGCGGCTGGGCTGCGGTCCGGCGGCGGTGGAGGCGCCCGGCCAGCGGCGCCGGCTGCCCGACGACGTGCTGCAGTAAGTGTTGTCGCCTCCCGCTCATGCCCGCCGCCAGCCGGCCCCTCCTCGTGGCGCGGCGCTGGTACCTGTGCGGAGACGCGGCTTTGGCAGGGTGTCGGTGACGGCGACGGCGGGGGCGGGGGCGGGGGCGGTTGGAGCTAAGCCCGGGCGTGTTTATCTTCCGGCCGCGCATCGCTTACATGCGCGTCTGGCCGCTCTTCCTTGAACAGATCGCCTCCGTGTCCTCCCCTTCCCCGAATTCGGCGGATGTGGGATGTGTAGACGAGCGTGGCTGACGGAGCGCTGGATCGTTGCACTGGTCGTTGTGAAATATGTTACTTGGCACCGCATTCAACAGCCCAGGCGATTAGCGTCATGCGACTGAAGGTGTTGGATGCCAAGCCAGTGGAAATTCACCGCGCTGACAAGTTAACCCAGGACATTTCGTCTGCCAGTATCACTACCGTATTGAGCTCGGACAGCTCGGCCTAGTTTGAACGGCGTTCTGCAGTCGTACGCGGACGGGTCCACCTTGGCCCAGTTCAGGGACACACTGGCTGGCTGATGATGAGGCTGGTGCTGACAGGAGGGGCGAGGCGGGGGAGGAGCAGGTCGTCTCGCTCAGTCGGTCTGGCTGCCGGCCAGCCGTCGTCGCCCCTTCGCACCGAACAATGCCGGCCGGACGCCAGCCCGGCCGCCGCCGCCGCCGCCGCCGCCCAGCCTTGTCGTTTATTTACAGTGTCCAGCGGATAGGCTGGGGTCGAAGCCGACTCCGGGTACGGCCCTCTGGGGGGAGGGGCAAGGTCAAGCCTGGTCCGACCAGTCGCGGCCGGCCGGCACTTCGTCGTGTCGTGTGCAGAAGGTGGGGTAATGCGGGTTAGAGAGAGACCAAAGTCTGGCTCATGCACACCGATAAAGGATTGTCATCGATTTAACCGTCTGGTATCCATGCCGCCGGTTATTGCGCGGTGGTCCGCCTCGCCGCACTGCACCAGACGGCAAGGCTCCGCGTCTGGTGGGAGTCCTCCCCTCCCAAACAACTCAACACATCCGTATTGAGGCCTGCTGCGCACAGACCATCGTGTCCTTGTCAATGATCCGTCGTCAGCATCTTTGTTCCTTTCGATCCGCTTGCAGTTGGCCTGCTCACAAGCCCGCGCGAGTTCGGCGAAGCTCACCCGTGCGGCCGCACTGCTGAGAGCGGGCGTGTCACGGGTGCCCCGGGGACATGTCACGGGTGCCCCGAGGGCGTCCCTTTCGTGGCTCACGCCGGTGCCGTCCGCCCGCCCACATCCGCCCGTCCGTCGCTGTCGGCGCAGGCACAGGTGCGGAAGTCGCCGGCGCTGCGGCGCTCGCCGAGGAAGCCGCCACGCCGCAGCCGGCCGGCGGGCCGCGGCACGCCTCTGTGCCTCGCGGGAGCCACCCGGC
Source organism: Pollicipes pollicipes (assembly GCF_011947565.3). Classification (NCBI taxonomy): domain Eukaryota; kingdom Metazoa; phylum Arthropoda; class Thecostraca; order Pollicipedomorpha; family Pollicipedidae; genus Pollicipes; species Pollicipes pollicipes. Next base: position 33,965,248 of record NW_023596921.1, read on the forward strand.
CGCCGGTGTGAGACGACCTGACCCGTGGGTTCACATGGGTGAAATCGCTGGAGGGGGTCAGAGAGATGTGCCTCCCCCCCCCCCCGTCTTTTGTCCTCGCTATTTTTGGTCGCATCGCACGCGTTTGGCATTTCATTCAAAGCACTGTTTTGAGTCATCTCTCAATCATACTCTGTCTCCCCAATGCGTGAATCATGGTTACACCCACGCCAGAAGGCTGCTGGTGACTTCAGGATGCTGACTTGCGCAGTCCTGTGACCTCCGATTTAGCGAACTTTGAACTGGTATGCAGGACGGCCTTAGCCGCGGGCGCCTGATCAAAGTCTGTGAATCAGCATTAACATACATGATGCGCAATGATTTCATCATTAATTTCGTCCCGCTGGAGAATAAGAACCTGCCTGCTCCATGGCTCTAGTGATCTTAGGCTGGAGCAAAATATGATCACATTACTCAGGCACCGGGAAAGTTGCGGTACAGGTCTTGTCCCTCTACGGGGGGGGGGGGGTACGCCATCCCGGACGGTTATGCCCCCCCCCCCTGCATTTAAGGATCCGCGCGACCTGCACTGAAACCTGCACAGTTCCTGACTTACATGCATAAGGCAGTTGTAATAGCCTTATTCCTCGGAGAAATACCAGAAGAATGGAGATAAAGCCCTAATTTTTCACCGAGGAATGAGGCTATTACTACTGATCTGTGTATGTCAATAATGTTGCCCACAAAGGCACTGAACAACTTACGTAGTTCCTGACTTGCGTCTTATTGGATCCCTCCGACCGAGCGGCCGAGCTGACTCCTGACTGGACGTGCCGATGAGCCCGCCGGCGAATCTGGGTGCCGTCTGCCGCGTCCTCACCCGTCGGCTGCGCTGAAACAGCTGGCCTGGCCATCCCCCCTCTAGACTACGGGCCAAGACACGCAGGTGCGGGGCCACATCTCTCCACCTCAATGTAAGGTGAAAGCCATGCGGATGGCAGTGTTTGCAATACAGTCCCCTCCCCCCCTCCGCCCCCCCCCCCCCCCGATCCACTAAATCAGCCGCCTGTTGGCCGTTCCCTGCACTGGTGACTGCGGCACGACCCGGCCGGTGCCAAGCCCCACCCGCCGAGGTGGTGGCGTCGGACGACCGTCGTCTGTGATTGCTACCCCTCCCCTCTTGCGACCACTCCCTGGCGTGGGCGGCTGGGACAAACGGCTCGGAATGCGGGCAGGTGGCCAAACGAGCGATGGTTCACGCGGGGGGTACGATCAGACAGCGTCCTGTCGCTGAAATCCCGGCCAGATTAGAGGCATCGCCGACCGTCTGGCACGAGCGGCTCCGCAACAGGTCACCGGGTCACTTCCAACAGTTGACCTTCTGGGGAGCAGGTGTTTCCACTGCTGATGTTCGGCGTTCAAAGTCTAGGCTGGTACGTTTTGGCCGGCCGAGGTGGTGATGTCATGTTCGAGGAAGGCTCATGTGCCTTTCATTGCGGCCATTACAGCTGCATTGCTTTTGCCGAATCTGCGTTCCTCGAAGCACTTCGCAGCGATTGCCGGTGATGCAGCGGATCGCCTGGCCAATGTAGTGTTAGCGTAGTTTTCCTTGGAACTCTGTGGCACGCGGACCACTGTTTCCCTGGTCATCTTCCAACGCAAATCCTGAGGTTACGAACACAGGTGTACGTGACGTAATTCCAAACGATCCGTCAAATTCGCTTCGTTTTCTTCCGAGCCGTCTGCGATGGAGGCTGATCGCCTGAGGCACTGGATGTCGGCGAAATGGCAGGGTGATCAACAAGGCGCCGATGGCTGTGGCAATGACGGAGTATCGCGTCCACAAAATGACGGCATCAGAGTGGCCTAAAACACCATTAGTATGTCATCGGCCGGTCGCGCTTTATTCTTGACTAGGAAAGAAGAATTCAGCGGAACGCCATAGCCCCATGCTCGCTCGGCTCCTATTTGCACGGTAGCGTTCATCGCTGGCTGGGCCGCCGCCAGCCCGCAGCCTAGCGAGCTGCGTGGCTCGGTGACGCCCCTGGAGGGCCGGCTCGTCACCCGTACGGCGGTGAGAGCGGTGAGGGATGAGAGGCATGCCTGACGGGAGCCGTGCCGCGCCAGCCAGCCGGCGTACCGCGCAGTTCTCAATGGTGCCTCGGCCCGACTCGACTCCTCCGGCGCTGCACTGTTGTGATGACAGAATCCGGGACATGTCGCGGCTTGCAGTGGTCTGGCTCCTCAGTGTGAGGAGCGTTGTGGCTGCAGAGCACCGACCTGCAGGCGTGAATGGGGAAATTTTCTGAACACGTTTTCAGTCACTGTCTGGGTTGGTTATGCCCACTGGTTTTATTGCTTGCTAAAAAGTCCCCAAAGCCTGAAACGGACGCGACAACAGGTAGCGCGTTGTTGACTTCCACAACTGCAATGCCGCGGTCGCGTGTCGTTTAAGCTGGCATCCCCGCGTGCCAGATTTCACCTTGCCATGACTGACCTCTCCCACAGACCAGCTGCTGTGAATGCAGATCACGGCTGATCACATCTATCACGGGGTTGTCTAGCTAGGGCGGGGTGCTTGTTTCGTTACCTCACTCTGATCAAAACCTGGCCTGACCCAGGTCGCCTTGTGCCACCCCTTCCTCCCCGTCACCCCTGTCCGGGGTGGACCGCCGCGGGCGCTTGACCTCGTGACCTCCCGGCCGGGCGGTCGGCGGCGGCGTTGCATGAGGTCAGGGGCCAGCGGCGGCGGCGGCGGCTATCACAGCTCTGCGGTGGAGAGGCATCCTGTCAGCCGCGCCAGCCGGACCGGCCACGCGGACCGCCGAGCAGACAGACCGACCCCTCCCTCCGGACTGGACCAGGCGCCGCCGAAGGCAGCGTCATGGTCTGGGCTGGGGTCGGCCGTCTGATGGAAATCGCTCGTTGCAACCGGCAGCGGCCGTTTTTAAGAACAACATCAAATACCGTTATCAAGATAGGTGATGTGGATCGGACGGGGCTATCGTTTTTCAGATGTTATCAAAGTGTCATTTGGCTGCTGTCAGAGTGTCATTTTCTTTCAAACTTCTATTTGCGCCCGTCAACTTCGTCGGAGCTGTTGAAAGCATTTGTGCGCATCATGTTTTATATTTGCGGCGTGCGCCTTAAATGCCATGAACCAATTATAATCAGGAATTTGGCTAAGATTTGGTGATATTTTATTCAAATAAGAAGTCCAAAGGCGTATTTTGTCGCTGGGCGGTTGCACAGTAATGTGGTCGCCCGTTCCCACGAATCTTAACAATTGGTTTAGAACTACAAACTTGTCGGCAACATTCTTTCTTGCGGCCAGTCACGTGCGCTTAGTGTTGCTCAATGGCGTGATGGCTTTTTTTGGTAGATCCGCGAATATAAAACGACTGGTGAAAATGCCTGCATTCTCCACGCGTCTCCCCGCCTCCGGGGTCGTCAACAGTCGCTGGTTGCATGTCATGCCTCTGAGTCATCGCGAGTCAACTACGACGGCGGCGGTCATGGATCCCTCGTCGGAACGCCGTTGTCGCCGCCTTGCAAGATCGACAGCCGTGCCCTCTGCATGAGCAACACCCAGGCTACTAGTATTGCACTTGCTGTGCGGCCGCTGACGAACGCAAAGGTGCTTGGGCTTGGCAGGTGGTGCTTGCCAGCCAAAGGTGCTTGCCAGCCATGGGTTTTGAGCTGGCGCTGCTGGGAGCCGCCGGGGCGTCGAATTGCCGCGGGCGCAGGGGTGTCAGGGCGTCCCCGGATGGCAACACGTGTCGGCCGGACCAGCAGACACCCATCCCCGCCCCCACCCCGTCCTGTTGGGGTGACAGGGAGCTAAGCGGCGCGGGCTCGCTTTGAGATGGACTTGAGGGAAGGGGGCTGATCGTGGGTCACCCCATGGCGACCGCAACGCGGGTGGCCATCCTCCACATGCCTGGCTGTCGGCTTCCATGTCGGAGCCAGCTTTGGGCCGTGCATCTGCCGTCACTCGGGCGATATTGATATGCCTGTGACGTCAGAGACGTGACGTCACGTGCCAGCTTGTGGCGGTCAGCAACGAAGCCATCCGCTCCCGTGCGGGCGCAGCCACATGCCCATATTGTATACAGCTGATGGTTAGATATGCTTCAGCAGGTCATGTCGGCAGGCCTGAAGCGTGCGATGGTCGATGGCTCACCTCCGGTGCATACGATAGCACAGGGATGTGGTTTTGCAAAATACATAGGTGGGCCGAGCGGGTAAAATGGGGCCGAGCCGAGCCGAGGTGGGCCGAGCAGGCCTGCCCCAAATTACGCAAAAGGCTTTTTCCCCGGCTTTGGCCCACTCTCCCCTCAAGTTTGGGAAATCCCATCCTCCATCCCATCAATTACAACTGAATAGGAAAATAATTCCCTACGATGTCACCATTGCGTGTCCGGAGCTCACCCCAACATCGCTCTGAGCTCTGAGTGCGCCCTAACACTGCTCTGAACTCTGAGTGCGCCCTCGCACTGCTCTGAGCTCTGAGTGCGCCCCCACACTGCTCTGAGCTCTGAGTGCGCCCTTGCACCGCTCTGAGCTCTGAGTGCGCCCCCACACTGCTCTGAGCTCTGAGTGCGCCCTCGCACTGCTCTGAGCTCTGAGTGCGCCCCCACACTGCTCTGAGCTCTGAGTGCGCCCTAGCACTGCTCTGAGCCTGGGACACAGGGTAGCACCGTGTGTGAGGCTGACCCAGCGCTGTGCTGCCGAGCCGCTCTCAGCTTGCTCAGCAGGCAGCGCTCCTGAGGTGGGGAGGGGGGGGGGGTCGACAGCGGGCCACCCTCCCCGCCGGTCGGCGGCGTACACCGCGCTGAGCCGTGAGTCATTCGGCCGAAATCAGCCGACGGAAGCAAGGAACGACGCCGTCCGGGAGTTCTGTCGAGTCACTGCCGGCTCCTGCAGTCATCTCCGGGGCCGCTGTCCGTAGGGGCTGCCCTTGCGGTCACCGGGGTGACCGTCGGCTTCAGCGGTCATCTCCGGGGCCACTATCCGTGGGGGCTGCCCTTGCCGTCGCCGGGGTGACCGTCGGCTTCAGCGGTCATCTCTGGGGTCACTGTTCTTCTGAGGTGTGCTGCTGAGGTCACTGGGGTGACCGCTGGCTCCAGCTCCATTTTGAGAGCACTGCCGTCAGCATGTGCTCCTGTGATCTTCAGGGTCACTACCGAGTCCCTCGACCATCGCCTAGCTCACTGTCCGTCGAAGTGCACCTCTGTGATCTTCAGAGTCACTGTCAGTTTTGAGGCCGCCCGAAGGTCACTGTCCATCGGGGATAGTGACCTTGGGGCGACAGTGACCTGTGGTCTCCAGGCTGGTTACCAGCTCCTGCGGCCATCTCTGACGCCACTGTCCGTCGTCCGGGGGTGCCCCTGTGGTCTCCAGGCTGGTTACCAGCTCCTGCGGCCATCTCTGACGCCACTGTCCGTCGTCCGGGGGTGCCCCTGCGACCCTCATGGTGGCCTCGTCGGCGGCGTGTGGCGAGTGGTCGCTCCTAGTTCTGGCGATTGGGGCATGCGCGTGCAGCCTTGCGCGGACCTCGCAACGCTGGCGTGACGCCGCCTGTCATTGCCATCAGTACCACTACCACAGGCTAGGATGAACCACTGATAACTAGTGGAAAGCAACGTTGTTTACGCGTGGGATTAAAGCCAGCTAGCGCTATTTTTAACAATTCTCTGTTGCGCGCACGCTGGGCCGGCCATACTTTAACGGCATCTTATAAATCACTGATTACGTTGATTTGTTGCAAAATAACATTGCAGGATAGCTATTTCACGAGATGATATGTAACCTTGGAAGTAGACGGCACATCGTGCAGGGTCAAGTGCGAGTTAGAGAGCTACTATTTGCGTGCTGTAACCTGTGCTGATTCCACAATACGAAAGTAAGTGAAGGACAGGCTGTGCTGATGGCACTGCTACAATACGCATCAATCGATTACCATTCTTCGATCGATCAACCAACGGGCTCAGCTGGTTGGATTGGTTGTTGGATCGTCGATCAGCTCTTTTCGTTGGTTATCATGGCCACCATGCATCATTGCGGCTGTAACCCGGAGCGGACAAATATCAACCCAACGGCTTGGCATGGATCGCCCCTCGACACTGTCACGAAAAATGGGCGTTTCGATAGCTGATAAAGATTAGGTTGTGCCATCCAGCCCTGCAGTCTTGTTTGGGTCTTGCTAGCGTGGTTTTTTATATCCTTGAGACGTGTTTGCATATTATCATGCATCTGTTGGTGTTTTTAAAGGTTTTGCACATTTATTATTATTGCTAAGTAAATCAATGGACGAATACATATACCAAAAAAAACATCCGTTACCAACGCAAAATATTGAACTAACAGTCAAGGAGAAAAATGGGGTAAAAGATGTTTCGTCACGCTAATTCGACGTTGTCAGCTTCGCGTCACTGAGCCTTGGCCAAATCTGGCAACACGCCTCCCTGCGTCGTCTGCCCGACCGTAGCCGACTTCCCCCCCCCCCCCGCGTCACCTTGGTGGAGTGAGGGTCTGTCTCGCACCCCGGTAACCTTGGCATAGGCAGCTGGCGGCTGCGCCCTTGCCAGCTCTCCGAGACCGAAATACTCGGCTGGCGCGCCGCGGCCGGGGGCGCGGTCTCGACCGGCGTGCCCTCGAGCTACTGCGCTGCCGCCGTCGGGCGCCCACGTGGAGACCGCGGCGGGACGCGCCGGAGCGCAGCCGACGAGTTGGCCATCGGCCGTCGGCGGTGACGCAGCGAGGCGGCGCGGCGTGTCTGGGACCGCGCCGGCAGCCGACCAGCGGCAGGCACGGCGCGCGTCAGTGGTGCCGCGAAGCCCGCGCCGCTCGGCCGACCGACGGGTGACTGCTAGGAGTGAGGGTTGCCGACAGTCTGCGGCGACGCGCGTCGGAGCAGCGGCCTGGTGTGCCCCCCGGCGTGACGAGGCGGCGCGCCGAGCGCCCTGCCAGCGGCGGGTGACGGTCTGGTATTTCCGACGCGGTGCAGCAGACGACCACGTGCGGCGCCTGGCCACACAGGCCTGCGTGGCGGCGGCGCCAGCGGACGGAGGCACGCAGTGCACGGCGTCACCTGCCTCAGCAGCATACGGCGCCCCTCAGTCGCCGGTCGTCTGCGGTCGGCGAACGTTAGGTGTTCGGGAGCCTCATGATCGGCGGCAGCGTTGCGTGACTTGCTGTGAGCTACGGTGACCCTTCGTGACCTGCTGCAAAGTTCCGTGATCTTCCGTGACTTGAGTGACCTCAGGCGCCGGCCGTTCTGTCGGCGGGCGCCGCCACCCATGGAGCATCTCTCGGTGCCGCCCGCCAAGATGTGCCGCTCGTGGAGCAGCCAGGCGGCGGTGGCGGCGGCGGTGCCGGTGCGGCCCCGCGCAGCTCGCTCCTGGGGCGACAGGCCGCGCCGGGCGCCGCTCACCAGCACGCCGACGTTGACCCCGGCCCAGCTGGCGGTCAGCACCGCCGAGCAGTTGCGCGAGTTCGAGCGCGTCGTCGCCTCGCTGGAGAGCGACGGCGGCGGCCGGACGCCGACCAACGGCGAGAGCGGCAGCGAGTGTGTGCGCGTCGGCGTGCTGTCGAGCGACAGCCGGATGCTGGACGTGCTGGTGGAGTCGCCGCCCGCGCCGGCGGCCGCGGCGGCGGCGGCGGCGGCGGCGGTCGAGGCGGGCTGTCGGCCGGATGCGGCGGCGGGTGGTCCGCTGGCCGCGTCCGGCCCGGAGCGGACGGGCGAGCCGGCCGCGCTCGACCGCGGTCAGCTGATGGAGCGGCTGCGGCGACACTCGCTGCAGCCCCGCGAGCTGGCCGCCAGCCTGCCGCCCCACCTGGCAGGGTCAGTCGAGGGCCGCGGCCGCGGCGGCGCCCGGCACACGCGGCCGAACGTCCACCGGTGATGTAGCCTTGGTGCTGCCCGTGATCGCTGCTTGTCTGTCCGAATTGGGAGTGCGTGAAGCGATGTTGTTGAAGCTTTTCTAGTCACTCGCTTGAGCCGCCAGGCCGTGCTCAGTGACGTCCGCAGTGGCTCGCTGGGAGCGTGGGTTTGGGAACTGCGGTGTGGTGCCCTGGGCAGGGTCACCCAGCTTTCGTGGGGATCAACATCAATGTGATTGGGAGCATCGCAATAGTTCACTTCAAGAATGGGCTCATGGGTTTCGGGCTGGGGCCATGGGCTACCACCGCGACTTACCGCGTCCTTGGGCGAGGGGTTTCAAGGTGATGGAAAATTCAAGCGCAACGAAAGCGGTGATAAAACTCTCCCTTGCGTCTGCGTATCCACCTCGCCCTTGTTTTCAGCCCCGCATCTGTTGCCTACATCGCTGCACTGAGAGACAGCGACGTGACAGAATGTTAGCATAGCTTCCCCTCTTTTCTCTTCTTCCTCCATTGCGGCCCAATCCGCATTAATGATATATTTGTCGCCTTTGTATTGCTGTATGGATGTCTTAAAATGGCTGTTATGCATACACACACACACACACACACACACACACACACACACACACACACACACACACACACACACACACACACACACACACACACACACACACACACACACACACACACACACACACACACACACACACACACACACACACACACACACACACACATATATATATATATATATATATATATATATATATATATATATATATATATATATATATATATGTGTGTGTGTGTGTATATATATATATATATATATATATATATATATATATATACGTGCGTGCGTGCGCGTGCGTGAGATGATTTCGCTTGAGACTTCCAGCGAAATGCTGCGTGTAACCACACAGCCATCGTGAGTTTTACGTACAGTACGGTGCGCTTCTCTAAATATTCGAAGGTCCAAGCGAATCATACAGCTGCTGCAAGGCGTTTGTTTATGATGACGCCCATGCTCTTAGTCATCTCAACGCTCGTCACCTATGAGGAAATGCGGTGATAAATACGGTGATATCACCACCTGATGTCCACCAGTACACATTAATTGGACGTGACCCCGGACTTGACCCGATGTAGTCAGATGGCCGGATCAACACCATAATAGACTGACCTAGCATGACCTTGTCAATCTATTTAGGGCGGATCTGTCACATTTGGGCGAGACCTATTAACCATTAGGCATGTCATGCTGCGTACCACTTTTTTGTCCCCCCTTCCCTTCCCCCTTCCTTTTGTCCCCCGTCCCCCTTTGCAACGTTCTGTGAGACTTTTGGTTATTGTTCCTTTGCCTTTCATGCTCATCTTTGACTTTACACTTTACACTTTGACTCTGAGTTTACAAGAGGTCAGTGAGTTTTGGCTTTTGTAGCAAGCTTTCACACTTGAGAAAATATTTTAAGTAATGGGCATGCGGTTTTTGCGGTAATCACTGCCTTGTCAAAGTGGCTGTGGTATGTACGCGATGCAAACGACGGCGTCGCGTTAGAACATTTGCATTTGCTGCTACCGGAGAACTCTTGCGTCTCTAACCAGCGAAAGATGCAGTCGTTACTCCACCCGGAGACATAGCCTCACGTCGTACCAGAACGTATCAGACAACCGGCCTACAGCAACATCAGACGCTTTCACATTCAATATTGATATTTCGCGAATAGGCAAAACATGATTAGGAACGTCCCTTTAACAGCAACGTTTCCTCGCGACTGTGTTTGTCCGCCAACTGATGACTCTGGTAGCTTGACAGCGTCTGCCGTTCTAACGCGGAGGTGACAGCCTCGGGAGCTGTTGGTCCTGTCCAACAATTAATGATCCCAGCTATTGATGGCGGTTACCTGAGATTTATGAGAAGCTGGAATTTGTGGAAACAGACTTGTTTAAAGTGCACGCCTCGTATATTTAGCGCTCGGGGCTGTTTTAACATACCCTCAGCTGCTGTAAATTCTCCAGAGGGGCGAAAGGCTTTTGTGCGCCGTCAAGAGAGCTTTGATGCTCGGTCGAATTGTTATGCGATCTTTTTCTCACGTCATCCGGGATGCTGCTGTAAGCTGTCGGTGAATCAAATCGTCTCATCTCATCGACGCTCTGCCCCTTGAAATCATCGCTCACTCACCCCTCAAGGCATCAGTCAGGCGGTCAATGCACACATCTTTAACCTATCATACTCCGTTGGGGAATGGGCGGTGTACTGAACAAACTTATCGTTGCTGAAGGGGACGTTTTCCACGCATTGCCATGGTCTTTGGTGAACATGGTGGATGTATCGAGGATGAAGTTGTCGTTCATATTCACATACAGATTCAGATCGCATTTCATCATAGATCCTTAGCTGCATGACTTTCATTGTTGCAAGTCGCAATATTACAATATGACACGTTAGATCGCTTAGAGCAGTTCAGCGCACACTTCACGTCCAGCAAAGTACCACCCACCCCACACACACACCCACGCACTCACGCACGCACGCACGCGCGCACACACGCACGCACGCACTGCCAAGCAGGAGGTGCACTCGCACACTGCACACGCAGCAAGTGTCGGTTCAGATGAAATTGGAAATTCCGCAAGTTTCATTGAATGTTAGCTAATCGTACTACGCCTCGCCGTAGCAAAGACGACGGCAATTTCCTCGCGTATCCTTGGCAAAGCGTGTCGGATGGCGCCCAGTGTCTCTTACTGGTGCCGTGCTGCACTGTCGATGGTGTAGGTGATCTGGCCAAGTCATTCCGTTGCCATGGATACGTGGATCACGTATATCCTATGACACTTGACAACACTGTGTGCGTCAAGCCAGTAACCTGCTTGACAACATCACTGACATGATCGTGCTTTTGTCTGCCACTGCTCACTCGCGCACCGAAATTTAACAGTTTCTTGCACTCTGTGAAGTTGCGTACGTGGTACGTGTCATGCAGTGCAAACAGTGTCGGACGATAGAAGCAACCAAAACCTGAACAATGTTTGCAAGAATAGCTTTCAATGCGGCATGTTTAACTTGTGTTAGACCCATGAGGATGCTTATGCAAATTGACGGGATCTACACGCGATTTTAAACGGAAATGGGTGTCCACATTACCTTCCACAATTTGCACAGATTTGTGTCAGGTATCACAGTACCCAAGGATTTCAGCGAGATGCCTATCAAGACTCCATGCATGGCCGGCGGGCTTAGAACGAGAGGTTGGGTTTTGGTCGCGTTCAGCTTCATTTCATTCGTACAAAACCCGCTGTGACGACATTCAAGGTCCTGCTCGGTGTTCGATAATCAGTGGCATGCTATGCTTCTTACCGCTCTCGACCAATGCAGGGGTATTATGTATACATATATATATATATATATATATATATATATATATATATATATACATATATGTATATATATATATATATATATATATATATATATATATATAGCCATGAATATAATCCTCATGCTAATAATAGAATGCGCAGCCAGCCGTCACCACACAGCTAGCAAAACACCGTTCCGAACGCGCAGTGTTTGTGAACGCGCACATGTTTGAGCGCTGATGCTATTGGTAGCCAGCGAATGGGCGTCGGTGCGTTATAAGTTTTTGTTTATTTTTTACCTACATGTCCTTATCTCCTGTACCTTTGGCGGCACGGAACTGTAATAGCCACGTGGATGGCCCCATGAAAGTAATTCAACATAATACAATTTACCAAAATACAATGCAGTACAAGGCAATACAGTTGTGCGTCACTCGCCAACTGTACAACACGGTCATGTTTGGGTGCATACAGGCTCAGTTTGTTCGAGAACACGGTGCTGAGTTATCAAACCTGTGACAACTGAGTACAATTACAGCTGAGTGATCCAGTAAAACTCAGTGATTCAGCCTGGAACGCAGCGATTGCGCCTGCTTTCGTCCCAGATCGTGTTGGCATGCCTTCACTGCAGAATATCTGCAGTCGCTGGATGTGGCCTCTGAGAAAGTCGGCGAACCGGTCCGTCTCCACGCCGTGCAGCGCCAGCTTGTCTATCAGCTTCTGGTGCAGCACTGCATCGAAGCATTTGGACAAACCATGTAGCTCTACCACGAATACTTTTCCTTTGCCCATGGCACGCAGCACGTGGCCGGTGATTATACTGAATGTCGTTTACATGCTGTATCCTATCAGTAGTTTTCCTGGCCCCTCCATGTAGGCGTATAGCTTCCAAATACTGAACCAGCTGAAGCTCAGCAACACGCTCCATGACCTTCTTGACCCCTGGTAGAATGGACATAGGACGCGTGCTGGCTCGGCTGGACGGCCCTTCTCGTTTTGCAATGGGGGTGACGAGGGCATTTTGCTATGGTACTGGTACGCAGCTGATTGTACGCTGGCATTGATGCTGTTCAGAAGAGCTTCCCCTACCCCCGACAAAACCCTGGAGCTTGGTTACGCTGACTCCACCTGCGCCAGCAGTGTTTGATGATTTTATCGATGTCAGGATGGTCCACAGCGTGCCGGTATCTACCGGCTCCGGTCGGACGCTGCTGGCTGTCGCACTGGGCAGCTTTACTGGTGGTTGTGTCGCCAGTCTTGCTACGCTGTCGGCCCGCGGCAGCAAGGGGCCGATGCTGACAGCAGCCATTCAGCGTGTCTGGTGCGGCACTGGACGCCGACACACCTGTCTCGGTCCTGATGACGGTCCGAATCACGCTCCAGACGCTGTTGGTCGTCGCTTTGCGGAGCTCTCGCTGCATGTGAGACTCCTGGTGTCCTGGCACAGCTGCGCGGCTGTCGGCTCAGTTTCCTGTAGTGGTCCCGCTGGCCGCCAAGCTGCGGCGTCTGCCGCCGGCCTCTGAGCAGCTGTCGCGTGTCAGCAGAGATAGGCGACGCTTCGGGTGACGGCGGCGGCGGCGGCGGTATCGAGTTGTGGGAAGAAAATCTTTACTTGTTCTTCCCTTTTCTCGGCGGGCTGCTGTCGCAGGAGAATGGGACTCAGACCGGAGCTGAGCAGCTGCTGATCGAAGCCGTCCGGATCTGTTCTCCGCACGCGTCGGCGCTGGGCGACGGCCCGGTCCGGCCGATCCTACCGTTGCTGCGGAGCACGGCACGGGTGCAGACGGGCGAACTGCCGTTGCGACTGTTGCCACGATGTCCAGCAGCGTATTGACTGGTCGGAAGGTTGGTCGCTGGGTGCTGCGAGTGAATGATGCAAGGACGCGGCTGTTAGAAGACGGCTAACCGTTGACCGGGCGACCCATCCTCAGCTTCAGCAGGCAGTAGCTGAGGCGGCCTGCGATTGTCACGTAAGCCCTTGGATGGTTCATCAATACGTGCTGGGGCTGACATCCGAGGCCCTCAAGAACGACGGTCACCTGGGTCGACGCATTTGTGGGCACGACTTAGACGTCCGAAGCAAGCCGCGGGACTTCCCCACGTCCGCTCAGACCGGAGAGGGTGAAGCCTCGACCCGATGCGCGTCTCGGATTAGCGGGGCCACACCGCCATGACCCGTGGATTTTGACTAGCTTGGCACCAGCTGGCCGACCGATCGCACTTGCACGCCCCGCTGCCGACAGCGAGCAGGCGGTCAGGGACATTCTGAGTCTGTCGTGTCTCACACGCTGCCAAAATGTTACACCCGTGCACATCGTTTAAACCACAATCACGTTGGTCGCGTACCCTGGGCCCCGGCGATTGGACTTCCAGTTGTACTATGATCACACTGCCGTGGGCGTCCTCAGTGTGGCGTTGCTAGGACATCCCTCCTCTCGTGCGGAGCGGTGGGCTTCTCCTCTTCCCTCCCCTTCAGCTCCGTCCCTGGGCCGGTGCAGGGACAGGGGTCTCTCACTCCGCTCGCGGTCGAGCCGGGCCGCCGCCGAGGGCGTCCTCGCTGTGGCGTTGCTAGGACATCCCTCCTCTCGTGCGGGAGCGGTGGGTCCCTCATCTTCCCTCCCCTTCAGATCCGTCCCTGGGCCGGTGCACGGGCAGGGGTCTCTCACTCTGTTCGCGGTCGAGCCGGGCCGCTGTCGAGGGCGTCCGGCATTATTGGTCAGCTGATCGAATTATCGTCCTCATCTCGTGCGTTAAGGTGTAGGCTGCGCTTCGGGCAGCCCATTTTTGCCCGTCGTTAGGTGGTAATAAATCCTGAAAAGGATTGGATGGTATGAAAAGGACTTGATGGTGCAAAGGGACTTTGATTGGCTTTCAGCCCTGTACCCGTCACATCACTTATTTTCATCTTTGAAATTGTTGGGATTTGCTGGGATTCGAGCTCAGGTCTCCAGGATACGATTTTAACGCTCTACAAACCAAGCTAACCGCCCGCGGATAGCCTTTCCCGGCTAGTTTAGTTGGTGGAGCGCAGAACTCTTAATCGGAAAACAATGGCTCTAATCCCAACAATTTCAAGGCAAGAATTCAGTCTGTGGCCTGTACATGGTTGAAAGACAAATGCCACCCAGTTCTTTCAGCTTTCGATAACACATGACGACGGCCAAAGGATTAATTGGCCAGCACATTTTGTACGGACTAACGAACGAGAACAGCTACCCGAACAGTTCTTCCGTCCCTGGTACTAAGATATTGTCTCAATCCTTTCGTAAAACCACAGTCAGTGCGTTATTTCCGAATTCACTAAAGGCGGATGATGCACGGTGCCCTGGGTTTGACAAGCTATTATTACTGTGCAGAATACACGAAAAGCCAGCAGACGTAACGTTTTTTTTTTTCATTCGGAAAGGATATCACCCCGTTGGCCTCACGTGGAGCAGCGAAAAAATGCACCCGAATGTGCAGCGGGCCTCTAGGCCACTGTGGGCTTATTACACTGAGAACGACCACGGCGTTGAGAACGAATGACATTCACATAAATCTTGGCATTAATCTTAGGTCTCCCTAGCTGAGTAGTGCTGTGTGCTTATGGGCTACTTAGCTCAGCAGCGCTTAGTGCAAAGTGCGAACGCCAAAATTTGCATACTACTTGAAATGATTATCGTACTTAAGTAAAAGACAGCAGTAGGGCTTACGACGCCCTACTTCGTTAGGAGCACATTATTCAAAGCATTCTGAGTCTACGTGAGTTGGGATTCGGTTTGCGCCGGAAACGCCGGCGCCAGCTTCCAAACCTCACCGCCAGCATTGGGACGAATGTGCGGCAGCATTTCGCTGGGTCCTTAGAAGATGCAGGGTAGACTGCAAGACTTAAGTTAAAGTTGTAAGGGTACAATACAGCTGAAAAACTGTCACGGTCGAGAGCAAGGTCCCGTCTGCTAGGGCCGCCGCCGTTCCGCCCAAGGCCCGTATCATTGCATAATATTACGTTTGTGACCAACGGAGCGTAGGATTCGATCTTAGATTAAAGTTCGGAACGCATGTGGTAGTATATCAAATATGTTATGGCTTTATCAGTATTGTATGAGCATTACTCGTAGCTTCGCCTCCACCGCCTCATACCAACTGATGCCATTCAGGGCTAAACCTCCTCAAAACTGTCAAACCGATCGCACTCAGGCCACCTTCACACGCCACGCGTCATAACGATATGAAATTAAAATATTGTCACGTTGATTATCGGTTTCAAAGTGGCAACGCGAAAACCTTACGGCTGCGCTCCCGTCCAACACAAAATGCGCTGCGCTTACCGTGGTTTACTTGGTACAGTAGAGTTAGCATTGCGGTAGTGCAACTGCTGCAGCATTGTAAGTGTGCAACTTTACGGGTCGAGGCAGGCCGGGCCGGCTCAAGTCGCTCTGGTTCGTTTGGTCCAATTCCACATGAACGGAACGGGAACGGGAACGGGAACAGGAACAGGGGACGGGAACGGGAACGGGAACGGGGACGGGGACGGGGACGGGGACGGGGACGGGGACGGGGACGGGGACGGGGACGGGGACGGGGACGGGGACGGGGACGGGGACGGGGACGAGGACGGGGACGGGGACAAGGATGAGAACGAGGACGAGGAAGAGGACGAGAACGAGTTCGGGGACGGAGATGGGATTGAGATGGGGACGGGGACGGGGACGGGGACGGGGACGGGAACGGGGACGGGGACGGGGACGGGGACGGGGACGGGGACGGGGACGGGGACGGGGACGGGGACGGGGACGGGGACGGGGACGGGAACAGGGAGCGGACGGATTACCGAGCGCAGCACGACGCGTTCCGCCCCCCCCCCCCCCCCCCACCCGGTCTCTTCCCGTTCTGTTACGTGTCGTTCCTTCTCGTCTCGTCTCGTCTCGTCTCGTCTCGTCTCGTCTCGTCTCGTCTCGTCCCGTCCCGTCCCGTCTCGTCTCGACTGGGATTAGACAGGATCGTGTACTGATGGAACCGTACCAACCTGGACAGGTTCTATCCAACCTCGTCTCACATTACCATATATGCACACTGGTGTTTGTCTGCATTACTGTAGCACGTATAACATTGCAGCGATAACTTCGCTTTGAAAGCGATGAAGGGGATTTTGGAGCTGGCAACTTGAGCGTTCTCCTTTATAAGTGTAGTATGGATAATTCGCTTCTATCATACTCTAAATTGGAATTACAGTTTTCGGAAAGTGGAATACAGATTTTTTTAGCACTGGTCGAGAAGTAGACGTTCATATATCATTTGTGAAACTGCTGAAATTTTGTTTTGCTACGTCCCCATATGTCATAAATTCGATTTTCAGACCGAACCGCATGTTTCTATGAGCCTGAATGAAGCACAGTGCAATGAGCTCAGACATTGACAAGGCTGTGCCATGACTTCAGTCTCGTCCTCAGTTCCTCGTATTACTGTTTTTGATGTAATTGTGAAGCATTCATTCACATTTCATTTAAAAGCTAACCACAACAGAGGCCATCGCAATGTTTTCAAAAAGCGTTAAAACGGTTAGGAGTTATCTTTTCGCGTCTCGGGCCGTAACGCAGTGTTTCGTCATGGCCATGAGGGTGTGCTCATGCGCGGTGTAACGTCACAAAGAGGCAGTCCTCGGCTGCCGTCAGCCTGTGGGAAGGCGAACTGACTCGTCCCGACGCCACACCGGTCTCGCCAGGCTGTCAGGCTTGTGGCCGGTCCAGCCGCAGCAAGTGGGCTTTGGGCTGGTCCAGCCGCAGCGAGTGGACCTTAGGGGCTATGTCCAGCCGCAGCGAGTGGGCTTTGGGGCTAGGTCCAGCCGCAGCGAGTGGGCTTTGGGGCTAGGTCCAGCCGCAGCGAGTGGGCTTGGGGCTGGGTCCAGCCGCAGCGAGCGGACCTTAGGGGCCGGGTCCAGCTGCAGCAAGTCGGCTTTGGGGCGGGGTCCAGCCGCGGCGAGTGGGCTTTGGGGCCGGGTCCAGCCGCAGCGAGTGGGCTTTGTGGCCGGTTCAGTTGCAGCTTCCACTGAGGGCAAGCTAAAACGTAATGTCATAGCCGATGCAGAAATTATCCATTTGCTCTTCAATTCGACCAGGCTTTGTCGGAAAGTAGTGTTAAGCCATGGATAATGTTTTCGATTAAATGAGATGTAGGCAAAACTTCTGTGAGCACCCTTCCTCCGAAAGATAAACCAAACAAAGCAGAGCAAGTGGCGTGATGCAGATGTTGGTAAACGTGGGAGTACGTTAAATTGCGGAAATTAGTCATCTTTGTGGCGGGGTGATTGTAAGCGCCCGTTTTTTTCTATTTCACTTAAGTCCTTCAAAATTATTGGGTAGAAGCTAAGAAACTTTTGGCAACAAGCATGTTTGAAGCGAACTAATATTATCGACAGATTTCACCAGCCATTTGTGCTCGATAGTTAAACAACAGTATGACTCAGATGAAAGCCTACAATGATAGCTAGATTCACACGGCCATTGCAGAGTAAACTTGTCATAGCTTTCCATTGTGGCTTATTTCTTTGACGAGCGCCGGATCGTTATACATGTCTCTTTTTGATGCCTACCACTTCAGGCTCTTTCTCGTATTCCGGGTCTCATTCAGTCCACGCTGTCTGAGTATTTGTCGGCAGGCATCCGAGCATCATCGTTAGTTAAGCAACGTACCATTCTTCAGACCAACACAACGTTCTCGGCTGTGCTTTGACGGACGTCGAGTATGGCGTTGAAATGTCATCCACCTCCAACGGTTTGCAAGTGACAGAGGAGAGGGGAGGTCTCAATATCTGATTGTGGGACATAAAAAGGTGCAAAGAAGGTGTTATGGTGTATGGGGGTTTATCCCAGGCACGTGTCTAAACAAAGCAGAATAACGTGAGTATCTGGATATTTTGCACATTGCATACACGTGGGAATGTGTGCCATTAGTGCAAGTAATAAATACTTCTCGGCTTTTAAGTCTTCCACTGACAGCTATATTAAGAAATAGCGTGCATGTAACACACTTTTTTCATCTGGCCGTCATCAGGTGGTATGAAGTCCTGGGAGGGATTGCATGGTATTCAGCTTTTAGTCGTGCGCCGCCTCACATCCTGCGTTGTGTGGTGCGTCGCTCACACCACCGCAAATCCTCCTCACAAATCGTGTTTTTCCTTTAAATTGCTGGGATGATTCGAACCGGGATCTTTTGATTACAGGTCCAGCGTGTTACCACTGAAATAACCGGGAAGGGCTATCTCATTCCAAACGAGCATGATAATCCGAACCATTAGTCCACCCGTAACACTAATCTCTCATCTCAATCATTTCATAAAGCGGGATCCGCTATCACCCCTTAGGGGATATGGGATGAAAAGAAAACGAAAAAATGAAGAAAAACAGGAAGCAATGTTGACGGTTCACCTAGCTAAATGTTAAAAAAGACACGTTTTGTTTATTTCTCATAGTAAATAGTCGCTCGTCCGTTACTGTATCCTGTTCCAAAAAGGTCTTTCATCGCTAATTATGAGTGCCTAGGGGTCCTGACTTTGGTAATGTGACTTCACAAATACGGAGGAATACGTGCCCGAAACCTTGGCTCGCGAAAAATCTTACGACGCTTACCTCGACCCCCTCCGCAGTGGTATAGCCAAGGGACGGCTTTTGGGAGCTTGGCGTCCACCTGGAGGTGGCGATTCAGCCACCGGCTGAATCGTGCTGCAGCTAACAGCGAAAGGAAAGCACCTCTTTTTAAGAACCAGTGGAACGGTATTTTGGGGATCTGGAACAACCCGTCCTGTCACCTCCGTGACCCGTCGTTTTGGGCCACTCGAAAGGTCCAGGATACTTCTTAATCGAGACACCGTTTTTTTCCGATCTCACTGACAATGATGACATCTTCCATCGTAGCGCTCAGAACAGCATCAAACTAAAAATTCGCACATGGCTAAAGACATGTGTGGGGCTGTGCTGGTAGCGGCCAGAATGCTGTCACACAGCCCAAAATGAATAAACATAAAATCTCGACCACAGTGATGAATCGAAGGCAACTCGCGGAATGTTTTTCCTCGGAGCTTCCGAATATGTGCCTGCTGGCCAAGATTACGTCCGGACTTTTAACTAGATGTAATTAACAGCTAGGCAGATTATGATGAGTGTCCATCACAATTACTCGTTCTTCCTTGACTCCCCATGCAAAACTTCCTCCTTTCTCGACCGTTGGATGTTTGGTTGCCCACGCCATCTATGAATAAAACAAAAAAATGCTGTCGTGATGGCTGACGTCGAGAAGCGACCGGCGATGTTACAGCGTGAGCCTCAGTAACTATACGTACTTGTCACTGACGACAGATGGCAGTTTGTACACCTAGCTGGGGACGTTTCTTTTCGCACCCATGGCGGTGGGCAAGAAAGTGCCCTGGTACTCCCCAGGGTCGTGTTCTGGTATGCGCTGGTATTCCCCAGGGTCCATTCAGGGGTTTCACCAGGATCCGCAACTTGGGTCGTGACATAAAACGTGAAAAGAGAGTGCCGACTGGCGTTCCGGGGCAGAACTATAATTGGTGGAGAGACCGGGACGTTTAAAACAACAAGTTTGTATGCAACTGCCGCCAGGGGCTACTCAGGGTTTTTGGCCAACCACCGGAACGCCCTTGGACTGATTCCAGCTTTTCTTTGGTGCGAGTTGGTTTTGTATTCACGCTGCTAAGAAAACAGCTGTCTACATCGCGATGAATATTATCACGACAAATTTGTATGCTCGTTTTACCGTGTCTTTCCCCATAAATCAAGCTATAATTTACATAACCTGGCGGGTACAATTTGCATGAGCGCGGTGGAACGTTAGTAAGCCATGCATTCATTAGGCGTAAGACACGTACCTCAGTGCCTTTGCCTCGATGGAACGTACTAAGGGCTTGGCTTGCTGGCAAGGTGATGGCACGCAATGCCATTCTCTGCAGGTGATCAGTCTTGTGGTATAAAAAACGTTGGCATAGTCCATATTATATCGCAATGCCTTGCGCATCTCAGGAATTCAAGGAATGCTGTTCATATGGGGTAACAAGGTGCGGACGACTCAGTTCCGCTTTAAGGTAATCTATCTGCAAAACCTGCCCCTTTTCAATATCGTTTAAGTTAACCCCAGCGTCGCAGAATCCCGCAAATATGGTATATAAAATGACATGCCCCATGGATCTGAAGAGTAAAAGCAGGAATCGTGCGGGATTTTCATGAGAATCCTTGACACACCTTAATGCCTCCTACGTTGATCCGGCAGCTGCAGGTACTTTGCACTCTAGCATGTTGATTATTGCGAGGGAAGACAACGCAGGGGTATTGCCGAAATGTAAGGCGTTAAATGAAGTGAAAGGAACGACTTAAGCCATTTGGGGCACCGTGAGCAATTGAGGCAACACTCGAACTGCAACATGCAAGGAGAAACCGCAATACCGTTGTATAACGGAACTTCATGGGTAATGTATCAGCGGTCATCGCATAGGCAATGCGTTACGGCCGCTGGGCGACACCGAGCATTCCCCCGTACGGCGGCGCCGTTATCCGCGTCCGTCGCGATACATCGCCGTCACCTAAAATGGCAGCCGCTCGGTGTGGCGAGCCCCGTGGCGCGCGGCGTCCGGCGCCCGGCGACGGGCGATGAGTGATGAGCCGGGGACGGCAGCGCCCCCGCGCCGTAATGGCAGCGCTGGTCGTGCCGAGTCATTCCGATATGATCGCCGTTTACGTAATACAAGTCTACTACAGATGGATGCGATCGGGCCGGTCTCGGGATGCGCCGAGCCCTGATCGGCGCGCCGGTGGGAGGTCAGAGGCGGGGGCAGGGTAAGAGGTGGGCGGCAGCATGGGTAGGACAGGGAAGTGCACATTTATAGTAAGCGGAAATGAAAGAAAGGAAGTGATGTGTGAAATGTTCGCGTGGATAATCGTGACATCGTGGAGAATATGGAGACGAGCTAGTGATCGAATTGATAAGTCGATGAGCGGGTGGTCCGGTAATAGTTGACGTCCTCGGTCCCACACAAATGCGGCTGACGGGACCAGGCCTGCCAAAGCATGATTTGCGAGGTTTGCACGGGGGAGCACGTGGGCACCTTCTTCCCCTGTTTCAAATTTACGTAAATCGTCACTATATGCGGATATTGCTGATGTCGCAATGTTTCTTTACTTTTTGAGGTTCTAGCATGAGCTGTAGGGGAGGCTGATATACGAATAAATGTGTCTACCCACCTGCATGCGGGGCAGTCATAAGATTTCGATTTCTTTAGATGAGCCCGGGTCCTCGCGTACGTTTTGTTGCCCTACTCCAATAAGAGTCCAAATTACCTAAACAAGATAATGTTAAAAACGTTACAAATCGTAAACAAATCCATAGCTCTGAGGTCACGTCTTAGATTCTTAGCCCTCTTCTCTCGTATTGGATTTATGAAACACCGCCCATAGACACAGTGCTTGCAGCACAGCAGTGAGGCGCAGGGAGCCAACTCACCAGCGGTGGACAAAGACAACATCAGCTTGCTTTGAAAAGCTTTTTTTGGGATGCGTAGTTCTTATGGTTTTTGTAACAAAGCGCCATGAACTAAACCAAAAAGAAGTTTTTGGTGACCCGATTGACGGTCCCTCTGTGTGGCTCAGGCGTCAACAGGACGCAAAACGCTGCTGATGTGACCGGCCCAACACGCACTTACTTGTAATGCTCCATATGTACACCTGATGTGAAATATTGTGCTTCGGGCTGATATCTGAGTGCTGGACTTGATTTCATGTTGAGTCGAATAAATATTAGGAAACAAAGTGAGGAGGATGAGAAAATGAAAAAGGGACAAGGAGCGAAGGAAAGTGAGAAAAAGAAAAGGGGAAGCATGAAAAACAGACTTCGCCAAAGCAGGGATGTGAGAGAGTAGAGGGAGCAGGGGAGCGCAGGGGGAGAGAAGAGGAGCAAATTTAAAGTATCACGAACAAAATCGCAGATTTGGCGGAGAGAAATTCGCAGAAAAGCTCCCTGAGGCTCCTGCCAGGGTAACACGCAGACGACGCCCCTTAGCCTCAGCAGCTGAGTGCGTCGTTAAGTCCATATGACAGGCATAGTTTAAGAAGATGGCTTAGGTGGGATATAATTACCACAGATGGAAAAATATTTGGCCTATCGTCGGTCTAATCTATTGTTAAGGACACGAAGTTTGGGCCAGCTAACTCTCCACCCATCGACAGGTGTTGATGAATCTTGAGAATGACTCGATGGTGTTTGGCTTTCAGCCATGTGCACACCTACGCGTCACAATCCAATTGATATCCCAGTAATTGCTGGGATTTGAACCGGGGCCATTATTATTACGAGCCCAGTGCTCTGCGTCTGAGCTGACCGGCAAGGGAAAGCTTCATCCGAACTTAGAAAGAATGTCCTTTCCGGTCAGCACAATGGTAGAACACTTTATTCGTAATAATAGTGTCCTCCGGTTTGAATTCTAGCAATGCCAAAGAGGCAGGGTGGGCTGTGACGCGTACATGGCTGAAAGCCAGACATCATCCGGTCCTTCTGAAGACCTTATGGTACCTGGCGACGGCCGGAGAATAAACTGCCCGCAATGTTGTGCACATGTATGCACACATGATGATGTGTCCTCTAGGCGAGGACAGGAGTCCGAAGAATCATTCCACGTGCACTTATTGCTTTGGCAGATGCGTCTCTAGGAGAAGTAGCTGCACTATGACACTGTGACACTGCACTATTGTGTATCACTGGCACGACGATTAGGTAATCGGGACCAAACTGATTGAGATGACACCGCTTTCAGCATCGAAAGTCCGGCATTTCTGACCGCCGCAGTGGCTTCGGTGCTCGAGTTTGGCCCGTCGCTTCGGTTGATAGCACGGACGTGTTGTCCGAGCGAGCGAGCTGACGACTTCTTGGCTTGGTCGGCTTTGTCACGGCTCTGCTGCCGTGCTCGAGGCAGCATGCCACAATTGACCACGGCCAGACCACCTGCGCGTCAGTCTCCCCGCCCACCTTACGCCGTGCGATTCGGCTGAATCACTCGCCGAGCTCGCCAAGCAGGATAAACTCCCATAACAGCGTCTCTCTGATTCTCGATGTGATTTTAAGCCCTTGCTGATGTATGCCTTGTGTGTTCTGCAGGTGTGTCCTCATGACCTCGAGACTCCGTGACCGAATCAATGTGCTCGAAGTGTGACGTTCGCTTTTCGCCTTGTGTCCTTGGTTGTCGTGCTCGTGTGAATATCGCCATCTCATGCTTGCTTACGGAAGGCTTGAGCTGCCTCGTCAGAGTTGAGAAATGTGAGACCTGCCTAATGAGCCGTGATGCGTCGTTAACGTGTTTGCACCTCAGTTAACACGTGGCCACGTAGCCCTGACATTGAGAGGGACTCGCTTGGTAAATCCCCGTCCGTAACTTCAGACCTTGAAGAGTGCCACGTTTTGTTCACGGCTGTTTGAGCGGTGCAAACGCAGTGGCGGCATTTTGCATTGTGAATCAGCTCGGGTTTCTTCCAGTTGTCCCTGCTCCTCCCCCTCCTCTCCCTCCCTCCCTCCGTCCCTCTCTCTCTCTCTCTCTCTCTCTCTCTCTCTCTCTCTCTCTCTCTCTCTCTCTCTCTCTCTCTCTCTCTCTCTCTCTCTCTCTCTCTCTCTCTCTCTCTCTCTCTCTCTCTCTCTCTCTCTCTCTCTCTTTCTCTCCCCGAATATTAAATTTCGCCTCCATTTCAACCAACCACGACACTTTTTGCTCAGCACCACTGATACATTCCATACCTGAGCCCACTCAGCTTAACTGTTATCTACGTATGTCCTCACCAGCTGCCACAGTCCCTTTTCACCTCTGAAATTGATCCCGTCTCTGAACACTCCGTACTCCGTCACCCCCAGCTTAGCTCCGTGTCGGTTTGCCCCCTCCCTTGCCACCCTGTGGCCTGTCTGTGATTGCGCCGCCGCACCTCCAGCCACAGAAGTTGACCGCTGCCCTTTGCCGGCAGCCCGATGGTCAACATCAAGTCAGCGCGCACCACCTCCCGAACGCAGCTGAAGCAGCAGCTGATGCGTCAGCAGGCCGAGGAGCAGGAGGCACGCGAGCGCTCGCTCCGCCTGCTGGCACTCCAGCAGCAGCAGCAGCAGCAGCAGCAGTCGTCTCCGGTGCCCACGCCGCAGGCAGTGCCCAGGCTGGAGAGGGTGGACGTGCCCAACAAGGTGCTGCAGGTAGGCGGAGCGATGGCCGCCGGCACAACAGTAGCGACGCCGGCCGACTGTCAGACGAGTGGCGGCGCAGTGTCCAGGCTAGTGTCGGCCTCCTGGCGCCGTGTCTCGGCTAGTGTCGGCCTCCGGGCGCCGTGTCTCGGCTAGTATCGGCCTCCGGGGGCCGTGTCTCGGCTAGTGTCGGCTTCCAAGCGCAGTGTCTTGGCTAGCGTCGGCCTCCGGGCGCAGTGTCTTGGCTAGCGTCGGCCTCCGGGCGCAGTGTCTTGGCTAGTGCCGGCCTCCGGGCTAGACGGATCAGCGAGCGCGTGGGGTGAATGCTCGGTGCGATTTGATGTGAAACATCGACATAGTACCGCGCGCTCATCGTCGATGCATCCGTCTCGTCATGCTACCGTATTTTCAGTATGCGATGCATGTAGAATCATCCGCAGAGTATCACACGGCATGACTTCTTACCATACGAGTAAAAAAGCAATTAAGAAACGGACGCCGTGGATGGGTGATCATCATTTTAAAGAGCTCTTCTTGATATCCGGTTCCCGCATGATAACTAGCATCCCCAGTCGTTGCCTGATCAACGCACACCGCCTGTCAAAGGTCCCCGCCACCTCCCGGTTTTTGAAAGGCATCCCTCCGTACTATAGCCGACCACGAGGCCCTCCTGTCAGTGGGACGTGCTCGTCCTGGGCGGCGCACCCGTGTCAGGGAGCTGAGCTGCCAAACAGAGACCTCAAATGGCCCTCCGACCCCTCTCGAGAGCACCCGGCTGCACTTCTAGGCGGCGTTTAAAAGCACTGGTACTTTTGGGGTCTGACAAACGGGCAAACGCGCAAACAAACGGGGCGAACTTTGGTAGAGTCCTTCCCGTGGGGCTGGTGGATTATGAAATGGCTGGAAGTTTTCGGGCGGGCTTAGCGATCAGCCCCGGTGCCCCTCAGGCAGGCGGCGAACATGGTTACCACACCTGCGCCAGCCCCGGGAGGTGATCATGTTTGCCGTTACCTCCCGAAGCCATACCGTCTCGTGCCGTGCAAAGGACTGGGGCGAGGAGGGGCGCACTGCTGTCTCTGCCGCCGGCTGCAGCAGTGCGGCGGCGCCAGGACCCTCCCGGGCATGGCAGACGGGGGGCTCCACGGCCTCCCGCGCTAGTGAAGCTCCTCATCCGTGCTACGACATCACTGTGCGAAGGCGAGCGCCAGCGGAACGCCGTGAACGATGTGGTAGCGGCTGTGTGGTTGGAGGCCCGGTGTGACGCTGGGATGTGTGGCTGGAGACCCGGTGTGACGCGAGGATGTGTGGCTGGAGGCCCGGTGTGACGCGGGGATGTGTGGTTGGAGGCCGGGTGTGACTCGGGGATGTGTGGCTGGAGGCCCGGTGTGACGCGGGAATGTGTGGTTAGAGGACCGGTGTGACTCGGGGATGTGTGGCTGGAGGCCCGGTGTAACTCGGGGATGTGTGGATGGAGGCCCGGTGTGACGCGGGGATGTGTGGCTGGAGGCCCGGTGTGACGCGGGGATGTGTGGTTAGAGGCCCGGTGTGACGCGGGGTTGTGTGGCTGGAGGCCCGGTGTGACGCGGAGCTGCTTGACGAGACGTGACCCCGGGCGTCCGACAGGTGGAGACTCGTCTGCAGCACCCGACCCCGTACCACATGCTGCAGAACCAGAAGCGCCAGGTGCGGGAGTACCTGTCGCACTCGGCAGAGTCGCCGCCGGCCGGGCCGGTCGAGCCGCCAGCCGTCATGTCGCCCCTCTCCAACCAGACGAGCGCCTCAGAGGCCACCGAGGTGAGATCACAGACCGGGTCAGCTCAGGTTAGATCAGGTCAGTCACGGTCAGGTCGTCATGATGCAGGGATGCTCAGGTGAGTCCCGTTAGAATGGTAAAATGGGTGGCATGGAAACACCGGAACACACCTGCCCGAACCGGAGCGGGCAGAACCGAACCGAACCGAACCGAACCGAACCGAACCGAACCGAACCGAACCGAACCGAACCGAACCGAACCGAACCGAACCGAACCAAACCGAACCGAACCAAATCAAAGCGAATCAAACTGAACCGAACTCTACCGGACCGACCAGACCCGACCCGACGCGACCCGATCTTATCTGACCTAACTGACCTGGCCTGACCTTAACTGACCCGACCCAACAGTGCCGAATCGAACCGGACAGATCCACTGAACCGGGCAGGACCTAAACAGGCTATGGACCGCACCAGAGCAGGTCAGAGCAAACAAGAGCAGAACAGGCAAAAATAGTCCAGACATGGCCATGAATTAGACTAAGTTCCTTACCAGACCAGACCAAACATTATACTAGACCATGGAACACATCATAGACCAGCCCAAGGATTCACTAGACCATATACTGGACCTGAGTATGGCTCAGACCAGATCAGACCAAATAAAAAGCCACGGAGAAGGATCCATAGCTAGATCAAATGAGGCACGTCAGTCAGCGGCAGGACTTCATGTAGGCCCGCGTGACACGCTCGGATAGATCGGACCAGGCCGGGCGGACTAGCCGACGGCGCCTATCTAGCTGAGCTGTATGCAACGGAGCATGTTTTTGGGATGACGTGTGATAGGTTGGAGCGTGTCCGTGGTCCAAAGTCCTCGCACACTCACTATGATCGAGTGTTTACGATGGCGTTTGCCGCCATTGGCACGCGGGGTGATTTGCAGACTGCGCCGGCTCAGACCGGGCATCGGTTCACGCCTCACAGGCTTGGGGTGTCTGGTGCAGGCCGTCGGCGGTCTCGGTAGAAATATGGCGTCAGTTCTGATAGCGAGAGGAGCGCGTACAGCAAACGTTTCACTGGCTTACAGTATTTGTGTCAGATTTGCGAGCGATAGACCAGCGTCGGTATGGCTTTTATTGCAGTCAAACTTCATGTGACGGCACA
Source organism: Pollicipes pollicipes (assembly GCF_011947565.3). Taxonomy (NCBI): domain Eukaryota; kingdom Metazoa; phylum Arthropoda; class Thecostraca; order Pollicipedomorpha; family Pollicipedidae; genus Pollicipes; species Pollicipes pollicipes. Next base: position 33,992,584 of record NW_023596921.1, read on the forward strand.
AATTCGTCTCATTATCTCTCACACAATTCCTTTTAAGATCATTCATAATTTATGCCATCAACGCGATTCAATCATGCGCTATTGTGTGCCGAGTTGCACTGAGATGAGATCAGCGTTTTAGAGCGCTGTTATACATCGTTGTCCGTAGAGCATGTTGCGGGCTCTCCAATATTTTCGCCAGAATTGTGCCACTCGTGCCGACAATTTGCTGCCGGAATTAACCAGCGTCAAATTCGTGGCGCCTCGCACAAGCTCGCGACGCGGCCGGCTGTGGAGCGGTGATCTCCTGCTTCGGCAAACGATCGCCGCTGGCGGGACTCGAACCCCGGACTGTCTCCGTTCGCCACGAGCCGACCCGGCGCCCCATCCGTTTCCCGCATTGGAACGCGGTGTCGCCGACGGCCTCAGCGTGCCCCGCTCCTGACAGTCGGTCTCGTGGCCGGTGTCGTGCGCCGGGGCCCCTTGGCCGCCTGGGTGGGGCGTGCGTGCGGCGCCGTATCGCACCGATCGGCGCGGCGCGGCGGCGGCGGCGGCGCGCTGCGAATCGCGCGGTCGGCGATAAGGCGGAGTCTTGTACATCGCTATCCATCAGCCAGACCCTGATCGGCATCGCCTCAGGCGGAGGACAGTCCGAGACGGGTGCCGAGCATCCCTGCAACTAAGGCGGTGGCCATCAACGCACTCGGAATGGACGTGCTCGCTGCGTGTTTAAAGGGGAAGTCTTTTGAAAGTGCGGAGGACGAATCAGGTCAGACGCGGAAGTTTGCGAAGCCTTGAAGTGGAATTTTTTCTTAGCTGACAGCGTTCTACCAGACTGTACTTAAAGAGCAGGAATACGTTGGCATATTGGATGTTCACACATCCACGATGGTAGCTTCGTTTAAACATCAGCCTCCTTAGTGCTACGAGATTCCCGTGCAAAACTGATCCTGCTTCTTGGAGTTCACTACACACCCCATGACATGCAGAATTGACCACTCGGGATGGGCAGCTGATCATAGTTTAGCTGAAGACATAAATGTATGCGGGTAAACGTAACAGATCGGCAGCTGACTCGTGAATTGGTAGCTCTGATCGTTATCCTTAGCGCCAAGGAACCATGTGCGTATGAACCTACGCTTCCACCAACGCTTGTATCCACCAACGCTTGTAAACAGTTGCATGACACTGCGCACCTTCGTGACCGCACGTGACCACCTGCGGCCGCAGAGCACCTCTCGGCGTCACCTCGTGTAGTCGATTGCAGCGTGCCGAGTCATGCAAGTCGAGCCCCTCCGGGTAACCCACACTTGGCGGTCAGAGGGGTGCGGATACCGCAGGAGCGGGACCCGGGTGCGGTTAATGACGCGCGCGGCCAGGCCGCACCCGGGCCCCGCTCCTGTGGTATCCGCACCCCTGTGACCGCCAGCTGGGGGACGCCGCTTGTCGCCGCCACAGGTCACGAGAGAATCCACCCGACCGTCGGCCCGAGACGGCCTGGCCGCCCGCTGCGCCGCTTATGGTTGGGCAGATTAAGACTTGGACGCAGCATGCTTCCTCGACTTTACAGCGTTTGTACCTACAGGTGCTACGGCTGGGGAGGGGGGAGGGGGGGGGGGGGGACAGCGGGAGGGTGGATCGCAACCGGTAGTGTGTGTCATACCCACCGCTTCTGTTGTCTGTCAGGCACGAAATAAACATTCTACCTCCGTGACAAAGCGTCTTCCATGGCGCTGTAGATGCTACCCACCAATGAGCGTCACGCGACCCCATACCATGACCTCTGTGCGTGTCGCGAGACACCTCAGGCCTCTGGCTGCGGTTTGGAGGAGCGCGATGGCAGGCATCCGCTCTTTCCGTGCAGTCTGAGTCGAGAAGCACCATCTCTCCAAGTACAGAGAGGGTGCAGTCTAAGGAGCAGAGCGGAGATAACAGGTAATCGGCACAAGGCTGAGTGGCACAAGAGATCGCCGGTGTTGCTCAACAGCGTTGGGCCAGGGACAGCTGAATTGGCGCTGCCTCATGCCACTATCATCTGAGGGCTTATGGCATTCAACCAGGCTGGCTATATAACTGCATATAGTGACATAACATTACGTAAGCGAACTGCACATTTATAGGGGTGGGGCTCGCTTCCTCGAGATAGCGCACAGATCGAATCGAAAACATTAATACGCGCTCGGGTGGGGGGTCGAATTTACCCCCCCCCCCGAAGGTTTTTCCGGAATGGTTTGCGAGCGGCGCAGGGAAGCCACGCCAAATTTTGCATATTCTTAAACAATTGAATAACAGATGCTTTAGTATAAACAATTTATATTTACTTTGTAAGGTCGCTGATCTACGGCAGGTCAAAGTCAGGCCATGAATTCTGCGAATTAATTTCTAGGGGCTCGTTCAATCCCATGCAGCAACGGGGTGTTAGACGAGACCATACATATCTGAGATAATTTGTGAGGCAAGGCAACAATTGAATGACCAAACTCTATTGACCTAAGGTCAGTTTTGAAGGTCATACCAAGGTCAAAGCCAATCTGTTTTATAATTCTAGGCCTCGCTGTATGGGGTAGATTCTGGCGCCATTTCGAATCTATTGATAACAGGAACCGCATCACGCATCTTCCATTCACTTCTCAATGTTCAGAATAGGTCACTGACCTAAAATGACCCAGCTCAACATTTTGGTCTCAGGAACATTTTACTTGACGTAATATTTGTCGTTTATTCAAATGCAGTACTCAAAGATGGCTTATATGATTTTGGTCACCATGACCGGAGATCAAACAAGGTCACTGACCTCAAATGATCATGAGACCTTTTGCTTAGAACAGGTATCTAGGTTTTAGGGGTACTTTGGAGACCAGCCCTGAGGTTGACTTGTTTGACCTTATTTGATCGGATTATAGTGACCTAGGGTCATCAAACTTTGACTAGGGTGAGTTTAGGTACAGGCCAACACACCCTGTGAATTTGGTGTCCCTACCTTACTTAGTTCTTGAGATCTCAGCGGAGGGTCAAATTGACCCCGGACGAAGGGTATCCAACCGGCCACCTGGGGGCGTTTTAATAGTGGAATGGCCACCTTGACATGTCTGAATATGTGGCTGTGGTCATGCCACAACATGCACGGCAGCTCCGGTAGCAGGCAGATAATTACTTTTCAGAATTCTCAACGCAGTTCTGGTGAGGGCTGAAGTCCAGTATGTAAGTGATCAAACATTTAATTGAGCGAAACAGCGCTGGCAGGTACCCTTCACAACGTGCGATTCGACAGAATGAGTAGCTGCGACACATGATTACCACCCTAGCCGGGCATATTAAGCCTTCAACCACACGCAGTGTCTGCTAAATGCATGTTTTAGAGTTAAAATTTGATGCATGCGTCCATCAGAGCGGAAATATGAACGAACTCCTGCAGAGAATCGGAAAGCTTCACCAGTCCTTACCTGATGATGTGGTCGCTTCTGTATTCGGTCGCACAGCACGACGGTGGGATTTTTTCCGATGCTGTCTCTTTCCTCGGATGACATCGTCTCAGATATTGCAGAATGCCTTATTTCCCTGGCTCCTGGAGCGAGGTAATTTTGAGATGAATGTGCCGCTATACGGGTAGACTTTTGAAACAAACGCTGATCACTGTTTATTTTACAACTTCCGTTGCCGTTCCCGTCATCGATTTCTTCACTCCTCACATAATCGATGACGTCATTACTTTCATGCCACTACCTATCCCCTTCCATGATTGCTATTCACGACACCCTCCGGCTTTGGCAAGTGCTGCCATCTGTACCTGACATCGGTTCCTAATTTGTAACCTGCGGCGCTCCGCTGGCACATGTGCTGCCATTTGTGATTGACCTCAACCCACCCTCTGACAGGCGGAGCTTTCCATTGACTCAGACGCTGCCATACGTGACTGACCGCGCCTCCATGTAACCAAGTCACTTGTTGCCATTGGTGTGAATGCACATCGCCACATTCGGTTTCCACAAGTGATCTTTGCGCCATGGCGTGGCGCAAGACTTTCGGCGAAGTATGCGATCTGCGCTCCCACCTCGTGTCCTCGCTCCCACCTCCCACCTCCAAGTCGTGTCGCATTAGTGCGGAGGCGCCGCCCCTGTACCTCCGCCTCCAGGTCACCGGGGGTCGACTAATGCGTCCCCCGGAGGTCCAGCGCCGCGCTGGTACGCCAGGGCTGGACTTCGATTCGTCGTGATAGTCAGCACGGCCCGGACGCGCGCTGAGATTGCCTCCCTCAGGCACCGGTTACCGCCCCTCCCCCCCCCCCACACACACACGCATGTTTGACCCCGGGCAATACCCAGCAAACCTGTCAATGCTGCAGCGTGCGACGCCGCTGTCTCGCACCTGTTACCGGCCGGTCGACTGGCTGGATACGCTGTGGTCTAGGGAGTTCTCCGGTATCGCGAGGGGCGTTACGGTAGTGCTACGGCAACGACTTCTGCCGAAAGGAGTGCACGACATCCGTTATATGCGACAGTAGGGCTGCCGCAAAACTTTATAGACTTTACTTACACGCTACATAACTTCTACTGTAAAGACACATACATGACAAAATATACGCTTCAAAAATTTATACATGTCATTCTAGTTCACTCCTCATTCGTCACATCTGATGCAAAAAGTTCTGCAGATTTCACTTTTACGCAACATTAATTCTAAAGTCTTTACTAAAACGCGACATGAATTGTACTGCAAAAATTCACGCACGATATGAGTAATACACAACAACACTTGTGCTGCAAAAATAGATACCAGTCATTGTTTCTACAGCAGACTTGATCACAGGTCTTTGCTGTAGCACTAAAGTCGCGTGTAAGCATGTGGAGTGGAAGAAATCCCGTAGAAGCCATGGCTGTTTAAGTTGTTCTGAAGGATAGATTTTGTCGTGTAGCACTAATGTCGCAATGAACTAATGAATGCGCTCGTGCGAAAGAAGTAATGCCTTGGATAAGCAATGACTGTTTGCTTGTTTCCAGCAGAAGGAATGACGTGAATAAGCTGTTGCAGTGCAACTTTTGTCGCGTAGCACCACTGTCGTGTATAAGTACTGGCATTGGAGGTAATGTCATAGCACTCCTGTCGGCAGGAGTTTTTGCTGTAGCATCAATGTAGGCAAACCGTCACAAGGTAGCATAATACCCATCGGAAGGTACTCAGTGAGGTTGAACGAACGGGCTACGACCGGCGTCTTTTATTCCGACTTACCCCAGTAAAGATGGGCATTTGCACGTTTGTGCTGGTTTAGACTGGTGAACGACACTAGTCATAGTCCATTGATCGTCGTGCAGCCGCTGGTCGTCCGAGAGGCAGATGAAAGTTTAATTAGGCATGCGCTATGAGGGGAGGCGCAAGCATCTCTGGCCTTAGGCGGGGATGGGGGCGCTTTCTGTTATTTACGCAGGTGGGCTACAACTTGGAAATCGATAAATGTTCCCTGAGCTGATTGTTACTCCTGAATCCTGACTGTTCTGGGAAGAGGCAAGCCTGATGTCACCCACACGAAATATGCTGTTGCGGCCAAGTAGCAACCACTACTTGAAAAGTCTTGAAATGGCTCCCTGGTTGACAATAGATGAGAGAGTCTCTGAAAAGTTGCAGTTCCAATGGCTTGTTTTTGCGGTTTGACTCGCGGCTGGTGGCAGCGGTCGCACTAAGGTCGGGTGAGGTCAGAGGGTAGGGCGGATTGTGCCAAACGTTGCGGCAAAATTCTGCCGTTGATACGAAGTTTCACGATCTGATGGTGTAGTCAGAGTTCATGCAACAAGCACTGCTGAGCATGGGCGCCAGTTCCTTAGCGTTGTAAATGTGGCATATGCCCCGAAGACGTCTGCTATCCATTAACGGAACGAAAGCATTCCTGGTATAAGATAAGAATGCAGGCATACACTGCTGATGTCAGCTGGACAGTTACACCTGGTGGACTTGACCAGGCCCATGGTTAAACTTCAATTCATACGTTAAACATAGTACGTCATATTTATGAGTGTTTTTGCTTGCCAGCTTTCTGTCGAAACCCCTCAAGCATCAGTAGCCAATGTCAGCGACTGGCAGAGCGCCACTTCATCTCGATCTCCCAACTGTCATAACCAGCTTCGGGCGAATTTACTTCGCTATCGATGGCCGCACTTTCGTATGCCTTCGCTCATGTTTTCTCACGGCGTGCTGAGCTCAGAAAATCTAAGCAGTGCGGAAGCACGGGAGACCAGACCAGATAGGCCCTATCTATGCCTATGCCTGTCGGCCGGCACTCGACACACCCAGCTGCTGCCCTGCTGCACTTTGGCCGGTGTCAAGAGTGGGCCCCCCACTGAAGAGTCCGGGACGGGACGTGCACCTTCCTTGCCATCTGGATGAGAGCGCCAGAGGCGACGGCCTCTCCCAAAGTGTGTGTGTGGGGGGGGGGGGAGGGGCGAATGGGAGTAGGGTGTCAGAGAGAGGTTTTCCTTATTAGGGAGTTGGAGATAGGTTGTCTAGACGGAGAGAAGAAATGCAGCGAGCAAAGCGAGGGAAAGGTGCCTCTCTGACCAGAGCAAAAGAAGCATTCACAGATCGTAGAACCAGAGGGAGATCCAAACTATGAGTTCAAAGTTATAAAATTGAGTTAACGACTTTCGATATACTAGCAGGCTGCGGTTAAACCATGTTGTAAAACTAAATAACGGATATATTGATTACAGTCAAAATGATGGTTATTTACGACTACAACGTCGTTTAATCAGTACATTCTGGTGTATGGAAGGTCTAACTCACCATTAGAACCATGGACTGATAATGCCGAAAACCAGGAGCTGAAGATCATTCTTTCTGATATCGATTCCTCACTTACCGAGAAAGAGGAGGTCCGCCTCAGACCAGATACAGAAGAGGCCGATAGAGAGACGTTATCTCCCTCCCGCATAAGAAAACCGTATATGGTGCGGCATCGCAGCCCTGAGAACAGGGGAGTAAACTCTTCCAGACTAGGACTAGAGAGCTGCAGAGAGAGAGAGAGAGAGAGAGAGAGAGAGAGAGAGAGAGAGAGAGAGAGAGAGAGAGAGAGAGAGAGAGAGAGAGAGAGAGAGAGAGAGAGAGAGAGCCGTATATCCCAGACCGGAAAGCAATATAGGGAACCACGCGACAGACTGAAGAGCTCGCAGTAAATCCTCCAGATCAGGGTACAGAGAGGGCCCCTCTCGGATTGACGAGCCGGAGATGGAGCCGCCTTCCAGACCCGAAGCACGGGAGATAAGTGAGAGGCGGTGGTGTCCTCCAGCCAGCATCAGACCAGGGAGCATGTGCTCTGGCCACATCTCACAATCATGCTCCCTCGTTGGAGGCGCCCCACTCCACGCGCTTGGTATGTGCTTCGCTCCGACGTATAACGCTCAGGTTTGGTCTGGCTCCGGGTCTCCCCAGCTCGCAGTGTTGGGGCGAGGTGAGTCGGGCGGCACCAGGACGCACGCGCTGAGTGCCATCGGACGTCGTGCCCACCGCACTGGAGCGCCCGCCCACGCGCGGCGACCGACACGCCGGTGGCGCGTGGCTGCGGACGGGCAGCGATTCGTCCGTCCTGCTGGGGCTCGCTGTGTCGTTATCCCGCGAGGTGAAGACACAGGGAGTCCAGGGAGCGACACAGGCATCTTGCGATCTGTTCTGCCGCACAGCGGTGTGGGTGGCAAATACCAGTGGAACGAACTCCGCTGAACAGCTGGTCGGGTATATGTCTTTGGGTGTTGAAATTGCGCCTTCTGGTGATAAAGTTAGAAAATTGGCTTCAGTTTTGGATGCATCTTCTACGTCAGATGCACTTTTTGCAGCTGGAAGCAAGTGGGGTTTTGTTTAAGTCAAGTCATTGATTCAGACAGAGATGTACGACGACATTAAACGGCATTATCTCGAGTACATTGACCTCTCCCGTGCGGTCCGAAATGATTTGGGGGTGCAGTTTTGTACGGTCGTGGAGCTCGCAGACGGAATGGTGTCCGCACGCTCCCGGGCGCTCTCGCTTTCGGTGGCGACACCTCCCACACGCTTCTCTTTATTAACCCTGACCGCTGCTCGATCATGGTTACGTGCACATTTCAGAACTACAGCAAAAACAAGCCCACAAAAACTCCAATAAAGTCAATGTATGCCTTGGTCTCTCAACCTGCCACAATCAAAGAAAGAGACACATTTGTTGCTATGGAACCCGGCATCTTGGTATATGCGCTGAGCACACAATCAAGTGTTTGCCCGTATGAGCTTCCCGGTTCATGTAAGCATTCCAAAGACTGCAGCTTTGTAGCATTCTCCCCCGGGTGGCCATTTCTGCACGGATGAGAGAGATTAGAAAAACAGCTCTGCATGAAACTGGAGCGTGTTCTCCCCGCGTGGCAAGCGCCGATCTCTGTTAATCAGGAGTTTTCCGGCGAGCTTAAGCTGTTAACGATAATGTCAGTCAAAGACTTTGACCTTTGTACGTAGAGGACCGTCGTCATGTTACTCGGAGGACTAGCAGCATTCTTCTTTTCTAATGTATGAAATTGACTGGAGGCGGGTCCCCCGGGGCTTGACTTTGTACTGTTTTTGTATGGGCCAGATATGTCCCGCCTGAGCGCTTGTGCTGCACAGGTTGCCAACCACGAGCACATAATATGCCGTACAATCTGGATTTGACTTTCAAGCTGGAATGATGGAGGTGATCAATTTGGAAAAATTCCTCATATTTCTGCAGACATGTCCTCTTCAGGTGAGTTTTGAAATTTGCTCCCAATTAAATCGGTAGATGGCACGTGCTCTCGACACACCCCAGCGTCGACTCAGATACCCGGTCCCATTTGCCGCGTTTAAAAACTCCTCGTTTTATGTTATCGGTGCAACGTACCACGTATAGTTTGTAACCTATTGGTTGGCCCCCGCCGTAGAGCAACAAAATAGCCATAGCCACATGTCATAGCCAAGAAGGCAGTGGCACGCGCGCCACTGGTCTGTCGGCCGGAGGACTGGCAGTCGGGCGGTGACGTCAGACGGCGGAGGACCGTCCGAGCGCGTCCGTTTGTCCCAAATGTCGTCCGCCGCGCTGACAGGGCGCAGGCAGTCCGGACGTGTCGCCGGCCGCGGCCCGCGTCTGGTGCGCCGGGCCGGGCCGCCCCGCTCCGCGCGCCCGGCGGTGCTGCGGGCGGTCGTGTGTGACCCAGACGCCGGCCGGTGCTCGCCCTGAGCCGCACTGGTCTGACATGACCTCTCAGCAGCGCCCTGTTTCTGATGTATTGCTCCATGTATCTTCCGGGCCGGCTAAGGCGTTGCTTTTCGGAGCTTCTCATATAGATGCTGGGGTATGTTGGCAGCACCTGTCAGAGGCAGTCTGATATTGGATTGATGACGTCAGTTCACCAGACACGTCTGCAGCGGTCCGGCAGAGCGCTGAGTGAGCCAACCGCCGCGCACCCTTATCTTTAGATATGACTTTGACAGGTCTCATTGCTACCAGTGCTACCGCACGCGCATTGCTGCACTTTTTAAGACATTTAAAGGCTTCAGCGTTTACCTTTGAACGGAAAACAGCTGAGTAGTTACTTCGAATGAAAGTAACCTTTTATGTTCCGTTTTTATCGGTGGTCGCCCATGTTCAGAAATTATCGAAGAGTCCACGCACGTCGTGATCTCTACCGCCTCCATCCTGTTCTACCGATCTCTACCGCTTCCAACGAGTCCAAGAATCATTCATCACTTGTTTCTCTGGGAGCATTTGTCATTTCTCACGCCTCCCTTGATTCTCTGTCGTCCCCTGTAAACCCCGTGGTTCTGAGCCGCCCCGTGGATCCCTTGAATCGTCTCCCATCCTACGGATCGCTCTGAGTCCTGTATCTGCAGCACACGGGAGTACTTTGTTTCCCTTCTGATTTTTGGGCCCCTTTATCCCACAGTAGAACCGGGATCCCATGTTATTTTACGGACAACCTGCTACCCTGCGCATCCACTGCTGTTGTCCTATGGGCTCCGTGCTCCGTGAGGATATCCTGCCGTCATACGGATCTCTGGGGTCCTTCGGTTTTCCCGAGGACTCGGGATCCTCTGTTGCCCACTTAGCCCTGGGATCATCATGTCTATTTACGGGCTTGTGATCACCCACCACACCACGGACCTTTAAGATCTGTAAGCCTTCCTGTGGGCCCAGATTGTTTGCTTTTTTACAAACTCCTGGGTTCATCAGGCTTCCTTGTCGGTCGGGATCCTCTGCCGCCCCGCGGATCCCCGGGATCATCTGCTACTCTAAGGACCCCTGGATCTACGAGTATCCACTGCAGGCTCCACGCCAGTCGCGAGGCCGTGACCCGCGCCGGTTTTGTCCCGCTCTATGTTTATTCGATTGTCGCGAATGTTGGCCGGTTTTTGCCATGCGCGGCGGGTCGGTGGTGCGGGCCGGCCTCGCCCAGTGCCCGGCTTTCGTCCGCCGCCCACCGTCCGGTCCACCGCCCGGCGGTCCAGCCGCTCCGCCCATGGGGATGGTGCAGCAGACGGTGAGTCCCCCTCCCCTGCCCGCTCTCCCTCAAGGGCGGGCAGGCTTCTCTGTTTGTGGTGACTACTAAAAACTCAATTGGCATGCGTCGAGGGCGAGCATCTTGAAATATTCCGCCGCAGCTCTAGTGATCAGAATCACTCGATGGGCTGCCGTCCGCCATCGATAGACAAACGGCGTTTACGGTCTCAAACCGTGAAAAATGCGACGCCAAAAAGGCTGTCATGTGTCTGATACCTGTTATGTGTATATCGGATATGACGCGCGTTCGTGCCCATCCTGCTTGTTTACCGTTACTCTCGGTTGGTCCCCCTCTCTCTCCTCTCTCTCTCTCTCTCTCTCTCTCTCTCTCGCTCCCTCTCTCTCATCTCTCTCTCGCCTCTCTCTCTCTCTC
>NW_023596921.1:34004457-34035167 GCF_011947565.3 Pollicipes pollicipes
GCCCTGTGCGTGACGTCACGTCCTGTGCCGGCGGCCGTTTGGCGGGGAGGTGGGGCGCCAAGCGGCCGCGGCCGGTCTGGAGGCGTCGACCCACCCCCGTGGCCGGCGCGAGATCAATACCCCGCCGGTGGGCGGTGCCGGCCGCGGCCCCCTGGTGGGCGGGGCTGGTCCCGTGGCCGTGGCGGCGGTCCCGCGGTGTCCCGAGGCGGTGGAGGATCGCAGTGACACCCTGAGGCGACAGCTGTGCTGATCGACGCGCCTGTGCGACTGCAATTGTGGCACACCGGAGCAGTGGACGGTTTGCAGCGACGCCCGGCGGGCAGTGAACGCAGTGAAGTGCGCAGTGAAGCTCCGAGGCTGGGGTCGGGGCGCAGTGACTTCAGAGCGTGGAAGCCGGAGAGCGGTCTGCAGGCGGTGACGCCGGCTCGCTGACGCCGCAGTGGTGACGGCCAGGCCGACGTGCAGCCCGGAGGCAGTGACTGCGTTCCGCTGACGTCGGCACAATGCCGGCAGCCGGCGGCGAGGCGCGGGGGCGCGGTCGGCGGTGACGGCCGCTCTCGCTCGATCGTCGCCCGCCGGACCAACTGAGCCGGGAATGACCGGGGTCAGACTGACAGCGCGTGGGGTCAGACTGACTGCGTCCGCCGCCCCGTGCGGCCTCGGAAAGTTGAATGCTCACGTGGAAGCGGGAAAAGGGTGAGGACTTTGTCCGTGAGGAGTGCGGTTTGACGAGTCATCGCTGACGTGTCATCGGCGGTCCGCGGACGAGTCGCCAGGGGTCACGGGTCACGTGTCATCAGGTGAAGGTCATCGCCACCCCCTGATGGAAAATGAAATTATAGGCAACAGACAAAAGCTCAGCTCTGATTCCGAGTCAGATTTGACTTATTAGTAAGTCCATGTTTTGCTGAAAAATGGACTCCAGAAGGCTTCATACAATCAGAAACAGGGTCCTGTCAGTTCTTACACAAAGAGTCTGGGTGGCGTCTATTCGAAATGATATATATATATATATATATATATATATGTATTTTAATATTTATATATATATACATGTATACATATATGTATACAATATTTATATATACATGTATACATACATACATACATACAAAATACATATATATGTATTTTGAATATTTATATATACATGTATATATATATATGTATTTTAATATATATATATATATATATATATATATCATGTAACTATGCATAACCAGTTCGAGATGCCCGGTGCACTGCAGCTTGTAATTCGAGCGCGGCTCATCTTTGGACTCTGAACTTTGTAAGCAGCGGAGAGATAGCCAATGCTACGAGCAGCGTGGTAGCTAAATGGTTGGGAATTCCTGGGCACCTGCTCCGTCCACAACACTGGGCGCCAACTCAGCCCACACCTATAGCATCATGACTGTGCATCCCATGAGCCCACATGGAAGCGTCTGACTGGTGCGAGCATCACACGTTGCAAGTCACAGCAGTAGTGTGATAATGTACACCAGTCAGCGACCTGTCATCCGTCTGTCTTAGCCTGCGGACATCATTGATCCTGGTGTTTACATTACCAGGCGGCCCCCATACATTTACCGTCCGTTTCTCTCGAAATTGGGTACCAATGTCGATATCTGTTCAACTTCAATGCTGAATGATATAAGTGATCTTTGTTAACTATGCACAACAATTTTCAGTTTGAGACAACCTGCAGTCAGCTTTGGCATTGTGCGTAGTTATATTGTGTTAGTCAGAGTCGATTCCATTAATTTGTAGACACAGGAGTCAGGTGTGAAGTTGGTTCAAGCGTGTAAAGTCAGCTTGAGTCCGAGTCGGACTAATTTCTGGGAACTCTGAGTCAGAGCCAGCCATACTCACCTGGAGTCGAGCACAGGTCTGGTCATCAGTCAAAGGAAAGTTTGGGGTCTCAAAAGGTCAAAAGATGGACACGGTTTTTTAGCAACTGAAGGAGTTATGCCGACATCCCCCTCACGCCCCCCCCCCCCCCTCCCCGGCAGAATGAAGTCGTTGGCCGTGGGAAGGTGGGATGCTGTGGACGCAGGTGTATTTCATAAACGCCACTCCGTGGTGCTGCTAGCTGTAGTCTGCGTAAATGCCACTATCGCCAGTAATTAACTTCGATGACGAATGTCAAGTTGACGAAGGATTTCTTATCTAGCGCACAGGGTCTGCGCGTTTTGCATAGCTATTCGACGGATGCAGTGTTTGCCCAAGATTGCTGGTTACAGATAAAGAAAGACCGTAACACTAGTTGCAAACTCTACGGTCACTTCGCTTCTTTCAGATGTGGTGTTTATCTATAGTTGACATTATCTGCCGCAGTTGCCAGCTTGTCCAAATGCGTTTCGCAGTAGGATGCATCGCCTGTAGGTACTGACCATCGTAAACCCAGTAGCCCAAGCCAACGTATTTCAGCAGCCGGTGCAAAAGTTAGTTCTTGGAACTGGAAAGCTTCATCAACGACACGACTCAATGATTGTTCATACGCTAGGAGGCGTACAAGGCGGCAATCGTAGATTGAAAGCCTTCGTCATCCGACGGCATTCAGTTCGTTTACGAATGCCTATTCAAGGATTTCAAACCACGATTTTTCTATTACCAGCCGCAGATGTCGCTACGCAGAGCGGTTCGCGTTTCCACTTTGCGCGTAGGTCAAATCAAGCATGCCTACGTATAAGGCCTCCCCGCAGTCGCGGGCAAGAAGTGAATGCATACCAAGTACCGTAGATAAGAATGCGTGTCGGAGACGCAAACGTATGACCGAGATTTCAGTGAATCCCCGCCGGGTCTCATGGCCGACGTGCGATATATCACCCAGTGGTGTATGTTTGTGACAATGGTAAATGTGAATAGGGCAACCTGATGGATGATTATTTTCATTGCACTTTCGTCCTTACGCCCTAGCTCCATAAAACGGTGATATGAATGGGATAAGCTATAGCACACGCAAAATACCGATGACCTTACAGATACACCGGTGTTTGCTGTCTCTGCCTCAGGCTGACCATTGCATGCCATGCTTTCAAGGTAGGCGTCTGGCCAATCGTTTGATAGGTGCTACATGACGTCACTGGCTGAAGTGTTTCGTGCAACGAAGCGTTTGTTTCGGGACATTCATAGCTCAGTTTTCAACCAGGTGTTTAAGTCCGCCTAAATCGGACGTCCCTGTTGTTGCTGAACAATTGCGAGTTACACTGCCTTCTCTCCTCCTCCTCGTTGCCGCAATTTTGGCACGCGTGCATGAGCATAAGTGGAAAAGTCGCGTCCTGTTCACTCTTCCCACCAGAACGATCGCCCCTGGCTCAGATGCGGCCGTCCCCTCGTCCCTGCGCACGAAGCCGCAGCCGGACGCGTCGAGGTGCCTCGCGGGCCCGGCTTGCTGGGCCGCGAATGAGCCGGGGATCTACATATTCTCCGCAGCGTATGCACAGAGCCGCCACCTCCAGCCGGCGCGGCTGCATCCGACACCCATCTGCGGCGCGGGAGGTCGACTGGCGGGCCTCCCGACACTGGCGGCCTTGCCCAGTGTCGAACCTGCGCAGCGAGCCCCCCCCCCCCCCCCTCCCCCCGTCCCATTCGCGGCTGGGGCGCTGCACGCGCCGGCTCTCGCCTGGTCATGTTTGCCTGGTGCCGTGTTGCGCACACCTTGGGCTACGCCGAAGCCGCGAGTATTTGCCTCTGGGTGTTCGGCAAGTCCAAGTCGTGCAAACAAGAATGGGAAGCGCCGAATGGTCAACAAGCGCCGCCCATGGGCGTGACTGGCGGCTGGCGGTGTCTTAACCAGGGAGTTGATCCGGCCCGCGATGTGACCGTGGACTGGGAGTTGGAGTGCATAGCTCAGCCGTAGCTCTCCTCCGGAACGATTGTGCACATTTGAGAAGATTCTCATTTATCATCCTGTTGCTTTCGCCATTTCAAGTGTGTACCTTCATGGCCGCTGTCACTGGACTTAACCTTGCTGTAACTTTACCGCCAATGTATTTAGCCCATACCCTGCTGTAGCGGTGACCTGGCTGCACGGTCAGCAGACAGAAGAAAGCGGTGATCGTTGCTGGTCTTCAAAACGCTGCATACACATACATTATTATATAGCTTTTAGCAGATCAGTTATCTCGGGTCATCAGACTTGAGTACAAGCATGCCATGGCAAACATGCATGAGTATGCACGTGCGTGGGCATGTTACACGAACTGCGTGACCTAGGAATGGTGACAATATCCATGTCCACACGCCGCGATTGCGGAGGCTGCTCTTACAGTAACAGCAGCAACGCATTTCACGGATTAGGTGTAAACACGAGGTTGAAAGGCCTGAGACCAGAACTGGTCTAATGATGCACTGCTTCCGGTCCAAGGGACAAATTCGCATGCGGAGCGTCACAAAAAGCGCGTAACGACTACAGGTGCCTTGCAAATCTGGTTTGGAGCTATTAGGAAAACGGGGATGTAATCCCTGCAGTATGGTACTCCAGCTGCAAACGGGTCCGTTCCGCAGCCCTTCTGAAGACTTGGGTCCCGCGCATATTGGCAGCAAGAAGAGAAATCGGCCGACAGGACGGGTCCATGCCGGCGTTCCAAACGACGTTTGCAACAGGGCTGAACCAGGCTGGCTCGTTCCCGGCTCATCTATTACCGGACAGTCTGGCACCAGGGGCTTGTGAAGTGCACTCGATGGCGATTAGCGCTCTGAACAGTTGCTGACAGCTCACTGCCATTTGCATTGATGCATTGCATTGCTCATTGCATTGATGCCGCCAAAGCTTCCGCTGTGGCATACCGCGCGTAAGCGCGCGCTGGTAGCTGTCCCGGTCGAAATGGTAGCAAGGTCACACTCGACTGACTATGCATTGAGAACCCAAGGTATTGGGTTCTTGGAGCAATGGACGCGATATATTGTTTCATGAATTGATGGTGTTTTTATCTGTGCGAGGAGGAAGTCACCTTAAGCTCTTTTTACGTACATTTTTATCTCAATAGTTGGCCAATAAGTGATGAAAGGTTACCTCGGTCCCTGCTAACCAGATGATTCACGGTATATGATCTACCTGGTGGTGACAACAGAACCTGCGGCTATAGCTGCGGGACCCAAGGCCAATGTGAATACAGGACTGGTGAACGTGTGCTTGTTTGAAGCACGTTTCAAACATACCAATCGAAAAGTGAAGTACTACTGACATTTCCCTTTCTTGGACGTGTCGTGGTTTTGACCCCAATGGTATTCTTGCAAGCTGGCACCACCCACGACATCCGTCACTTGGTGGCGCGTATCTATCATAACTATGGGCAAGTTGTCCCCACCTCTTACCATGCCTTCATGCCGGGCGCACTGCCTCATTCCCGTGCCACGAGCGGCTCACGTGCCGCGGTCTCCTTGGGCCCCCGGAGGTCGGCCGTTTATAAAGCTCTGTTCCGCGGCATCCTCTCGTCGCTGTCGGCCGTCGTTTATCGGTACCATCTCCATGTCGGGCCGGTGCGGGCACCAGTGGGGAGGACAGGTCGGTCGCAGCGTCTCACGCCCCTCTGCACCGCCCAGGGGACGCGGGACAGCGGGTCCAAGCTCGCGGGTCGGCACCGTGTGGATGTGAGCAGAACGGTGCCGGCCGGCCAGCCTCGATAGCACACCTAGACCGAAGAAGTGCTTGGCACGATGCTCCAGGGCGCCGTTTTTGCGGGCACGGGCCGCCCGCCGGTTATCCGATGTATCATGTCGTTATCTAGTCCCATCCCGCCCTGTCGCCAGTAAAACCCAGGCTGCCTCCGCAAAAGGCCCTCTGACATCGACGACGGTGACCAGCACTTTTCTGGCGGTGGCTAGCACGCATCGCGGCGGGCCGATCCAGCCGTGTCCGTCGTGCGTCACCAACGCGCGCTCCGAGCAAAGCGGGCCGCTGATCTTGCTCCGACGATGCCTCAGGAGCCGGCGCCCGACTGGTGCCAGCGACTCGTCACCAATGTGGGCCGTTGATCGTGCTCCGACGATGCCTGACGCGCTTCCGCAGCCCAATGGGCCGTTGATCGTGCTCCGACGATGCCTCAGGAGCCGGCGCCCGACTGGTGCCAGCGACTCGTCACCAATGTTGCGACGAGCAAGCGAACCGGTAGATCGCGTCGATTAGGGGTGAGGGCCAGCTGTGGAGTATTAAGGTCTGTCGCCAAGTGTCGACCGGGCTCTTGGCCTTGTTCACCCGCCGGCACGGGAACCTGCCCCACTGGCGCCGAGCCGATCCCGCGGGCTGGGCATCCGGCCGGCGAGCTTGTCCCCGGAGCGCCTGACTGACACCGGCACACCGCCTGACACTGCAGCGTCTGACTGACACCGGCACGCCGTCTGACACCGCAGCTTTTGACAGACACTTGCACGTCGCCTGATACTGCAGGGCCCGATTGACACCGGCACGCCGCCTGACGCTGCAGCGTCTGACTGACACCGGCACATCGCCTGATACTGCAGCGCCCGACTGACACTGGCACGCTGCCTGACACTGCAGCGCCCGACTGACACCGGCACGGCGCCAGACACTGCGAAGTCTGACTGACACCGTGCGGTGAGACGACCTCACAGAACACGAGTGACGCGATGAGCAAGGAACATGACACTCACATAGCGTGGAGCTTCGATCCTACGCAGCCCGTAAAGACTGGCATATAAACTGCCGGCACAATGGGCCGGACACTTATTCTTCAGTCCCATCCTCAGCCACGGGAGCTTCATTCCCGGAGGACTCCAGCCCCCCCCCCCCCCCAACTTTGAGACGAATGGTTGTCGTATTCGGGGAGAAGTCTGTTTTAGTATTTTGTGGCAGGTTTAGCCATTTTCCCTACTTATCCTTTGCGCCCCTGCCACCAGTGCATGAACATCTCACCATTCGCCGTAGCGCGACGATCAAACGCTATTAAAACCAAACGACCCATAAACGGTGCCGCACTCCAAGCCAAAACTTAGAGGCGCTTCGACATCATCGATTTACAACGCATGGAGCACTGTCCCAATGCCAGCCTCAAACACAAACAGCGTGAGCCATAACCTGGCGCGACAGGTGATGTCACGAGCACCACAGGTGTGGCGCCGGCCATTTTTTCGTGCACCTGGAGTAGACGGCTGCTTAAAAGGCTTCAGACGGAGAGCAGCTGCCCAACACAGCGCTGCTGCTCCTGAGGACTGCTCCCGACTGAGCTGACTGACGACTGGGGTCCCTGGGTTTGGACTGGGGTCCCTGGACTGGGGACTGGGTTTGGGTGAGCCGCGTGCTAGCTCACTGGATCTTATGGCCACTGAAGGTCAGGGCCCTCGAAGGTCATGGCTGTCGAAGGGCATGCTAGCTCGCGGGGTCATCATTTGTCGCTGTCATGGAGCGAGAGCAGGGGTCGGGTTAGGCTGGACTGAGAGCAGGCGTCGGATCAGGCCGGACTGAGAGTAGATGTCGGGTCAGGCCGAATTGAGAGTTGATGTCGGGTCAGGCTGAGCTGAAAGGTATGACGTCGGGTTAGGCTGGACTGAGAGCAGGCGTCGGATCAGGCCGGACTGAGAGTAGATGTCGGGTCAGGCCAAACTGAGAGTTGATGTCGGGTCAGGTTGAGCTGAAAGGTATGACGTCGGGTTAGGCTGGACTGAGAGCAGGCGTCGGATCAGGCCGGACTGAGAGTAGATGTCCGGTCAGGCCGAATTGAGAGTAGATGTCGGGTCAGGCTGGACTGAGAGTAGATGTCGGGTCAGGCTGAGCTGAAAGGTATGACGTCGGGTTAGGCTGGACTGAGAGCAGGCGTCGGATCAGGCTGGACTGAGAGTAGATGTCGGGTCAGGCTGGACTGAGAGTAGATGTCGGGTCAGGTTGAACTGAAAGGTATGACGTCGGGTTAGGCTGGACTGAGAGTAGATGTCGGGTCAGGTTGAACTGAAAGGTATGACGTCGGGTTAGGCTGGACTGAGAGCAGGCGTCGGATCAGGCTGGACTGACAGCAGATGTCGGGTCAGGCCGAACTGAGAGCAGGCGTCGGATCAGGCTGGCCTGAGAGTAGATGTCGCGTCAGGCTGAACTGAAAGGTATGACGTTGGGTCAGGTTGATGCGCCTGGTCATTGAGGATATCGACGTGAAACTCCTGCAGGCACGGGAGTTGCACGACTTCTCCGAGTCAGAAGTGTTTCGTAATGGTTTGGGGGCCAAGCTGACTCAGCAGTGTGCCCTGCTGATCGCTGTGATGTCAGGGAGGAGGGGGTGTTGAGCGTCCGCTGCGCTGCCGGTGCCATATGACACATCAGCCACCTGAAGTGCCCACGTGCACACGTTGTTATCGTACTCGATGCCAGTGACCTGTCAACCCAATGAGTGAGCGAGTCGATCGCGACTGTCACATGGCGTAACCGTTTGGCGGTCAGCCGAGCGCGCCGGAAACTTCCATTAGGCGCGAGGGCACGCACCGGCGCGCCACCACCATAAACACCTGACGATTAGCGGAGCGAGCCGAAAAAAACCTGTCTTCTGGCACGCGGCTCTGTGCGTTGGGGGGGGGGGGGGTAATGCCACGTCACGTGTCAGTGTTGCGCGCGTTGTGCCGGGAGCTTGAGTGTCAGGCTGTCCGAGCTGCGTAAGATCAGAGTTCCACGTTGTGTCAGGTGTCATGGACTCTGCGCGTCCCGTCGCTCGGGCCATGCTAGGCAGGACGTCGCACGGCCCACCTGCTGCCAGGTCAGGTGTCGAGCCAGTGACAGAGCACTCTGAGACTTACACCGAGATCCAGCCCAGTGGCAGAGCACTCTGACACCTAGACCGGGATCCAGCCCAGTGGCAGAGCACTCTGAGACCTAGACCGGGATCCAGCCCAGTGGCAGAGCACTCTGAAACCTAGACCGGAATCCAGTCCAGTGGCAAAGCACTCTGAGACCTAGACCGGGATCCAGCCCAGTGGCAGAGCACTATGAGACCTAGACCGGGATCTAGCCCAGCGGCAGAGCACTCTGAGACCTAGACCGGGATCCAGCCCAGTGGCAGAGCACTCTGAGACCTAGACCGGCATTCAGCCTAGTGTCCACGTGTAGACTCGCCGGCCCTGCCGCCATTACTGGCGAGGCGAGGAACGTGTTGACGGCGTCGTGATGGCACGTCGGCATCGGCTGCTGCTTGTGCACGCGCGCGTGCGGTTACCGGTCTGGGCCCGTGTTTACGGGGCACGCTCGGCCTGTGTCTTTCCACCGTCTCACGTGCTGAGTGTGGGCGGAGTGAGCCCAGTGAGGAAGGTGAGGTGAGACCTCGGTGACCTTGGCGAGGAAGTTCCAGGAGCTCGGGCCTGTTGGTGACGCTTGCGGCGGCACTCCGCCTGCCACGCTTTGCTGCGGTCCAAAGCCGTAAGCGTCATTACACTGGTCCAACAGCTCGGCTGCATTCACCTGCTGCAGCGGAGGGGTGTCAATGGCACCACGAGGTGGTCGGCCTTGATGGGGTCCGTCCAGCGCGTCCTCGTCACTTTGCCTCGTCGGATGCGTCCGCTGACCGCAGGGTGGGCTTCCGGGAGCGGGAGCTGGAGCGCAGGTGAGGAATTCCCTGCTGCTCCCTCACACATGTTGACATACCTGAGCTAGTGTTTGGCATCGCGGCGCCACCGATTGTCTTGTGACGTGCGCCGAACTTCTCGGTACGGGAATTGCGTATATCATGGGGTTCCGGAGTATGAGTTGTGAACCGCGAATGCGCTGTTAGATAACGAGAGGTTTTGTCGGCCGTGCTTGCTCATTCGTCGTCGTCCTGCGGCAGGCCACTCAGAATTGTTCCGATTACGATAAAGATGCGAGTCGGCCGGGGTATTCCGCTCTTTGGAAAGATAACGGTTGCCCCTAAAGAAGCTTATCTCGCGGTGAAGCATCAGCTGTGCATGAGCGCGAATGAAAGATTTTTGCCGATTATCCTCAATAAGAGCCCACAGAGTGCATCATCCCAGCCTCCAATAGCTGGCCGAGGCTCGAGTCAACAAGATAGGCCACGACGTCCGTGGGCTCAACAGCGGCCGCGAGCGGATAGGTGGTCTCCCAAACCAGCCTGACTGCATTGTTGCGATCGGTTTTGATCTTCTCGTGGGATCCCGTGAGGCTGGCGGCCGCGACTTCTCTGGACGCGGGTGGAAGAACAGCGGTCTATAGCGCCCTCTTTATGACGGCCCCAGGCAGCCGTGGCGATACGCCATCAGCCGCCGCACCTATCTCGAAAGCTGCTTGAACAGCTCACAGCAGTTACGACCACGGCGGGTTCGGCTGTGATAGGATACATCCGAACAGCATCATATACAACGGATTATCTGAGAAGTCTTCGTTGCGTTTCACTGTAAAGAGCACACCTCAGTCATCGTGGTGTTGATCTTTACCAGAAACACATCAGGAGCACCGCACAGAGCTTATTCGCCAAATAGGGTACTTAAATGCAGTGCACTGCATGACACGTCAACGCCATGGATGTGCTCTGAAGCTGGACAGGCACTTTGTGCGCCACTTTGAGGAAGGTAGATAGAGATACAATTGCGCTGTCGCGTTTGGTGCCGCCGCGTTATGGGGGTTTGCTTGCCAGCCCGATTTCTATTTTGTTTTGTTAGTAATTGGGCTCATACTGCTTTTGGTAACTGCGTCTACTCGGATGATGGGCGTTGATAACGATGGTAACCACTCAGACGTTGGGCATGGCGTTGCATGCCTTGACGTCCGTTTATCCGAATGTGCTCTTTTCTCAGTGTTCGGTGTATCAGAAGCCGACGCTAATTCTGATCCTTAAAAGGCGCCCGTCTGTCCGGCAGCTGGCGTGGACTTTATGAAAGTAAAGGGAGGGGAAGTAAGTACGAGCAGCTCCTGCGATGACCGAGAGAGATTAAGGCTGCACCCCTAGCGTGGCGAATACCTCGTGGCATGCAGCGTAGTTCCGTGAAACCTCCTGCGAGGGCGACTGCTCGCGTAATCCCGGAGTAGGATGCATAGGAACCGTCATCCGATGTCCGGGAGCACCAGTGCCCCAGTGAACCCGTCGCCGCAGTGCGGCGGATCCTGTCGACAGGCGCGGTGGGTCCCATAGATGGCAGGGCGAGAGGCGCTGGCCCGGGTCCCGAGCCTCGAGCGTGACGGGCCCCGGGCTCCTGCTCCGGGCTCCCGGGCCCCTGCACGCCGGGGCCTGGGTCCTCGGACCTCCTGCGGGACTCCGTGTACCTGGCGACTCCTCCAGCGCGTTGCGGCTGATGATGAAAAATGACGCGCCCTTTAATCCGACTGCGATCGGCCGCAGATAGCGGCGGTCGCTGATCAGCTGGCCGGCCGCTGCCGCCGCCGCCGCCGCCACCGCGCGGCACCCCCGCCGGCCGTAAACAGAGGGCGACACGCGCGCTCCGGCCGCCGCGCCGCGCCGCGCCGCCGCCGCCGCAGTCGCCGCCGGAGCCGGCCCGCGCGCGCACGCCCCGATATGTCTCCGGTGATGTGCGCCGCGCCAGGCGTGCAGGTCAAGCCAGCGTTCACGGCGGCGCCGGCGCCGCTGGTCGGCAAGCTGGTGCAGCGCGGCTCGCGCGTCTTCAGTCAGCTGCCGGCGGCGCGCGGCGCGCCCGGCGAGGCGCGTCCCGCCAAGCGTATCAAGATCATCATCCGCTCGCAGGGCGGTCCGCGCGCCAAGGCGGCGCTGCGACAGGTCCTGAGCGCCAACGAGCCGCTGCGCCGTCTGCAGCGGCTCGGCGTGTACCGGTGCCTGAGCGGGCCGGCAGCACGGCCTCTCAGCGCCCCTTCCAGTCCTGTCAGCGGCGACGAGAGCTCGCTCGCCGACAGCGAGGAGGCCTGCAGCCCCGGCTCGACCGGCGCCACCAACACCGACATGCTCGATGACATGCTGCCGGTAAGTGCCGGCGGTGGCGGCGGTGGCGATCTGGCGGAGGGACGGCGAGCGTGCGGTGCGTCGGCGAAGCAGGGCACTGAGTTCCGGAGAGCCGGAGATCCTGCGGCAGCCCGGTCCGCAGACCCGCGGGTGTTTCATCTGGCCGCAGCGCCACCGGTGATCGCTGACTCAACGCTTTGAGCTGAGGTGGAGCTGTGATCATACCGATTTCGACTGAAGTAGGATGTGACCGGCGCATCCTTCCTAGTGGCAGTAGGATAGCATCCCTACTATATTTTACCTCAGGTGGAGCCCTGGCCATGCTCCTATTTTTATGGCCATCACCCAGCACCCGTTTGCTAGATGCTTATCCGTAAACCTGTTCCCTCTCTGGAGTAAACTCTTGGCCGTGTTATGCCCAGCCGAGATCGATGGCATCCCCTACTGAGATGAACCTTTTACCCCAACATCCCCACTTGAGATGGACCTTGGACTCTGCCATCCCCAACTGAGCCCTTACCCCGCCATCCCAAGCTGGAATGAACCCACAACCCCGTTGTACCCAGCTGTTGTGGACGTTTGACCTTACCATACCCAGCTGGGGGGGGGGGGGGGACGCTTGTCCCCGCTGTCTTCAGCTAAGATGACGTTTACCCCTGCTGTCCCAGCTGAGGCGATGCTTGTCCCTGCTGTCTCCAGCTGAGGGAACGCTTACCCCTGCTGTGCCCAGCTGAGGGGACGCTTGTCTCTGCTGTCTCCAGCTGAGGGAACACTTACCCCTGCTGTCCCCAGCTGAGGGACGCTTGTCTCTGCTGTCCCCAACTGAGGGGACGCTTGTCTCTGCTGTCTCCAGCTGAGCGGGACCCTTGCCCTTCACACCCTCATGAAATGGGCCTTTAACTCTATCGTCCCGGCCCATGCCGGCGACATGCCGTGCGTCCCGTCACGTGGCTCAAGTGCAGGGACCGTGTGCCCGTGGTAATAAACGTCGGCGCCAGGTGGCTGTCTCCTCGCGCGTGGCCACCCCGCCGCCCGGGCCGCCACCTGAAGCGGCCGTCTGGCGGCTAGCGCTGCATGGGGGCGCCGCTTAGTGACTGCGTTCGGTAATCTAAACTATGCAAAGCATTGGCGCGTGTCTGGCGCGCCGGGCGGGCGAGGAGCACACCGCCGTCACTAGCCGGCCCCGCCGCCGTCCTTGGCTGCCCCTGCAGCCACACTGGATCTGTTTAGGCGGCGCTGGCCGGTCATGGTCTCCGGAGCTGAGCTCGAGGAAGCTGGGCAGGCTGTTTGCGTGTTATCTGAAGTCGCTGGCCGCCCGCCGCTGACTCCTGCCTGCTGCAACAGATAAGGCCAGTGATTTGGGCGGCTCTCTAGCGACTCGTGAATTGCTGATGGAAATTGCCGCGGATTTGCTAAGGGCGGCGATAGTTTTGGCCTAGCGAGAAGACAGGTTCACCGTGAGATGGCGGGCCATCAGCACGTCAGCGCCCATGACATGACACGGTGAAATTTGTCTCAATACCGCGAGCAGAATGCACGAGCCTTGTGTGAATCGCGAACAGTTCGGTATCACCAAATGTACAATGGTGATAGGTCTTCAGGTACTATGCTGTTACACGAAGTGATATCAGCGGCTAAAACAGCCGACATGCAGTTCAACAGCTTGGTGACTGTTACTGCAGAGCGTTTTCACAAGCTTCGGTTCTGGCTGAGGCGGCTGGCTTCAGGCGGCTCAGTCGGCGTAATTGTAGTCGCTGCGCGGGTGTTCCCCGATATATACCTGCCGCTTACGAGTTTATCACGTGACCTGATTACGAGTTTACGATCTGATAGGGTGTTATTTTGGGATGCAAAGGGCGCCGTCCTGGGCTAATACAGGTGCAGCTCGTAGCTGCGCGTATGACACGTTGTCGCCAATAAGCTGACCAGCCGCGTGATGCCGCGAAGCGCCGTTCATTGATCACAAGACAGAGCTGGGTTTTTGTGCGCGCGGCTTGTTGGTGGGGCCTGTTATGCAACCCTCGGCCGGGGTATACTCCGCGGCGTGCACGCGGCTGGCGGGGCCCGACCCGGCTGGGCGGGCGGCCACCGAGCGGGCGGCAGAGGTAGCTCTGTTGGCTCAGGCTGTCTCAATATTGTTGTTTTGACGCCCACTCCGTGCTTTTTCTGTGTTTCTTTATTCGGTTTCGTTCATGCTCCGGTCTGTCCCATGTCGTCTCCCACCAGCACACTGTTCCTTCGTGCACAGTCCGTCCGAGTTGTGCGTAGTGCGTGCGCTCTCGATCAGCGTTCCGCGATGGCCATGCCCGCTGGACGTGCTCGCTTGTCAGCGGCCTTTCCGGCCACGTCGGGTGGGGCCGGCGCTCCGGGCACGCGGCTGACGCGGTTGGTACCGATACACGCTCCCGCAGCACGGGCCTGCGTTTGAGCGCGTTGCGTTTCCCTTCCCCTCTCATGGCTCGACATATATAAATAAATAAATAAATAAATATATATATATATATATATATATATATATATATATATATATATATATATATATATATATGTATATATATATATATATATATATATATGTATATATATATATATGCATGTATGTATGCATGTATTTATTTATATATCCCGCAATGTTTGGCAACAAACAAATATCACAACCATTACTAACGTTGGTCGATATGTTATATTTCGTCCGTTGTCGATCACCCACTAAATTGAAACAGGCCGGGTAAGATGGTTGGGCCCACTAAAAAAAAAAAACACTTTTTAGCCACATTGGTAACATATATTCCGTATTATCCATTACCATTTTCCCATTGATTCACATGATATGACGTAATTGTACGCCTGTCAAGCGGTCATTCCTCTCACTGTAATCAGTGTGCCAAGCTCTGACTTAAGCACGGCGCCCATTAACAGCTTGGTGGTACTTTGAAACATGACAGCAAATATTTAACAAAGCAGTACTCTCCAATGTGGCATGGTTGGCGACCACAATGTTACGACAAGGTGAGGCTGTAAAATGATTCAGGTATGGTAATACATCAGCTATTCTGCATACACCAGGCCGCGCAAATTACGCACCCGATTAAAACGTTTGCGATGTTCTTGAAATTAGCAAATGCGCAGACCTTGTTTATCACGTCTCAGTCTGTTAAGTACGCAATGACAGTGCCACGCCAACATTCGTTGGAATATCAATCATTCCCACTCGTCCGAAAAGCCAGCTCAGCTCCAACTTCATCGCGGTGTAACTCGGCCTTGTCTTTTCTTGCCGCACAACAGAAACAAAATGCATTCCACTGTCGCGTCCACATTGAACGCGATCAGCCCGGTGAGAATCCTCAATAACAATCTGGGCGAAGAATTCGTTGCAGTTTAATTGCCCAGGTGTGGACAGGTGGGATCATTGATCGACGCACGCTGCGCGGCTTGAGGCGGAGGAGAAAGGGTCAGACTTTGCGTCCCCGTCTTGACTTCGTTCAGAGAAGTGGAGACATCTTTATTGCAGGGAGTTGCGGCACAAACCAGTTTTCGGAGATTCAGCCTGGAGCGTGCCCGTCTGCGTGGCTTATCGGCGCTGGAGTGGTGACACTTAGTGGGAATTTTCGGAGATCGTGAGCGGGGACCAATCCGGTTTCATTGGGTCGGAATGTCTCTCTGATCGTAAGAATCTAGCACTCTGTCTGGGAAAGGAACGGCCGGCATCGAGACCACCCGTGCTGGAGATAAATCATGCAGATACACACTTACGTGTGCATGGGTCTATCATGCGCGTTGTTCGCTTGCACTTCGACCGATATCAAAACTGAGTACGACGATCTTTTTGCCGGTGATGACCGAATTGCCACGGCGTGGTAGCCTGTCCAGAACTGCAGACACTCTCATGGTGCCTGCTCCTGGCAGTCTTCTCACACCGAACACAATGGAATGTGTCCGGATTCTGATCTCTCTCCGAAGACTTTAATCGGCGTAATGTTATACATGAACTCCCATAACAAAGGAGGAAATGTCTTTTTGGCTGTTTATATCTACTTGAAAGGAATGGAAAGCCGCTGGAATAATCTGAAAAGCTGTTCTTCGGTTCAGCCTGGGAGAACTCACATGAAACGCACGATGTTCGTGGACAAGATAATGCAATAGCGTATTACCGATTTGTCCTCCAGGTATAATCGTATTTGTGTGTTACTGATTTTTCCCTCAGATATAGTCCAGTTTGTGGACTTCTGATTTATCCCTCAAGATCAAATATAGCTCGGAATGTTGCTGTGAATAACGTATCGCCGTCCTTCCGTGTCGCCATCGCCGATGACGTCATAAACAGAATCAACTAAAAACAAAATCGACTTAAGACTTGAGCTTTTAATGCCGGGAGTAGTTTAAGGGCGATTTGGAGCTCAATACAGATGTATTCTTCTAGATCTCTCAGTGCATTGCAAGTTATTGACTCGGTTGAAACCCCTATTTAAAAGTGAGCTTTCCCTTCGAGACTCAATTTTCAAGCTGTGCTAGACTGTGCCATGTCTGTGTCTTTATGCCTGTGCCTTTCTGCGTCTGTATGTCTGTGCCTTTCTGCGTCTTTAGGTCTGCGCTTTTCTGCGTCTGACGTCTGAATGTTAGGAGAAAAGAAGGTCTCCAGGCATCCCGAGAAAATAAACCACCATTTGAAGCATATTTATCCACGACCGCATTGCCGTGTGATTTTATATTGCTGTGACAAGACGAAATAAGACAACATTTTGGGACAGATCCCCAGCAGCAGAGCTCCGTTCGGGTTACTTGCCTGACCTGCCAGTCGATGCGTGATGCTTCGGACAGCTCGCAGTGCATGCACGCTGCGTCCGGTTCCCAGGCGTGCAGACCTGCCGCAATCGTGCGTAAACACCACGGCTAGGCTGCGAGGAGCCGTTACCGTGAGATCTCGCTGGCTCAGACAAATGTCTTGGGTTGAAGGCCCGCCGCCGCCAGCCCAGCCGCAGGGGACCGTGGCAATGGAGACCTGCAACGGAGTGTCGGGTGTGTGCTGACGAGAGTCCGTCATGGGCGAGCGGGAGCTGTTCGTCGGCTGACGCGGTTTCTCCCCGTCGGACAGTGGCGCTCAGTGGCCGGCCGGACCGCCCAACGGCGCCCGACGCGGCATCAAACAGCCGGCTTTGCTGATGGGGCACAGCTGCATGAGATGCCAAGCATTCTGGCAAGCTGCGCACGTGCTCATGCCTCCAGAGGGTTGAGTCTGACCGCGTAAGATTGAAGGGCCATGCTTATTCGTAAGGCAGCTTGAGCTGCCGATCAGCCGCGCGCGGCCTGTCTGCTCTCCATGCCGGCTGCTGCATGTTACGCACAATCACACAATGGTCAACACGCCGACCCACTTCATTCGGTCTTTGGTTTGTCTTTTACCCGTCTTCTCGTCATTCACCATTCGGTCCAGCGCGCTGAATAGCAGCATGTTTGGTGCTCCTACTGCGGCCTGCTGGCTACGTGCTGTTGCAATCTGGTGAGAGTTAATAAGCGGGCTCTCGGGCGTCATTCGTCCGCTTGATGCGACATGGTTTGGTGATTATGCCGCTTATGGCGTTCACGGCGTCTTTAATTCCGTGTGTTGCGCTTGCACTTCCGAGGTTGCACTTTTCGTCGCCGGGTTTTCACAGAACGTTAGTATCAGTCACTTGTGACGTCTATT
This sequence comes from Pollicipes pollicipes, assembly GCF_011947565.3. Taxonomy (NCBI): domain Eukaryota; kingdom Metazoa; phylum Arthropoda; class Thecostraca; order Pollicipedomorpha; family Pollicipedidae; genus Pollicipes; species Pollicipes pollicipes. The sequence continues at coordinate 34,021,978 of NW_023596921.1, forward strand.
TGTCTGCACCCCGAATAAATACACGGGCTAGAAATATTATTAAAATTCTCGATTCCGTAGCGTCATCGCCTTGTGGGCTATGCCTGATGACGATGAGAAAGACATCATTGTCTTTGCCGACGGAAGTAGATATGAAGTTACTTGCGAACTTTTACTTTGTCTGACGTACTGCAAAGACCATAGATTTTCGCCCCCCCAAAAAATAAGAGGTCGCTAACACATTTGAAAAAGAGCCTTTTTAGATGACCTCTCATCGTAGCTGCGTCAGTGCCGAAAACAATCCCCCTGAGCGTCTTTCACGGATAAGTTTCCGGGCGCGGCCTTACTTATGCGAACCCGCTTAAACGTTTGTCTACGCTGCAAAGCAAAGCTTGTCATCTGCCGGACGCCCGCAACTCGGCGCCGGGCATTCGTCTCCCGCATCATCAGCTCGATTGTGACGATAGCGGCGCGCATTTGCAACGCCGGCGTTCGCGGCGCACCGTTACCGCCGCGGTGCATAAGTTGGAGGCCAGGCGGCGGCCGCCGCCGCTGTCTCGTCGATCGCATCGTTCACCGAAGCTGCAGGCCGATGACACAATCTGCCGATCGTGTCCCGGTGCCCGCGGTCCTCACGGGCCCTCCCGGTCCGCCGGCCGTCCGCCTGGTAACGGACCGCGGCGGTGGCGGCCGTGGTCAGTACGCGCCGGGCCGGCCACAAATTGTCGTATGCATTGGCAGCGATGGCATATCGCCGCCCGAGAGAGCGGTCGGGTTCGACTCGCTGTGGGTAACGGGACCGGAGGCGCCAGAGGACGGTTACGTGACCCTCGGACAGCGAAAGTTGGGGGGGGGGGGGGGGGGCAGTTAGCGAGGGCGACGGACTTGAGGAATATGCCGATCGCTTGCGTCACAGCACCTGCAAGTCAGGAATGCAGAATAGCTGTTTCCGCAATGGAAAACCGATATAGAAGTACATGCATCCATCTGTTTGCTCGTCGGGTATTAATGTAACCCGAGAGCTATCAATCCGGGAAGTGATCACATCCGTTGAGCAACACTTGATACCCACTGGACGTACCTGAGGGCCCACGGTACACTTTGGGCTTCGAACTGCTGATCGCCCACCACAGCTGCGAATGGTGCGACCCCAAACCTTACCCAACAGGCGCGTTCTGGCCTTGGATTGGGCCCACGGTCAGGTCGACCCGGCACGTCCCTCATCTGACCAAGCTGCGAAGGGACCGGCTCCCCTTGTTTACCACGGCCCTGCCAGGTGTCGGTCCGGCTGGCGGCCGCGGCGCCCCCTGGCGTCGCCCGGTCCGGTCCAGCTCGGTCCGGCGCGTGCCCAGCCCACTCCAGCCCCGTCCTCCGGCGTCCGTGGCTCGGGTCCCGACAGAGGAAGGTGCGCCACCACCGGACGATGTTTGCCTCGTCGCCGCCAAAGGGTGGAGCGCCCCCCCCCCCCCCCCCCCGTCCCCTGACTCGTCCCCCGCCGCGCGGGGCGGGCTCAGTCGCCATGTGGCCGGCGCCACCAGGCCAGGCGCCGCGACAGCACTGGCCGACCCCGGCCACGCAGCCGACAGCGTCCGGTCAGGCGGTGCCGACAGGGCTCTCGTCAGCGTGACCTGGCGCTGGCGGCTGGAGCCGAGCGGCCGGGACGGCTCTCCGGAGCCAGACTCGGCCGCCAGGGCACCGACAGGATGAGGGGATGTATACGACCGGGGGAGGGTCGGCTGAGTGTCAGATCACTGGACTGTCGGCGTCTGGGCGGCGTGCCCGACCGGAAGCGATGGTCTCTGGCGCCGCCGCGGGACTGGTGGGTGACGCTCGGCGGGAGAGAGAGAGAGAGAGAGCGAGAGAGAGAGAGAGAGAGAGAGAGAGAGAGAGAGAGAGAGAGAGAGAGAGAGAGAGAGAGAGAGAGAGAGAGAGAGAGAGAGAGAGAGAGAGAGAGAGAGTAGAAGCTATGCAGAGAGACCACCTGGGTCACGTCTAAAATCCACGTGGCCCTAACCGTTATGTACCCTTCAGACAGCGAGATGACTCTGAATTCGAACTGTTTGTACCCATGGTCTTGACCTACCTCAGCCTGTCGACGCATTGTCATCGGACGTCTGCGCGGCGGTAACGGAGTGTCGGGAGTCTTCAGCAGTCATTCACACGACCCCGGCTTGTCCGCTGCCGATGTTTTGGCGCTGAACGCCGCCTGGCTCTATCGAGGAGCACACTCGCATGCCCGGCGGGCCCTGGCCGCAAGCTGACTCATCGAGGGAAGCGGCGGCAGCGTGGTTTCCTCACCGTCCCCGTCTTTGTCGGCGGTTTTTGCCAGCACGCGCTCATTGATAGCGGCGGGGCTGTGGCCGCCACATCATTGGGAGACTGCGGTACGGGCGGCCGGCGGGGAAAGGCGGGACGGGCTGGCGGGCGCCGACCATGGAGATGAGAAAGAGCGAGAGAAGGGCTGAGCTGTTCAGTGGCGTTATGTAATTATGGACGCGTCCAACTTTCAAGCAGTCGGCTAATTTACAGCGCATTTTGAACCAAATATGTTGTGACAGACTGCACCACCTACTTGGCACATTGAGTTCACTGCACAGGCCTTATCATGACCCGATGGAAAAAGCAGCTGCGTTACCCTTGCGATGGCCGTGAGACCCGACTTCACTACGTGGCTAAGCTCTTTGCAGTGAGCTGTAGCGAGTCTCAGGTACGCACTAGGACTACTGCTGCTTGATTTGCATCGTCGAAGGCTGGCCTGCGGCGACTGGAGGACGTGGCAGCACCTTAGCACATGTCGTCCGTATTGTCTAGTCGGGTCGCGTAGTTCCGGCACCCATTCAGGGCACCACGTCGCATATAAGTGAGGCCAACTGGCAAAAACTACGCCATTCTCTGGTGACGGGTCCGTGACCTTTATTGCCTCCCAGCTCCTGTATCTTCATTGTGAAGCACCTGAGGCGGAATCGCAGCCCGGGCGGGCCGGTTACTCTGGCGTATGGCGCCGCCGAGCCGCCGGTCGCGGGCGCCTGAGTGTCGGTATGACCAGGTCGCCAGGTCGCGGTAGTATGACCGGGCGCATCATGGTCCCTTTTGTTCTGGACTCCTCAGCGGCCCGTCATCAGCTGGAGTCGGTACACCCCCTCGGGTATAGTGCAACTGCGCGTTGTCTAAATACTTAGGGTACATGCACATGTGTAGCACACACACACAAACACATACGCACATATACACACTCACGCACGCACACACACACACACACACACACACACACACGCACTCACGCACACCGCACACACACACACATGCACGCACACGCACACGCACGCATGCACGCACGCACGCACGCGCCAGCTGTCGGGAATTGGCGTGTCAAGCTGTTCTCGGGGAGCAAGCCCGTGAGACGACTCGCATTGATAGTCGACCCCAGCCGGGCGATATGGTAGACCTGTTGGCTGGCATGTCCCCAGCTCGCCGCGTGCGACCGTGACCTAGGCCTGCGAGATAATGGCCAGCTGGCAGGTTTTTCGGCAGCACATGCTCAGTTTAATTGGTGCTCGCCAACGATATCGATCAGCCTGCCCGGCCTGCCGAGCAGCAGCGCTGCTGTGACACGGGACTGCGGAGGCGCCGGCGAAGCGCGGGCTGGGCTCGTCGCGCAGCTCGGACGTTTGGCGTTGGCGGCGCTCGGCTCCTCCAGCTGTGCGCACCGAGTGTGCCCCGGTCATTATCGTCGCGGTCGCCCGCACCGGGAGCAGCGGCGGAAATCCACGCGCATTCGGAATTTTGGGAGCCTTGACCGCGAATGGTCACGCAGCCGTCGAGCGGTGGATGCGTGGGTGACTGGTGGACGATGGTCAAGTGGGGCTTAGCTGGAAGAGTGCGAGCCTGCCTTCGTGGGGCGGGCGACTGGTGGCTCTCGCTGCTCTGGCGATCACGCTGTTTGTGCGTGCCGCTGTCTCTGCGCTGCAGACCGCGACACGCGCCTACCCCGTCAGCGCCGAGTCGGCCGATCAACCTCCAACACACAGGGAGTCGATGTTGATTCAATTGATGCCGATGTCAACGATGTACGTGCATCACAGCGCCGACCTCAGCAGACGCATGCTGCCGCCACTCGGATGGTAGCCGGCAAAACGTCTCCGGCACGTCCCACCCGTCAGCTCTTCACACCTCGAGGCACAGCTCTTCACACCTGGAGGCCCCGTGACTGACATCTGTGACTGACCGTCTGAGTCCGCCGGTCCATTTTCGCCGCGGTTTCGTCCTGTTGCGTGTGGATGCGGTCGGACAGCGCCACGGAGTCGCGATGTTTCGCAACTGGCCGACAGTTCCACACAGCTGAAAATCCCGGCGACAAGGGACGCTGCGCGCCCAGCTGCCAGCAGAATGTCGAGTGGGGTTTCTGCTCTGCGACGCGCTTAGAATGGGCGCGGGTGTGGTAACAGGTCTGTCCGCGCGGTAGCAGCCGCCCACTCTGGACCTCTTATTCCAGCCTGAGCGCCTTGTTGTGTAGAAAACAGATATGTGGCAGATGCATTTGTGAGCAGCCAAGCTTGAACATTCGTTCCTACGTAAGATTGACGATGTTTTTGTTCTCTGTTTCAGGTGGATGAACTGCTTGACAACATACTCAGTCTCCAGAGCGACCATGCCGACTCCGCGGGGAACGTGAGTTGTGTGAGCGTCAATTTTGGAAACTGACCACGGTGGTCTCCGTGTATTGCACTCAATGTACGCAATCATTGTACACGCAATGTACGCACTCAATGTACGCAATGTACGCAAGGTTTGGCGTAAAATGACAGCTATTCATAGTACCGTATCCGAAGTCTGTTCAAAAGTGTCATTTTAATGCTCCTGCAGGTTCGCTGAAAAACCGTGTCATTTCTATGCCTCAACTGGTAGCTGCAATGCGCACTTTTACTTCTGCCCGCGTGCCAAGCACATGTACCTCACCCCTTTCCCATGGACTCGTTCCATGCGTCAACCGTGCGGTTGTGATCGGAGAGCCAAGGGAGAGAGGTGCCAGTCGGACTCCTCAGACCGGTAGTTGGCTAGGACATGCGCCAATCATCTCACATCATTTCACTCTGTTTAGTTCCCCGTCCATGTAACCCGAGGCCGCACAGTGCAAAAAATGGTATCACGTTTGTTTAACGGTGTCATTTGTGAATGTTTCTCACCTGTGTCTACCTCGCGCGTTTGTGGTAGGGGATGGACATGATAAGGTTTCTAAAACGTGTATGTTGAACTGCATTGATTTTTAGCGACTTAAATTTCGTGAATAGCAGTGCAGGATTTACTGGATTTACAACGGGCCTGATTCTGTCGCGTTTGCCATTCAGTGTTCTTGCTACGAAGATCACTAGACGCACTGTTTAGACGACTTGTCACTGACCCCATTCTGACCGTACGCACCCGATTGTGACACAGTTGGCGCAGCTGACACAGCTGACATGGCTGGCTGAGTCTGACTGCGTGTTACAACGCAGCCATACAATAATTGGCGGGGTCTGCTAGGCGCACAAGCATGTGCGCAGCATTTAGAAGACCACAGTTCACATACAGATCCTCAGATTGATCCGTTACACACGGGCCTAGCTCCTCCTGGCAGTTCATTTGAAAAGCGCTTGCAGTTTTTTTATTCTTAGAATGGGTGGTTTATGCGTTTCAGATGGTCATGTCACAGGCTCATTGGTAGAGCTCATAGACGTCGCCTCGGCAGTAGACTTTCGCCGCTTGGAAAGGTTGTTACCAAATGTTTGTCGCAGTCTTATCATCTCCTCCCGAATTTTGACTCAGATTTGCGGGCGTCTTCCTGCACTAACCTCCTAATGCGTCAAAAACTGCTTAGACGACGCCCCTCAGGTACCCATTTACGGTAGACTGCGCAACACAAATACATACTGCGCAGAAATCCATGGAGCCGTGACTTGGCTTGACATGACAAATTCTCCTTGGGCCTCTGTAAGACACGCTGAGCCAATGGTGACGGCAGCGTTTGAGTTACGACGACGTTCCCACCGCCAAAGAAGCTACCTCCGCCCTCCCCCCCCCCCCTCCCCTCCATTTCCCGAGCGCCAGCGGAGATTACAGACCGCAGGGATGAGGTCCTTCGAAGACTGCGACTCTCGTCATGGATGTGAAGTAGACACGCGCCACACCGTCGGCTGTATGGTTTCGGTCCGCAGGCTGAAGCGAAGGCACTTGCGTTGTGACTCGTCCCTGCAGCTGGTCTGCCTCGGTGTAGTTGATCACGTCAGCAGTTTGACGAGAGTGCGTTGAGAGCGGATTCGGATGAACTGCGACCAAACCGTCCATTGCGTGGGATAGCCACAAATATTTTGTAGAACTGGTTTATCATTAGGGATATATTTTCCTCTCCAATGGGGGGTGAAGTTTCCCTCTTATTTTGAGAAAAAGTGGGTCAAATGTGGAGCAAACCCGTTGTTGGCACTATTGTGGAGCAGATTTTCTCATTCTGCACTGTTCAGCCCCCCTCCCCCCCCCCCTCTTCCCCCAACTGGTTTTGTGGAACGACTTCTTTGTGCGCCATAGTGTGGTCTCGCGTTTGTTAAATCGCGTTATTCCTAAATTAAAAGACGGCTTTTATTTTTCTGTCGCGATCCGATTTTTTACCACCCGAATTCACTCCTTGTTTTGCCATGAACGTTTTGACATGCTGGTGAAGAGTTGCCAATCCGTCCGTAATCTTTGGGAACTTCCCGTTTTCAGAACCTCTGCAGCGATTTCCAGTTTTGCTACTCACCCATTAGTTGTATGTGATTGTGTAAAACGTCAGAAAATGAAATAGGTCAAACGTTTGTTTCAACAATTCATACGCGTTTCTCTCCTGCGCTTCATGCCAACAGCAACGCAGGTCATATTTCATATTTGAGAACCAAATCTAGACGGCTTATAACATGTCGTGGTCGGACCTTGATGACCCCTGTGACCTCAGTCGCATGACATGCCGCTCAGGGCTAGCCATCCGCAAGAGAATCCGTTTGGAGGTCTCGTAGAACTTGGCCGGGAACTGCGGCTAGGCGGTACTACTTCGCAACGTCCCTTCGTTCAATATGATGCACCGATTAAGTGATCGTGCTATCTTCGTCTGCCCTGCAATGATCGTTGTTAGTGTCCAGTAAATATATGGACACCCGAAATAAAGAGTTGTATTGAAGGGTTGTCACAATCAGCAAGGGGTGCAAGCAGAATATATTTTCTAGGAAGGGGCCCACGTCCCTCGGTGCAAAGACTGGCATCGTTTCTACTGCATTTACGTGCCTGTTTCAGGGGCGTTACTTCGTATACTCTCCGGGGACTGAGCCCCCTAACGCTGGCTTGAGCCCCAATATTTCTCTGAGTCCGCCCTCAATGCATATGAACAAAGAAGGAATACTGGGCAAAATAAATGCAGGCCATGTATCTGAACTATTGGTATACTAGAAAGTAGGCACCTAAAGATAGCTTTATTGTCACGTTAATTTTGTAGCAAAAAGTATCCGCTCAGTACCTAGTGTTTAATGCTCCTTCGTATGTTAAGGCAGTCTGCAAATGTTCGATGTTGGACAAGATCTTCAAATGATAACGCCTGGATTGGGTTCAACAATTATTGACTGCAATGCGTGGCAGCTTTTAAAAGAACAGGGTGGCCCAATTAAAAAATAACGCATGTTTTCCCCAACGGCGGCAAGTGCATATGTACAGTGTGCAGTGTTTTTGTCACATAATCGTGGCTGTGGCGGTTATTCAACATGATTGGCGACAGGAGTAGTCATCAGCGATTCCTTGTTGAGATTCCCTGAGATGTTTGTTTTCAGTGAATTACGTACTATTCTAAGCTTTTTACAAAAACGCAGCTCACATTTATTTGAAATGGAAACATATTACTCCGGAGAAAAACGATTTTGAATCTACGAAACATCAAAAGAAGCTGGTTTTCATGTTTCATCGAGGATGCAAAGTTAAGCAACCGAATTCCGGGGAGAAAGCAGGTCTTGCGGTGGGTTAGATCAACATTATCGGAGCTTGCATATAGGATGTAGTGCATGCTGCTATCTTATTCGAGCTAACAACGAGCATGGCATGTGCGCGTACATAATATAATTTTCGATATTTGTTTTCTCGGGCCACCTCCTCTCTCTCTCTCTCTCTCTCTCTCTCTCTCTCTCTCTCTCTCTCTCTCTCTCCTCGCTCTCTCTCTCTCTCTCTCTCTCATCTCTCCTCATTCTCTCTCTCGTCTCTCCTCTCTCCTCTCTCTCTCTCTCTCTCCGAGCTCTCTCCGAGCTCTCTCTCTCTCCGAGCTCTGTACTGCTGAACGAAGACCGCGTGTTTATAATTTAAGGCAGACGTCTCCTCCCGAGACTCGTATCTCCCAGATAAGCCTCTTTGAACAGTTGTTAATTGATTTATGACGGATTGGTTGCTGTCCAATTACGAGAGTAATGATATGTCATACAGATGTGCGAGCAGTGGGGCCGATGCGGCGCTCACCGTAAGCACGGCGAGTGGCCGAGAATTGTTAATTTCGTTATCGCCTGTTATCGCTGGGTTTCGTTACCACGTGCGTCGATGTGGCACGCGCTGGCGGACGCTGAGTGAAAGCTTGCCGCGTGTGCCTGCCGGGAGCGCAAGCTGCTCTGCAACAAGCGCTTGTTTGGTTTCAGGTCTGGTCGGACAGAGAGATGTTGGAAGCATGTGCAGTTATCGTCCACGTGTTAGAGCATCCTTCCGGTTGGTGACACGAAGCATATCGCTAAGGATCGGAATCAAAAGGGCTTCATGTGGGGGCTCTGGTCTCAAACACGTAATAATAGTGCTTCAATACGCATCATCGATCCTGGCAAATGCTCGGGCAGGGCACGTGTCTGGCAAGAAGGCTGATATTTACGACAAAAAACTCTTCTTATGCCAGAGCGTGAACGGAGACATGTCCTCGGATACGAACGCTGCCCACGTGGACGTGAATGATGATAGTTCTTCGGGCATTCGGTACCCTTCATTGCATTGCAGATCGACCGGTCCGTCTCGAAGGAGAGTCGTTACAGCAGACATAAAACATTGGGGGGGGGGGGGGGGGCGTACATACCGTCCGGGTTCGACACTCTTTAGCGTCTCCGGCCTGGTTTGTCCCGCTGGCAGCTCTGTGAGTCGTCCGTGTTGTGCCTCTCCGACATCTCTGTTTCCCATCACGAGCACGGCCTGACCTGGCGCTGGTCGGCCGGGCACGCACCACGCCGGGCCGCTCTTGGCGCACCAGATCTTTATTTTGAACTGCCTGCTACACATGGCCCATTTTGTGTACGACTCGCTATCGGTCGGCCGACACTGATTTCCGTTTTTCTTCATATTTATCCTAGAGAAGGGAATGAACTCCATGCGACGTGGTCTCTTATCTGGGACACACGTCACTGGTATGAGTTACACTCCAGGGAACAGTTCTCGCTTGGCGCATGTGAACTATCAATGCAGTGGTTTTCGCCAGGTCTTGATTCCCACACTGCTACTGCACTACAGCAGCAGTACCAACTGTAGTGCAACCCCGTGCAACAGCAGCAACAGTGCAACCCCGTTATCCAAGCAGTTCACTTCAGATCAACTATCGCAGTGCCCCCGACCGCATGCAGACAGATAAGGGCACCCCATTGCGATTTCATTAAACCTGCGGCCCCCACGTCCACCTCAAGCTAGCAGATTTTCACCAAGCAGACTCCCTGCTCCGTCTCAGTTCGTCTAGCGCCCAGCCGTGCGGAGAGCCCTGGTCGGCGTGCATCCTCCACCGGGTCCGTATGTGTCACACACACAGTGTCCTTTATGTTGTGCACCGTTTGTACAACGTCAGCGCTGATGCCGCACGGCTAACGGACCGAATCCTCGCAGTTCTGCGTCAGTCGTGAACTCATGTCCGTTCAAGCACACTTCGGCGGGTCGCGTTTTCGTGTCTGGCATGAGGGTTGCTGCCGTCTGTCTGTTCTCCGGCGTCTGTTGTCTGCTGTCTGCCGCCGTCAGTTGTCTGCACTTCTGTCTGGGCTGGCCCTGTCACCTACACGTGCTGCACAGTGAGCCCTCGCAAGTCTCCGCAATCGGCCCTGCTGCGCCCCGGGCCGCATACCCTCCGGTTCATCCCCCATTCCCTACACGGAATATGTCATACCCCATTACCCCATTCCCTATACCGAAAATATCATACCACAATACCCCATTCCCCATATACTGCAATGTATGCAACGAAGCCGGGGAGTAGCAGGGCATCAGTGTTGAGTAATGGCCAGGTCGGTGGAAGCTCTATGGATTGCTGGAGTATTTACGCTGCAGCACAAATAGCTGTCGCTGCCACAGGACAGTAGACAGAACATTATGCGAATTATTTGTCATTCTTGTACTGCTGTCAAGTGCAGTTTTACGGAACAGCAGGCTCAAATTCACGTCGCAGGCTTGTTCCGTGCGATGAAAATATGCTGCTATCAGGAGCCGGAATCGGATAGGCGACGCATGGGTGAAGAAATCACACATCGCCTTTTTTCTAGCGGAAGGGACCGGTCAGGGCGGTTGGACCCTGAGCAGATGTCACTGGGACGTGTGCGATACGGGCCAAGTGACCGATTCAGAGGTGCATACCGATGGGTCGCTCTTGGAGCGGTCCGTCGCGCACCGTGATGGGCCCGACCCCGAGAGAAACCGGGGGCGGGGGGCATTCCGGTGGCGGCTCCGGAGAAGCCGAACCTTACAGAATATGAATTAGCTGCGGTCTCGACCGCATCGAAGTGCGTTTGTGATTCTGAGACAGCCCCCTCGATGTGTTGAGACTACATCACACAGCTAAATTGGGCTGTCAGCAAGCCCAGCATGACTGTTGCTAAACCCTGCCGCAGGCGACCGGGCAGAAGGTCGGCAAGCTCGTTGATGGGTGGTCAGCGAGCGCGCGATAATCCTCGCTGAGTGAGACACCATCGAACGGGTCCCGGCTAATTGGCCAATGTCTTCGCGTTTTTCTGAGAGTTGCTCAACGCAGCGGAAGCCACCATTGATAACGGTGCTGCGGGCTGTTCGCGACCAAGCTTTCGAAATGGTGCGGGTGAGAAACTCGCTCTCGCGGGTGAGAAACTCGCTCTCGCGGGTGAGAAACTCGCTCTCGCGGGTGAGAAACTCGCTCTTTGCAGCGTGGTTTCAAATGTGCACCGCACGATAAGACCCTCAAGCTGGCTAAATCAGCCCTCTCTGGTCTCTGTAAGGTCATGCTATCGCTCCACTGATGTGAGAGGAAGGTTGGGCTTGCCTCGGCCGCCCACATTATACAGCAAGCGCTGATATTTGTCCACCATATGCTACTCAGGGTTTTATTTCTAACAGATCGCTGCACATCTGTGCGACACGATATTTGTCCATGGTGAACTTGTTCACTGACAAGTTACTGAGGATTAGCAGGTTTAATCATGGACGAGCATAATTCGAATGATTTATTCTTATAACTGTAGCCTTTATTGCTTAGAGGATGCAGGTACATTCTCTTATGATGATGTCAGAGGCTGTCGATTTTAGTCTTTAGTCCATTTTATTCACGGATCATTCCCAACAAGTGGCTCATGATCTGATTCTGTACAATAACAAAAGTAGCATGAATGCGATATCAAAACATAACAATAACGCGGCCGCATTCGCACATCATCAAGCGTCCAGATGTTCACACAACTTCGCCAAAAACGAAGTCATTGATCAAAATATGAATAATCAACACATGTTACGCAATCGCAAGCAAGCAATGATTGCACAACGGGGCCGCCTAAATTTTCTAGCCTGGTGCAAAACTCGTTGCGGGTGCGAGAAGCGGTGATGGTCGGCGCCAGGTGGCTCCAGGATGAGACTGCGTGACACAAAAAACCCCTGCGTGCCACCGACAGGCGAAGAGCAGGCAGGTCAAGGGCGTTCTCCGCCGCCGCCCGGGTGGCACTACAGCGGTATGTGGGGGTGAACAAGGACGGGATCGCCACGTGAGCTCGTGGGTCATTAATGGACCTGAATACAGCCAGGCTGTCACGGTGGTTGACGAGTTCACCAGTTCCGCGTCAGCTCAGCCCTTGGACAAACACCGCCACGGAATCTCACCGCCGAGCTTCGGTGACGATTCTGGCCCCTAAGGTGATCACCCTTTGTTTTCCGTTTAAGTGACGCACTGCGGCCCCGTCCCAGACTGAGAGGCGGTACAGAGGACGAGGGAAACATGGGACTGGAGAAATTTACGAACCTCGGGCGTAGGGTGGTGGCGGATTTTATGCAAGCAGGAAAGGATGGAGTTACACTTTTTGGCAACATGGGATATGTGTATATCCCATGAGAGGATGTTTTCAGTAGTATCCCCCAGCATCGGACGGACGGCGAAGGGCTTATTTCGCGTCCCGCAATGTCAAGATGAAAAGATGGGGTTTTATTTAGGAATTATCTAGTGCCAAAAGGAGAAGAGTCATTTTGCTGGGATTCATTTTAAGGGAGTTCATTGTGAAGTAGAATCAAGCCACTTAGACTGTTTCCTCGTCAGGATTTCAAAAAGAACAGTTGGGCTGGATGAGCGGAGTCTAGCAGCTGGGTGTCATCGGCATAAGACTCTAGACATCTGTGAGGGAGAGAAGATGGAAGGTCGTTCCTGAAGATGCTGAATAGAATAGGGCGATCAAGGTTGGCTGAGGGACGTTGTGAGTCAGCGGAAAGAGAGAAAGAGAGAGAGAGAGAGAGAGAGAGAGAGAGAGAGAGAGAGAGAGAGAGAGAGAGAGAGAGAGGAGAGAGAGAGAGAGAGAGAGAGAGAGAGACGACAGTACCATTTCACACCACCTGCCGCCAACCAGCAGGTAGCTCTCAAACCGCTTCGGATCAATATCATACCACTGCAGCTTTGTCATAATGACGCCGTCGTCGACACTATCAGGGCACGGCTTAACCAGTGGAGGCGACGACGGCAATGTGCCCAACGTCACTCTGACGCACCGCCCACTCAACGGCGTCGACCAGGGCGTCCTCTGATAAGTGCAAGGTCTGTGAGCGTACTGTGATGGAGCTGAAGAATCATGGGGAACAAGGTGTGAAGACAGCTGTACGCTCACGAATTTTTTAAATATTTTGGACATACAGACAAAACTGATATAGGTCTGAAATTACTAGTGATGTCACGAGGGTAAGTGACTTGTGGGGATTTGAGGGCTGTGAAGAGGATGGCATGC
>NW_023596921.1:34036167-34056741 GCF_011947565.3 Pollicipes pollicipes
TGTTTGAAAGCACGTTTCAAACATACCAATCGAAAAGTGAAGTACTTGCTGACATTTCCCTTTCTTGGACGTGTCCCGTGTTTTTGACCCCCAATGGTATTCTGCAAGCTGGCACCACCCATGACATCCGACACTTGGTGGCGCGTATCTATCATAACTATGGCAAGTTGTCCCCGCCTCTTACCATGCCTTCATGCCGGGCCACGCCTCATTCCCGTGCCACGAGCGCTCACGTGCCGCGGTCTCCTTGGGCCCCCCGGAGGTCGGCCGTTTATAAGCTCTGTTCCGCGGCATCCTCTCGTCGCTGTCGGCCGTCTTTTCGGTACCATCTCCATGTGGGCCGGTGCGGGCACCAGTGGGAGGACAGGTTCGGTCGCAGCGTCTCACGCCCCTCTGCCACTGCCACTCCAGGGACGGCGGGACAGCGGGTCCAAGCTCGCGGGTCGGCCACCGTGTGGATGTGAGCAGACGGTGCGGCCGGCCAGCCTCGATAGCACACCTAGACCGATAAGTGCTTGGCGCACTATGCTCCAGGGCGCCGTTTTTGCGGCACGGGCCGCCGCCGTTTATCCGATGTATCATGTCGCTATCTAGTCCCATCCCGCCCTGTCGCCATAAACCCAGGCTGCCTCCGCAAAAGGCCCTCTGACATCGACGACGGTGACCAGCACTTTTCTGGCGGTGGCTAGCACGCATCGCGGCGGGCCGATCCGCCGTGTCCGTCGTGCGTCACCAACGCGCGCACCTCCGAGCAAAGCGGGCCGCTGATCTTGCTCCGACGATTGCCCCAGGCCGGCGCCCGACTGGTGCCAGCGACTCGTCACCAATGTTGCGACGAGCAAGCGAACCGGTAGATCGCGTCGATTAGGGGTGAGGGCCAGCTGTGGAGTATTAAGGTCTGTCGCCAAGTGTCGACCGGGCTCTTGGCCTTGTTCACCCGCCGGCACGGGAACCTGCCCACTGGCGCCGAGCCGATCCCGCGGGCTGGGCATCCGGCCGGCGAGCTTGTCCCCGGAGCGCCTGACTGACACCGGCACACCGCCTGACACTGCAGCGTCTGACTGACACCGGCACGCCGTCTGACACCACCGCAGCTTTTGACAGACACTTGCACGTCGCCTGATACTGCAGGGCCCGATTGACACCGGCACGCCGCCTGACGCTGCAGCGTCTGACTGACACCGGCACGTCGCCTGATACTGCAGCGCCCGACTGACACTGGCACGCTGCCTGACACTGCAGCGCCCGACTGACACCGCACGGCGCCAGACACTGCGAAGTCTGACTGACACCGTGCGGTGAGACGACCTCACAGAACACGAGTGACGCGATGAGCCAAGGAACACATGTACACTCACATAGCGTGGAGCTTCGATCCTACGCAGCCCGTAAAGACTGGCATATAAACTGCCGGGCACAATGGGCCGGACACTTATTCTTCAGTCCCATCCTCAGCCACGGGAGCTTCATTCCCGGAGGACTCCAGCCCCCCCCCCCCCCCCAACTTGAGACGAATGGTTGTCGTATTCGGGGAGAAGTCTGTTTTAGTATTTTGTGGCAGGTTTAGCCATTTTCCCTACTTATCCTTTGCGCCCCTGCCACCAGTGCATGAACATCTCACCATTCGCCGTAGCGCGACGATCAAACGCTATTAAAACCAAACGACCCATAAACGGTGCCGCACTCCAAGCTAAAACTTAGAGGCGCTTCGACATTATCGATTTACAACGCATGGAACACTGTCCCAATGCCAGCCTCAAACACAAACAGCGTGAGCCATAACCTGGCGCGACAGGTGATGTCACGAGCACCACAGGTGTGGCGCCGGCCATTTTTTCGTGCACCTGGAGTAGACGGCTGCTTAAAAGGCTTCAGACGGAGAGCAGCTGCCCAACACAGCGCTGCTGCTCCTGCGGACTGCTCCCGACTGAGCTGACTGACGACTGGGGTCCCACTTTGGGTGAGCCGCGTGCTAGCTCACTGGATCTTATGGCCACTGAAGGTCATGGCCCTCGAAGGTCATGGCTGTCGAAGGGCATGCTAGCTCGCGGGGTCATCATTTGTCGCTGTCATGGAGCGAGAGCAGGGGTCGGGTTAGGCTTGACTGAGAGCAGGCGTCGGATCAGGCCGGACTGAGAGTAGATGTCGGGTCAGGTCGAACTTGAGAGTTGATGTCGGGTCAGGCTTGAGCTGAAAGGTATGACGTCGGGTTAGGCTGGACTGAGAGCAGGCGTCGGATCAGGCCGGACTGAGAGTAGATGTCGGGTCAGGCCAAACTGAGAGTTGATGTCGGGTCAGGTTGAGCTGAAAGGTATGACGTCGGGTTAGGCTGGACTGAGAGCAGGCGTCGGATCAGGCCGGACTGAGAGTAGATGTCGGGTCAGGCCGAATTGAGAGTAGATGTCGGGTCAGGCTGGACTGAGAGTAGATGTCGGGTCAGGCTGAGCTGAAAGGTATGACGTCGGGTTAGGCTGGACTGAGAGCAGGGCGTCGGATCAGGCTGGACTGAGAGTAGATGTCGGGTCAGGCTGGACTGAGAGTAGATGTCGGGTCAGGTTGAACTGAAAGGTATGACGTCGGGTTAGGCTGGACTGAGAGTAGATGTCGGGTCAGGTTGAACTGAAAGGTATGACGCGGGTTAGGCGGACTGAGAGTAGATGTCGAGTCAGGTTAACTGAAGGTATGACGTTCGGGTTAGGCTGGACTGAGAGCAGGCGTCGGATCAGGCTGGACTGACGCAGATGTCGGGTCAGGCCGAACTGAGAGCAGGCGTCGGATCAGGCTGGCCTGAGAGTAGATGTCGCGTCAGGCTGAACTGAAAGGTATGACGTTGGGTCAGGTTGATGCGCCTGGTCATTGAGGATATCGACGTGAAACTCCTGCAGGCACGGGAGTTGCACGACTTCTCCGAGTCAGAAGTGTTTCGTAATGGTTTGGGGGCCAAGCTGACTCAGCAGTGTGCCCTGCTGACCGCTGTGATGTCAGGGAGGAGGGGGTGTTGAGCGTCCGCTGCGCTGCCGGTGCCATATGACACATCAGCCACCTGAAGTGCCCACGTGCACACGTTGTTATCGTACTCGATGCCAGTGACCTGTCAACCCAATGAGTGAGCGAGTCGATCGCGACTGTCACATGGCGTAACCGTTTGGCGGTCAGCCGAGCGCGCCGGAAACTTCCATGAGGCGCGAGGGCACGCACCGGCGCGCCACCACCATAACACCTGACGATTAGCGGAGCGAGCCGAAAAAAAACCTGTCTTCTGGCACGCGGCTCTGTGCGTTGGGGGGGGGGGGGGGGGTAATGCCACGTCACGTGTCAGTGTTGCGCGCGTTGTGCCGGGAGCTTGAGTGTCAGGCTGTCCGAGCTGCGTAAGATCAGAGTTCCACGTTGTGTCAGGTGTCATGGACTCTGCGCGTCCCGTCGCTCGGGCCATGCTAGGCAGGACGTCGCACGGCCCACCTGCTGCCAGGTCAGGTGTCGAGCCAGTGACAGAGCACTCTGAGACTTACACCGAGATCCAGCCCAGTGGCAGAGCACTCTGACACCTAGACCGGGATCCAGCCCAGTGGCAGAGCACTCTGAGACCTAGACCGGGATCCAGCCCAGTGGCAGAGCACTCTGAAACCTAGACCGGAATCCAGTCCAGTGGCAAAGCACTCTGAGACCTAGACCTGGGATCCAGCCCAGTGGCAGAGCACTATGAGACCTAGACCGGGATCTAGCCCAGTGGCAGAGCACTCTGAGACCTAGACCGGGATCCAGCCCAGTGGCAGAGCACTCTGAGACCTAGACCAGTATCCAGTCCAGTGGCAAAGCATTCTGAGACCTAGACCGGGACCCAGCCCAGTGGCAGAGCACTCTGAGACCTAGACCGGCATTCAGCCGGTCTAGGTCTCACGTGTAGACTCGCCGGCCCTGCCGCCATTACTGGCGAGGCGAGGAACGTGTTGACGGCGTCGTGATGGCACGTCGGCATCGGCTGCTGCTTGTGCACGCGCGCGTGCGGTTACCGGTCTGGGCCCGTGTTTACGGGGCACGCTCGGCCTGTGTCTTTCCACCGTCTCACGTGCTGAGTGTGGGCGGAGTGAGCCCAGTGAGGAAGGTGAGGTGAGACCTCGGTGACCTTGGCGAGGAAGTTCCAGGAGCTCGGGCCTGTTGGTGACGCTTGCGGCGGCACTCCGCCTGCCACGCTTTGCTGCGGTCCAAAGCCGTAAGCGTCATTACACTGGTCCAACAGCTCGGCTGCATTCACCTGCTGCAGCGGAGGGGTGTCAATGGCACCACGAGGCGGTCGGCCTTGATGGGGTCCGTCCAGCGCGTCCTCGTCACTTTGCCTCGTCGGATGCGTCCGCTGACCGCAGGGTGGGCTTCCGGGAGCGGGAGCTGGAGCGGAGGTGAGGAATTCCCTGCTGCTCCCTCACACATGTTGACATACCTGAGCTAGTGTTTGGCATCGCGGCGCCACCGATTGTCTTGTGACGTGCGCCGAACTTCTCGGTACGGGAATTGCGTATATCATGGGGTTCCGGAGTATGAGTTGTGAACCGCGAATGCGCTGTTAGATAACGAGAGGTTTTGTCGGCCGTGCTTGCTCATTCGTCGTCGTCCTGCGGCAGGCTACTCAGAATTGTTCCGATTACGATAAAGATGCGAGTCGGCCGGGGTATTCCGCTCTTTGGAAAGATAACGGTTGCCCCTAAAGAAGCTTATCTCGCGGTGAAGCATCAGCTGTGCATGAGCGCGAATGAAAGATTTTTGCCGATTATCCTCAATAAGAGCCCACAGAGTGCATCATCCCAGCCTCCAATAGCTGGCCGAGGCTCGAGTCAACAAGATAGGCCACGACGTCCGTGGGCTCAACAGCGGCCGCGAGCGGATAGGTGGTCTCCCAAACCAGCCTGACTGCATTGTTGCGATCGGTTTTGATCTTCTCGTGGGATCCCGTGAGGCTGGCGGCCGCGACTTCTCTGGACGCGGGTGGAAGAACAGCGGTCTATAGCGCCCTCTTTATGACGGCCCCAGGCAGCCGTGGCGATACGCCATCAGCCGCCGCACCTATCTCGAAAGCTGCTTGAACAGCTTACAGCAGTTACGACCACGGCGGGTTCGGCTGTGATAGGATACATCCGAACAGCATCATATACAACGGATTATCTGAGAAGTCTTCGTTGCGTTTCACTGTAAAGAGCACACCTCAGTCATCGTGGTGTTGATCTTTACCAGAAACACATCAGGAGCACCGCACAGAGCTTATTCGCCAAATAGGGTACTTAAATGCAGTGCACTGCATGACACGTCAACGCCATGGATATGCTCTGAAGCTGGGCAGGCACTCTGTGCGCCACTTTGAGGAAGGTAGATAGAGATACAATTGCGCTGTCGCGTTTGGTGCCGCCGCGTTATGGGGGTTTGCTTGCCAGCCCGATTTCTATTTTGTTTTGTTAGTAATTGGGCTCATACTGCTTTTGGTAACTGCGTCTACTCGGATGATGGGCGTTGATAACGATGGTAACCACTCAGACGTTGGGCATGGCGTTGCATGCCTTGACGTCCGTTTATCCGAATGTGCTCTTTTCTCAGAGTGTTCGGTGTATCAGAAGCCGACGCTAATTCTGATCCTTAAAAGGCGCCCGTCTGTCCGGCAGCTGGCGTGGACTTTATGAAAGTAAAGGGAGGGGAAGTAAGTACGAGCAGCTCCTGCGATGACCGAGAGAGATTAAGGCTGCACCCCTAGCGTGGCGAATACCTCGTGGCATGCAGCGTAGTTCCGTGAAACCTCCTGCGAGGGCGACTGCTCGCGTAATCCCGGAGTAGGATGCATAGGAACCGTCATCCGATGTCCGGGAGCACCAGTGCCCCAGTGAACCCGTCGCCGCAGTGCGGCGGATCCTGTCGACAGGCGCGGTGGGTCCCATAGATGGCAGGGCGAGAGGCGCTGGCCCGGGTCCCGAGCCTCGAGCGTGACGGGCCCCGGGCTCCTGCTCCGGGCTCCCGGGCCCCTGCACGGCCGGGGCCTGGGTCCTCGGACCTCCTGCGGGACTCCGTGTACCTGGCGACTCCTCCAGCGCGTTGCGGCTGATGATGAAAAATGACGCGCCCTTTAATCCGACTGCGATCGGCCGCAGATAGCGGCGGTCGCTGATCAGCTGGCCGGCCGCTGCCGCCGCCGCCGCCGCCACCGCGCGGCACCCCCGCCGGCCGTAAACAGAGGGCGACACGCGCGCTCCGGCCGCCGCGCCGCGCCGCGCCGCCGCCGCCGCAGTCGCCGCCGGAGCCGGCCCCGCGCGCGCACGCCCCGATATGTCTCCGGTGATGTGCGCCGCGCCAGGCGTGCAGGTCAAGCCAGCGTTCACGGCGGCGCCGGCGCCGCTGGTCGGCAAGCTGGTGCAGCGCGGCTCGCGCGTCTTCAGTCAGCTGCCGGCGGCGCGCGGCGCGCCCGGCGAGGCGCGTCCCGCCAAGCGCATCAAGATCATCATCCGCTCGCAGGGCGGTCCGCGCGCCAAGGCGGCGCTGCGACAGGTCCTGAGCGCCAACGAGCCGCTGCGCCGTCTGCAGCGGCTCGGCGTGTACCGGTGCCTGAGCGGGCCGGCAGCACGGCCTCTCAGCGCCCCTTCCAGTCCTGTCAGCGGCGACGAGAGCTCGCTCGCCGACAGCGAGGAGGCCTGCAGCCCCGGCTCGACCGGCGCCACCAACACCGACATGCTCGATGACATGCTGCCGGTAAGTGCCGGCGGTGGCGGCGGTGGCGATCTGGCGGAGGGACGGCGAGCGTGCGGTGCGTCGGCGAAGCAGGGCTCTGAGTTCCGGAGAGCCGGAGATCCTGCGGCAGCCCGGTCCGCAGACCCGCGGGTGTTTCATCTGGCCGCAGCGCCACCGGTGATCGCTGACTCAACGCTTTGAGCTGAGGTGGAGCTGTGATCATACCGATTTCGACTGAAGTAGGATGTGACCGGCGCATCCTTCCTAGTGGCAGTAGGATAGCATCCCTACTATATTTTACCTCAGGTGGAGCCCTGGCCATGCTCCTATTTTTATGGCCATCACCCAGCACCCGTTTGCTAGATGCTTATCCGTAAACCTGTTCCCTCTCTGGAGTAAACTCTTGGCCGTGTTATGCCCAGCCGAGATCGATGGCATCCCCTGCTGAGATGAACCTTTTACCCCAACATCCCCACTTGAGATGGACCTTGGACTCTGCCATCCCCAACTGAGCCCTTACCCCGCCATCCCAAGCTGGAATGAACCCATAACCCCGTTGTACCCAGCTGTTGTGGACGTTTGACCTTACCATACCCAGCTGGGGGGGGGGGGGGGGACGCTTGTCCCCGCTGTCTTCAGCTAAGATGACGTTTACCCCTGCTGTCCCAGCTGAGGCGATGCTTGTCCCTGCTGTCTCCAGCTGAGGGAACGCTTACCCTGCTGTGCCCAGCTGAGGGGACGCTTGTCTCTGCTGTCTCCAGCTGAGGGAACACTTACCCCTGCTGTCCCCAGCTGAGGGATGCTTGTCTCTGCTGTCCCCAACTGAGGGGACGCTTGTCTCTGCTGTCTCCAGCTGAGCGGGACCCTTGCCCTTCACACCCTCATGAAATGGGCCTTTAACTCTATCGTCCCGGCCCATGCCGGCGACATGCCGTGCGTCCCGTCACGTGGCTCAAGTGCAGGGACCGTGTGCCCGTGGTAATAAACGTCGGCGCCAGGTGGCTGTCTCCTCGCGCGTGGCCACCCCGCCGCCCGGGTCGCCACCTGAAGCGGCCGTCTGGCGGCTAGCGCTGCATGGGGGCGCCGCTTAGTGACTGCGTTCGGTAATCTAAACTATGCAAAGCATTGGCGCGTGTCTGGCGCGCCGGGCGGGCGAGGAGCACACCGCCGTCACTAGCCGGCCCCGCCGCCGTCCTTGGCTGCCTCTGCAGCCACACTGGATCTGTTTAGGCGGCGTTGGCCGGCCATGGTCCCAGGATCTGAGCTCGAGGAAGCTGGGTAGGCTGTTTGCGTGTTATCTGAAGTCGCTGGCCGCCCGCCGCTGACTCCTGCCTGCTGCAACAGATAAGGCCAGTGATTTGGGCGGCTCTCTAGCGACTCGTGAATTGCTGATGGAAATTGCCGCGGATTTGCTAAGGGCGGCGATAGTTTTGGCCTAGCGAGAAGACAGGTTCACCGTGAGATGGCGGGCCATCAGCACGTCAGCGCCCATGACATGACACGGTGAAATTTGTCTCAATACCGCGAGCAGAATGCACGAGCCTTGTGTGAATCGCGAACAGTTCGGTATCACCAAATGTACAATGGTGATAGGTCTTCAGGTACTATGCTGTTACACGAAGTGATATCAGCGGCTAAAACAGCCGACATGCAGTTCAACAGCTTGGTGACTGTTACTGCAGAGCGTTTTCACAAGCTTCGGTTCTGGCTGAGGCGGCTGGCTTCAGGCGGCTCAGTCGGCGTAATTGTAGTCGCTGCGCGGGTGTTCCCCGATATATACCTGCCGCTTACGAGTTTATCACGTGACCTGATTACGAGTTTACGATCTGATAGGGTGTTATTTTGGGATGCAAAGGGCGCCGTCCTGGGCTAATACAGGTGCAGCTCGTAGCTGCGCGTATGACACGTTGTCGCCAATAAGCTGACCAGCCGCGTGATGCCGCGAAGCGCCGTTCATTGATCACAAGCCAGAGCTGGGTTTTTGTGTGCGCGGCTTGTTGGTGGGGCCTGTTATGCAACCCTCGGCCGGGGTATACTCCGCGGCGTGCACGCGGCTGGCGGGGCCCGACCCGGCTGGGCGGGCGGCCACCGAGCGGGCGGCAGAGGTAGCTCTGTTGGCTCAGGCTGTCTCAATATTATTGTTTTGACGCCCACTCCGTGCTTTTTCTGTGTTTCTTTATTCGATTTCGTTCATGCTCCGGTCTGTCCCATGTCGTCTCCCACCAGCACACTGTTCCTTCGTGTACAGTCCGTCCGAGTTGTGCGTAGTGCGTGCGCTCTCGATCAGCGTTCCGCGATGGCCATGCCCGCTGGACGTGCTCGCTTGTCAGCGGCCTTTCCGGCCACGTCGGGTGGGGCCGGCGCTCCGGGCACGCGGCTGACGCGGTTGGTACCGATACACGCTCCCGCAGCACGGGCCTGCGTTTGAGCGCGTTGCGTTTCCCTTCCCCTCTCATTGCTCTACATATATAAATAAATAAATATATAATATATATATATATATATATATATATATATATACATATATATATACATATATATATATATATATATATATATATATATATATATATGCATGTATGTATGCATGTATTTATTTATATATCCCGCAATGTTTGGCAACAAACAAATATCACAACCATTACTAACGTTGGTCGATATGTTATATTTCGTCCGTTGTCGATCACCCACTAAATTGAAACAGGCCTGGTAAGATGGTTGGGCCCACTAAAAAAAACACTTTTTAGCCACATTGGTGACATATATTCCGTACTATCCATTACCATTTTCCCATTGATTCACATGATATGACGTAATTTTACGCCTGTCAAGCGGTCATTCCTCTCACTGTAATCAGTGTGCCAAGCTCTGACTTAAGCACGGCGCCCATTAACAGCTTGGTGGTACTTTGAAACATGACAGCAAATATTTAACAAAGCAGTACTCTCCACTGTGGCATGGTTGGCGACCACAATGTTACGACAAGGTGAGGCTGTAAAATGATTAAGGTATGGTAATACATCAGCTATTCTGCATACACCAGGCCGCGCAAATTACGCACCCGATTAAAACGTTTGCGATGTTCTTGAAATTAGCAAATGCGCAGACCTTGTTTATCACGTCTCAGTCTGTTAAGTACGCAATGACAGTGCCACGCCAACATTCGTTGGAATATCAATCATTCCAACTCGTCCGAAAAGCCAGCTCAGCTCCAACTTCATCGCGGTGTAACTCGGCCTTGTCTTTTCTTGCCGCACAACAGAAACAAAATGCATTCCACTGTCGCGTCCACATTGAACGCGATCAGCCCGGTGAGAATCCTCAATAACAATCTGGGCGAAGAATTCGTTGCAGTTTAATTGCCCAGGTGTGGACAGGTGGGATCATTGATCGACGCACGCTGCGCGGCTTGAGGCGGAGGAGAAAGGGTCAGACTTTGCGTCCCCGTCTTGACTTCGTTCAGAGAAGTGGAGACATCTTTATTGCAGGGAGTTGCGGCACAAACCAGTTTTCGGAGATTCAGCCTGAAGCGTGCCCGTCTGCGTGGCTTATCGGCGCTGGAGTGGTGACACTTAGTGGGAATTTTCGGAGATCGTGAGCGGGGACCAATCCGGTTTCATTGGGTCGGAATGTCTCTCTGATCGTAAGAATCTAGCACTCTGTCTGGGAAAGGAACGGCCGGCATCGAGACCACCCGTGCTGGAGATAAATCATGCAGATACACACTTACGTGTGCGTGGGTCTATCATGCGCGTTGTTCGCTTGCACTTCGACCGATATCAAAACTGAGTACGACGATCTTTTTGCCGGTGATGACCGAATTGCCACGGCGTGGTAGCCTGTCCAGAACTGCAGACACTCTCATGGTGCCTGCTCCTGGCAGTCTTCTCACACCGAACACAATGGAATGTGTCCGGATTCTGATCTCTCTCCGAAGACTTTAATCGGCGTAATGTTATACATGAACTCCCATAACAAAGGAGGAAATGTCTTTTTGGCTGTTTATATCTACTTGAAAGGAATGGAAAGCCGCTGGAATAATCTGAAAAGCTGTTCTTTGGTTCAGCCTGGGAGAACTCACATGAAACGCACGATGTTCGTGGACAAGATAATGCAATAGCGTATTACCGATTTGTCCTCCAGGTATAATCGTATTTGTGTGTTACTGATTTTTCCCTCAGATATAGTCCAGTTTGTGGACTTCTGATTTATCCCTCAAGATCAAATATAGCTCGGAATGTTGCTGTGAATAGCGTATCGCCGTCCTTCCGCGTCGCCATCGCCGATGACGTCATAAACAGAATCAACTAAAAACAAAATCGACTTAAGACTTGAGCTTTTAATGCCGGGAGTAGTTTAAGGGCGATTTGGAGCTCAATACAGATGTATTCTTCTAGATCTCTCAGTGCATTGCAAGTTATTGACTCGGTTGAAACCCCTATTTAAAAGTGAGCTTTCCCTTCGAGACTCAATTTTCAAGCTGTGCTAGACTGTGCCATGTCTGTGTCTTTATGCCTGTGCCTTTCTGCGTCTGTATGTCTGTGCCTTTCTGCGTCTTTAGGTCCGCGCTTTTCTGCGTCTGACGTCTGAATGTTAGGAGAAAAGAAGGTCTCCAGGCATCCCGAGAAAATAAACCACTATTTGAAGTATATTTATCCACGACCGCATTGCCGTGTGATTTTATATTGCTGTGACAAGACGAAATAAGACAACATTTTGGGACAGATCCCCAGCAGCAGAGCTCCGTTCGGGTTACTTGCCTGACCTGCCAGTCGATGCGTGATGCTTCGGACAGCTCGCAGTGCATGCACGCTGCGTCCGGTTCCCAGGCGTGCAGACCTGCCGCAATCGTGCGTAAACACCACGGCTAGGCTGCGAGGAGCCGTTACCGTGAGATCTCGCTGGCTCAGACAAATGTCTTGGGTTGAAGGCCCGCCGCCGCCAGCCCAGCCGCAGGGGACCGTGGCAATGGAGACCTGCAACGGAGTGTCGGGTGTGTGCTGACGAGAGTCCGTCATGGGCGAGCGGGAGCTGTTCGTCGGCTGACGCGGTTTCTCCCCGTCGGACAGTGGCGCTCAGTGGCCGGCCGGACCGCCCAACGGCGCCCGACGCGGCATCAAACAGCCGGCTTTGCTGATGGGGCACAGCTGCATGAGATGCCAAGCATTCTGGCAAGCTGCGCACGTGCTCATGCCTCCAGAGGGTTGAGTCTGACCGCGTAAGATTGAAGGGCCACGCTTATTCGTAAGGCAGCTTGAGCTGCCGATCAGCCGCGCGCGGCCTGTCTGCTCTCCATGCCGGCAGCTGCATGTTACGCACAATCACACAATGGTCAACACGCCGACCCACTTCCTTCGGTCTTTGGTTTGTCTTTTACCCGTCTTCCCGTCATTCATCATTCGGTCCAGCGCGCTGAATAGCAGCATGTTTGGTGCTCCTACTGCGGCTTGCTGGCTACGTGCTGTTGCAATCTGGTGAGAGTTAATAAGCGGGCTCTCGGGCGTCATTCGTCCGCTTGATGCGACATGGTTTGGTGATTATGCCGCTTATGGCGTTCACGGCGTCTTTAATTCCGTGTGTTGCGCTTGCACTTCCGAGGTTGCACTTTTCGTCGCCGGGTTTTCACAGAACGTTAGTATCAATCACTTGTGACGTCTATTTGTCTGCACCCCGAATACATACATGGGCTAGAAATATTATTAAAATTCTCGATTCCGTAGCGTCATCGCCTTGTGGGCTATGCTTGATGACGATGAGAAAGACATCATTGTCTTTGCCGACGGAAGTAGATATGAAGTTACTTGCGAACTTTTACTTTGTCTGACGTACTGCAAAGACCATAGATTTTCGCCCCCCAAAAATAAGAGGTCGCTAACACATTTGAAAAAGAGCCTTTTTAGATGACCTCTCATCGTAGCTGCGTCAGTGCCGAAAACAATCCCCCCGAGCGTCTTTCACGGATAAGTTTCCGGGCGCGGCCTTACTTATGCGAACCCGCTTAAACGTTTGTCTACGCTGCAAAGCAAAGCTTGTCATCTGCCGGACGCCCGCAACTCGGCGCCGGGCATTCGTCTCCCGCATCATCAGTTCGATTGTGACGATAGCGGCGCGCATTTGCAACGCCGGCGTTCGCGGCGCAACCGTTACCGCCGCGGTGCATAAGTTGGAGGCCAGGCGGCGGCCGCCGCCGCTGTCTCGTCGATCGCATCGTTCACCGAAGCTGCAGGCCGATGACACAATCTGCCGATCGTGTCCCGGTGCCCGCGGTCCTCACGGGCCCTCCCGGTCCGCTGGCCGTCCGCCTGGTAACGGACCGCGGCGGTGGCGGCCGTGGTCAGTACGCGCCGGGCCGGCCAGCAATTGTCGTATGCATTGGCGGCGATGGCATATCGCCGCCCGAGAGAGCGGTCGGGTTTGACTCGCTGAGGGTAACGGGACCGGAGGCGCCAGAGGACGGTTACGTGACCCTCGGACAGCGAAAGTTGGGGGGGGGGGGGGGGCAGTTAGCGAGGGCGACGGACTTGAGGAATATGCCGATCGTTTGCGTCACAGCACCTGCAAGTCAGGAATGCAGAATAGCTGTTTCTGCAATGGAAAACCGATATAGAAGTACATGCATCCATCTGTTTGCTCGTCGGGTATTAATGTAACCCGAGAGCTATCAATCCGGGAAGTGATCACATCCGTTGAGCAACACTTGATACCCGCTGGACGTGCCTGAGGGCCCACGGTACACTTTGGGCTTCGAACTGCTGATCGCCCACCACAGCTGCGAATGGTGCGACCCCAAACCTTACCCAACAGGCGCGTTCTGGCCTTGGATTGGGCCCACGGTCAGGTCGACCCGGCACGTCCCTCATCTGACCAAGCTGCGAAGGGACCGGCTCCCCTTGTTTACCACGGCCCTGCCAGGTGTCGGTCCGGCTGGCGGCCGCGGCGCCCCCTGGCGTCGCCCGGTCCGGTCCAGCTCGGTCCGGCGCGTGCCCAGCCCACTCCAGCCCCGTCCTCCGGCGTCCGTGGCTCGGGTCCCGACAGAGGAAGGTGCGCCACCACCGGACGATGTTTGCCTCGTCGCCGCCAAAGGGTGGAGCGCCCCCCCCCCCCCCCCCGTCCCCTGACTCGTCCCCCGCCGCGCGGGGCGGGCTCAGTCGCCATGTGGCCGGCGCCACCAGGCCAGGCGCCGCGACAGCACTGGCCGACCCCGGCCACGCAGCCGATAGCGTCTGGTCAGGCGGTGCCGACAGGGCTCTCGTCAGCGTGACCTGGCGCTGGCGGCTGGAGCCGAGCGGCCGGGACGGCTCTCCGGAGCCAGACTCGGCCGCCAGGGCACCGACAGGATGAGGGGATGTATACGACCGGGGGAGGGTCGGCTGAGTGTCAGATCACTGGACTGTCGGCGTCTGGGCGGCGTGCCCGACCGGAAGCGATGGTCTCTGGCGCCGCCGCGGGACTGGTGGGTGACGCTCGGCGGGAGAGAGAGAGAGAGAGAGCAGAGATAGAGAGAGAGAGAGAGAGAGAGAGAGAGAGAGAGGAGAGAAGAGAGAGAGAGAGAGAGAGAGAGAGAGAGAGAGAGAGAGAGAGAGAGAGAGAGAGAGAGAGTAGAAGCTATGCAGAGAGACCACCTGGGTCACGTCTAAAATCCACGTGGCCCTAACCGTTATGTACCCTTCAGACAGCGAGATGACTCTGAATTCGAACTGTTTGTACCCATGGTCTTGACCTACCTCAGCCTGTCGACGCATTGTCATCGGACGTCTGCGCGGCGGTAACGGAGTGTCGGGAGTCTTCAGCAGTCATTCACACGACCCCGGCTTGTCCGCTGCCGATGTTTTGGCGCTGAACGCCGCCTGGCTCTATCGAGGAGCACACTCGCATGCCCGGCGGGCCCTGGCCGCAAGCTGACTCATCGAGGGAAGCGGCGGCAGCGTGGTTTCCTCACCGTCCCCGTCTTTGTCGGCGGTTTTTGCCAGCACGCGCTCATTGATAGCGGCGGGGCTGTGGCCGCCACATCATTGGGAGACTGCGGTACGGGCGGCCGGCGGGGAAAGGCGGGACGGGCTGGCGGGCGCCGACCATGGAGATGAGAAAGAGCGAGAGAAGGGCTGAGCTGTTCAGTGGCGTTATGTAATTATGGACGCGTCCAACTTTCAAGCAGTCGGCTAATTTACAGCGCATTTTGAACCAAATATGTTGTGACAGACTGCACCACCTACTTGGCACATTGAGTTCACTGCACAGGCCTTATCATGACCCGATGGAAAAAGCAGCTGCGTTACCCTTGCGATGGCCGTGAGACCCGACTTCACTACGTGGCAAAGCTCTTTGCAGTGAGCTGTAGCGAGTCTCAGGTACGCACTAGGACTACTGCTGCTTGATTTGCACCGTCGAAGGCTGGCCTGCGGCGACTGGAGGACGTGGCAGCACCTTAGCACATGTCGTCCGTATTGTCTAGTCGGGTCGCGTAGTTCCGGCACCCATTCAGGGCACCACGTCGCATATAAGTGAGGCCAACTGGCAAAAACTACGCCATTCTCTGGTGACGGGTCCGTGACCTTTATTGCCTCCCAGCTCCTGTATCTTCATTGTGAAGCACCTGAGGCGGAATCGCAGCCCGGGCGGGCCGGTTACTCTGGCGTATGGCGCCGCCGAGCCGCCGGTCGCGGGCGCCTGAGTGTCGGTATGACCAGGTCGCCAGGTCGCGGTAGTATGACCGGGCGCATCATGGTCCCTTTTGCCCTGGACTCCTCAGCGGCCCGTCATCAGCTGGAGTCGGTACACCCCCTCGGGTATAGTGCAGCTGCGCGCTGTCTAAATACTTAGGGTACATGCACATGTGTAGCACACACACACAAACACATACGCACATATACACACTCACGCACGCACACACACACACACACACACACACACACGCACTCACGCACACCGCACACACACACACATGCACGCACACGCACACGCACGCATGCACGCACGCACGCACGCGCCAGCTGTCGGGAATTGGCGTGTCAAGCTGTTCTCGGGGAGCAAGCCCGTGAGACGGTTCGCATTGATAGTCGACCCCAGCCGGGCGATATGGTAGACCTGTTGGCTGGCATGTCCCCAGCTCGCCGCGTGCGACCGTGACCTAGGCCTGCGAGATAATGGCCAGCTGGCAGGTTTTTCGGCAGCACATGCTCAGTTTAATTGGTGCTCGCCAACGATATCGATCAGCCTGCCCGGCCTGCCGAGCAGCAGCGCTGCTGTGACACGGGACTGCGGAGGCGCCGGCGAAGCGCGGGCTGGGCTCGTCGCGCAGCTCGGACGTTTGGCGTTGGCGGCGCTCGGCTCCTCCAGCTGTGCGCACCGAGTGTGCCCCGGTCATTATCGTCGCGGTCGCCCGCACCGGGAGCAGCGGCGGAAATCCACGCGCATTCGGAATTTTGGGAGCCTTGACCGCGAATGGTCACGCAGCCGTCGAGCGGTGGATGCGTGGGTGACTGGTGGACGATGGTCAAGTGGGGCTTAGCTGGAAGAGTGCGAGCCTGCCTTCGTGGGGCGGGCGACTGGTGGCTCTCGCTGCTCTGGCGATCACGCTGTTTGTGCGTGCCGCTGTCTCTGCGCTGCAGACCGCGACACGCGCCTACCCCGTCAGCGCCGAGTCGGCCGATCAACCTCCAACACACAGGGAGTCGATGTTGATTCAATTGATGCCGATGTCAACGATGTACGTGCATCACAGCGCCGACCTCAGCAGACGCATGCTGCCGCCACTCGGATGGTAGCCGGCAAAACGTCTCCGGCACGTCCCACCCGTCAGCTCTTCACACCTCGAGGCACAGCTCTTCACACCTGGAGGCCCCGTGACTGACATCTGTGACTGACCGTCTGAGTCCGCCGGTCCATTTTCGCCGCGGTTTCGTCCTGTTGCGTGTGGATGCGGTCGGACAGCGCCACGGAGTCGCGATGTTTCGCAACTGGCCGACAGTTCCACACAGCTGAAAATCCCGGCGACAAGGGACGCTGCGCGCCCAGCTGCCAGCAGAATGTCGAGTGGGGTTTCTGCTCTGCGACGCGCTTAGAATGGGCGCGGGTGTGGTAACAGGTCTGTCCGCGCGGTAGCAGCCGCCCACTCTGGACCTCTTATTCCAGCCTGAGCGCCTTGTTGTGTAGAAAACAGATATGTGGCAGATGCATTTGTGAGCAGCCAAGCTTGAACATTCGTTCCTACGTAAGATTGACGATGTTTTTGTTCTCTGTTTCAGGTGGATGAACTGCTTGACAACATACTCAGTCTCCAGAGCGACCATGCCGACTCCGCGGGGAACGTGAGTTGTGTGAGCGTCAATTTTGGAAACTGACCACGGTGGTCTCCGTGTATTGCACTCAATGTACGCAATCATTGTACACGCAATGTACGCACTCAATGTACGCAATGTACGCAAGGTTTGGCGTAAAATGACAGCTATTCATAGTACCGTATCCGAAGTCTGTTCAAAAGTGTCATTTTAATGCTCCTGCAGGTTCGCTGAAAAACCGTGTCATTTCTATGCCTCAACTGGTAGCTGCAATGCGCACTTTTACTTCTGCCCGCGTGCCAAGCACATGTACCTCACCCCTTTCCCATGGACTCGTTCCATGCGTCAACCGTGCGGTTGTGATCGGAGAGCCAAGGGAGAGAGGTGCCAGTCGGACTCCTCAGACCGGTAGTTGGCTAGGACATGCGCCAATCATCTCACATCATTTCACTCTGTTTAGTTCCCCGTCCATGTAACCCGAGGCCGCACAGTGCAAAAAATGGTATCACGTTTGTTTAACGGTGTCATTTGTGAATGTTTCTCACCTGTGTCTACCTCGCGCGTTTGTGGTAGGGGATGGACATGATAAGGTTTCTAAAACGTGTATGTTGAACTGCATTGATTTTTAGCGACTTAAATTTCGTGAATAGCAGTGCAGGATTTACTGGATTTACAACGGGCCTGATTCTGTCGCGTTTGCCATTCAGTGTTCTTGCTACGAAGATCACTAGACGCACTGTTTAGACGACTTGTCACTGACCCCATTCTGACCGTACGCACCCGATTGTGACACAGTTGGCGCAGCTGACACAGCTGACATGGCTGGCTGAGTCTGACTGCGTGTTACAACGCAGCCATACAATAATTGGCGGGGTCTGCTAGGCGCACAAGCATGTGCGCAGCATTTAGAAGACCACAGATCACATACAGATCCTCAGATTGATCCTTTAAACACGGGCCTAGCTCCTCCTGGCAGTTCATTTGATAAGCGCTTGCAGTTTTTTATTCTTAGAATGGGTGGTTTATGCGTTTCAGATGGTCATGTCACAGGCTCATTGGTGGAGCTCATAGACGTCGCCTCGGCAGTAGACTTTCGCCGCTTGGAAAGGTTGTTACCAAATGTTTGTCGTAGTCTTATCATCTCCTCCCGAATTTTGACTCAGATTTGCGGGCGTCTTCCTGCACTAACCTTCTAATGCGTCAAAAACTGCTTAGACGACGCCCCTCAGGTACCCCTTTACGGTAGACTGCGCAACACAAATACATACTGCGCAGAAATCCATGTAGCCGTGACTTGGCTTGACATGACAAATTCTCCTTGGGCCTCTGTAAGACACGCTGAGCCAATGGTGACGGCAGCGTTTGAGTTACGACGACGTTCCCACCGCCAAAGAAGCCACCTCCGCCCTCCCCCCCCCCCTCCCCTCCATTTCCCGAGCGCCAGCGGAGATTACAGACCGCAGGGATGTGGTCCTTCGAAGACTGCGACTCTCGTCATGGATGTGAAGTAGACACGCGCCACACCGTCGGCTGTATGGTTTCGGTCCGCAGGCTGAAGCGAAGGCACTTGCGTTGTGACTCGTCCCTGCAGCTGGTCTGCCTCGGTGTAGTTGATCACGTCAGCAGTTTGACGAGAGTGCGTTGAGAGCGGATTCGGATGAACTGCGACCAAACCGTCCATTGCGTGGGGTAGCCGCAAGTATTTTGTAGAACTGGTTTATCATTAGGGATATATTTTCCTCTCCAATGGGGGGTGAAGTTTCCCTCTTATTTTGAGAAAAAGTGGGTCAAATGTGGAGCAAACCCGATGTTGGCACTATTGTGGAGCAGATTTTCTCATTCTGCACTGTTCAGCCCCCCTCCCCCCCCCCTCTTCCCCCAACTGGTTTTGTGGAACGACTTCTTTGTGCGCCATAGTGTGGTCTCGCGTTTGTTAAATCGCGTTATTCCTAAATTAAAAGACGGCTTTTATTTTTCTGTCGCGATCCGATTTTTTACCACCCGAATTCACTCCTTGTTTTGCCATGAACGTTTTGACATGCTAGTGAAGAGTTGCCAATCCGTCCGTAATCTTTGGGAACTTCCCGTTTTCAGAACCTCTGCAGCGATTTCCAGTTTTGCTACTTACCCATTAGTTGCATGTGCTTGTGTAAAACGTCAGAAAATGAAATAGGTCAAACGTTTGTTTCAACAATTCATACGCGTTTCTCTCCTGCGCTTCATGCCAACAGCAACGCAGGTCATATTTCATATTTGAGAACCAAATCTAGACGGCTTATAACATGTCGTGGTCGGACCTTGATGACCCCTGTGACCTCAGTCGCATGACATGTCGCTCAGGGCTAGCCATCCGCAAGAGAATCTGTTTGGAGGTCTCGTAGAACTTGGCCGGGAACTGCGGCTAGGCGGTACTACTTCGCAACGTCCCTTCGTTCAATATGATGCACCGATTAAGTGATCGTGCTATCTTCGTCTGCCCTGCAATGATCGTTGTTAGTGTCCAGTAAATATATGGACACCCGAAATAAAGAGTTGTATTGAAGGGTTGTCACAATCAGCAAGGGGTGCAAGCAGAATATATTTTCTAGGAAGGGGCCACGTCCCTCGGTGCAAAGACTGACATCGTTTCTACTGCATTTACGTGCCTGTTTCAGGGGCGTTACTTTGTACACTCTCCGGGGACTGAGCCCCCTAACGCTGGCTTGAGCCCCAATATTTCTCTGAGTCCGCCCTCAATGCATATGAACAAAGAAGGAATACTGGGCAAAATAAATGCAGGCCATGTATCTGAACTATTGGTATACTAGAAAGTAGGCACCTAAAGATAGCTTTATTGTCACGTTAATTTTGTAGCAAAAAGTATCCGCTCAGTACCTAGTGTTTAATGCTCCTTCGTATGTTAAGGCAGTCTGCAAATGTTCGATGTTGGACAAGATCTTCAAATGATAACGCCTGGATTGGGTTCAACAATTATTGACTGCAATGCGTGGCAGCTTTTAAAAGAACAGGGTGGCCCAATTAAAAAATAACGCATGTTTTCCCCAACGGCGGCAAGTGCATATGTACAGTGTGCAGTGTTTTTGTCACATAATCGTGGCTGTGGCGGTTATTCAACATGATTGGCGACAGGAGTAGTCATCAGCGATTCCTTGTTGAGATTCCCTGAGATGTTTGTTTTCAGTGAATTACGTACTATTCTAAGCTTTTTACAAAAATGCAGCTCACATTTATTTGAAATGGAAACATATTACTCCGGAGAAAAACGATTTTGAATCTACGAAACATCAAAAGAAGCTGGTTTTCATGTTTCATCGAGGACGCAAAGTTAAGCAACCGAATTCCGGGGAGAAAGCAGGTCTTGCGGTGGGTTAGATCAACATTATCGGAGCTTGCATATAGGATGTAGTGCATGCTGCTATCTTATTCGAGCTAACAACGAGCATGGCATGTGCGCGTACATAATATCATTTTCGATATTTGTTTTCTCGGGCCACCTCCTCTCTCTCTCTCCCTCCTCTCCTCTCCTCGTCTCTCTCTCGTCTCTCTCTCTCCTCTCTCCTCTCTCTCTCTCTCTCTCTCTCTCTCTCTCTCTCTCTCT
>NW_023596921.1:34057741-34118347 GCF_011947565.3 Pollicipes pollicipes
TCTCTCTCTCTCTCTCCTCCTCTCTCTCTCTCTCCGAGCTCTTCCGAGCTCTACCCGAGCTCTGTACTGCTGAACGAGGACCGTGTGTCTATAATTTAAGGCAGACGTCTCCTCCCGAGACTCGTATCTCCCAGATAAGCCTCTTTGAACAGTTGTTAATTGATTTATGACGGATTGGTTGCTGTCCAATTACGAGAGTAATGATACGTCATACAGATGTGCGAGCAGTGGGGCCGATGCGGCGCTCACCGTAAGCACGGCGAGTGGCCGAGAATTGTTAATTTCGTTATCGCCTGTTATCGCTGGGTTTCGTTACCACGTGCGTCGATGTGGCACGCGCTGGCGGACGCTGAGTGAAAGCTTGCCGCGTGTGCCTGCCGGGAGCGCAAGCTGCTCTGCAACAAGCGCTTGTTTGGTTTCAGGTCTGGTCGGACAGAGAGATGTTGGAAGCATGTGCAGTTATCGTCCACGTGTTAGAGCATCCTTCCGGTTGGTGACACGAAGCATATCGCTAAGGATCGGAATCAAAAGGGCTTCATGTGGGGGCTCTGGTCTCAAACACGTAATAATAGTGCTTCAATACGCATCATCGATCCTGGCAAATGCTCGGGCAGGGGCACGTGTCTGGCAAGAAGGCTGATATTTACGACAAAAAACTCTTCTTATGCCAGAGCGTGAACGGAGACATGTCCTCGGATACGAACGCTGCCCACGTGGACGTGAATGATGATAGTTCTTCGGGCATTCGGTACCCTTCATTGCATTGCAGATCGACCGGTCCGTCTCGAAGGAGAGTCGTTACAGCAGACATAAAACATTGGGGGGGGGGGGGGGGGGGCGTACATACCGTCCGGGTCCGACACTCTTTAGCGTCTCCGGCCTGGTTTGTCCCGCTGGCAGCTCTGTGAGTCGTCCGTGTTGTGCCTCTCCGACATCTCTGTTTCCCATCACGAGCACGGCCTGACCTGGCGCTGGTCGGCCGGGCACGCACCACGCCGGGCCGCTCTTGGCGCACCAGATCTTTATTTTGAACTGCCTGCTACACATGGCCCATTTTGTGTACGACTCGCTATCGGTCGGCCGACACTGATTTCCGTTTTTCTTCATATTTATCCTAGAGAAGGGAATGAACTCCATGCGACGTGGTCTCTTATCTGGGACACACGTCACTGGTATGAGTTACACTCCAGGGAACAGTTCTCGCTTGGCGCATGTGAACTATCAATGCAGTGGTTTTCGCCAGGTCTTGATTCCCACACTGCTACTGCACTACAGCAGCAGTACCAACTGTAGTGCAACCCCGTGCAACAGCAGCAACAGTGCAACCCCGTTATCCAAGTAGTTCACTGCAGATCAACTATCGCAGTGCCCCCGACCGCATGCAGACAGATAAGGGCACCCCATTGCGATTTCATTAAACCTGCGGCCCCCACGTCTACCTCAAGCTAGCAGACCTTCACCAAGCAGACTCCCTGCTCCGTCTCAGTTCGTCTAGCGCCCAGCCGTGCGGAGAGCCCTGGTCGGCGTGCATCCTCCACCGGGTCCGTACGTGCCACACACACAGTGTCCTTTATGTTGTGCACCGTTTGTACGTCAGCGCTGATGCCGCGCGGCTAACGGACCGAATCCTCGCAGTTCTGCGTCAGTCGTGAACTCATGTCCGTTCAAGCACACTTCGGCGGGTCGCGTTTTCGTGTCTGGCATGAGGGTTGCTGCCGTCTGTCTGTTCTCCGGCGTCTGTTGTCTGCTGTCTGCCGCCGTCAGTTGTCTGCACTTCTGTCTGGGCTGGCCCTGTCACCTACACGTGCTGCACAGTGAGCCCTCGCAAGTCTCCGCAATCGGCCCTGCTGCGCCCCGGGCCGCATACCCTCCGGTTCATCCCCCATTCCCTACACGGAATATGTCATACCCCATTACCCCATTCCCTATACCGAAAATATCATACCACAATACCCCATTCCCCATATACTGCAATGTATGCAACGAAGCCGGGGAGTAGCAGGGCATCAGTGTTGAGTAATGGCCAGGTCGGTGGAAGCTCTATGGATTGCTGGAGTATTTACGCTGCAGCACAAATAGCTGTCGCTGCCACAGGACAGTAGACAGAACATTATGCGAATTATTTGTCATTCTTGTACTGCTGTCAAGTGCAGTTTTACGGAACAGCAGGCTCAAATTCACGTCGCAGGCTTGTTCCGTGCGATGAAAATATGCTGCTATCAGGAGCCGGAATCGGATAGGCGACGCATGGGTGAAGAAATCACACATCGCCTTTTTTCTAGCGGAAGGGACCGGTCAGGGCGGTTGGACCCTGAGCAGATGTCACTGGGACGTGTGCGATACGGGCCAAGTGACCGATTCAGAGGTGCATACCGATGGGTCGCTCTTGGAGCGGTCCGTCGCGCACCGTGATGGGCCCGACCCCGAGAGAAACCGGGGGCGGGGGGCATTCCGGTGGCGGCTCCGGAGAAGCCGAACCTTACAGAATATGAATTAGCTGCGGTCTCGACCGCATCGAAGTGCGTTTGTGATTCTGAGACAGCCCCTCGATGTGTTGAGACTACATCACACAGCTAAATTGGGCTGTCAGCAAGCCCAGCATGACTGTTGCTAAACCCTGCCGCAGGCGACCGGGCAGAAGGTCGGCAAGCTCGTTGATGGGTGGTCAGCGAGCGCGCGATAATCCTCGCTGAGTGAGACACCATCGAACGGGTCCCGGCTAATTGGCCAATGTCTTCGCGTTTTTCTGAGAGTTGCTCAACGCAGCGGAAGCCACCATTGATAACGGTGCTGCGGGCTGTTCGCGACCAAGCTTTCGAAATGGTGCGGGTGAGAAACTCGCTCTCGCGGGTGAGAAACTCGCTCTCGCGGGTGAGAAACTCGCTCTCGCGGGTGAGAAACTCGCTCTTTGCAGCGTGGTTTCAAATGTGCACCGCACGATAAGACCCTCAAGCTGGCTAAATCAGCCCTCTCTGGTCTCTGTAAGGTCATGCTATCGCTCCACTGATGTGAGAGGAAGGTTGGGCTTGCCTCGGCCGCCCACATTATACAGCAAGCGCTGATATTTGTCCACCATATGCTACTCAGGGTTTTATTTCTAACAGATCGCTGCACATCTGTGCGACACGATATTTGTCCATGGTGAACTTGTTCACTGACAAGTTACTGAGGATTAGCAGGTTTAATCATGGACGAGCATAATTCGAATGATTTATTCTTATAACTGTAGCCTTTATTGCTTAGAGGATGCAGGTACATTCTCTTATGATGATGTCAGAGGCTGTCGATTTTAGTCTTTAGTCCATTTTATTCACGGATCATTCCCAACAAGTGGCTCATGATCTGATTCTGTACAATAACAAAAGTAGCATGAATGCGATATCAAAACATAACAATAACGCGGCCCGCATTCGCACATCATCAAGCGTCCAGATGTTCACACAACTTCGCCAAAAACGAAGTCATTGATCAAATATGAATAATCAACACATGTTACGCAATCGCAAGCAAGCAATGATTGCACAACGGGGCCGCCTAAATTTTCTAGCCTGGTGCAAAACTCGTTGCGGGTGCGAGAAGCGGTGATGGTCGGCGCCAGGTGGCTCCAGGATGAGACTGCGTGACACAAAAAACCCCTGCGTGCCACCGACAGGCGAAGAGCAGGCAGGTCAAGGGCGTTCTCCGCCGCCGCCCGGGTGGCACTACAGCGGTATGTGGGGGTGAACAAGGACGGGATCGCCACGTGAGCTCGTGGGTCATTAATGGACCTGAATACAGCCAGGCTGTCACGGTGGTTGACGAGTTCACCAGTTCCGCGTCAGCTCAGCCCTTGGACAAACACCGCCACGGAATCTCACCGCCGAGCTTCGGTGACGATCCTGGCCCCTAAGGTGATCACCCTTTGTTTTCCGTTTAAGTGACGCACTGCGGCCCCGTCCCAGACTGAGAGGCGGTACAGAGGACGGGGGAAACATGGGACTGGAGAAATTTACGAACCTCGGGCGTAGGGTGGTGGCGGATTTTATGCAAGCAGGAAAGGATGGAGTTACACTTTTTGGCAACATGGGATATGTGTATATCCCATGAGAGGATGTTTTCAGTAGTATCCCCCAGCATCGGACGGACGGCGAAGGGCTTATTTCGCGTCCCGCAATGTCAAGATGAAAAGATGGGGTTTTATTTAGGAATTATCTAGTGCCAAAAGGAGAAGAGTCATTTTGCTGGGATTCATTTTAAGGGAGTTCATTGTGAAGTAGAATCAAGCCACTCGGACTGTTTCCTCGTCAGGATTTCAAAAAGAACAGTTGGGCTGGATGAGCGGAGTCTAGCAGCTGGGTGTCATCGGCATAAGACTCTAGACATCTGTGAGGGAGAGAAGATGGAAGGTCGTTCCTGAAGATGCTGAATAGAATAGGGCGATCAAGGTTGGCTGAGGGACGTTGTGAGTCAGCGGAAGAGAGAAAGAGAGAGAGAGAGAGAGAGAGAGAGAGAGAGAGAGACGAGGAGAGAGAGAGAGAGAGAGAGAGAGAGAGAGAGAGAGAGAGAGAGAGAGAGAGAGAGAGAGAGAGAGAGAGAGACGACAGCCTTTCACCACCTGCCGCCAACCAGCAAGGTAGCTCTCAAACCGCTTCGGATCAATATCATACCACTGCAGCTTTGTCATAATGACGCCGTCGTCGACACTATCAAGGGCACGGCTTAGACCAGTGGAGGCGACGACGGCAATGTGCCCAACGTCACTCTGACGCACCGCCCACTCAACGGCGTCGACCAGGGCGTCCTCTGATAAGTGGCAAGGTCTGTGAGCGTACTGTGATGGAGCTGAAGAATCATGGGGAACAAGGTGTGAAGACAGCTGTACGCTCACGAATTTTTTAAATATTTTGGACATACAGACAAAACTGATATAGGTCTGAAATTACTAGTGATGTCACGAGGTTAAGTGACTTGTGGGGATTTGAGGGCTGTGAAGAGGGATGGCAGTGGCAATCTCATATGAATCGGGAAAAACACAAGAGGCGACAGAGGTGTTGATGAGATGAAGCTAGTGTGGTCCGATAGCAGGGAAACCTTTACGTAAGGCATGCAGTGGCCGCTTGTCAAGTCTGTCACGAGTCACAACGTTGTCAGATTCAATCTAGAGTCCCTGGTGATGTTGTCTGGTGACCCTTGTGATACCAGGGGCTGTCTGAGACTGCGGTGTCTTGCTATGTTGTCAGAGACTGTCTGTGACTAGTCTTGCAACGTTGTCAAAGGTTGTCCATTACTAGCTCCTGCTGATGTCAGAGACTGACTGTGACTAGTCTCAGAGGCTGTGGCTGACTGGTGTGAGGGTGTCGAAGCCGGCGGCGTCAGTCCGGGCTGATGATGTCGGAGCCGATGAATCAGCCGGGTCATGTCGTTGCAGACGCCGACCAGCCTGCAGGAGCGGTCGGCGAACGGGCCCCGGGGCGTGCTGGTCAAGGACCCGGCCTCGTGCCCGGAAGCCAGCGATCCGTACAGCGAGGAAATACTCAGTTCCGATCAAGCCTTCCAGTCTTTCTTCAAGGACCGACAGAAAAAAGACAACCACAACATGAGTGAGTGCAGCGTTAGCTAAAGCTTTGACTAATTTGGGTCCCCTGTTTTGGCTTGGGCTGCCGCATCATCGTCATCGCCTCTCATTTGTCTGATGGATCATCTCGGATTGTGTTACTTTTTACCAGCTGCGGGAAAAATGCTTCCAGACTGTATTCTCATTAGCAATTCTACGTTCCCTGTTTTCCAAGTCTCCATCGTTCTTGATCGGTTGAGATAAAATGAATGAGACTGTTTTGTTTTGTTCCGACGATGCCACCCCTGGGCGCATTGGACCTTGTGGCATTCGATAGACATATAAAGAGTTGTAAAGAATGTATCGTTCTTGTCATTCTGGAAGCTAGCCAGACGTTATAGTTTTATGCAAGGTACAGAGACGAGAGTAATGTAAGTAGGATGCAAGGTAGGATGCAAGGCAGAAATATTGGAGCACTGCCCTTGTGATCAATTTAGTCTGTTTGGAATAACTACAAAGTTGTGCCGCTGTCTATTCGTTAATAACAGTGTAAAGCACGCCATGCACGCACAGCACGTTCAGTCTTGCTTTACAAGTCATCGTTCAGCACATCACGGACTGGGGCGACGGTGCCCTGGCTTAGTGTCGTGCCCATGTGGTGATGTGAGGTACACCTGAACCGCGCTGTGTTTCAGTCGAGCGGAGGAGACGCTTCAATATCAACGATAGAATCAAGGAGCTAGGCACTCTGCTGCCGAAGTCCAGCGATCTGTGAGTGCTTCGCTTTGGTTGGCTTCTAACGGCGGGTATCACTAAGTCAAGAGACGATAGCGACCTGTCTCATCATAGCAGTCTGTCCTTTTGTCGACCACTTGACCGGATTTAAAATCATGCACGGCTTTTATCGATAGCAGTAGATTAGCCCTGGCCTCCTCAGGCTGTCCAATAGCTGCATTGTCATGCTATCGCAATCATTCTCAGCTGAGCTGAGCTGAACATGTGTCTGCAAATATTGCATACAGGTGCCTCGGTAGAGCATTTGGGAGCAAACGGTGTGTACAGCTGCGCTGTGTCGGCCCGTTTTTTAGATATTACGAATATTCCGCTTCGGATGCGTTCGATGTATATGCAGAGCTCTGTTTTTCCTACAGTAGTTACAGCCATTCCAGCTATTTTCCACACTGAGAGGCAGGTGGGGCTGTCAAACGCCTGACACATTTCATATATCCCCAGGTATCATGACATATCACGAGACTGTCGCCAAAACAAGGGCTCGATCCTGAAGGCGTCCGTGGAGTACATCCGGCGGCTGAAGCAGGACCTGGAGCGCGCCAAGGAGATCGAGTCGCGCCAGAAACAGATGGAGCAGGCCAACAGGCGACTGCTGCTCCGGATACAGGTGAAGCCCGCACACCGGTCAGGGGGCGTCAGGCTTCAACAGGAGACCCCGGAAACGGGTCAGGGAGGATCAGGCCAAGCTGCGGCAAAACAATATGGGCTTCGGCTGTAGCACAGGAGAGGATCAGCACTAACTCTCAATGGAACAACATGAATGTGTGTTTGTGGGTGGAGGGGGGGGGGGGGGGGTAATAAGCCACTGGGGCTGGACGATGCTGGCCGGGCGGCCGATTTTGATCCCGCCTTGTTCGGGCGGAACCATTAGCGTTTTACGCATCCCCGCACGGTCTGGAGTTAGTGTCGCACACTCGCATGCCGCCCGCCAGCTCGCGTGCGCTGCGCCCCGACAGGTTCCTCCGGTACCCCAACACGCCTGTCGCCTGGCACCGGCGGGGGGAGGGCTTGGCTGCAGCTGCCTTCAAAAACAGCTGGTAATAGGTGGTTGGAAGTGTAACCTTCTGGAATGAGCGCCTTTGTAGTGGATGACCTCTGTGGTTACTTGTTGCTGAAGGGAAAATGTCGCAGACGTCAGTACACGCACATACACACGCACACTTAGACAAACACACACAGACACACACAGACACAAGAGACACATACACACATATAGGTATATGTATATATATATATATATATATATATATATGTGTGTATAGATATAAACATTCCTGGCGGCAGCCTATTTCAGCCCCAAATCGTCCCATTAGTGGTATTTGCTATGCTTCAAAAAAATGTGGGGAGGAAGCGTGTGATGGAAGTTTGGGTGAGGATGGATTTGATTGAACTTGCTGGAACAGGTTTCATCTGATCTTGAACTATAGTCTGAACATATTATAGGAGATTTATAGGAGCTCCAGTCATCTTGGCATACTTTGCCTTACGTCAGCCAAAGAGCGGTTTGACGTTAAGGGGCGCTTGGTTTGTTCCTCTCCTTGAGCCAGCGCCAATGTTCTACGGACAAGTGAAGCAAACGGTTCGAGGCGTTAAGCAAGCGCCTTCCTTCCGGAAGCTATGCATGTTTGCTCAGCTCCGAACGACCGAGCTCGTAGCGTCTCGCTGGTTTGTATCCGCTTCTGTCCGGATCTGAGTCAGTGCTCATCCCTCACCAGTGCTCACCGGGCTGTCAGCTAGGTCTCCAAAAAACATAATAGCTCTGGAAATAAGTGTTATTGCCGTAGCAATGACTGAACTCCATCTGTGCTGTCTTCCTCGAGCCTTGCATTAGCAGGACTAAAAGCCTTATCTCTACATCCTCCATTCACTTAGTTGCAAACAATCTGAACGCCGCGCAGCCAACGTAAAACCGGTTAGAAGCAGCGCCATCTTCATCAGCATGCTGCCTTACTCTGCATGCGTTTTGACCTCTATCCAGAACTGGGCATCTTGTGAGTTCAGTTTGCATCCCATCGACTCGAATAACGGCACTCGCATTTCACTTGCAGTAACTGTTCGGTTACACACATAAATCGCGCTTGAATAAAACATGCGGCCTATTCCGATACGCCATCCCGTTACATGGTGGCGACATGACACCCGGCGTCCTTCAGACATGGACCGGCCATGAACACTCTGTGGCACGCTGCAGATCTTATGCCGGAAGCTGTGGTGAATGTCCATAGGTGTGGAAGTTATCCCATTATGTGGGCTTTGGTATGGGAGGGGTGCTCAAGCCCCATTGTTTGGAAAATTCGGCCTCTAGGCTTACTGCAGTGTATGGAAAAAAAAACATTCAAAGTACCTCTGAGGTACCCAATGCTGACCGATTTCGACTTATGTGATGATCACTCGTATTGACAGCTTGGTCCTGACATTATGGTATTACTTTGCACTATTGTCTTGCTTTTTTGCACATGCTGCTAGTTTTATACCGATGTGATGTAGTGGTATGCGCCTTCCAGCTCCAAAAACGCCGTGCGGCTACATTGAACTGGCGGCCTTCCTTCTCGTGGAAAGGACTAAGTCCCACTGAAAAAACGAACCGCTTCGTGTAAAGTTGTATTATCCTCCCTTGACACTTGTGTATCTTTTCTGGGACAGCCTTTTTCTCTTTAGCTCCGTTACTGATGCGGAGTTTTGTCGCCAGCATGGCCCAGAGAGCGCGTTGCGCTGTACTGTTGCGCTGTACTTGTAGTGCGCTGTACTGTTCGCGGCGCGCGGTTTGTACTGTACCGCGCTGCGACACACTGCACTAAAGACGCAGTACGAATGGCGACCTTGCTGGCGTCAGGCATTGGTCGTGATTAACGGGCTGGTTTTGTGCTTTTGGGCTTTCCCACTGACCCAGCAACAAAGATTGGGAACGTAATGAGTGGACTGATCCGCTCAATGAGCTGCAGGCGGCGTTTGGAGAGGTTGCTTTTCAAGGCAAACCTGCCTGGCGCGTCGTCCTGCGAGACTGCGGGATGTAGCGATGGTATACGCCGACGCGGCAGGACGATCAATGTGCTCGCGGTCGTCGTATATTTGTAAGCTTCATGACTGTCTGGGTACGATAATAGCTAGGACTCAAAGTTCATAATTCAGACTATCACGA
Organism: Pollicipes pollicipes; assembly: GCF_011947565.3. Taxonomy (NCBI): domain Eukaryota; kingdom Metazoa; phylum Arthropoda; class Thecostraca; order Pollicipedomorpha; family Pollicipedidae; genus Pollicipes; species Pollicipes pollicipes. The sequence continues at coordinate 34,067,206 of NW_023596921.1, forward strand.
TATTTTAAGGCATATGGCTCGTCACCCCATGAGATGTCTATCGTGAGAGGCAAAGGTCGTTGATCATTGGCTGTTCCAGCTACCAACCTGTTCAGCCTAGCGATGACCTGATTTCAGCGCAGGTTCCACCCTAAGCCTGAAATCACGTGATTCGCTCAGAGGTCATACGCGGACCGTCCTGTGGTTTCGTGATGGTCATCCTGGTGCTCTGACTTGACACGGGCTAGATCATGAATAGTCCGACACGGCCTCCACTTAAAAAAGTATGGAGACGAGATTATGTCGTACGTTTGTGCCTTTGATTGTAAACGGCGTTAGAAGAGTGTCTAAATATTACAAACCCGGCGCGAAAGCATGTCTAAAACGCGATACAATTACTCGTTCCGTCACAACGCCCGTGAAAACCCAGGATAAGATCAAAGATAAGTCATTTTGATTGCATAACAGATCATATGCCCTTTGCCCCCACCTGCAACAGGCCTCTCAGATAGTTTGGAAAAATATTTGACAAGTGGGTTGGTGCTGCACTTCTGACTGAGCGAAGTTCATATTTGATCCATGATTACTTAGCACTCGAAGTCATGGATGCTACAACTACATCGCGTATCCATCATGTTTTTAGTGTCACGACAAATCTGCAAATTGCCTCTGTTCGTGCTTCGACGGCGGTGGAGCATTTGCTTGGCCTTCAACACCCGGCTTCAGATTATGGCTGCTTTAACCTGACCTGCGATAACCTGGCAATTCTAAGCAATGTAACAGGCTAACGCTATCCCGCAACAGCAAGGCCCGTGCCAGGCTCGCAAATCGCCCGCCCGGGGCAGCATGCACGAGGCCATGGCACCGTGGCGTGGTGCCGTTGCCACCCGTTGCCGTGTCCGGTGGCTGCGTCCCTGGTCAGTGTGGCCATAAACCTCACGGTCCTCCGCCGGGGCCCGCACGAGCCGCGGGTTGCCATGAGAGCCTGGACCGATCACCGACTGAGGCCGGTCCGACAGTCGGCCGTCTACCGGTGCAGCACGACCTCGCCCTCACGCCTGTCAATCCGCCGGGTCAGCAGCGGTTGCCGAGCCCTGAACACCCTGGCAGCCAATGCATGCGTATACATTATTGTGATGGTGCCGAGCACGTGAAGGCCTGGTGAACAGTGGCTGGACAGCGGTGGTTGCTATGCCGATGTAGAGGTGGTGGAGTGAGGTGGACGGCTTTACAGCCTCACAGGACCACCGGACGTGGCTTCAGATAATGTGACGGAAGCTTTTATTCTCAAACATCAGTCAATAAAAATGCTTTCCAGTACGACGGGCCGCTGAGTCGAGGCGCCGGAAAGCCCCAAGAATTAACTAGCTAGCCAGTGCGACAGCGATGTCGCTGAGAGGACACCCGAGAGCGGTCCTCGAGAATGGCCTCCTGCCCGACTTCTCAGCTGGAGGTGTCTCCTGCGCAGGCGGCCGTCTGCTCGGCCGATAAGGCGCCTGAGTGGCTGTAGGGCGCACGCCCCCGGCCGGGCCACTCGAGAGAGACGCTGCTATCGGCTGAGCTCACCGAGGCCGTACGACACTCTCGAGTCTGCCAGCTATCTTCAGGAGAGTTGATATAGGTCCCGCACTCGGGATGATCTTGGCGTGGTGGGGCCTGCGGGGAATTGGTCGTGACAGCCGGGTCCGCAGGCAGACGGTGGGGGGTGCAGTTGGATCCTCAGCTGAAACTCCAGCATAGATCACTGGTCGGACTATCCATTCGCTCACCTGAGCTACCTGGATGCCTCGATTTAGTTAGATTCTCTGAGTGTCTCACGTGTCATAGTCTCACCTCCATCCAACAACTGGCGCATATCCATCGTTTTGGTATCATCGGTTCAACGACGATTGTTCGTGCCGCTTGAACCACTCAGCCTCACCCGTCGCATGTTGGTATTTGAGGCAAATCCCTTCAGAGCTTTGTGCCAGTCCAGCGTGAGCGGCCATGTCCACGCGGTGTCGTTGCGTCGCGGCAGCCGCTTTGGAAAGTCCCCGCCAGATCCGGTCCGGCGGCACATCGCCGCCACATCGCTGCCACACGTGATGTGAAGTGTGGCCGGCGGGGATGGCGTCACGTCCGCACCCCGCACGCCACTTCGGCTCCAGCGCCTCACCGGGCGGCCAGCCGCCGTCACGCGCGCCGCCGCACGTGACATGACGTGACGCTGCGGGGTAGCTGCGGGCACGAGGCTGGCGGAGTGGCTCGGGGGTGCTCTGGGGCCCGTGTCCCGGTCGGAGGTGATGGAGCCGCCGACGGTGGGGCGTGAGCGCTCCGGAAACACGACGTCCCACTCTGGATCGGGAGGCCCCGGCCCGATTCCCGCCACACGAGACTTTCCTTGACCTTTCTGCCGCCGGTGTTTGGCGTCGTCACTTACGTGGACACACACGCACCCTGACGGTGCCGGCTCATCATTCCCCGACCTTGACCTCTGACCTCGACCCGGCATCCCTCGGCTTCAGCACGGCAGTCGGCGTGAGAGCTGCTGCGCTCGGCGCACCGGTAGAGGCGCGAGCGACGACAGCAGGTCCTCCCTCCTCGCTCCGACAGGCGTCGGCGGCGGTCGCGCGTCTGCGCGCCATCTGCCGGGCGGTCGCGCGTACCAGCGTGGTCCAGCGAGAGACCCTGTGTCCGCCGCCCGGGTTACCTCGAGTGGTATCCTCTGGTTGCGTCAGATCTGCGGGGCTTGACCGCGCTGTTGGTGCCCTGTGGGTCGTGGTAAATATCTCTGGTTGGGGGAGGAGTGAAGTGTTGTGTAGCAATCTCCCATCTCGGCTGTGTGGTCGATGACCCGATAATGAATGACTGATGCGCTGGACCCGAGGCGGGTGGAAAGCGCCGCCTGGAGCCACCCGAACTGTCCTCGGTGACTTGCCAATCCTGGGCGGAGTTCTCGCCGTAGATGACATGCAGGCAGATATGGAGCGCATATCTGACATGTGATCATGACAAAGTTAGGGGGGGAAGGGCTAGCAGAACAGCGGTGGCATTCACAGAAAACCTCCTTGACGTTCCCTGCGTGTGTTGGTTCTATTAATACATCATCATCATCATCATCATCCATTAATGCGACTGCCTGCGCTGAATGTCAACACAATGCGCAACATGGCATGTGCCAAAGGGCTCATCTCACGACGCTGAGTCGGCTCGTGACCCTGTGCTGTCTTCCACCTCTGTTGGTAGGCGGCTGGAAGGCGGCTGTGCGTCAGTGCAATGAAGGGAGACGTCACCACCAACACTGGCACGCTTCAGCCGGTCGTAAAGTTTGACGATGACAGCAAAAACTAAAAGCACACGATGAAACAAGGGGACTGAAGGTAGACAAGTTTATAGTTTTCAGTGAACGGTGAATTGATGTCGCTTAAAAGCACAGAAAAGCGAGGGAAATTTAGTTAAGATTGAAAACTTTTTAGTTGCGAAAAACGTCCTGTTGAATTCTTCCATCGTTCAGATTCTTCCCACAGCTGATGCGTACATCGGCTATAACTAGCACAGTGTGCGTCTTCACCAGCTACCGATGCATCTCCTCCTTACACACGCTCATGCCCAGGTCGGCTGGACTGGGCGCCGGCTCTCCTCCCCTGCAGTACACGCACTGCGGGCGGGCCTGCGGGACGACCGATCGGCCGACATCCGGTCCAGTTTTTGTCGCGGCCTGTTTCGTAAACATTGTCCGACACACTCTGCGTTACACGCCACTCGCTCCGCCGTCTGCACTGTGCCGTGCTCATTCTGCGCCATTCGCTGCTCGCGTCGGCTGGCCGGCACGGAGTGCTCTGCGGGCGTGATGGGGTGGTGGTGCGATGCGGGCATGGATTAGCGCGGTTCATTGGTCAGCTGCTCAGATCTGTAGTGATTACGGTCGTCTGCGTGAAAAACGTGCGCAGAAACGGACGGACTGTTTGTGAATGTGTGTGTGTGTGTGTGTGTGTGTGTGTGTGTGTGTGTGTGTGTGTGTGTGTGTGTGTGTGTGTGTGTGTGTGTGTGTGTGTGTGTGTGTGTGTGTGTGTGTGTGTGTGTGTGTGTGTGTGTGTGTGTGTGTGTGTGTTTTCATGCTTGGTGAGGTGGGACTAGGTTCTGTAAGCACGCCAAGCAGCGACCTGTGCGGCTGCCAGCAAGTTGGTTTGTGCGGATGCTCTTCGGCGGCTGCGGCCGCAGTGACGGCGGGTTGGCCTGAGGACAGCGTCGGGCTGGCGACTAGTGCGCAGCCAAATCATCTTTAAGCTGCAGACACTTTCCGTCCCGCCCACTAACCATATCACGCATCTCCGCAGGAGTTGGAGCTGCAGGCGAAGGCTCACGGCCTGCCGCTGCACGACGAGCTGTGGAAGACGATGCCGGACGAGGCGCAGTGCGCGGCGCCGTCGGGCGCGAGACCAGCGTCGCCGCCGCCGCCGCCACCGCCGCCGCCACCGCCGCCGCTGCTCGCGCAGCCGCCGCAGCCGGCGCCGCCCGACGCCGCCGTCCAGCCGCCCGCCTGTCGCGTCAAACAGGTGAGGCTGACCGGCGACTACGCTCGAGACGGCGCCGGCGGCACCCGGCGACCACGCTTAAGACGAATAGCCGGCGTCGCTCGGCGGGCCGCTGTACCCAGCGACCATGTATCAGCTTCTGTTTCAAGCCGCGTGCCCAGGCCAAGGCTGATGGTGCAGGAACAAGAGCGGACAGTCAACTGTGATGTAAACTGAAGGGTTCTTCTTACCCGCCACCTGGCTCCGATTCTGAGATTTGACTCTTGATGAAGAACACAACGTATAATAAAAAGCTTATCTCAGCTAAGCAATGAGTACCCATCTGAACCCAGGCTGTAACGATGTGAGTGGTATTCTGGTAGTGCTGCGAACATGCATCAGCGTCAGCCTTATTTATGCGCCTCTTTCCGTGCACGTGTGGCGAGAGTCCACGCGATGTAAATGTATACCACGACCCATTTCCTAACATCTGCATCGTTGCGAGACCTACGAGCTCAAAGGGATCGGACTAACCCAAAATTCATTTGAAAGTTCCACCCGTGGAAACTACGACTCTCTTGATGCATATGCGAACTTTTTGACGGGAGGTGCTATTTGCGCTATAATGATTAAGCAAGTTTCAGCTCTAAGGTGTGAATAATGATATTTGCAAACATGACGGAAAGTTTAGCGGTACTCTCAGATATGGCAACGCTTCAGCCTGTATGACTCCGGGGGCTGCTGGGTCTAACCTCTGATGTTCCATGGTTACCGAGCGCAAAATGACCTCCCACGTCGGCGCGCCCAAAACTCCAATCATCGGTTTCCGGGAAGGACAACCCAGTCTCATAATGCAAAGAGTGAAATCTGCCCTCCGTCATGCATCATTTTAAAATGTATTTCGAATGCTTTGCGCGAACGGCTTTGGTTTCACAGTAAGGGCTACCGGTTAAGCAGAGCTTGCAGCACATACCCTGGAGTTGCCGCCCAGGGCGCGCCGATCCTGTTTATCGGATTATGTTACCTCCGGCCTTTTGCTGACAGAACTGGAAAGGATTTTACGCGCCGCAAGTGCTGCGACTCGACGGCCGGGAGCCGTGTTGATCATCTTTGTCTAGTTGCCAGCTAATCTTTCTGTATCCGTTGTGCCAAGCAGTGCGCATGCGCTGATAGTTAGTCCCTGGTTTACGGGTTTGCCATCTTTGTGGTAGACCACGGCGAGGCAAAGGCCCCTGCAAACCAAACGCTACGTTTAGAGCTCAAATGCTCGCCTCGTTTTTTAACTGAAAGGTTTAGGTGAAAAACAGCGAATACAGTCGGCGTGCCCTAGAATACCAACGCACTACAAACAACACGAAATACACATTTTTTGGCCTTGATCAGAGCCTTTTTGAAAATGAGTGCCATGCCACAGCCATAGAATGAAGAAGGTGGGAGCCTCTCCGTGGCTCAAACGAAGCGGGGCGTTTTCAATCTGCACAAGTTATGGAATTTCAACTATGGGATTAAGGAGAAAAGTTAGGAGGTGGGGCTGTAATGCGGCTGTCCTGGGTTACCACGGGCGCGGGTACGTACTCGCCCAGGGAACCCACCCAGTGTTCTGCAGGATCCCAGCGGGATTTCCAGGCTGGGCGATCCGATGGTGAGGCTTACTCAAGGATAACGGCGGCAGCATCAAGGCGATGCGAGGGCACAGGAGGCGGCCAATTACATGAGGGCAGATGCATGGATGCTAACACTTAGAGGCAAAATTCAAGTAATGTCGAGAATTGCAACGCGCCTATGGACGTTTTTTGATTCCCAGCTCCCTTAAGCCTAGATGATATAAGCCAGGTTTTTTGTCAAGCAAACTGCCGAGGAAGCCCTGACACACATAGTGGTTAGGTGGGGGGGGGGGGGGGGCTGCTGTAAAGGGGCCGGAGCCCGCGGGAACCTGCAGCATCCCGCCCTGACCGGTGCGGGGGTCTCTGCCTGGCCGCCCAGCCAGGCTCCGTCCGGCGCCGTTCTCCGGGAGGCGCCGTTCCGAGTTGGGAAGCCCGACACTCGCGGGCCGTGACGGTGCGCGCCGCTATCTGGTCGAAGAGCGCCCTCTATCGGCTGATCTTCCGCCCGGACCGCGGCTGATAGCGCGCCGAGGGGCGCCGGTGCCACCGACACACGCAGGCCGGCCGGCCCCTGCCAGCGTCGAGGGGCGCCGGTGCCACCGACACACGCAGGCCGGCCGGCCCCTGCCAGCGTCGAGGGGCGCCGGTGCCACCGACACACGCAGGCCGGCCGGCCCCTGCCAGCGTCGAGGGGCGGCCGGGTGCCACCGACAGCACGCAGGCCGGCCGGCCCCTGCCAGCGTCGAGGGCGCCGGTGCCATCGACACACGCAGGTCGGGCCGGCCCCTGCCAGCGTCGAGGGGCGCCGGTGCCACCGACACAACGCAGGCCGGCCGGCCCCTGCCAGCGTCGAGGGGCGGCCGGTGCCACCGACACACGCAGGCCGGCCGGCCCCTGCCAGCGTCGAGGGGCGCCGGTGCCACCGACACACGCAGGCCGGCCGGCCCCTGCCAGCGTCGAGGGGCGCCGGTGCCACCGACGCACGCAGGCCGGCCGGCCCCTGCCAGCGTCGAGGGGCGCCGGTGCCATCGACGCACGCAGGCCGGCCGGCCCCTGCCAGCGCCGAGGGGCGTCGGTGCCATCGACGCACGCAGGCCGGCCGGCCCCTGCCAGCGCCGAGGGGCACCCGTGCCACCGACGCACGTGGGCCCCTGCCAACGCCGCATACGCCACACATACTAGTATTACCAATTGCTTGCTAGTATTACATTTGTTTGAGGATGGAATGTAGGCAGCTTTGCTTCGATTTCTGACGGATGGCGTAAGAGGTTGGAACAATGGTAACGATGGTGTATTTCTGACGCTCCCAACGACGTAAGCAATCGGAATCATGGTGATCATGACAGATTTCTGGCCGTTCTAACGACGCAAGAGCTTAGACCGATGGAGATCATGACAGTTCATGCGTCGTAAAAGTAGCCGAGGCAACGGCGCGTGCGGACCGCTTCCAAAATCGACATGCGAGTCATCGTTCCCGAATCTCCAGACCATCCAAACATTTGACCTTGCTATATGGTTCACTTAGTTGATAAGTGCTGCGCTAGAAGACCTAAATCAGATTTCCGTGATGTTTGGATCCCGCTCGTAGAAATACTCCCCGTTTCCAGCGGTATAGGGCTGGACACGGGGAGTATGCGAGTATGCTGTATGCTGCGAAACGGGGAGTATGCTGCGAACGACCGGTCATGGCGGGTGTCCGACTGTGGGCTGAAATTTTACGGATTTAAAAAAACAACCAAGTTCTGACATTTCAGTTGTACTGAAGGTGTGACGTGAAGGAAGTTCAGACTGAATGTGTACCCTGACCGCCTCGCATACCTTGACGGGGAATTGATGTATATATGGGTTTCCTAGTCCGCCCAGGTACTCCCAGAGCCCACATGCGGTGAGGCTGCTATGCATTGTTCTCTGCAGTTCAGTTTTGACCCGGCAGGTGGCAGTGTTCCTCTGCGTTGCTCCCGAATATCTAACTAGGAAACACGATTCAATTGCTTAAAAAGCAAACCAAATGAGGTGAGGGGGCCGTTCTACAGGGCTGGACGCCCGGAAACTGAAACGACGAACGCGAAACATGCTTCTTCCATCAACGTATATGTCAAACATTTCTCTCCCTGCCGTTTTCCGGCCGGCGTCAGAGTACTCCGCTAGGCCAGCGCCCTCCCTCATGACCAGCATTCCATGTGCATCAGTGGAGTGAGCATCGCCACGGGGTGTGCGGTGGGTTCGGTGCCCCGCCGCTGGGTGTGCAGTGACTGTCGGTGCCTCGTTGCTGGGTGTGCGGTGAGTGTCGGTGCCTTGCCACTAGGTGCGCGGTGAGTGTTAGTGCCTCGCCGCTGGGTGTGCGGTGAGTGTTGGTGCCGCACACGCGCCTCACCCCCGCCTCTGCCCGCCAGGAGCCGGAGCCGGAGACGGAGCCGGTGCACATGGCGCCCTCTGCCGAGGACCTGTTTGGCGACGCTTCCATGTTCGACAGCCTGATGGAGGGCGACGATGTGCTCGACCCCATGTTCTCCACCTACAACGGCTCGCTGACGCTGGCGCCCGAGCTGTGCGCCAGCGACGAGCACGACCCGATTCTGAGCGCACTGCTAGCGCTGGACGATCCGCTCGTCGGCGGCGACATCACCATGGTGTAGCCGACGCGCGTGCCTTGTGGCCCCGCTGGCCCGGCCAGCTGCAGGCGGACTGGCGAGTGCTGATCGCAGGCGGAGGCGCGGTTATCGCGTGCAGACGGGTCCATCGCCACGGCCGGTCACTCTCTCGAGGGTGGCAAAGGTCGGCGTCGCTGACCTCTGCGCTGGCTGGAACAATGCGGCTCCGGTGCTGGAGGCGCTGGAGCGATCGGGGCGTCGCCCGTGCCGGTGAGGGGTACGAGAGGTTACGTTTTTGCCGGTAGGTGTCAGTCGTGCGTGGCGTCCACGTCCGCCAGTGCTGGAGTGCCGTTGATGTGTTGGCGTCAGCAAGAAGCCTCCGTATCAAGTGTTTGAACGCTCCAGAATAACTCGCTTGAACGGTGACAGCGGTCACGTAGCGTTTTGTAAGTGTATTCAGGATTTGCGTAGATCGAGTTTGCACTGTTAAATAGTTTTGAGACAAAATATTTTACTAGCGGTAAGCGTTTGCTATTGGTACCTGTTAACTTTGTGCCATTAACGACCTTGGTGAGCTGGGACGGTGGGTTGCGGAGCCTGTCAGCCTGTCAGGGTCTAGTTTGTCGGCCTGTTCAGCCTAGGTTCGTTGCGTTGCGATGGGCCGCCGTCATCATCACAGCTGAAGTATGCTGTCCGTACATTCCTGGTAGCCGCCTGCTGTGCCGTGGGCACGGTTTCGCGCCGCTGTGATGCTGCTGTGCAGGCTGTGTGTCACAGCTGCCGCTGGGCCGGTGGTGCCTTCAAGCCCACCTTTTCCCGCCGAGACATGAGGCGCCGCACGTGCCGTCGTCCCCTGCCGCCAAGCACTCTGTCACTCTGCTGGCGCCGTTTCGAATCTTTCTCTCTTCGTCTTTGAGAAGCACCCAGCCGTTGTTTATGGCTTCGCGTGTTCTCCGCCGCTGGCTGTCGTCCCACGTGGTCGGTGTTCCCATCCGCGGTGTCTAATCGCCGGTGTGGCGTCCCAGTGTCACCGGTGTCACGCGTCACAGTGTCACCCGTGCCACTGGTCCCTGTAGGGGATTTCAGGCGTTCCATGCATCTCTGCGCCCAGCATCCCTCGCTACATCCCCACTCTCTGTCCCTGGCGAACTATCCGTGTCGTGTTGTCCCTGCATGTACGCGGTCGCACTCTGGGCCTACTGGCCAACGCATCCAACTGTCGTCTACTCCTCCGCGGTCCCCGGGCTAGCAGGCCAGGTGATAGATGTCCCTTCCATCGTCCCCCTCCCCGCGATCGAGTAGGCGGATGCCTTCAACGTGTGTTCAAACAGTGTGTCTTGTCCGCGACAATGTGGCGTCCGCGTTATCACGAATAGAACTGAATATCATCCTGCGTACCAGATGTGGTCTTCTGGTGCAGCTTTGTCTGAGCACTTCAGGCTCTCGAATTTACCTGCGTGGCGATTCGCGTTTCGAACGTCGATGAGCATTAAAGGGCCCAGGGTATGTATCGAACAAAATCCACCTCTGGGCTCCACGTCACTGGCCCGTATCGGCGACAATTCGGGAGCGCTCGTCAAGCCGACTTTTAAAACTGATGAGCGAGTGAGGCTACCGCCGCCGACCGTATCAACTGATCCCACTCCGCCCACGGCACCAACTGTGATCAGTAAGCCAATTCACAGTGAAACTGTACTCGATAACGCTGCAGCGACGCCTATGAACAGGAACGGGGTCAGTGCGGGAGGTGGCCGAGACAGTATGGGTGAACGCGCCCGTGCGGCGCCGCAGGTGAGGCCGATGCTGGCCGCTCCCAACAGCGAGGTCGGTTTCTGGGTCAGACCCGTTTGCTATACAGCGGCATGCGCTCGTCCAAGAACACGTCCTGGAGCAGCGCGCACCCGTCAGGCGCCCGGGCCGCTCCGGGTCGCAGCTTTAATACGCTCCGCGGCTGGGTCGGCCGTTGCCAAGGCGCCTGCCGAGACGTAGTCATATAACTGGCCTCAGAAACCGCCCTGAAGTGAGGAGTCCGCCTGAAGACTGGCTTGAGTTTCGAAATCGTGATAGCTGATGACGCACCGAAGTCACGGGAAACTTCGTAGCCTGCTTACCTTCCCATTGCGATCTTCTTCGCCGTGACCAGGATATGCGATAGCAGAATAGATTCACGTCATCGGTATTGCAACCAGTGAAATTGTCAACCTCTCCGTTGCACATGTCAATGGCATGGAACAGCCGGTCGTTCTCATCAGTGGCGTCGCCATGAAGGGCTTTTGGATCCATGCTCCTCTTGGAGGGGCGGGAGGGCTCCCTGCGGCCAAAGGCACCGGTACCTTGGCAGTTTAAAGCGCTCGCAAGACTCAGGAAACATCTAGAAGGGGCTCTCCAGGCAGCACGATGAGATCCCGAGTTTAAAACGGTCTCGCAAATGACAAAACAGGACGAAACAAAAACGAAGTGTCATCCTACTTGGCACAGTCCTGGGCGAGATCCTGGCTATGCCACGGCACGCATTACAAGATTCGCGAGGCTGCCACACATAAGACTCCGCCTCCTCCCCCCCCCCTTCCGTCTCATCACTGACCTCCAACTGGCAGTCCGGCAGACCAGACCGTTCTGCTATACGGTTACAGCGGCTGTCTAGAATAGAGCCCCCTATATCCAGCAGCCGACAACATCTCTCTGTGAATTAACCAGGCGTTTTGCAGCTCAGGTCATTCAATGTCAAAATCTCTGCCACCGATTTCCGCGGGAACGATGGAACTCTTGGCAGAGGGTCAAAATCGAGCCCGATACGTTACAGCTGTGTAGCGAGCGCATGCCCAACGGCGAGACAAAGTCGCTGGGATAGAGACTATAGACGGCAGGCCAGGGATGGCAAAAAGGTTTTTGTCACCGGCCAAAACTTTGCAGGCAAAGTTGTCGCCAGCATTAGAACGCGATATCATATTATATTAAATGACAATGCAGATTATGTCCAGAATCACCACCAGGAGTCGGCGCATCACTTAAAGCCTTTTTCATCACATAATTTTCCAACATCATGCACAGAACCGAAACGTTCAGTTATACAATGTTATTCAACTTATGTCATGATCATTGCTGCTGCTAAAAATATAGGCACACCAGCCCTAGCCTATAAGATAGTACGATCACAAAAGCAGCTTTCTTCTACACTCAGGACGTGCCCGGGCCTCACGTTTCAGCTGGGTCTACGGCTGGATTTGCTTTCCTCGGCCCCGAAAGAAGCGAAGAAGGACCTGAACAGAGCAGCTGAATTCATGACAGCGCTTCAAGCTTCACTCCAGCCATCATCATGCTCTCCACTATACCTTAGGCATGGTTCAAACCTGGCCCGACACGTGCTGCTTGGTGGGGCCTTTCGTCGCGCCCCAGCAATTGGTACATACAAGTATAAACGGGGCTCCTACGTTGCCTGGAGAGGAAGGAGCAATATGTGGGGATGCGGAATGGGCTCCGGTTGAGGTGTCTGATGATGTTTTTCAATTTCCCATGAATAAAGCTGCACATAAATTTATGTCTAAGCATTGACATACGCTGCTCTTTTGAGCAGCGCTCCAATATGGTTGCTGTGCAAAAGGGGTTCCGAGGAGCCCGAAGGGCCCTTCGGAACCTAAAAACGGGAACCACGATAAAGGGCCCGATTTGAAGGCACGGAGGGCCTGAAAAGCCAGCTGGGAGCCTCATTTGGGGGCTCCGAACAGGGTCTCTATGGTGTAAAGGGGCCCGGAGTCGGTCAGAGGCAGTGTTCGAGGAGGCCCGAAGAGCCTGGATGGCCCACCGGGTCCGACGATCAAGGGCCCAATTGTAGGGTCTCAAGGCATGAATGGCTGGTCGGAGTCTTATTTAGGGGCCCGAACCTGCGAAGACGGACCCTCAAATAGCGGTTAGAAGGCCGTTTGTGCCAATCGAGGACGCCCTGAGTCGATATAGGCCTACATGTGGTCAGGCGCTACCACACCACATAGCCGGCTCCGTGCCGGTACCGGCCTGAGGAGCCACTTCCCAATCAGCTATAAAGCCGGGGCCAGTGATTTACACTGGTCTGGGGCCTTGTATCTGTCCGGGGCCCACAGCGTCTAAGTGAGGGCCCTGTGTTTTTTTGTTATCGTTTGCTTCTAGGACTTGTGCCTCGGTGACAAGCTATGCACAGAGCGCAGAAGCAAGTCCCGAAGAAGGATTTTGAGGCAATGGATCTGTCACAGCAGGACACTGACTAAACATGTCCGTTTCGGCCAGGCCCATCGAGCCTGCTCTCACGGCCTGGTATATCAAATCTACAGCATCCAACACAGCCGTGGGTCGGTCTCAGGTCTATTCGGCGGACTTCTAAACACCCTGGAGTCAACAACCAGCAAAAGGCTACTAAGGAGGCATGTGCACGATCACGACAGAACGCTATTTGCTCACCACACACATCGACCAGCCGCGCACCACCAGGACCGCGGCTCTTTTAATCGCGGCGATACCATGCACAATGCATCGCGCGGCTTTCAGTACAATACGAGCAGATTTACGCCAATATACGCGAATCGACTCATGGATGATGGATGATGCATTGCTTGCTGGCGCAAGAAGGACTTTCGTCATAATTCACCACTCAGCTACGGTAAATCAATAACGGCAATGGATCTTTCCGGGAGCAATATTCTATTTACTCTTCGGGAACGTTGTTTTTAAAAAAGGGCAAATGCCTTGTTGCTTTCAGTGAACCCGTTGCACTTCCACTTCACTCCGGGACCGCGGGTATGTCTTCACTTCAGGACCGCGGGTATGTCTTTACTCCAGGACCGCGTGTATGTCTTTACTCCAGGACCACGGGTATGTCTTTACTCCAGGACCGCGGGTATGTCTTTGGTTCTCTCCTCTCGGAAGAGTATCTGTGTCCGAACCACCACGGGTAAGAGAAGGCAACGATCACGGTTACTCAGTCTGTAGGTTATGTAAACCTGGCAACCAGGGGCGTACTCGCAGTAACTTGATTTTCTACTAGGTAAGGCGTCTCATCGGCTAGATCGCTGAGCTTATGCAGCTTCTCCCAATGATATGGGCTCCTATGAAAAATGGATGTTATAACATCCAACCAGGTAAGTTATGCTGAAGATCCTGACTGAGATTTGCTATTAAAATATGTAAAAAGGCGAACAGGATTGATGTAGTAGATGTTACCGTGGTAGGTCAAATATTTCGATAGCGCTGATTTTGATGTATGTACACAATTCCTTGTTGTTGTTGGCGTTGTCATGGTCACGAGTTTCCATGAAGCTTGTGGCACGCCTTAAATTCGCGGAATTAAGTTCAATGCGCATCAAACCCCTATTTTCTTTGGGTAATATCACTAAAAAGTTATTGCGCAGTATCATGTCGTCTTGAACAGTTAAACGAGAACCAGAAATCAGACAACATGCGTAATGCGGCATGGTTTCGAGCCACCTTTTAGAAGTTCACCTTCTCTTTGCGCATAGTGTCATTTAACATCAGCGTAGACGCCAGAACAATATTAGGACTCGTGAATCGAACTGATCCAAGAGGTGCACTACCTTAAGAAGGCACAACTACGGTCCGTCCAAACGACATGCCGCAGCATATCACATCTGTGTGTATCATATTCATTGAACAGCAATGTTGAAGCCGCTGCTTCAAAGACATCCTCGGCTTGGTGTGCTTGTATCTAATAATTGTGAATCGCAATTATCCGAACTGACGTCCAAGACACGGCTCACCAACAAACGTGCATGCATCGCACGATGAGCGCGCGCTTTGCTTCGGTCTTCGTTTTCTAATGCTCGGCTGTTTTCCTTGTGTAAGCTGTTTGGATATGTTCGCGTGTTATGTTCGAACGCATAAATTCTGATTTCAATGTTGTGTTCAGGTCACACAAACTGGAATGATACAAGAGGTGCGTTTCTTTAAGAGGGTACTCCTACAGTACGTCTGCAGGACATTCCGCATCATCTCACAGCAGTGTATGGAGCCATATTAATTGAATTAAAGTGTTGGAGCTCAAACGATAATCTCGGAATGATGTGCATATATCTACTAATTGTGAATCGCATTATCCGAACTCGTGCTTGAGGCACACTGCACCGATCAATGTATATGTGTCGCACAAAAACGTGCGCTTTGGTTCAGTCTTCGGTTTCCAGCGCCTGGCTCATTTCCTTGAAAAATCTGTTTGCATGCTGTCTCGGTGGAGCATATATTGGAATGCCAGAGCGGTATTCAAGTCCCACCGTTTGGAATAGTGTAAGAGGTCCGCTACATTAAGCGCGTGCTAATACAGTTCGTCCGTACGATAAAACGTAACTTCTCACACCAGTGTGTGTCATTTGAACTGAATTCGCATATTCGACTCACTGCTTCAACAGATATGCTCACATGTCGTGCTTGCATCGACCATTCGTATTATCCGGACTCGTGTTTGAGGTGCATCGCACAAATAAATGTGCCATATAAATTGGATTTGCCACGACCTGTGGCTTCCGGTGCTCGACTCCTCTTTTTGCACATATTGCATGCACATAGAGAATCCATTTATATTGTATTGTATTCAGGTCTGACAAATTATGATAATATAAGAGGTGCACCGCCCTAGGACGGGTGGGAAGGATGTGTTTCATTCTGGTCTGTGCACTGTGTGTCCTAAGCTATCAGGTATATAGTCGAATGTCTTGCATTGCATGGAATGTTGCATACCACAAGTATGATGTGATAACGGTAAGGTTATCAGAAAAAAATTTGGGGCATTTAGGTCATAAAATGAGATATGTTTGTGGCTTGTTTTGTATGTCGGTGATTTGGTGACTTTTCGCATTTTGGTATATCCTTAATGTTTCTCTTCGATTTATATGCTACAAACTAAATTACCGGTTGCTTGCCATAACCGTAATGCTATCATACCGAAGGATTGTGAACATGAACCATCTATCATAACAACATTTAAGGCATCAATGGTCAAAACTTTGATATTGATAATAACCATTCCGCTTGTCACTGATTTGTTGCCAAATACGTCGCTTCAGTCACATAATTTTTAATTGGAGCAGTTCCGCTGACCCCAGCTGATTGCGTTCGTTGCGTGCTGCGCGTAGAATGCTCACGGCGGTGATATTTCTTCTTCTTAAAAGGGAAGGAAGGAGGTGGAGTAGTTCCATTAGCGGCGCCATTCCCCTAGGGCAGCTCATAAAGCGGAAGCTGGTCATCCAGGCAGATGCACGGTTGTGGCTTATGCATGCTTGCCTATCACGCGCTCACGCGCTCCCAAGCTCCCAAGCTAGCTAAGCTCCCAAGCTAGTCCCTGATAAGAGGGTCATAGAGGTAAAGAAAACCGCGGATGCTTCGCCCCCTCCCCTTTCTCCCCAATGGTATCCGAGGCTATTTCCGGCATGTCATGCAATCTTTCCTAAGCTTTTTTGCATTTTCTAGACCATTTATTGCGCGTGTTTGGACAAAAAAGACGTCTGTTGCATTTGGCCTCTGAAAAGTTACCACTTTTAGGAGCACTGCAAGGCGATCCTCAGGTGTTCAAACATATGAATGGCGTGCCCTGCTCACTCGTACAGACGCCAAAAATATTGGTATGTGCCAATTTCAAGTGCGGGTGGTTATACCAAATATCAAGGCAAAAAAATGTTAATTGCTGACCAAGATTTTGACAAAATCATGTTCTTAGCCAAGACATTTAGCCCGAAAACTACGACTGTCAAACTAGCAGCATGCCAGTATCAAACTATAGGTAGCTACTCCGGACTCCCATGATTTAGCATGGAGTCGGCAGGCTAATAGAAGCTTGGCTCATGCATCTCAAAACTCGGAAAGCTAAGCTGGAGACACAAGACCGGAAAATGCTGATTGGAGATACAAAAGCGGAGAGTCCGGAACATCGACTAACAGTCAGATGCGACGCATTCCTGACTACATCGGGAGGCTTTCAGTTGACCTGGACGCAGATGTTCCAGGGCAGCGCAGTGCGTCTCGGTGCCAACAGCATGACACGACGTACATGGCTTGCCCACTGCCCCCCGTTTGGTATTATTGCTGCTTTCTTCGTCTCCGAAAACTTGCAAGCATAAAACTATATGGTATCGTGCTGCATGTTTGTGCCGTATTTGTAGTATTCTACATATGCATTGCATCCGCTAAATCATACACATATGCGCCGACATTATTAGCATATGCACTAGAGTCATTAGCATAAGTATCGAAATCATCAGCGTATATCCCGGAAGTATTAGCATATGTACCAAAATTATAAGCTGTCTCAGGGCTGTAATTGTTCTGCATATGGTCCACATGTCATATACAGGCAGACTGTTTCATCTTTGGGGCCAGAGTTATTCTTCCGCCTTTCTGCTCACCTAAGGCTGATGCGTCATGAGTATTGTTGGCTGCAACCAAGCGAAAGGAGCGAAATGATCTGTGTGATGTGATCTAAAGCCGTCAAAGCAACATGACGATTATGCCTTCGACGCATCCTTTTCGAATACAAAACAATTGTGGCGGAACTCCCTGTCATCCGTTTCTCGATAGCCCACAGTGTCTCATATTACAATAATATAATAACAGACCTCCACAATAAGTGATACTAATGGCTAGCCTGTCATGTTGGTGAAGCAAGAGAAAACAACGGGTTTCTGATCTTGTCATACCTTTCCACATTCGTACAGAGTAAGGCAAGTAGGCATCAAAATGTTGCTTGGTGTTGCCGAGAACTGTGACATCATCTGGAAAGAGCACTCTAGTATTTATCACCCTTGCCGTAAGTGGATAAAAAGGAGCACCGAAGTAGCCTTCTGACTCAAACGTCCTGTCTCAAAGTACCTTGGATGTTACACGTTCAATATTCAGGAAATTTTGGAGACTTAAAAGCATCAGTCAAGACAAAAACCTGCCAAACATAAAATTCGACGTAACACTTACTGGGTGTCTCCATGTAGGTGAGCAGTACAAGTGAGCACCTAAATTTACGTGGCAATGCCCGTGCGAAATGACTTGTAATTCACAGCGACGACACTAAAGTTCAAAATAACACCTGGTTTACGAGAGAACACACGTTTTGCCTGATACTGAAAACGTTATTGCCGTCTGTGTCTTCTCGATCTGCCCAACAACTGCCTATGAAAAACATGCTTTCATATAGACTTACAATGCTGTGGCTTGCCAAGAAGCCCCGCGTTGGCGTCACGATGAGGTTGCCGGTTCAACTTTGGGGGGCCCCGGGCAACGATGAATCATGTTGGCATTATCCACAGATAATCGATGTGTTACACACGTTATCGTAAGCCTACCCACGTATGAGGGCCAACTTTGCCGCGCAAAAGCTGCGTCGCCCCAAGGCTTCTAGAGAGCTGTGTCGCCTCGCTCTAGATCGTCATTTTGTGCGCTGTGTGAGTGGTTCGTAGACGGAGCAGGTGCTTTAATAGTGACTTTCGTGAGGTACTGAAGCCGTAATCGTTCTACGTACCGCACATCCTGGAACGTATGAGAAGCGACGTCCCATGAAATATCGGCAAGCCCGGAAAAGCCACATACAATCTGCGTCTTGTCATGTTTTCACCCAGGAAACGCATTGCACACATGTGCGACGTTTTTCCTCGGGTTGTGCGTCAGATACCGGTGGCAATGCCTCATACACGCACCACCTTTATGGTTGGTTACGCTCAGAATGGGCTTCAAAACCATTCATACAATAGCGTGCGTCTTAACACGCGCCCGGGTGGAGAGTCAAATTGACCCACCCGAAGGTTTTTCTAGAATGGTTTCCGAACGGCGCAGCACAGCCGCGCCAAATTTTTCATAGCTATAGACAATTGAATAGCGGATCGTTTGGCGTCAAACATTTACATGTGCATCGTAAGGTTACTGACCTATGGCAGGTCAAAGTCAGGCCATGGTTTCAGTGAAGGCAATTTCTAGGGAATCATTCAATCTGATACAACAACGGAGTGTTAGACGAAGTCATACATCTCTGAGATGCTTTCTTAGGCGACACGGCAATTGAATGATCATATTCAACTGACCTAAGGCTAGGTATAAAGGTCACATCAAGGTCAAAACCAGCCTGTTTTGTTATTCTAGGGCTTGCTGTATAGGATATATTTTAGTGCTCATTTCGAATTTGTTGATAGCAGGAGCCGCATTATACATCATCCATGGACTTTTTAGAGGTCAGAGTAGGTCACTGACCAAAAATGACCCAGGTCAACATTTTGTTTTAGGAACATCCTGCCTAACGTAATCTTTGTCGCTTAGTCAAATGCAAAACTCAAAGCAATATTGTATTATTTTGGTCACCCTGACCTTCAAAAGGTCAGAAAAGGGCTCTGACCTTAAATGAGCGTTTAGCCTTTTGCTTAGAAACGGTTATTTAGGTTCTGGGGGCACTTTGGAGACGAACCTGGAATTTGATCTTGTTTGACCTTATTTGGCACGAAGGTCATGACCTAGAAATCTAAAACTTTGACCTAAGTGAGTTCACGTACAGGTCAGCACATCCTGTAAATTTGGTGTATATAGCTCTCTTAGTATCCGAGATCTCAGGGGGGTCAAGTTAACCCCCCCCCCACCCCACCCGAGCGAAAGGTATCTAGCCGGCCACCCGGGCGCGTGTAAACAGTCTGGTCTGTGTCCTGAAGATGCAGTCTGGAAACGCGGGCGTCAATTTCTACCTCGATCGGATCATCTCGCTGGCTTACCTTAGACTGTCAACGCCTTGCATTGCTGAGGACAGGATGCTGAATCGCGGCATCGTCACTGAAGTCAACCAGGTCCAAAATTAAACCTTGGTGGGTATTTATGAAATTGCAATGCGAATGCCGTTTGAAAATTCGTAGCGCGTTGAAAGCCACCGCCAACCAGTCGCATCGCAGCGATTGAAACATGCTCTTGCGGGCAAATGAATCAAACTGTATTGAATGCAATGAGTATCGCAACAAGTAAAGCATATCCTCGCAACCAGATGAATCGCCATATCTAGATCTTTTCAGCATTCTGTGCTGTCTAATTTTGGACTCTGAGAGTGGGCTGATAAAAAGAGCTAATCGACCGCCCGGCCGGGGCATGGGAAAGACACTGACTTGTCACCGATCTGCCACCGAGTCAAGCTACCAACCAAAATTCATCGTATATCTTTATCACCAGATTGGGGTAAAGCCTTCAAACGATACCATGGTGCCGGAAAGCACGGTAAAGGGACTTTACGGAAGAAGGTTGTTGATGTGCGAAAAAATGCATAGGATGGAGGCCTCGTGGTAGACTGGCCAGTCGGGGCTGTAACGTTTTGGCGTGTGCGTCACTAACATTTTCGGTTAAGGACATCTTTACGAGCATCGAGTGAAAATATACACTTTTGTCGCCGACCTCATCCACCAAGTCGGCACGTTTTACCGCCCTTGCAGCAGGCACTTAACCCCGACGAGCGACCCCTCTGGGAGAGAGCCCCTTCTCCAGCCCCAGCCGGCAGCCCTTCTGGGGAGAGCCCCTCCTCCAGCTCCAGCGGGCGGCCGCCCCGGGGCAGGGCTGCTTTTCGCTGACGGCCCGTCTGTGGCCTAGGCCCTCAACGCTGACGGGCACCCTCTCCAGTGCGCAGACCCGGATTTATGATGGTCGCTGCCTCGAACATGGGATGGGCGCAAAATTATCTGAGACCAGGGCGCGCCCCTAAGCTCCAATTATCATCATCATCAAACATGTGGCACTGCTCGGTCATGAAAGACCCCGCGGCTTGCTCCGATAGCTGTGGAGAAGCCCACTCAAGTGTTCAGTCTCGGTCACAAGGTACGAGTGCTGTTTGCGTAACAAATGCAGAGATAATATGGTGCTGCTGCTCTTGTTCGTGACACACCATCCGTTGCGGTTATAGTGCGCCTGGGGAGCATTTTAGTGCGACCAGCTTCTGAACATACGTCGGCTTGCACGGTGACAAATTGCTAGCATACCTGAAATCATAGAACATGTGAAGCTTCCAACTGACCACACCCCACTTATTTGCTGGAGTCGGCCATCCTGTATCGCCGGAGGCGGTCACATGACCTGGCTTGATCTCGCCTGGCACGGAGCCCGCCGCGCAGCCCTGGTGGCAGTGTTCAGACTTCTACCATGTGCTCGTCAGCGAGCCTCGTGTGATCGCACACCCGTCGGACCGACGCTTTCGCTCTAGTTTGTTTGACCTTGGAACGAGCTAAGTCCATATATTAATTGACAACTTGAGAAAACTTATCTTGAATCAATATAATTCGTTCGGGGAAGTTGATTGCCCCGGCCGAGACCAAAACACTGTGCAGCCGACAGGACCACCAGCGCCCGACGGCGAGTCCCGAGCCTTGCGCCTGCGAGTCACTCCTCCCTCCGGCTGAACACCATCACTGAAACATGGTGCAGCCGACAGGACCACCGGCGCCCGACGGCGAGTCCCGAGCTTTGCACCTGCGAGCCACTCCTCCCTCCGGCTGGACACCATCATTGAAACATGGTGCAGCCGACAGGACCACCGACGCCCGACGGCGAGTCCCGAGCCTTGCGCCTGCGAGCCACTCCTCCCTCCGGCTGGACACCATCACTGAAACATGGTGCAGCCGACAGGACCACCGGCGCCCGACGGCGAGTCCCGAGCTTTGCACCTGCGAGCCTCTCCTCCCTCCGGCTGAACATTTTCACTGTCGGCCTGGCGCCTTCCTCCTCTGGAAAGAAAGGTGGGAGGACTACGCGATGGCGTCACTTATCGGTACTGAGGAGCCAGTGATGCGATTGGCGGCACTGCCAGCGGGCCTCCGGGGCGAAACCGTGTGAGAGGTGCGGAACCTCTCGCTGGCTGGGATGGAGGGGCGTGGTGTCGCTGCCGTCCTGAGAGGCCTCCAGATCCAGGCGGCTGGACGGGTGGGCGAGGTGTCCAGCGGGCGCACCTTAACAACAGGGTCCAGGCGGAGAAAGAGACCTTTAACAACGTCCTCGCGCCTTGGCGCGATTTGTCGCGCGCGAATCAGTTTTGCGTGACACGTAACAACTCGCTGATCTCGCTAAAAATATAACTCGCTAAGGAGATTGGATTGCTATCGGGCTGAGGTCCCATGAAACTGTAACTGTACCTGCACCGTAAGGGCACCAGAAGGGCAATGATAAGGCTCTGCATCTGAGAACCAGATACCTGCGATCGCGCCAGCGACCGGTGACAATTGTTTTGCCTTGATCCATTTAGTTTCACGCGTCCACCTCGAATTTTTGAATTAGGATGGTTCGGACTCGTGGTAATAGGTCATCAATTTAATAAGGGCATCACGTATTCCCGGTGGTGCCACGTGAACGCATACTTCTTGTACATTATTTATCAAATGGTCGTTCACTTCAGTAACATACTAGCCATGGAAGTGAAATGATGTCCAGAAGTAAGCTATGTGTTGCATTTAGGTTATTTCCTCAATCCATTGCAATGTTTCCACGAAATGTTAGGCGCCGACACCAACACTGGGGGCCAGGGTCCGTACAAAACGAACCAACACTGCACCGTAGATTAAGATCAATATTCCTAGATGGGCTGGCACGAACCAGGCTGTAGCAGTGCCAATGTTACACATGTGGCGTGCAGCTCGGAATTTGACGCTTATTATTCTTATCTTTCTATTTCCGTTCAGTTCTGGCTTTGCTTATTCGTTCGCGTATGAAATGTCAGTGACCAGTGTCAGTGTGTGTCAGTGTCAGTGAGTCGAGCAAAAGACCATCCTTCTTTTCGGAGGTCTCTTGCTGAAACACGCTTCGTCGCTTGTCTTGGTGAGCATATTAGAAATTGTTTTTGTTTCGCCAACAAGGAACAACACAGCCCGGCAAGCTCCCCCGTTCGATCCATTTTTTTCCGAAGCAAGGAAATTAATGTCGGCGAATCAAGTATGATCATGTTTCAAATGAATCAGATGAATCAAATGAATGGAATTAAAAATAAAAAAAATAAAAATGAATCAAATCAACGATGGTCATGTTTGCCTTCATCATTTCACCAGGTGCATTTAAGGACTTCTAGACTACATGTAAGCATCTGACATCCCACAGAACGTTGCACACTGCGCAGAAATGGCGCGCATTTTCCGACCATATATTTATTTCATTACAAATACACAAACGGCTGGTGAAATCTGCCGGCTCGGCAGGCTACACGCTTGTGCTCCGAACACACCGGACCGCCGCATCAGGCTCTAACACACCAGCTGTACCATGGAGAGCTGGCAGCACGCGTCTCCGTCCAGCATCCGCAGCGAAGCGAACGCGACCCACAACAGCGTAACTAGACTAGCGTCATAGTTGCCACACGACGGCGCCGGCCCACTCGGCCACATCACACAACAGCACGCGCTCAGACTTGACCAAAACGGGGCGCGCCGGTGGTTATCTCGAGTGAGCTGGCAAAAAGAAACGTCCGCGCACCGCTCTTATAGCCAACACGTACACAAACTCAAGGTATCGACAAAACCGACAACGCGCGAGACGCGCAGGTACTTGTACTGAATCCACTACAGCTGGGGAGACTCGTCAGAATCTCAGCAGCGCAGCAGCCGTGCAAAACGCGCAGTCTCCCAGCGAGCGGGTCAAGAGATGCTTGACAACAGACAGCGGCGCGGGCGGCAGCGCACGCTAGCATGGTGAGGCGGCCACCTCAGTATGTACAGACGTATCACGGGCGACTACGAACAGAAGCCGAAGCCTGGAATGTACGTCTTCTTGCGCGCCAAGCTGAATGGGATCACGGATCAACATCGAATATTTGGCCTCGTAAACCGCGCCGACCCTCCCGCACCGGTCACGCGTAACGCCACACTAGCGCCACCAAGCGCCGTCACCTCCCACCAGCGCCACCTGCGACAATAAATATCACCCGCGAGCCGGCGACGCGTGCGCCCGGCGCCAGCGACGCGTACCGGGCCGGAGGCGGCATCGGCCGGCGCCCACGCGGCTAGATCTCGGTTCCTTCGGTCGTCTCCGGAATGTCCTGCATGCTGTGGCCGTTGAGGGCGGCGGGCAGCGAGGCGGGCCCCGAGGCAGCGCCCGGCGGCGCATTCAGCTGGTAGAACACGCCGTGCGCCTCGTGCTCGGCCGCCTCCCAGTCGGAGCTCTCGGAGCCGCCGCGACTCGGCCCGTGGCCCGAGGACGAGTCGCACGACAGACTGTCGGCCGCGTCGTCCGGCTCTGCCGACGAGTCGCGGCCGCCGCCCTCCATGTCCAGCACCCAGCTGATGGAGTCGGACTTCTCGACGACGGCGGTCACCTGCGGCGGCGGCGACGCCTCGTCCGAGCGACGCGAACGCCGGCGCAGCGAGTCGGAGCGCAGCGGCGAGCGCGGGCTCACTCTGCCGGCGGGAGGGGCCGTTCAGCGAGGGCAGGAGAAAGCGGCGGACGTCAGCTCCCAGCACTGGTGAAAGAGTGGGGCCCGCGCTTGGCGGCAGAGGGCCTATGGTGATAGCATGCTGACTCAAGCGCTTTTTACCAACATGGCGGCGGTAGCCTCTGTCAACGACAACGGTGAGTGAGAAGCGCGTCACTGATCCCACGGGCACATTGCTAATTTACAACATTAAATACCACGTCGCAAACCAGGCCAGCCTGGCCGCCAAGACAGACGCGATTCGCCCAAAGCCAACTGGCCACACTGCACACATTTGCACACTGACCACCCTGCTGGACCCGGCAAGGCCATGCAGGCGCGACTGCGCGTGCCGGCGCCGACGGACGGTGCTGGGCCGGCCGCGTTCCGTAGCGTGTCGCGCGGTGCGCCGCCTTTACCTGGAGGTGAGCGGCGACTCGCTGCAGGCGCGCGCAAAGGTGCTGGGGGAGCGTGCCGCGGCAGACCGGATGATGGACGACAGACTCAGCGAGCCTGAAAGAGCGGCCAAACTCGGCGCTAGAGCGGGAGCAGGCGCCGGGCAGCGGGCAGACGACACGACAGCCACCGGCGGCAGGGCCGACTCTACGTGCCGCTAGCGTCATGCCCCGACGAACGCTCCAGCTCCCAGCCCGGCAGCATAGCCAGACACAACATCCACGTCCGCACAAACTCGGGTCCTAACAGCCGCCGGCGCGCACCAAGCGTTCACAGCTTGCCGACTGAACGAGGACCGGACGAAACCAATCCAAAAAAGATCGGCTTCGTCAGACCTCCACCGACGCCTAGGAAGCGAACCACCTGGAGCGACCATACGGTCTGGAGAGTGCGACTACCAGGTATCTACCGCCAGTATGTTACACATCAACGCAATGAGTGAGGCCCAATGTCCTGCTCCCACAACGCTTTGTCGCACCTGCGTCTGATACTTAACTGCCAAATAAATGCTATATTTTGTCCCAATGACTGACCGACTAGCTGGCTGGACCGTCAGTGAACACGTCAGCCAGCTACGGCGGTCAGCAGGCTACAATGACTCTCAATGACCCTTGACCTACAATGACCCTTCTCTTCCGCGCACACGCACAGAGCGGTGTAGCCCGCGCGGGTGCGGCAAATCGGGCTCACGGCGATCCTCCGCGTCCGGCGGGTGGGGACACGGGCGTGCTTCCTCGCCACACCACACCGTGGCTGGTCGGGGCTATGTCCAGGCCACGGCGTGACGAGCCGGGCTCCAACAGAAGGGCATGCAGTCTCCCCACCGTCGCCCTCATGCGCCCGGACCCGCCAGCAGTCTCCTTGAGCGGCACCACCTCACCTGGCCGGCCGCCACCTCACCTGGCCGGCCGCCACCTCACCTGGAGTCGTCTGCACGTCAGACTGGTTGCGCAGCTTGTACTGCAGCTGTTCGTTCTCCATCGAGAGCCGTTTGTTGGCCTTGGTCTCCTTGTCCTGGCACTCCTGCAGTCGGCAGTTTTCTTCACACAGTTGCCTGCCGGACGAGGACTAGCTCTTGTGATACCGTGGCCACATGCCAGTGTATTTTTGTGTGCACTGAATCCACCGAAATAATGCTGGTACCCGGGCAAATCTAGGGAAAATCGACTCCGCAGTCAAGGGAAAAAAGCATGTTTCTGCCAAGTTGCTTTCCGCCAATGAATAAAACAACACACCTTTTAACCACTGCCATTTCACATGGCCACAAAATAACACCCGGTGACTATTTTCAAGAACAGAACCTACCAAATAAGCACTAAAAATGCTTCAATCAAGACAACGGCGCCGCTCAGGGCCGACAAGCCCCGACTGCGACACCCGCGTGGCCGTGGCACTCTCCGAAGGCCTCCTTCTCACCACTCACCGTTCGACAATGGCGCGCTGCCTCAGTTGCGCCTCCAGATCCTCAGCCTTGGCGCGGTATTTGGTGCAGCGCTCCTCCAGTCTGGCGTTATGCTCACGCAGCCGCTGCAGCTCCAGCTGATCCCGACGCAGCTGCAGGATCTCCTCCTTCTTCAGTTCCATCACTGCGTTCAGCGAACGGATGTCCTTCTCCTTCTCCTTGATGCGAGCGGAGAGGACCTGCGGGTGGCGGGCACCGATGAGCGCAGGCATGCCGAAATGCCGCCTTGGGGCAGTCTGGCTGACGCATCGAACGCAGCATGTTTGGTCCGGCTGGTACACAGACTGCGTCACTACTGCCGGTACGGCACAGTACGGCACAGTACGGCACAGTGCGGCACAGTACGGCACAAAACGGAAGTCCAGCGCGGCACCAGTTCTAATAAATTGGTTATAACTTTGTCCCCAGCAGCTTTTCCCTGATCACATGCTGAAAAAACCTCTGCAACGTTATGCATCCAACTCGTTCACCGTTTGGCGCCTGCGCCGTCCGGCAAGCGTGGTACCTGGATCTTTGTGTTGCTGCTGAGGCCCATAGCGGTCTTGAGCTCCTCCTCGCGGCGACCCAGTTCGTCCGCCTGCTGCTGCAGCTCGGCCACCTGGCGGCGCAGCGCCTCCGCCTCCAGATGGGCGCGCCGCTGGCTCTCCACCAGCTCGTGCTCCCACTGGGCCGTTACCGAGGCCAGTTTCTGCTCGTGCTGACCGCTCAGCTCGCGCAGGTCGCAGTCGCGCGCCTCCTGCTGCCGCTGCAGCTCCTGCTCCTGCAGCTGGCGCTCCTGGTGCCAGGCGTCGCGCACCTCGGCCAGCTGCTGCTGCGAGCTCTCCAGCACGGCCGCGTGTCTCGCGGCCAGCTCGGCCCGCTCTGCGCCCACCTCCTCCTCGCGCTGCAGCCGCGCCCGCTCACGTTCCTCGATCGTGCCCTCCAGTCGCCGCTGGGTGGCGGCAGCCTCGTCTGCAAAGGTGGCGCCACCGTCAGTACATGGTCTCGTACACAACGTGAATGAAGCCCGTAATTGAACGGCATGGCTGTCCGTTTGTCTTCTAAATGAGCCCACAAATGCACCCATCGGCAGTGCATCGTTGAGCTTTGTACGGTCCCATTCCCAATTGCGCATGTTCATAACCAAGTATCAGCCTGAGACCACCATCGCAATATCAATGCTTTCTGAACCGCAAATGTTAAGCACAAACATCGTGACCTTTTGTCAGCAGAGCAAAAGTTTAAACGACGATCACGTTGGCATTTTACCTCCAGCTTTCGCACTATAAGGTTTTGGCATTTAGTAAGCACTTTAAATTCACTTACAGGTGGGCTGACCTAAGCGTTGCTCTCACGGAACAGAAACATCATTATGGCGTTGGTAAAACTGTCCCAGACAAATGACCTATTTGGCCAGTCATATCGGGTTTAACCATCTTAATAACGTCCTTAAAGAAGCTAGATCCACGCCGCATTTTTCCTCAGAAGCGCTTTGCCGGTTTCAGCACGGAATAACGGCGCCTGTCCCGACAGGTGACGAGGCGGGTTCCGCCGCGGCTTGGGACTGTCTGCGCTATCTGAGACCTCAGACCCGGGCATGGGAATCACTGCGGTCGTTCGAGATGTACTCGACGTTGCGCGCTGACGCGAGTGTGAGAAGTGTCACGGATTTGGATGCTTTTCAGTTTGGGTCGTCTTACAACTACGCTTTAAATTGTTCTTCCAAGGTCACGGTTTCTCCTTGGTCGTTGATAAGCAGCTGACGTTGGTCGAATCCTGACTTAACAGATGACGTTTCGACTTTCTCGCCTCAGTGGACTGCTGAAGCCTGCTCATCCCGAGCCGCCATTTCACCCCGCTCTCCTCCGCCAAACGTCGCCGGCGGCGGCGGCGGCGGCGGCGGGTCGCGGCGGCGGCAGCGGGCCCGTGTGGGAGCGACCGGTCGCCAGTCCCGGATCCGGCGGCGCGTGACTGCCGGCCGTTCTGGGCCCGACCGGCCGCCGCCGCTGCCCGGCGGCACTCGCCCACGCCGCGAGCCGCCGCCGGCCGCGTCTGGCGCCCGACCTGGCGCGAGAGGCGTGCGACAGCTTACCGAGCGCCAGCTGAATGTCGGTGGCTCGCGACTGCAGCGCCTGGACCTCGTCCGCCAGCTGGAACGGCTTGTACTGGAACAGGGGAACGGACGGGTCACGTGACGCCACAGACCACCGCAGCGGCGCCGGTGTTGGCTGGCGCATTCTGCCGCATACGAGCCGGGCAGCCGATCCGGCGCACAGACAAGCCATCGCACACGGCGTGCCAGGGCTTTTGTACGTCACGCTGTCTCAAACCCCAGTGGCAGACGAAACAACCCGAGTGCGAACAATGGGAGCCGGCGAGACGTGGCGTTCCCGGCCGGCTGCGGCCAGCGCTCGGCCAGCCGCCGGCCGTTACCTTGACAACCACGGCTCAACGCTGACGGATGGCGCCGATAGTGCGAGAACAATGCATCTAACGAGACACCGTCGGACCCAATCAGCCGGGATAAAACGGCTCGAGTCCGTCCCGCCGTGGCGGGTTCGAGACCCGGCCGGCGGCCGC
Source organism: Pollicipes pollicipes (assembly GCF_011947565.3). Lineage (NCBI taxonomy): Eukaryota > Metazoa > Arthropoda > Thecostraca > Pollicipedomorpha > Pollicipedidae > Pollicipes > Pollicipes pollicipes. The sequence goes on from NW_023596921.1 coordinate 34,095,714, forward strand.
CTTTCAGCCGGCAGCGGGCCTCCGCTGACCGCGCCGGGGCCGGCTGTACGGAGAACTTGACCCTGGACCGGGCCGGACCGGATCAGAGCGGCGGCCGCGCGGCTGGGTATCTCCGGGAGGCGGGTCGGGCGAGCGGGTCCGCTTCTTGTGGGACTGACGCCGACCTATCACGACGAGGATCGACGGCACGAGTCGACTCGGTCGGCGGATCACAGCTCCGGACCCGAGCCCGGATCGAGTGGGGAGAGGCACCGAGGAAGAGCAAGATGGGCACGGAGATATCAGAGTTATGAACACACAGAGGTAAGCACAGGCAATGTAGATAAAGATGGGTATATGGATAGACAGATCGATAAAAATGTATACTTATACGAGGCATGCTTATTGATGGACCCCCTCAAGGTTTAGGCCAGATAGGACAATAGGCAAGGGAGAGAGAGAGAGAGAGAGAGAGAGAGAGAGAGAGAGAGAGAGAGAGAGAGAGAGAGAGAGAGAGAGAGAGAGAGAGAGAGAGAGAGAGAGAGAGAGAGAGAGAGAGGAGAGACGAGAGACAGAGAGAGAGAGGACAGAGAGACAGAGAGACAGAGAGACAGAGAGACAGAGAGACAGAGAGACATAGAGACCTAGGAGACACAGAGAGACAGAGAGACAGAGAGACAGCGAGAGACAAGAGAGACAGAGAGACAGAGACAGAGAGACAGAGAGACAGAGGAGACAGAGAGACGAGAGACAGAGAACAGAGAGAGACAGAGAGAGAGACAGAGAGAGAGAGAGAGAGAGAGAGAGACAGAGACAGAGCAGAGACAGAGACAGAGACAGAGACGAAGACAGACAGAGACAGAACAAGAGAGACAGAGACAGAGACAGACCGAGACAGAGACAGAGACAGAGACAGAGACAGAAGACAGAGACATACAAGACAGAGACAGAGACAGAGACAGAGACAGAGACAGAGACAGAGACAGACAGAGACAGAGACAGAGACAGAGACAGAGACAGAGACAAGACCGAGACAGAGACAGAGACAGAGACAGAGACAGACAGGACAGAGACAGAGACAGAGACATAGACAGAGACAGAGAGACAGAGAGACAAGAGAGACAGAGAGACAGAGAGACATAGAGACAGAGACAGAGAGACATCAGAGAACAGAGAGACAGAGAGACAGAGAGACAGAGAGACAGAGAGACAGAGAGACAGAGAGACAGAGAGACAGAGAGACAGAGAGATCAGAAGAGACAAGTAGAGAAGAGAGACAGAGAGACAGAGAGAGACAGAGAGAGAGACAGGAGAGAGAGGACAGAGAGAGATAGAGAGAGAGAGAGGAGAGAACAGAGGACAGAGACAGAGAACAGACAGAGACAGAACAGAGACAGAGACAGAGACAGAGACCAGAGACAGAGACAGGAACAGAGACAGAGACAGAGACAGAGACAGAGACAGAGACAGAGACAGAGACAGAGACAGAGACAGAGACAAGAGACAGAGACAGAGACAAGAGACAGAGACAAAGAGAACAGAGACAGAGACAGAGACAGAGACAGAGACAGAGGAACAGAGACAAGAGACAGAGACAGAGAAAGAGACAGAGACAGAGAACAGAGACAGATACAGAGACAGATACAGTAGACAGAGGACAGAGACAGAGACATGACAGAGACAGAGACAATACGAAGACAGAGACAGAGACAGAGACAGAGACAGAGACATCAGACAGAGACAGAGACAGAGACAAGAGACAGAGACAGAGACAGAGACAAGACAGAGACAGAGACAGAGTACAGAGACAGAGACAGAGACAGAGACAGAGACAGAGACGAGACAGAGACAGAGACAGAGACATAGCGAGACAGAGACAGAAGACAGAGACAGAGACAGAGACAGAGACAGAGACAGAGACAGAGACATAGACAGAGACAGAGACAGAGACAGAGACAGAGGACAGAGACAGATACAGATACAGAGACAGAGACAGAGACCAGAGACAGAGACAGAGACAGAGACGAGACAGACAGAGACAGAGACAGAGACAGAGACAGAGTACATAGACAGAGACAGAGACAGAGACAGACAAGAGACAGAGACAGAGACAGAGACAGAGACAGAGACAGAGACAGAGACAGAGACAGAGACAGAGACAGAGACAGAGACAGAGACAGAGACAGAGACAGAGACAGAGACAGAGAACAGAGACAGAGAACAGAGACAGAGACAGAGACAGAGACAGAGACAGAGACAGAGACAGAGACAGAGACAGGAGACAGAGACAGAGACAGAGACAGAGACAGAGACAGAGACAGACAGAGACAGAGAGAGAGAGAGATAGGAGAGAGAGAGAGAGAGAGAGAGAGAGAGAGAGAGAGAGAGAGAGAGAGAGAGAGAGAGAGGAAGAAGAGAGAGAGAGGAGAGAGGTGGGTTTTATCCAGACACCAGCGCATCGCAGGTCAGAGGTTATAGCGCGCCAGGCGCGAGGAGGCAGAAGTTCAAGGGCGTCGTCGTCCGTCAGCGGTGGTTCAGGGCCCAGATCGGGGGCGTGAGCAACAGGGCGTTCGTGCGAAAGCCGGCAATGGAACGACATGCTGACCTACCACCGGATCCGGAAATAAGTCCCGGGCGCGATGGGCGACCCGGGTCAGCTTAGGAGGCCAACGGCGAACCGGGTTAGTCTGGTGCTTCTTGTTCTTCCGGAAAATGGCAAGGTAAGTGATCTGCTGATAGTACTGAGTACCAGTTGAGCGTTCCACAGAGTTCGCGATCCAGGATTCAGACACAGACTGAATGATATCTTTCCACCTTCGTAAGCGTGGTTTACTGACGCAACTCCTTCAGCTTCAGGGTGGCACTGCTGTCACATCTGCTAAGCAGGTTCCGCCTGACCAGATCAGCAGAAGCTGAGCTTTTCATCAGCAGAATCAATCACTACTTCTGCTTCCGCTTTCGCCCCAGCACGTCGCATTATACAGAAACAAGACCGATTACCGTAACTGAATCAAATCACCCATTAAATTACAACTTCCTTTTTGGGAGTCGTGAGTGTTTGGGCGCCTGCCCAAAGTGGCAGCCCTGCCGCGAGGGCGGCGAGGTCAGCCGTCGGGCGGCCATCTTGTCCGCGTGCGGCCGCCCGCCGCGCCGTCCGCCGTGCGCAGTCAGCCGGGTCAGGTCGTGACCCGCCGGTCGACTGCGGCTGACGGGCCACGCGGGCGCCGACGGAGCCGCGAAACACGGCTGCCGCCGCTCTGGCCGAGATCGAGGGTCTCCGGAAGATGTCGCCGTCGCTGTGCGCTACAGCCGGCTGCGGAGCCCGCCCAGCGCCACAGCCCGCCCGCACCGTTTAGCGGCATGCTGGGTCGATATTTCACCGCCACAAACGTGAGAGGTTGCGACGCTAATAGACCAGCAGTTGCACGCATCGATGAAGACTCCCACCACGATAACGCGAGGACCGCCCGGTAGCTCGCCCGGACCGCTGTATCTCATTGCTGTCCATAAACGAAGCGCCATTAAATCCACCCAGGGGCGAAGAGCAGTCATCTCTAGAAAGAAGTTTTCGCTGCTTTTGGTAGTTTTCGCTCATGAAGGACAGATATTGAGAATCGGTGCTCGCGCAAAAACGAAAACAAAGTCACTATCCGCACTACTGACGTCGATAGGCCTGTAAGCCCATCAGACTTTAGCTTCGCTTCTGCTGCCTGCCCCTCTCGCGTCTCCGTGTTCGCCCCCGCCCAAGTGCGGATCCACCCACCTCGGTGGAGATGTAGTTGACCATGAACCATGGCGGCGTCGAAGCAGGCGCGCCGCGTGCTGCAGGTCGCCGCGGGCCGTCTGCAGGTCACGCTGGTGGCTGGCCAGCTGGTCCTCCAGCTGCGTGACCTTGACCTCGTGTCGAGCAGCGGCCCGCCGACGCCGCCGGCCCGCCGCCCTTGATCGCCACCGGCTTGGCATCTGTCGAGAGGACGCCATGATTAAAGACGGACGAATGGCAGTGGCGGTGCAGCGAGCCGTCGGTGATTAACTTGACGTTTCTCTCGGGTAGAAGTGAGCGATGAATGTCTGACAGGAGGCTGGCAGATAAATCAAGCATCGCCGAGTAGAACGTGAGCGCAGAACAGACTCAAGAGCACAAAACAGAACGCAAATACGAACAGTCCAAGACAAACCTGTAACGCGTGTTGTTTCGTTTCACCGCACACGTTGAACTCGGTCTTACCGGTCCGCTTCAGTGTGCTATTGAAAACGACGCCACCTCACTGCTGGACTAGGCTTTCGAACCTCATCCGACGCTGCAGCGTGTAGTTCCCGTCACCCGACCGTTTCCAGCCCGCCCTGCCCCACACGTCCACGCCGCCGTCTGAAGATCTGTGCCTGGGCTAGTGCCAGGCCACGTCGCCACGCGTGCCGCTGTCTGGCACGGGCGCCGCCGGCGGGCGCGGCTGGCCCGACGGCCACACCCCGGCAGTCATCGCCCGACTTCCCAGCCTCCCGTCCCGCCGCCTCCCAGCCTCCCATCCCCGCCTCCCAGCCTCCCATCCCCGACCTCCCACCCGCGGCGCCCGCGTCACCGGCGCTCCTCCGCTGGGGGAGATAGGTGAAGTGACGCACCCACCGAAAATCAATGCATGAGTCAGTCGTTAACTCGGCGGCGGCGGTGGCCGCTCCGGGCCCGGGTCGGCTGTGGACCATGACTGCCGCACAGCGGGAGACGGAAGCGGCGCACGCATACGCGCTGACGTGGCTCAGGGACCGAGCGTGATGCACCCGGTGGGCGCCACTCGCGAGCTTTCACAGCGGCGGAGCGCTCGACACATCTGCCGCCTGCGAGTGTTTTATCTCGTCTGTTCCCTTTCATCTTCCGTGAAATATGTATCCACTTTTCTTTCAAGCACTACATATCATTGCTTATTTCGTTAACAAGCCAATGTAAATCTGCCACTTCTCCTTCCCAAGCACTTCCCAGCCGTAACAAGTGTCGAACCACAAAGACTTCTTCGTTGAATAACCAAAATGATACATACGTCTTTTTCCCTATTTTCTCGGCCCTCTGGTTGGCTTTAAGTTCAACGCTGTGACGCCAAGTGCTAAGGCGAAGCCGCATTTGAAAGCGTTAATGTCTGCCACTCGACCCCAGCACAGCCAAAACGTTACAAACTAGTGTGGGGTAGGGAGCACACCACGCCCGGTGAGGAAATGGGGATCAGGATAAAACGCCGCTGCTTACCTAGTTCCAACAAATCAACTAAAAACCTGCTTTTTGTTGGGGACCGGCCTTTTAAAAGTTCCGTAATGCCGAGGACCATAATGATCATGAGATCCGACTCAAGAATGTTAACGATCCACCGCGCGCCAACACCCAATACAGGGTCAAAGGAATCCGAGGAGCACTGCCCTCTGCATCCGACTGGAACGACTTACAGGTCATGCAGTATGAACCTCCCGAGTTGTGAACCGAGCCGTTAAACGGGACTGCCAACTCATAAAGACGATACCATTCTTCACACCTGGACAAAAAGTGCATTAGTGCAGCGCATTGGCGAACATAGAGGAAATAATTGGAGGGCAGGGGTGTCGTTTATATCAGACAGGAATCGTTACCTCATCTGAGCGCCGAACAACTCCGGGGACAACTTTCCACCAGCACGAAATGTAGACACGCCGTCGTCGCAGCCACTAAGCGATTAAAATACAGCAACGACTTGGGTAATATTGCGAGACTCCGATCTTGTAATCCACTCTACAGCGTCCAGTGAGAACAACAGTCGATCTTATTATCTCCATGTGGTTACACCACCGACGGCACGATAATGTCCGCGTGCCACGCTTTGTTTGGGCAGCTCGCCGCCCGGCCGTGTGGCCATTGGGCTCGGGTGGGTGGCGCGCACCAGCGCGTGCCTATCTACACGCCCGGATAACAACAGAGGCAGTCAAGCTGTGCTGGTGTACAGAAGAACGCAGAGCTCCCAGAAGGTGGCGGGGACCGATCAGGCCACAACCAAAACGGCCCCGAGATGCGGCCCGCCCTGCCCCTCAGGCTCCCATCGTATCCATTACCATAATTAAAGGCATTAATCCGTTAATTTATTCATTGTTGTGCTCCTCGCCACAATTACAGCCGCGTCATCGCGGCTGTAAAATTACAGCCGCGTCATATAGAGGCGAGCCTCATCGTTCTACACGCGCTCCAAAGCGGCCCGTACGGCGCGTGGTTCATCACGCAGATCCTCAGCGCGCGCGGCGCCGCCCTGTTTACCAACAGACCCGCCGGGGCGGTCATTGTACGTACGGACCCGGGGTTGCCAGTCTTTCGCGCCCGCCAGCGCCGCCGTAAAGGCTGTGCCGCTCACCGTAGTCGGCAGGTTTTCCCCAGCAGCGGAGCAGCTCGGAGAACGACGAGAGCATGCAGAACACACCGCCGTCGGACATGGCGGCAGACGTGCCACGGCACGTGCGTTCACGTGCGATCACGCGCGGTCACGTGTGGTCACGTGCCGGCCGACGCGCGGCACAACAGCCGGCGGCATCAACAGCAGCTCGGGCGTAAACAGGGCCGCCGGCGACCGGCACGTCCCGCTCAGCCTGGCGACACGTCCCGCCTGCTGTCGTCTCCGCCTGACGCCCAGCCTGGCACGTGAGGCTTAGCCTGACGTGCCAGGCTCCGCCTGCGAACAGTTTTGCCCGGTATCGGCTCTGTCCGACGCAAGATCAGCCTGCCAGGCTGACCGTCAGATTCGGCCGACGCCTGCTCAGTCCCGCAGAGGGTTCAGCCTGACACCGGATCAGGCTGAAGCAAACTCAGCCTGACTTAGGGCTGTGCCTCACGCCAGACTCGCTCAGCCTATAGCCACCGTCAGTCTTCAGCAGGAGCCAGTCTTTCGGCCTGTCGTCCAGATCGACGCATCCGTCGTCTCCGGATCTTTTGGCTAGCCCGCTCAGGGAGGCAAGCCAATTATATCGCTCGGTCGTCAACAATCGGAGCTCGTACTTGGATCGGCTGCACTGTGTTCGCTTCCGCTTGTCCGTTCACAATGCGCTCACAAAACGGTCAGACGTCTTCCCTCAGATCACGCCACAACTGTGGCGGGAGCGGCACCTCACGCGAGATGACCAGCGCGAGACGCCGCGCGCGGCACCACTGGCGGCAGCAGGACGTCCGGCGGCAGGCCGGGCCCGGTCCGGACGTCCCCGGCGGCCGTGGCCGACCGAGGTCGACACCAGCCAGGCCAGGGCTACACGCATCCCCGATACCATCTGCCTACGACGAGAAATCATCTGCGGACGGCGCGCCGACGGGGCGCCCATACCAATGGAGCGCGTGACCTCTGAGAGGCCGGGACCGGCGCCGGCGGCGGCTCGGCGGCGGCTCGGCGGCGCCAGCTGACCTCGCTCGGCTGCCCACAACACCTGACGAGTGGCCGCCCCCGGGAACAGGAAACGGCCGGCAAAAAATACCCCGATCGCTATCGACCGTAGGGCCCGAGAGAGGCAGCCAAGGGGCGGAAGCGCGGCTGGGCTGACCCTGAACAAGGGCAAGGTCCCCAACATGTCATCCTGACCAAGAGTATGGTGACACTTGCCATACTTAAGTTGATGAAAGGTTCCGACAACAGCTATCAAAGGCGCTGGCCTCGACTTCATCAAAATATACAACTAAAAATGAAGTTGGTTTTTCTTATACTCCTGACAATGTAATAACTTACAGTGCATAACAGATGATGTCAGCCACGTCTAGAAAGAAACCATTCAGCACATTTCACTCGTTCCACGGTCCAGTGAGCAGCAGAACTTACCATAACTGGCTGGGTTTAGCAGGAAAACCCAGCAAGCACATTACCAATTCTAACGAGGGCCATCCATACCATTTCAGCCCGCCTTCGTGCTAAATTTCCACTAACCCAGGCAATGGCAGTTTGCGACTCGGAGTGGATCGGCGCTCGTTTGCACCCATCTGTCTCGCTGGCAGCGTCAGCCCGCTGTCATAAATCGGTGATCCACTTACTCGAGCGGCAGTCGACCCAGCCCGCCGGCGGGCCCGGCGGACGGGGACGTTAGGTGCGCCAAACGCCTTGATTTACACGTCCGCTGCGGCGCGCGCGGCTAATCGGGCGCGCACGCCGCTTCAGTCGACGGCGGCCAGAGTGCCGTTAGGGCGCGGTGGCGCGGAATGTTTGCATTCAGCGCACGGGCGCTCCCGGCCACTCGGGCTTTACAACGGCGTGTTGTCGCCAGCCGCGGAGGACAACCGGCCGGGTCAGCCGGGTCAGCCGGGTCCAGCCACGGGGAGGGCGGCGAAGCGTGAGGGCCATCACGAGCGCTGGTGGAGGTGACGAACATGGGTACAGAGCCTCTGCTGGAGCGGGCACGTCGCGTAATAACTTCACACTTCTGAGGGGGAGGGGCACGCGCACGCCACTGACCTCCGCTGGGTGGCGGCCGACATAGGTGACGTGACCCCGATGTCGTGACCTGTCGTGAACCCCTTGGAAGCACACGATTGACCCCTGACCACACGCGGCCCACACCGCCCGAGCTTTCAGAACGATGTGTGACGCCTATTGTTCCGGTCATGTGTCGGAGGGCGGCCCGGCTGTATCTCCTGTATCCGCCAGCTGTATCTGCCGCCCCGCCCGGTCCAGATACGGCCCGGCCTAACGAGGGGGCGTGAGCAGGCCGCCCCGCGAGCGTCGGCCTGCCCTGACGGACCGCCAGCGGCGCTCGACACAACAGACCGGCTCGCCGACGGACCCCCTCCCCCCGGCCCCTCCCCCGCCTCCACCTGCTGGCCGCAGAGACACGCGGGCACCTCGCCAGGGATCGGCCGGCCGCCCACAGCAGCAGCAGACCGACAGCTGACCGGGTGGTCGCCGATGATCGGTCACCCGGCCGCGCCGCCGCTCCGCACCTCACCTGGGCGACCGGTGGCAGCGGCGGCGGTGGCCGACCGACCGCGGGCTCGGGCGTCGCAGCCGGCCCCGCTCGAGCCGCGCCGCTCCCAGTCCAGCCGGCCCGCGTTCAAATAAACGGGAGGTGTCCGCGGGCCCGCCGCCCAGCTACCGCCCGCCCGCGGCCCGGGTCCGCCCGTCGGCCGGGCCATGATTTGCGGCCGGCGCGCACCATTTCCAGCCAGCTGGGCTGTCGCACACGCGGATGGGTCGCATTCCTCGGCGCCGAGGGCGGCGCCGGGCTGCCGCACGCAGAGCCGGGGAGACGCCACGGTCGGGAGACGCCGCCACCGGAGACGCACCGCCGCAGCCGCGCGCACCTGCGGCGGGCGCTGCGGTGACGGCCGCCGCAGCAGCCGGGCGCAGGGTCACGGCACCACCTGTTCGATGTAGCGCCGCCGGACGCGCCGGCATCGGCAGCAGATGGCCGCCTGGTCAGTTGGAATGTCACTGGCGGCCGGCGGTCGAGGCGTCATTACTGAATGTCGGCCAGGACGCTCGTGGCCAACGCCAGCCGACAGTTTTACTGGCGGGTGGCGGGCAGACGGTAGCCGCGCTGTGTGGGTGTCGGACAGTTTTACAGATGGGTGTCGGCCGAACGACCACGCTGGTGGGTGGCGACATAACAGTTTCTGTTCACCGGCGGCGTGGTGTCTGAACAAACAGATCGACTGTAGGTGGTCAGTCGGGCGGAGCAGCGCAGCCCCTTAAGGCCAGTGGCTCCCTGCCCCCATCACACATGGGCTGCGCGTAAAAGTTGAAGCGCCAGAGCATACTAAATATAATACAATATTCGCCATGATATAAATACAATTTATCTAGTATATGAATTTACTCAATCAAATATACTTAAAAAACAATACTAAGTGTTTCGAAACTACGGCGCTGTCGGCGGAGCAGTACCGCTCGATGTTTACATTTCTACAGCGATTTTGCGGCAATACACAGCTGAACACTTCCCGCGCAGCCTTTGATTGCTTGATGCTGTAGATCACGGCGATGTTTACAAACGTGCGCACTCGACAAGTAGCACTTCGGCGGTGATTTGTGTTGACGCACACACTTTTTCGACGGTTCGTTGCGCATAATCCTGACCTGTTGATTCCACGCTGCATACGGCGATGGACCCCGTGCAGGCCATCTGTCGCCATCGCACCTTGTATCGCCCGCGCGTCCCTTCGCTGGCGTCGACAATTACTGAACTCGCGGCGGGCACAAGCCCTGCTGAGGCCACAGAAGACGGCATATACGTCACGCGGTTCTACTTTTGCCAAGACTTCTGAATACCGGAATCACCAGCTCGTTTCATTCATCATAGCAAGCACAGCTGGCGCGCTGAGGAGGCTTAAATGTCGTGTGTCACGCAGCTGCGCGTTTTGAAGAGAGCGTTTAGCTGCCATGCGTTCCGCGCGGCGGCGCCGCTGTCCAGCTCTAAGTAAGGAGACCGTTCCATGGCTTCTTGAGAGGAATGCGACGCCTGACAAGGCGGGTCTTTGTGAAGCCTCTCGAGGCATTCTGCGACAGCCGTTCACATGGCGCCCGCATCCCGGCCATGGGCCTGGCATGAGAGGCATGAGAGGGACTATCACCCGAGCATGTCAGGCATGACCAAGACGTGATGCACGACGCAGTGCGGGCCTGGAGACAGACCTGTCGCCCAGACCCCGGAGTGCAACCCCCTGGCAGTCGCTGTGCCGCCGAGCGATTTTACCCGCGTCGCTGGCAAACCCCGCGATGCCAGCGCTTGAGGAGCTTCAGCGTTCGAATAGATCAAGCTCCTGGCAGCGGGCCGCGCCCCACCTGGTTCCCACCGCCGAGGGAAGCCCGCAAGTGCCGCGCGAAGGTCGCACGTGACCCGATCTCTGTCCTGTCCTCTGGGGTCTGAGTGCGGGCTTGTCTTGCACGGGGGTCAGTCCCAGAAACCTCCCCCTACAAGCAGCGGCACAGGGGACACAACAGGGTCCACCCCTCCCAGCGCTACACGTGGGAGAGACTCGGAGGCCCTGGTGACGTACCACCTTCCGAACAACCCCGCGCGACTCGTCAGAAAACACCCCTGACCAGGGGACAACGATGACCCACCGTTCGTCGCGGACACGGACAGCGGATACAGTCGACACGCAGTCTTGTTCGACAGTCAGAGTCGCAGACAGTTCGACTCGCAGACAGTTCGACTCGCACAGTTCAACTCACAGACAGTTCGACTCGCAAACGGTTCGACTCGCAGACAGTTCGACCCGCAGACAGTTCGACTCGCAGACAGTTCGACCCGCAGCCGGAGTCCACCCCACATGCGCCGGAAATGGTCGGGGCCCGGGGACCGCCGGGCTCCTGGCGCGGTTCGCCGCGGTCCGCGGCCCCGCTCCGGCCGCGGTCGTCGTGGGCGTGGCGTGTCGTGACGGCTGGGAACGCTACAGCGGAACGGCGGCATGGACGGGGCCGGGGCAGCTGGCGCCAACACTCGGTCGGCCTTAATCGTGAGACCCGTTCCTTTTAACTTGATGGCGCGGTCACTATCGCCTTAACACTGTTACAGCGCGTTTTCTGGTTTTACGATCCCATACATTCATCACGTGCCGTCATCCTTAACTGCAATGACTTCTGACCGTTCTGTTCCGACTCAGATAGGGGCGAGCACACACAGGCCAGCCAACGCATGTCGTGAGCACATGGAACCCGACAGCCGCTTTTCAATTGCATAATTACTCGGAAGCAGTGAATTTGCACGCGGCATCGTGCTTGCTCGCCCTCACGAACGTAATCACACGGTCTGCACCGCATACGTCCGCGGACTGCACGAGACGGCCGTTGGGAGTTTCCGCCGTAATTCGCAGAAGTCCGTCGGAATACATTAGGTGGGGTGCAGGGTCACCCCGCCAAACACCAGCTGTCTGGTCTGCAGCAGTAATCACAGACTCAAAGGATTCGCTGTCCGCCGGCCACAATTACATACAGGCTGGGGTCCGCCGCGCGCACAGGCGTTTCCTGACGACCACGGGTGGAGCGGATGTCGCTGTTGCCTAAAAATGTTCCCTTCCTCCCACATCCACTCTCATAACGAGCTCTACACCATCCACCATGACCAAACCTACTTTTCGGGTCGGCGACACTGAAGAGAAGCGTCTGCTCCTCGATCCAGCGGTCCTGCTTCGGCAGGCTCTTGTACTTCTTCTGCTTCTTGCTCTTCCCAAAGCAGGCCAGCATCTTGCCCGGGCGAGCCGTTCACAGCGCTGCGGCCCACAAGCGTCAGCGGTCTCCCCACCGTCGTCCGCGAGCGCTGGCCGGACCGTGACGTTCGCCGTCGGCCGGACAGTGCCGTCTCCCGCGGGCCCGCCGGCCGGCCTGCTCACGGTCACGTGACACTGCAATACGCCGCCGGCGCTGCGGCGGCAGAGGTCACGTGGTGCAGCGACCCCTGGGGCGGCCGTCGGCGTCGGAGCGGTGCGCTGGGGACCTTTCACCCGGGGGCGGGCGGACGCGGCCCCGTCGCCGTCCCACCCAGCCCTGTCGTCGAGCGGCGCTGTTTTGAGCCGGCGGCCATGAGCCGGCCGTAAAGGCGGGTAATTAGACGTTCTCAGCTCTCACGGTGCAGCAGAGACTGCAGCCCGGAGCCGGACCAGCCGGAGAGAGCGGCCTCCGGTCCGCACACAAGCCATGCGCGCCGCCGGACAGCGCCTCGTGCTCCGAAACGAGTCGCTACATGCGACAATTACTTTAATAGAAGCGTAAATCCGCTGTCTAAGTCTAAATCATTTGGCAAGGAGAATTGAGGCGCTAGCTCACAAGTGAATACGCGGTTTTCTTATACGGGCGCAGCTATTTTATTACGCCAGGCAACTGCTTTCTCAAAAAATGTTTGTACGTCAAGTACCACTTAGAGAGCAATAGCGTATCAAATATCGTGACTTTGTATCCGATGGCTGGGCACCCAACATTCTCTTTCACGACCCAACATCTCACAAGTCATGCTAATGTCTTCACTGAATCACGTTCGCCGTGAACATCCCAGTCAAGTGTGGCAACAAGAACCCCAAAAACCAGACGCCTAGGGTGGAGTTCCCAAGCGTGTGGAGCGCCGGACACGGCGGCGGCAGTAACCGTGACCTCCCCTCCTGCGCGACGCTGCGTCTGCGGCGCGCGCCATCCGGCCCGGCCGAGCTCTCGAAAGCCCGAAGGGAGGGGGGGAGGTGCACCTGCCCGTTCTGCCCTGACTCCGTCGCCGACAGGTGTCGGCACGCTGACGGGCCGCCGGCGCGCTGCGGCGCCCGTCAGCTGACGACCCGAGCCGCGCAGGTAGGAGTGCCGGAACGGGGGCGGCTGCCAACCCCCCCCCCCCCTCACCAGATTTGGGAGACGACGTTGCATAACAAAATGGATAAAGGACTAAAGACAGTTAACGCACAAAGTCACTTCCTCTCCACTATTTCAGAGCGTTCTTCTCCCCTGGCCGCCGCGCAGGAGCGAGACCCAGGACGCACGGCTGCGCACAGCCCAGGGGCCGGAGTGCAGGAAACCGGTGTGCCAGCCGCCCGTTGTTAGAGGAAATATCGCCAGTATCCTGAGACCTTCGCCGCCGTGACGAACCGGCAAACGGGGACTGCAGCGGACCAGGCAGGTAGGCGAGGAGAGGCGTCCACGCAGCCCATCCGTGGGAGCCGCGCCAAGTTTGTTCCCATCGTGCCAGTGTGCTGGACTACGAGGTCACAAGGACATGCCATTGTGAAAATCCGAGTACGCCAACACGGTGTCCTGGTCCTCATCGACAGATCAGGAAGACGCTGACCCTACCCCTGGCGGTGTCAGCACCGCACGCATCACAGCTGGGGAACCCTGGTCGCAGTCGCCGGCAAGTCGTCAGCCACCAGGGAGCGTCGCGCCCCCTGCAGGCCGGCTGTTCAGGCGCCTCGTACCGATCTCCCGTCTGCAGCTGCGTCACCACGAGCCGTGGAGGTGACCGTGAACTGGCCCAGCGGCCGCCACCGTCCGCCGCAGCGCTCCCCGGAGTAACGGTACACCGCGACCGGCCAGACCGCGGCCGGTCGGCAGCGAGAGGCGCCCTGGCCGACCGGCGTCGGCCGGCACCCTCCCCGGGGACGACCGCAGGTCACGTGACCGCAGGCGGCGCCGGCGACCGGCCGGCCAGGCGCCAGACGGCACTGCCCAGCGGCGCCACGTCAACAGTACCCGGCGGGAGCCGCCGATACCCTTCCCCGAGGAGCGACGACGACAGGCTCTGTACGGGCGTGAACACCAGCCGAGCGGCGGTGGTGACAGCCGCAGATACAGGTGGCCCCGGAGGCCGACGTCATGCCGCCACCTCGCCTGTCAGCGGCAGCCCGAGCGGCGGCGCGGCGAGACCGCACACACCTGTGCTGAGCCCGGCCGTCTGCAGAGAGCGGCTGCGGGCCGCACCAGTCCGACCGCAGCGTATGGCTATCAGGCGGCGGCCAGGGACGCGAGACCGGCCCCGGCCGACCAGCGAGACGGCTTTTTGCAGCTTTCAGTCCATGCATTTTAAGCTGATTCGGGTTGAATCGCTAATGAGCTGTCCGTTCACCTATGTCATAAGTCAGTGGTTTCACTTGGTAGATGTCTATCTGTACGAGGCTGCGCGCTGATGACGTCTTAGAGTCGCCCGTTGACGACACCCATACCCGCGGCGACCGATTGGCAGCCGCGTGGAGGTCGCCGGACCTAAGCCCGGGGGCACTCGACAAGGACGCCCTCCGTCAGCGGCCGCGACAGCTGGCGTCAGCACGTCCGACGCCGCTGACGTCAGCGCAGGCGACACGACTGAGGTCGGCAGCCGCCGGCGCGCGGCGCCCGCTGACGGGGGTGGGACGGGGCGCGTCGGTGACGGCTCGCCCGCCGCCGGTCCCGACCGCGCCGCCGCGCCTGCACAAAGCCGACTTTGTGTGGAGACGGCGCCGAGCGGAGGAGCGCAGCCAGGAGGAGACAGGCAGGCTCCTCCCAACCCCAGCAGCCGCAACACGGGGCTGTCGGGCCGGCCGTCACAAACGAGATCGCGCCCCCTGGCGGCGGACCAGCAGCGACGGGCACTGATCGGAGGGTAGACGCATCGATTCCTGGATAAAATACAATACGTCTCAATATGCCAGGCGCGTTGTGGGGGTACCAGAGGGACAAAATCTCACGCAAGTGCTAGCCAATTCCAAACTGCTACAAACGAATGTTAGCAGATGTTTCCTGCGCTACCAGAAATGCCATCGGTTCGTCAGGTCAGCAAGAACTGCACCTTCTCCGTCCCCACAAGCCGGTGGCATGTGCGCCGAGGGCGGGCCCAACACGGGCCAACACCGGTGCTCAGGGCGCCGTCATTTGGGGCCAACATCATTTGGGCCAACATCATTTGGGGCCAACGATCGGCCTTAATGACCAGCCGGCGGACCCTATGCACAGACCCTCTGTTCTGCTGTCGGGATCAACCTCCTCTTCGATCGGGATGTGCGTCCTTGTGCGTTGGAGTCATATCCTACTCGGCACTGATCACTGATCTTCTGATGCGTAGCTTCGCTCGTGAGCCCGTCCGAGCGGGTCACTTGGCTTCTCCCATCACGTGACCTTCCTGCGCGAGCCTGCCTGTGACACGGCCTGGCGGGCCGGCCGGTCCAGCCAGGCCAGCTCCGCGCCGCTCTCGCCGGCCTCCCGGCGCTCTAGATCCGTGGCCAGCCGGACCGGGGCGGAGCACGAGCTCACGAACCCGCCGGGCAGCGTACCGTCACACCGGCCGGGGGGAAAGGCCGCTCGTCACTCAGGGGAGATGTCGTCTCGTGCCGGACGGCCGCCGACGTGTGGCGGGGCCGTCACACGTGACCAGCCGCCGCCACGTCCAGCAAACGCCTCAGGAGCTCCAGCAGCGGCCTGAGGCCTGTTGCTGCGCATCAATGGCTCCGTTCGCTGCAGGCTCTGACCTTGAAGATACAAAAGATCGCGCGGAGATCACGTCCTCTCAGGGGATGGCTCTCCGGGACAATTAGCGTCGGCGATCAAGGCCGACAAGCGGCCGGCCAAACGGCGCCGTCTGGAGAGACGAGCCCCGTCATAGCGAGCAAGTGAAATCCCCCACGAGGGACTCCTCGCCTCTCGCACCGCAAAATCGCCGCCGAAAGGAGAGCGAGCGTGCGAAATCGCGGCCAATCACGCGAACCCCGCAAAAAGCCGACGTGACTGGAAACTTCCGGCTCCGCTGGAGCGAACTGCTACCGTCCAGCTGCTGCCGTCATCTGACGCTCAGGTCAGACCCAGCTCAGGTCAGACCCAGCTCAGGTCAGACTCAGCTCAGGTCAGACTCAATTCAGGTCAGACACAGCTCCGGTCAGACCCAGCTTAGATCAGACCCAGCTCAGGTCAGACTCAGCAAAGGTCAGACTCAGCAAAGGTCAGACTCGGCTCAAGTCAGACCCAGCTTAGGTCAGACCCAGCCTAGGTTAGACCCAGCTCAGGTCAGACTCAGCTCAGGTCAGACACAGCTCAGATCAGACGTAGCTCAAGCCTAGCCCCGCTGAAGTCCGTCCGGCGGCGCGGCCGGCGCTCGTACCAGCCGCGGTCCGCGGCTGCAGGGGCGCCAGCCGCTGCGCCATCTAGCGACCGCTGCGGCTGCGAGAGGTCAACAGTTCAGCCAGCGCTGCTCGTGCTCATGAAACCGGTTGTCGGCGGTCAACACGATTCAGCTGGGTCGGCGCGGCGGCGGCTGCGTAGCGGTCCGGCGGCACCGGAGAGCAAACCGCGCGCCGTCACGTGACCT
Source organism: Pollicipes pollicipes (assembly GCF_011947565.3). Classification (NCBI taxonomy): domain Eukaryota; kingdom Metazoa; phylum Arthropoda; class Thecostraca; order Pollicipedomorpha; family Pollicipedidae; genus Pollicipes; species Pollicipes pollicipes. The sequence goes on from NW_023596921.1 coordinate 34,112,412, forward strand.
GGGAGGCGTCATCGGAGCATCGGACCCAGCTGCGCGGGCCTGCAGCCAGGGGCGGGTACGCACGCCACCGTCCGAAGCAGACAACGCCCTGGCGGAAGGGCGGTCCCGTCCTCCTCCGCAGTCTGCGCGTGGCACAGTCCGCCCTCGACGCCTGACCGAAGGCGGCCGGCGAGCCGGGCCCACACACACATCTGGGCGTCTGTGGGTGCCGCGAGGGTCACTTCTGCGGATCTGGGGCTCGGCAACCGCGGGTCAAACATTGGCATACGGCGTGCGCTTCGGGACGCCTGGATACACCTCGAGCCTTCGCCTTGCGGACTGTCGACGCCCATGTACCGCAGTTCGATGCCAGGTGTGCTGGCACGTCCAGGCCCGCCCACCGCGCCGCCATTGGTGTCGCACCGTCGCATTCTGTGCCATCCGCTGGCAGTCGTAGCGCATCCGGGGCGCCCTCCTTGCCAGCGCCTCGATCAGCGCGACGCATCCAGGTCAGCCAGCGACCCGCCAGTGCAACAGTCAACACCGTCGGCCGTTGCGAGTCGGCCGCCGGGCGCCGACAATGGAGAAAGCCCGCCCGGCCGGCAGCTAACGGCTTCCGTGCAGATTCGGCGGTGGCGTTCTCCCGCCGGCCGGCCGGGCAGGGCGCGAGCGGCCGTCACCGGCGGGGGAGACCCGACTCAATGGCGAGCAACCGGTGTCAAACACCGATCCAGACACGCTCGGGCAGGGTCCGCTGAGAGTCGCCCGGATTGACTGCACAGGCGCCCGCTGCCACCCTAGGTGAGCGGGCAAGGAAGAACACGCGTGGGCGACCCTGAGCATCGGCGAACATTGGCCTCACCGGGCCGCCTTTTGAGCGGTTCAGACGTCGGATGGAGGCCAGGCCCGTCTGATCTGCGAGACGGCGTGAGCGCCACGGCCCTGCGCGATTATCTGGCGTCCGTGGCGTGGGCGGACCGGTGCCGGGCCGGCGCGTGGACGGTGTACTACCATGACAGCCAGGTGGGCCGCGCGTACCCCCGACGGGGCCTCACCGGCGCCGAATATGGACGGCCAAGGCCGCGGCGGAGTCGGGCTTGTTCCCGGACCAACTATCGACGCGATCGGGGCGACCGACCGGGTCCGGCCAGCGAGGTGAGGAGCCGGCGCCGGCCGGCGCGTGCCGCCGCCGGGCGCGAACGCCCCGGCGCCGTCACTGACACCGCCGGGCGACACCTGAGCTGCGACCGCCACAGCTGGAACGGGGCCGGCCAGACCTGACGTCATCGTCCGCTTCCCTCGCACCCGCCGCCCTGAGCAGGAAGAGGCGCCGCGTCGATCCCGACGCGCGCAGGCGCGTCGGATAGCCGCGTCCGCCACCAAACCGGGACGCGGCAGGACATGCTCGCTTGACGGGCCTGTTAACGCCGCCGTCCGGCAAAAACGGCGCGGTGGGCCGGACGGGCGTGCGGCGCGGCCGCGCCACTGCAGCGCCTGATTGTCTGCTCCGGGACAGCGGCGTCAGACGCCGTCGCTCGTCTGTTCCAGGAACGGTCTCCTCTGTCAGGACCCACCCCCGTCCCGGCGGGGGCTGGCAGCGCCTGCGACGTGCTGCCAATTGGTCCGAGCTGGGAGGCACGCCTCTGGCAGCCCCAGCACGCACGGATCTGGCAGCTCCAGGTGTGCCGCTGGCAGCGCTTCGCGCGGCGGACAGCCGAGAGGGCGGAAACGGGTCAGCCTCTGATGAGCGCCGGCGCCGTCGAAATAATAATAAACACGGACCGGCTGGTCGCCGCCGCCGCCATCGCTGCTGTCGGGCGTCATCGTGCGATGACGCGGCGCACCCGGCGCCATCGTCCGCTGATGCGACAGATCCGGCCGCGTTTCTGGCTGAGGTGGGGGTGGGTAACAGCTGGGGAAGGGGAGGAAACGCCGGCGACTGACATTTGATTGTCGCTTTTCCGCGGGCTGGCCGGGCGGTTGCAAAGACAAACTCTCTCTGTAGCTTGACATTGGGCTGGGTTTCTCCTTGGCATCCTCGCTGTCGGAAGCACAGCAAGGATGCCGAGCGTGAGGCGTGAAATGACTGTGACCTGCTAAGCATGTAATTGGCCAGGGGTGTACTTTCATATTCAGTTGGGGAGGGTTTCCGGCCCCTCTCACTTTCCATTTTCAGAGAACAACAGGGCAAAACTCGGAGGAAACCATTTTCCAGTGTTTTGTGGGCAATATTGGCTGGTTTTCTCTGCTCGCCCCTTCCCCCAAACAATTTTGTTAAAAAACTACACCCCTGCAACTGCCTACCATGCATCTTAAGTGAATGGCATACCCTGGCACCGTAGCTTCCTTGTTAGTTGGATTTCTAATGGGCAAAACACGACAGACAAAAGAGAGATACATTGGACACTTCCCCTTCACAACAATTAGTGATGGTTCAGCGCGTCTGCGGGCCATTCTGATCACCCCGAAGCATACCAGTTTTGGACTACAATGAGCTTACTTCCTCTAAAGTAGAACATTGTTAAGTGGCGTAGTGTTTGCAGCAGGTTTTGCGGGCGTTTTTATAACGTTACAACCACTCGCCAAGTCTGAAGAGTGGAAACCCCCAGCCATGTAATTACACACCGTAAGCGAAATTCGAAGTTTGCCTCAGGCGGCTTTCATATGACAACCGCGAGAAAGATGTGCACACGGACCCTGCAGCAGCTGCCACGGAGCAGAAAGGCAATCAGGCCAGCTCAGTCTGCAGACCGTTGCTGTCCCTGTTGATCAACAGTGGCCACTCCTCATACCGTGTCCCGCTGAAAAGAGAACAGCACGGCCGCCCGGGTGAAAACTGCACCGCCATTCCGCGACGCCCACTTTCTACACCTCGGCGGAGAGCGAGGCCCCTCGTGCGCCCGGCAGCGCTTCCCACTTCCGGCGGTGGCTTGGGCGGCTTTCCCGGCGCGGTGCGATTCTCCTGGCGCGCCGCTTCACCCCTGACCCCACCCACCGGAAGCTTGAGCCCAGGAGGCTATGCGCCCTAATCCAAGACAAGACAATGACCCCACCCAAAGTCCGCCCACGGGCGGGAACACGCCCAAATAGAGCACCGACGAATGCTGGGGGATCTGGGAGAGGCCGCGGCCTGACAGGCTGATCCTGCCGGCACCGGCGTGTAAAGGTGCGGCTCGCCGGGTTCTGTATCACCGCACTGCGAGAAGGCGGTGTGGAGGCCTCTGGCCCGCCGGAAGGTCGGCTGGTGCCGAAGCTAGCGCGCAAGCCGCGCGAGGCCATCAAACTGTGAGGCGGTGTGTGTGTGTGAGTAGTGCAGTGCGACACGCATGCATCCCTCGATTTGAGAGCCACGCAATGACTTTACACGCCGGTTTCCGCCCCATCTCACTTGTGCGCATTTGAATTCATTCGAGCCCTGACGCCGGCCTGAGTGCTGCACATGACAAGCCACGAGCTGCCCAAGCCGCCGGCACTCGACGGTGCCATGCGCCACGCTCCGTAGCTGCCCAAGCCGCCGGTACCCCGACGGTGCCATGCGCCACGCTCCGTACCGGTCTCGCTATCGATGAAGTGCTGAAGTCTGCCAAATCCGACTGGCGTCCGTCCACACGCGCCACGACACGCCCGACCGCATCACCTGCGCTTCTACGCGGCCTACACATGTTTAACATATGCCAGGATAATGATTCCTAAGCGGGCGCAACCGGGTCGTTTAGGGAGGAAAACCGAGTGACCATGAATCGCACTACACGCGTGGTGTCTGCCGCGAGAAGGCGGGGGAGGAAATGGCTACGAGGGACATTAAGCGCTATCAGAGCTTTTTATACGGCGTCACGAACAAAAGCCACCAATCAAGACGAGCGTGCGAGATCAAGGGGAAAAGAGCAGTTTCACCTTCGGCGCGTTGGCCAGACGGCGAGCCTGAAAAAAGACGGCACGAGTGGAGGCGACTGTGCGGAATGGAGGGTCGTTCGCCGCGGAAGCGGCATTCCGTGAAAGCCGACCGCTCGACCGTGTCATAGTGGGACAAGCGTCACTGGCTTCGGACGCTCCGCCGGACCCAGAAGCGACTCTTGTCGGAGCTGCACGGCGGGAGAGGGTCAGCGGTTCGCCGCGCCCCTCTCAGCACTGGGAAGTGGAGGGATAGAACGACCCGGGTGTCAGGGGGCCACCAGCCGGCAGGAAGGGCAGAACTTCCCCCGCAGTTTGCGGCCTATCATTTCGGGACTGGCGAACGGCAAAGCGCTTTCCTTTTAAATGTACCGTCTTGTGCGATAGCGCTGCTGTAATAAACGGAGAGGCTCCTCTGCCAATACAGAGAAAGGAAACACGGTTTTCGCGCACCAGAGAGCGCGCGATACCAACACAGCACAATCCGTGAGTGCCCGCGTTGCGTCATCGACGGTGGGAATTCTCACGACCTGTGCGTTCCCCGGAGCTGCTTCAAGGTTGCCGATACCGTGTGAGGGTATCGGCGGCACGTGCTCGGGCCCACCGCGTACGTCACCGCCGCCCGCCGGGGCGCACGACGCAGCCGTTCGGGGGCCCGCTGTGCAACACCTGCGCGGGCGACACGTGGCAGTGGGCCAGCAAAAACCTGTCCCGACATCGTCACACATCACCAGGACGGCCTCGCCGGAGCGATTTCAGACCGAGGTCGTAATGGCATCGGAGCGACACCAGAACGAGAACGGAGCGAGCAGGAGCGAGATCACGGCAAGTTCCGTCGACGTCCATAGGATAAGGATACCGGGATACGGACACGCATGCCTTCTCCACGACAGTCCAACAGAGCGGGACCGGCGCGACATCGGAGAGACAGCCTGCAGCAACATGAGGGGTTCAGCGACATCAGGAGGATGACGTGACATCATGTCTATGATGATATGACGTGACGTCTAACACATAAATGACGCCACTCTCGATCTAATACTTCAAACCCGAGCCAGAAGAGCATGGAATTTTGAGCTATAACCGCAGCAATGGACTAAACTCAAGCTATGGCAGAGCGTCTACCAATGACACTCCAATACCACTCACAAATGGACAGAGACTTAGCGGACACTCCGGCACGTTCCGGCAGAACGGGACCGGACGCGCGCTTTTTCCGGCACCCGGCGGGGGGAGAGCGCGCCGGTGCCGTCCATGTTTTTGCTAATCTGGCGGCGCCATTCACTCACTGGCGAGGGTCAAAAGGCTGTTAGCGCGGCTAAGCCGCTTCCGGCGGGGGGAGAGCTCATCAGCGCACTTCCCGGTCGGGCCCGACATGGGTCCGGCGTGGGCCCGGCATGGGTCCGGTATGGGCCCAGTAAGGACCCAGTAAGGGCCCGGTATGGTCAGCTGAGCGGGCGCTACCAAAACTTCGACTAACAGACGCCACTTTGAGCTGTTGTCACAAGATGTTGCCAGCACGATTTTGCTACACAGATCAAAAGTGACTTGAATTACATCTATTACATAAATAACCGGCACACAAATTTTGAGAACAAATGGATTTTGTAGCATCACGACGTTTTACACAAGACCACTTTGCAATTGCCCAGCGTTTTGGCGAAGAACGACAAAGTAAACCATTTAAGTTATTGCAGTTTCTGTTGCAAATTCCTGACTGTTTCTGTTTCCAATTCCCGGACAATGCCAGCTACAAAGCTTGAACCCCACTGACGGACGAAGTTCCAGCTGAGCCCTTTGCGACAAACCCACCACAACCGCACGAAAACGGGTCCCTTGCCACACTACCAGCGCTGCACCGACGCGCTCGCGGCGCACAGGGGTCACTGCTGACCTTCCGTCACCACCGCACTCGGTCCCCTCCGCTTCGCGCCGCCCGGCCGCCGCACGACTAGCGTGCCGCGAGCCGGCGCCGGCCACGCCACGCGCGCCCCTGGCGGACAGGGGGCGAACCAACGGTCGCCGCGATGACCGCGTTCACCGGCGGGCGCCAACGGCCGGACCGC
>NW_023596921.1:34119347-34174347 GCF_011947565.3 Pollicipes pollicipes
ATGCATCTCCTTATACACGCTCATGCCCAGGTCGGCTGGGCTGGGCGCCGGCTCTCCTCCCCTGCAGTACACGCACTGCGGGCGGGCCTGCGGGACGACCAATCGACCGACATCCGGTCCAGTTTTTGTCGCGGCCTGTTTCGTAAACATTGTCCGACACACTCTGCGTTACACGCCACTCGCTCCGCCGTCTGCACTGTGCCGTGCTCATTCTGCGCCATTCGCTGCTCGCGTCGGCTGGCCGGCACGGAGTGCTCTGCGGGCGTGATGGGTGGTGGTGCGATGCGGGCATGGATTAGCGCGGTTCATGGTCAGCTGCTCAGATCTGTAGTGATTACGGTCGTCTGCGTGAAAAACGTGCGCAGAAACGGACGGACTGTTTGTGAATGTGCGTGTGTGTGTGGTGTGTGTGTGTGTGTGTGTGTGTGTGTGTGTGTGTGTGTGTGGTGTGTGTGGTGTGTGTGTGTGTGTGTGTGTGTGTGTGGTGTGTGTGTGTGTGTGTGGTTGTGTGTGGTGTGTGTGTGTGTGTGTGTGTGTGTGTGTGTGTGTGTGTGTGTGTGTGTGTGTGTGTGTGTGTGTGTTGTGTGTGTGTGTGTGTGTGTCATGCTTGGTGAGGTGGGACTGGTTCTGTAAGCACGCCAAGCAGCGACCTGTGCGGCTGCCAGCAAGTTGGTTTGTGCGGATGCTCTTCGGCGGCTGCGGCCGCAGTGACGGCGGGTTGGCCTGAGGACAGCGTCGGGCTGGCGACTAGTGCGCAGCCAAATCATCTTTAAGCTGCAGACACTTTCCGTCCCGCCCACTAACCATATCACGCATCTCCGCAGGAGTTGGAGCTGCAGGCGAAGGCTCACGGCCTGCCGCTGCACGACGAGCTGTGGAAGACGATGCCGGACGAGGCGCAGTGCGCGGCGCCGTCGGGCGCGAGACCAGCGTCGCCGCCGCCGCCGCCACCGCCGCCGCCACCCCGCCGCCGCTGCTCGCGCAGCCGCCGCAGCCGGCGCCGCCCGACGCCGCCGTCCAGCCGCCCGCCTGTCGCGTCAAACAGGTGAGGCTGACCGGCGACTACGCTCGAGACGGCGCCGGCGGCACCCGGCGACCACGCTTAAGACGAATAGCCGGCGTCGCTCGGCGGGCCGCTGTACCCAGCGACCATGTATCAGCTTCTGTTTCAAGCCGCGTGCCCAGGCCAAGGCTGATGGTGCAGGAACAAGAGCGGACAGTCAATTGTGATGTAAACTGAAGGGTTCTTCTTACCCGCCACCTGGCTCCGATTCTGAGATTTGACTCCCTTGATGAAGAACACACGTATAATAAAAAGCTTATCTCAGCTAAGCAATGAGTACCCATCTGAACCCAGGCTGTAACGATGTGAGTGGTATTCTGGTAGTGCTGCGAACATGCATCAGCGTCAGCCTTATTTATGCGCGCCTCTTTCCGTGCACGTGTGGCGAGAGTCCACGCGATGTAAATGTATACCACGACCCATTTCCTAACATCTGCATCGTTGCGAGACCTACGAGCTCAAAGGGATCGGACTAACCCAAAATTCATTTGAAAGTTCCACCCGTGGAAACTACGACTCTCTTGATGCATATGCGAACTTTTTGACGGGAGGTGCTATTTGCCCTATAATGATATACGCAAGTTTAGCTCTAAGGTGTGAATAATGATATTTGCAAACATGACGGAAAGTTTAGCGGTACTCTCAGATATGGCAACGCTTCAGCCTATATGACTCCGGGGGTTGCTGGGTCTAACCTCTGATGTTCCATGGTTACCGAGCGCAAAATGACCTCCCACGTCGGCGCGCCCAAAACTCCAATCATCGGTTTCCGGGAAGGACAACCCAGTCTCATAATGCAAAGAGTGAAATCTGCCCTCCGTCATGCATCATTTTAAAATGCATTTCGAATGCTTTGCGCGAACGGCTTTGGTTTCACAGTAAGGGCTACCGGTTAAGCAGAGCTTGCAGCACATACCCTGGAGTTGCCGCCCAGGGCGCGCCGATCCTGTTTATCGGATTATGTTACCTCCGGCCTTTTGCTGACAGAACTGGAAAGGATTTTACGCGCCGCAAGTGCTGCGACTCGACGGCCGGGAGCCGTGTTGATCATCTTTGTCTAGTTGCCAGCTAATCTTTCTGTATCCGTTGTGCCAAGCAGCGCGCATGCGCTGATAGTTAGTCCCTGGTTTACGGGTTTGCCATCTTTGTGGTAGACCACGGCGAGGCAAAGGCCCCTGCAAACCAAACGCTACGTTTAGAGCTCAAATGCTCGTCGCCTCGTTTTTTAACTGAAAGGTTTAGGTGAAAAACAGCGAATACAGTCGGCGTGCCCTAGAATACCAACGCACTACAAACAACACGAAATACACATTTTTTGGCCTTGATCAGAGCCTTTTTGAAAATGAGTGCCATGCCACAGCCATAGAATGAAAGGTGGGAGCCTCTCCGTGGCTCAAACGAAGCGGGGCGTTTTCAATCTGCACAAGTTATGGAATTTCAACTATGGGATTAAGGAGAAAAGTTAGGAGGTGGGGCTGTAATGCGGCTGTCCTGGGTTACCACGGGCGCGGGTACGTACTCGCCCAGGGAACCCACCCAGTGTTCTGCAGGATCCCAGCGGGATTTCCAGGCTGGGCGATCCGGTGGTGAGGCTTACTCAAGGATAACGGCGGCAGCATCAAGGCGATGCGAGGGCACAGGAGGCGGCCAATTATATGAGGGCAGATGCATGGGTGCTAACACTTAGAGGCAAAATTCAAGTAATGTCGAGAATTGCAACGCGCCTATGGACGTTTTTTGATTCCCAGCTCCCTTAAGCCTAGATGATATAAGCCAGGTTTTTGTCAAGCAAACTGCCGAGGAAGCCCTGACACACATAGTGATTAGTGGGGGGGGGGGGGCTGCTGTAAAGGGGCCGGAGCCCGCGGAACCTGCAGCATCCCGCCCTGACCGTGCGGGGGTCTCTGCCTGCCGCCCAGCCAGGCTCCGTCCGGCGCCGTTCTCCGGGAGGCGCCGTTCCGAGTTGGGAAGCCCGACACTCGCGGGCCGTGACGGTGCGCGCCGCTATCTGGTCGAAGAGCGCCCTCTATCGGCTGATCTTCCGCCCGGACCGCGGCTGATAGCGCGCCGAGGGGCCCGGTGCCACCGCACACGCAGGCCGGCCGGCCCCTGCCAGCGTCGAGGGGCGCCGGTGCCACGACGCACGCAGCCGGCCGGCCCTGCCAGCGCGAGGGGCGCCGGTGCCACCGACACACGCAGGCCGGCCGGCCCCTGCCAGCGTCGAGGGGCGCCGGTGCCACCGACACACGCAGGCCGGCCGGCCCCTGCTAGCGTCGAGGGGCGCCGGTGCCACCGACGCACGCAGGCCGACCGGCCCCTGCCAGCGCCGAGGGGCGCCCGTGCCACCGACGCGCGTAGCCCCCTGCCAACGCCGCATACGCCACACATACTAGTATTACCAATTGCTTGCTAGTATTACATTTGTTTGAGGATGGAATGTAGGCAGCTTTGCTTCGATTTCTGACGGATGGCGTAAGAGGTCGGAACAATGGTAACGATGGTGTATTTCTGACGCTCCCAACGACGTAAGTAATCGGAATCATGGTGATCATGACAGATTTCTGGCCGTTCTAACGACGCAAGAGTTTAGACCGATGGAGATCATGACAGTTCATGCGTCGTAAAGTAGCCGAGGCAACGGCGCGTGCGGACCGCTTCCAAAATCGACATGCGAGTCATCGTTCCCGAATCTCCAGACCATCCAAACATTTGACCTTGCTATATGGTTCACTTAGTTGATAAGTGCTGCGCTAGAAGACCTAAATCAGATTTCCGTGATGCTTGGATCCCGCTCGTAGAGAAATACTCCCCGTTTCCAGCGGTATAGGGCCACTGCGAACGACCGGTCATGGCGGGTGTCTGACTGTGGGCTGGAATTTTACGGATTTAAAAAAACAACCAAGTTCTGACATTTCAGTTGTACTGAAGGTGTGACGTGAAGGAAGTTCAGACTGAATGTGTACCCTGACCGCCTCGCATACCTTGACGGGGAATTGATGTATATATGGGTTTCCTATTCCGCCCAGGTACTCCCAGAGTCCACATGCGGTGAGGCTGCTATGCATTGTTCTCTGCAGTTCAGTATTGACCCGGCAGGTGGCAGTGTTCCTCTGCGTTGCTCCCGAATATCTAACTAGGAAACACGATTCAATTGCTTAAAAAGCAAACCAAATGAGGTGAGGGGGCCGTTCTACAGGGCTGGACGCCCGGAAACTGAAACTACGAACGCGAAACATGCTTCTTCCCTCAACGTATATGCAAACATTTCTCTCCCCTGCCGTTTTCCGGCCGGCGTCAGAGTACTCCGCTAGGCCAGCGCCTCCCTCATGACCAGCATTCCATGTGCATCAGTGGAGTGAGCATCGCCACGGGGTGTGCGGTGGGTTCGGTGCCCCGCCGCTGGGTGTGCAGTGACTGTCGGTGCCTCGTTGCTGGTGTGCGGTGAGTGTCGGTGCCTTGCCACTGGTGCGCGGTGAGTGTTAGTGCCTCGCCGCTGGGTGTGCGGTGAGTGTTGGTGCCGCACACGCGCCTCACCCCCGCTCTGCCCGCCAGGAGCCGGAGCCGGAGACGGAGCCGGTGCACATGGCGCCCTCTGCCGAGGACCTGTTTGGCGACGCTTCCATGTTCGACAGCCTGATGGAGGGCGACGATGTGCTCGACCCCATGTTCTCCACCTACAACGGCTCGCTGACGCTGGCGCCCGAGCTGTGCGCCAGCGACGAGCACGACCCGATTCTGAGCGCACTGCTAGCGCTGGACGATCCGCTCGTCGGCGGCGACATCACCATGGTGTAGCCGACGCGCGTGCCTTGTGGCCCCGCTGGCCCGGCCAGCTGCAGGCGGACTGGCGAGTGCTGATCGCAGGCGGAGGCGCGGTTATCGCGTGCAGACGGGTCCATCGCCACGGCCGGTCACTCTCTCGAGGGTGGCAAAGGTCGGCGTCGCTGACCTCTGCGCTGGCTGGAACAATGCGGCTCCGGTGCTGGAGGCGCTGGAGCGATCGGGGCGTCGCCCGTGCCGGTGAGGGGTACGAGAGGTTACGTTTTTGCCGGTAGGTGTCAGTCGTGCGTGGCGTCCACGTCCGCCAGTGCTGGAGTGCCGTTGATGTGTTGGCGTCAGCAAGAAGCCTCCGTATCAAGTGTTTGAACGCTCCAGAATAACTCGCTTGAACGGTGACAGCGGTCACGTAGCGTTTTGTAAGTGTATTCAGGATTTGCGTAGATCGAGTTTGCACTGTTAAATAGTTTTGAGACAAAATATTTTACTAGCGGTAAGCGTTTGCTATTGGTACCTGTTAACTTTGTGCCATTAACGACCTTGGTGAGCTGGGACGGTGGGTGCGGAGCCTGTCAGCCTGTCAGGGTCTAGTTTGTCGGCCTGTTCAGCCTAGGTTCGTTGCGTTGCGATGGGCCGCCGTCATCATCACAGCTGAAGTATGCTGTCCGTACATTCCTGGTAGCCGCCTGCTGTGCCGTGGGCACGGTTTCGCGCCGCTGTGATGCTGCTGTGCAGGCTGTGTGTCACAGCTGCCGCTGGGCCGGTGGTGCCTTCAAGCCCACCTTTTCCCGCCGAGACATGAGGCGCCGCACGTGCCGTCGTCCCCTGCCGCCAAGCACTCTGTCACTCTGCTGGCGCCGTTTCGAATCTTTCTCTCTTCGTCTTTGAGAAGCACCCAGCCGTTGTTTATGGCTTCGCGTGTTCTCCGCCGCTGGCTGTCGTCCCACGTGGTCGGTGTTCCCATCCGCGGTGTCTAATCGCCGGTGTGGCGTCCCAGTGTCACCGGTGTCACGCGTCACAGTGTCACCCGTGCCACTGGTCCCTGTAGGGGATTTCAGGCGTTCCATGCATCTCTGCGCCCAGCATCCCTCGCTACATCCCCACTCTCTGTCCCTGGCGAACTATCCGTGTCGTGTTGTCCCTGCATGTACGCGGTCGCACTCGGGCCTACTGGCCAACGCATCCAACTGTCGTCTACTCCTCCGCGGTCCCCGGGCTAGCAGGCCAGGTGATAGATGTCCCTTCCATCGTCCCCCTCCCGCGATCGAGTAGGCGGATGCCTTCAACGTGTGTTCAAACAGTGTGTCTTGTCCGCGACAATGTGGCGTCCGCGTTATCACAGAATAGAACTGAATATCATCCTGCGTACCAGATGTGGTCTTCTGGTGCAGCTTTGTCTGAGCACTTCAGGCTCTCGAATTTACCTGCGTGGCGATTTGCGTTTCGAACGTCGATGAGCATTAAAGGGCCCAGGGTATGTATCGAACAAAATCCACCTCTGGGCTCCACGTCACTGGCCCGTATCGGCGACAATTCGGGAGCGCTCGTCAAGCCGACTTTTAAAACTGATGAGCGAGTGAGGCTACCGCCGCCGACCGTATCAACTGATCCCACTCCGCCCACGGCACCAACTGTGATCAGTAAGCCAATTCACAGTGAAACTGTACTCGATAACGCTGCAGCGACGCCTATGAACAGGAACGGGGTCAGTGCGGGAGGTGGCCGAGACAGTATGGGTGAACGCGCCCGTGCGGCGCCGCAGGTGAGGCCGATGCTGGCCGCTCCCAACAGCGAGGTCGGTTTCTGGGTCAGACCCGTTTGCTATACAGCGGCGAGCGCTCGTCCAAGAACACGTCCTGGAGCAGCGCGCACCCGTCAGGCGCCCGGCCCGCTCCGGGTCGCAGCTTTAATACGCTCCGCGGCTGGGTCGGCCGTTGCCAAGGCGCCTGCCGAGACGTAGTCATATAACTGGCCTCAGAAACCGCCCTGAAGTGAGGAGTCCGCCTGAAGACTGGCTTGAGTTTCGAAATCGTGATAGCTGATGACGCACCGAAGTCACGGGAAACTTCGTAGCCTGCTTACCTTCCCATTGCGATCTTCTTCGCCGTGACCAGGATATGCGATAGCAGAATAGATTCACGTCATCGGTATTGCAACCAGTGAAATTGTCAACCTCTCCGTTGCACATGTCAATGGCATGGAACAGCCGGCCGTTCTCATCAGTGGCGTCGCCATGAAGGGCTTTTGGATCCATGCTCCTCTTGGAGGGGCGGGAGGGCTCCCTGCGGCCAAAGGCACCGGTACCTTGGCAGTTTAAAGCGCTCGCAAGACTCAGGAAACATCTAGAAGGGGCTCTCCAGGCAGCACGATGAGATCCCGAGTTTAAAACGGTCTTGCAAATGACAAAACAGGACGAAACAAAAACGAAGTGTCATCCTACTTGGCACAGTCCTGGGCGAGATCCTGGCTATGCCACGGCACGCATTACAAGATTCGCGAGGCTGCCACACATAAGACTCCGCCTCCTCCCCCCCCCCCTTCCGTCTCATCACTGACCTCCAACTGGCAGTCCGGCAGACCAGACCGTTCTGCTATACGGTTACAGCGGCTGTCTAGAATAGAGCCCCCTATATCCAGCAGCCGACAACATCTCTCTGTGAATTAACCAGGCGTTTTGCAGCTCAGGTCATTCAATGTCAAAATCTCTGCCACCGATTTCCGCGGGAACGATGGAACTCTTGGCAGAGGGTCAAAATCGAGCCCGATACGTTACAGCTGTGTAGCGAGCGCATGCCCAACGGCGAGACAAAGCCGCTGGGATAGAGACTATAGACGGCAGGCCAGGAATGGCAAAAAGGTTTTTGTCACCGGCCAAAACTTTGCAGGCAAAGTTGTCGCCAGCATTAGAACGCGATATCATATTATATTAAATGACAATGCAGATTATGTCCAGAATCACACCAGGAGTCGGCGCATCACTTAAAGCCTTTTTCATCACATAATTTCCAACATCATGCACAGAACCGAAACGTTCAGTTATACAATGTTATTCAACTTATGTCATGATCATTGCTGCTGCTAAAAATATAGGCACACCAGCCCCTAGCCTATAAGATAGTACGATCACAAAGCAGCTTTCTTCTACACTCAGGACGTGCCCGGGCCTCACGTTTCAGCTGGGTCTACGGCTGGATTTGCTTTCCTCGGCCCCGAAAGAAGCGAAGAAGGACCTGAACAGAGCAGCTGAATTCATGACAGCGCTTCAAGCTTCACTCCCCATCAGCCCACCATCATCATGGTCCTCCCCCCCCCCCCCCCCCCCCTTCAAACCTGGCCCGACACGTGCTGCTTGGTGGGGCCTTTCGTCGCGCCCCAGCAATTGGTACATACAAGTACAAACTACGTTGCCTGGAGAGGAAGGAGCAATATGTGGGGATGCGGAATGGGCTCCGGTTGAGGTGTCTGATGATGTTTTTCAATTTCCCATGAATAAAGCTGCACATAAATTTATGTCTAAGCATTGACATACGCTGCTCTTTTGAGCAGCGCTCCAATATGGTTGCTGTGCAAAAGGGGTTCCGAGGAGCCCGAAGGGCCCTTCGGAACCTAAAAACGGGAACCACGATAAAGGGCCCGATTTGAAGGCACGGAGGGCCTGAAAAGCCAGCTGGAAGCCTCATTTGGGGGCTCCGAACAGGGTCTCTATGGTGTAAAGGGGCCCCGAGTCGGTCAGAGGCAGTGTTCGAGGAGGCCCGAAGAGCCTGGATGGCCCACCGGGTCCGACGATCAAGGGCCCAATTGTAGGGTCTCAAGGCATGAATGGCTGGTCGGAGTCTTATTTAGGGGCCCGAACCTGCGAAGACGGACCCTCAAATAGCGGTTAGAAGGCCGTTTGTGCCAATCGAGGACGCCCTGAGTCGATATAGGCCTACATGTGGTCAGGCGCTACCACACCACATAGCCGGCTCCGTGCCGGTACCAGCCTGAGGAGCCACTTCCCAATCAGCTATAAAGCCGGGGCCAGTGATTTACACTGGTCTGGGGCCTTGTATCTGTCCGGGGCCCACAGCGTCTAAGTGAGGGCCCTGTGTTTTTTTGTCATCGTTTGCTTCTAGGACTTGTGCCTCGGTGACAAGCTATGCACAGAGCGCAGAAGCAAGTCCCGAAGAAGGATTTTGAGGCAATGGATCTGTCACAGCAGGACACTGACTAAACATGTCCGTTTCGGCCAGGCCCATCGAGCCTGCTCTCACGGCCTGGTATATCAAATCTACAGCATCCAACAAGCCGTGGGTCGGTCTCAGGTCTATTCGGACTTCTAAACACCCTGGAGTCAACACCAGCAAAAGGCTACTAAGGAGGCATGTGCACGATCACGACAGAACGCTATTTGCTCACCACACACATCGACCAGCCGCGCACCACCAGGACCGCGGCTCTTTTAATCGCGGCGATACCATGCACAATGCATCGCGCGGCTTTCAGTACAATACGAGCAGATTTACGCCAATATACGCGAATCGACTCATGGATGATGGATGATGCATTGCTTGCTGGCGCAAGAAGGACTTTCGTCATAATTCACCACTCAGCTACGGTAAATCAATAACGGCAATGGATCTTTCCGGGAGCAATATTCTATTTACTCTTCGGGAACGTTGTTTTTAAAAAAGGGCAAATGCCTTGTTGCTTTCAGTGAACCCGTTGCACTTCCACTTCACTCCGGGACCGCGGGTATGTCTTCACTCCAGGACCGCGGGTATGTCTTTACTCCAGGACCGCGTGTATGTCTTTACTCCAGGACCACGGGTATGTCTTTACTCCAGGACCGCGGGTATGTCTTTGGTTCTCTCCTCTCGGAAGAGTATCTGTGTCCGAACCACCACGGGTAAGAGAAGGCAACGATCACGGTTACTCAGTCTGTAGGTTATGTAAACCAGGCAACTAAGGGCGTACTCGCGGTAACTTGATTTTCTACTAGGTAAGGCGTCTCATCGGCTAGATCGCTGAGCTTATGCAGCTTCTCCCAATGATATGGGCTCCTATGAAAAATGGACGTTATAACATCCAACCAGGTAAGTTATGCTGAAGATCCTGACTGAGATTTGCTATTAAAATATGTAAAAAGGCGAACAGGATTGATGTAGTAGATGTTACCGTGGTATGTCAAATATTTCGATAGCGCTGATTTTGATGTATGTACACAATTCCTTGTTGTTGTTGGCGTTGTCATGGTCACGAGTTTCCATGAAGCTTGTGGCACGCCTTAAATTCGCGGAATTAAGTTCAATGCGCATCAAACCCCTATTTTCTTTGGGTAATATCACTAAAAAGTTATTGCGCAGTATCATGTCGTCTTGAACAGTTAAACGAGAACCAGAAATCAGACAACATGCGTAATGCGGCATGGTTTCGAGCCACCTTTTAGAAGTTCACCTTCTCTTTGCGCATAGTGTCATTTAACATCAGCGTAGACGCCAGAACAATATTAGGACTCGTGAATCGAACTGATCCAAGAGGTGCACTACCTTAAGAAGGCACAACTACGGTCCGTCCAAACGACATGCCGCAGCATATCACATCTGTGTGTATCATATTCATTGAACAGCAATGTTGAAGCCGCTGCTTCAAAGACATCCTCGGCTTGGTGTGCTTGTATCTAATAATTGTGAATCGCATTATCCGAACTGACGTCCAAGACACGGCTCACCAACAAACGTGCATGCATCGCACGATGAGCGCGCGCTTTGCTTCGGTCTTCGTTTTCTAATGCTCGGCTGTTTTCCTTGTGTAAGCTGTTTGGATATGTTCGCGTGTTTTGTTCGAACGCCATAAATTCTGATTTCAATGTTGTGTTCAGGTCACACAAACCGGAATGATACAAGAGGTGCGTTTCTTTAAGAGGGCACTCCTACAGTACGTCCGCAGGACATTCCGCATCATCTCACAGCAGTGTATGGAGCCATATTAATTGAATTTAAGTGTTGGAGCTCAAACGATAATCTCGGAATGATGTGCATATATTTACTAATTGTGAATCGCATTATCCGAACTCGTGCTTGAGGCACACTGCACCGATCAATGTATATGTGTCGCACAAAAACGTGCGCTTTGGTTCAGTCTTCGGTTTCCAGCGCCTGGCTCATTTCCTTGAAAAATCTGTTTGCATGCTGTCTCGGTGGAGCATATATTGGAATGTCAGAGCGGTATTCAAGTCCCACCGTTTGGAATAGTGTAAGAGGTCCGCTACATTAAGCGTGTGCTAATACAGTTCGTCCGTACGATAAAACGTAACTTCTCACACCAGTGTGTGCCATTTGAACTGAATTCGCATATTCGACTTACTGCTTCAACAGATATGCTCACATGTCGTGCTTGCATCGACCATTCGTATTATCCGGACTCGTGTTTGAGGTGCATCGCACAAATAGATGTGCCATATAAGTTGGATTTGCCACGACCTGTGGCTTCCGGTGCTCGACTCCTCTTTTTGCACATGTTGCATGCACATAGAGTATCCATTTATATTGTATTGTATTCAGGTCTGACAAATTATGATAATATAAGAGGCGCACCGCCCTAGGACGGGTGGGAAGGATGTGTTTCTTTCTGGTCTGTGCACTGTGTGTCGTAAGCTATCAGGTATATAGTCGAATGTCTTGCATTGCATGGAATGTTACATACCACAAGTATGATGTGATAACGGTAAGGTTATCAGAACGAAATTTGGGGCATTTAGGTCATAAAATCAGATATGTTTGTGGCCTGTTTTGTATGTCAGTGATTTGGTGACTTTTTGCACTTTGGTATATCTTTAATGTTTCTCTTCGATTTGTATGCTACAAACTAAATTACCGGTTGCTTGCCATAACCGCAATGCTATCATACCGAAGGATTGTGAACATGAGCCATCTATCATAACAACATTGAAGGCATCAATGGCCAAAACTTTGATATTGATAATAACCATTCCGCTTATCACTGATTTGTTGCCAAATACGTCGCTTCAGTCACATCATTTTTAATTGGAGCAGTTTTGCTGACCCCAGTTGATTGTGTTCGTTGCGTGCTGCGCGTAGAATGCTCACGGCGGTGATATTTCTTCTTCTTAAAAGGGAAGGAAGGAGGTGGAGTAGCTCCATTAGCGGCGCCATTCCCCTAGGGCAGCTCATAAAGCGGAAGCTGGTCATCCAGGCAGATGCACGGTTGTGGCTTATGCATGCTTGCCTTTCACGCGCTCACGCGCTCCCAAGCTCCCAAGCTAGCTAAGCTCCCAAGCTAGTCCCTGATAAGAGGGTCATAGAGGTAAAGAAAACCGCCGATGCTTCGCCCCCTCCCCTTTCTCCCCAATAGTGTCCGAGGCTATTTCCGGCATGTCATGCAATCTTTCCTAAACTTTTTTGCATTTTCTAGACCATTTATTGCGCGTGTTTGGACAAAAAAGGCGTCTGTTGCATTTGGCCTCTGAAAAGTGACCACTTTTAGGAACACTGCACGGCGATCCTCAGGTGTTCAAACATATGCATAGCGTGCCCTGCTCACTCGTATAGACGCCAAAAATATTGGCATGTGCCAATTTCAAGTGCGGTTGGTTATACCAAACATCAAGGCATAAAATGTCAATTGCTGACCAAGATTTTGACAAAATCATGTCCTTAGCCAAGACATTTAGCCCGAAAACTACGACTGTCAAACTAGCAGCATGCCAGTATCAAACTATAGGTAGCTACTCCGGACTCCCATAATTTAACATAGAGTCGGCAGGCTAATAGAAGCTTGGCTCATGCATCTCAAAACTCGAAAAGCTAAGCTGGAGACACAAGACCGGAAAATGCTGATTGGAGATCCAATAGCGGAGAGTTCGGAACATCGACTAACAGGCAGATGCGACGCATTCCTGACTACATCGGGAGGCTTTCAGTTGACCTGGACGCAGATGTTCCAGGGCAGCGCAGTGTGTCTCGGTGCCAACAGCACGACGCGAAGCACATGGCTTGCCCACTGCCCCCCGTTTGGTGTTATTGCTGCTTTCTTCGTCTCCGAAAACTTTCAAGCATAAAGCTATATGGTATCGTGCTGCATGTCTGTGCCGTATTTGTAGTATTCTACATATGCATTGCATCCGCTAAATCATACACATATGCACCGACATTATTAGCATATGCACTAGAGTCATTAGCATAAGTATCGAAATCAGCGTATATAAGTATCGAATAAGTATCGAAAGTATATATATATAAAGTATATATAAGAAAGTATATATATAAGTATCGAAATCAGCGTATATCCCGGAAGTATTAGCATATGTACCAAAATTATAAGCTGTCTCAGGGCTGTGATTGTTCTGCATATGGTCCACATGTCATATACAGGCAGACTTTTTCATCTTTGGGGCCAGAGTTATTCTTCCGCCTTTCTGCTCACCTAAGGCTGATGCGTCATGAGTATTGTTGGCTGCAACCAAGCAAAAGGAGCGAAATGATCTGTGTGATGTGATCTAAAGCCGTCAAAGTAACATGACGATTATGCCTTCGACGCATCCTTTTCGAATACAAAACAATTGTGGCGGGACTCCCTGTCATCCGTTTCTCGATAGCCCACAGTGTCTCATATTACAATAATATAATAACAGACCTCCATAATAAGTGATACTAATGGCTAGCCTGTCATGTTGGTGAAGCAAGAGAAAACAACGGGTTTCTGATCTTGCCATACCTTTCCACATTCGTACAGAGTAAGGCAAGTAGGCATCAAAATGTTGCTTGGTGTTGCCGAGAACTGTGACATCATCTGGAAAGAGCACTCTAGTATTTATCACCCTTGCCGTAAGTGGATAAAAGGGAGCACCGAAGTAGCCTTCTGACTCAAACGTCCTGTCTCAAAGTACCTTGGATGTTACACGTTCAATATTCAGGAAATTTTGGAGACTTAAAAGCATCAGTCAAGACAAAAACCTGCCAAACATAAAATTCGACGTAACACTTACTGGGTGTCTCCATGTAGGTGAGCAGTACAAGTGAGCACCTAATTTACGTGGCAATGCCTGTGCGAAATGACTTGTAATTCACAGCCCGACGGCACTGAAGTTCAAAATAACACCTGGTTTACGAGAGAACACACGTTTTGCCTGATACTGAAAACGTTATTGCCGTCTGTGTCTTCTCAATCTGCCCAACGACTGCCTATGAAAAACACGCTTTCGTATAGACTTACAGTGCTGTGGCTTGCCAAGAAGCCCCGCGTTGGCGTCACGATGAGGTTGCCGGTTCAACTTTGGGGGGCCCCGGGCAACGATGAATCATGTTGGCATTATCCACAGATAATCGATGTGTTACACACGTTATCGTAAGCCTACCCACGTATGAAGGCCAACTTTGCCGCGCAAAAGCTGCGTCGCCCAAGGCTACTAGAGAGCTGTGTCGCCCCGCTCTAGATCGTCATTTTGTTGCGCTGTGTGAGTGGTTCGTAGACGGAGCAGGTGCTTTAATAGTGACTTTCGTGAGGTACTGAAGCCGTAATCGTTCTACGTACCGCACATTCTGGAACGTGTGAGAAGCGACGTCCCATGAAATATCGGCAAGCCCGGAAAAGCCACATACAATCTGCGTCTTGTCATGCTCTCACCCAGGAAACGCATTGCACACATCTGCGACGTTCTTCCTCTGGTTGTGCGTCAGATACCGGTGGCAATGCCTCATACACGCACCACCTTTATGGTTGGTTACGCTCAGAATGGGCTTCAAAACCATTCATACAATAGCGTGCGTCTTAACACGCGCCCGGGTGGGGAGTCAAATTGACCCACCCGAAGGTTTTTCTAGAATGGTTTCCGAACGGCGCAGCACAGCCGCGCCAAATTTTTCATAGCTATAGACAATTGAATAGCGGATCGTTTGGTGTCAAACATTTACATGTACATTGTAAGGTTACTGACCTATGGCAGGTCAAAGTCAGGCCATGGTTTCAGTGAAGGCAATTTCTAGGGAATCATTCAATCTGATACAACAACGGAGTGTTAGACGAAGTCATACATCTCTGAGATGCTTTCTTAGGCGACACAACAATTGAATGATCATATTCAACTGACCTAAGGCTAGGTATAAAGGTCACATCAAGGTCAAAACCAGCCTGTTTTGTTATTCTAGGGCTTGCTGTATAGGATATATTTTAGTGCTCATTTCGAATTTGTTGATAGCAGGAGCCGCATTATACATCATCCATGGACTTTTTAGAGGTCAGAGTAGGTCACTGACCAAAATGACCAGGTCAACATTTTGTTTTAGGAACATCCTGCCTAACGTAATCTTTGTCGCTTAGTCAAATGCAAAACTCAAAGCAATATTGTATTATTTTGGTCACCCTGACCTTCAAAAGGTCAGAAAAGGGCTCTGACCTTAAATGAGCGTTTAGCCTTTTGCTTAGAAACGGTTATTTAGGTTCTGGGGGCACTTTGGAGACGAACCTGGAATTTGATCTTGTTTGGCCTTATTTGACACGAAGGTCATGACCTAGAAATCTAAAACTTTGACCTAAGTGAGTTCACGTACAGGTCAGCACATCCTGTAAATTTGGTGTATATAGCTCTCTTAGTATCCGAGATCTCCGGGGGGTCAAGTTAACCCCCCCCCCCACCCCACCCGAGCGAAAGGTATCTAGCCGGCCACCCGGGCGCGTGTTAACAGTCTGGTCTGTGTCCTGAAGATGCAGTCTGGAAACGCAGGCGTCAATTTCTACCTCGATCGGATCATCTCGCTGGCTTACATTACACTGTCAACGCCTTGCATTGCTGAGGACAGGATGCTGAATCGTGGCATCGTCACTGAAGTCAACAAGGTCCAAAATTAAACCTTGGTGGGTATTTATGAAATTGCAATGCGGATGCCGTTTGAAAATTCGTAGCGTGTTGAAAGCCACCGCCAACCAGTCGCATCGCAGCGATTGAAACATGCTCTTGCGGGCAAATGAATCGAACTGTATTGAATGCAATGAGTATCGCAACAAGTAAAGCATATCCTCGCACCCAGATGAATCGCCATAATCTAGATCTTTTCAGCATTCTGTGCTGTCTAATTTGGACTCTGAGAGTGGGCTGATAAAAAGAGCTAATCGACCGCCCGGCCGGGGCATGGGAAAGACACCGATTTGTCACCGATCTACCACCGAGTCAAGCTAACAACCAAAATTCATCGTATAATCTTTATCACCAGATGGGGTAAAGCCTTCAAACGATACCATGGTGCCAGAAAGCACGGTGTAAAGGGACTTACGGAAAAAGGTTGTTGATGTTGTGCGAAAAAATGCATAGGAGGAGGCCTCGTGGTAGACTGGCCAGTCGGGGCTGTAACGTTTTGCCGTGCGCGTCACTAAACATTTTCGGTTAAAGACATTTTTACGAGCATCGAGTGAAAATATGCACTTTTGGCGCCGACTTCATCCACCAAGTCGGCACGTTTTACCGCCTTGCAGCAGGCACTTAACCCCGACGAGCGACCCCTCTGGGAGAGAGCCCTTCTCCAGCCCCAGCCGGCAGCCTTCTGGAGAGAGCCCCTCCTTCAGCCCCAGCCGGCAGCCCTTCTGGGAGAGAGCCCCTCCCCCAGCTCCAGCGGGCAGCCCATCTAAGAAGAGAACCCTTCTCCAGCCCCAGCCGGTAGCCCCTCTGGGAGAGAGCCCCTCCTTCAGCCCCCAGCCGGCAGCCCTTCTAGGAGAGAGCCCCTCCTTCAGCCCCAGCCGGCAGCCCTTCTGGGAGAGAGCCCCTCCTCCAGCCCCAGCCGGTAGCCCCTCTGGGAGAGAGCCCCTCCTTCAGTCCCAGCCGGCAGCCCTTCTGGGAGAGAGCCCTCCTTCAGCCCCAGCCGGCAACCCTTCTGGAAGAGAGCCCCTTCTCCAGCTCCAGCGGGCAGCCCATCTAAGAGAGAACCCCTTCTCCATCCCCAACCGGCAGCCCTTCTGGGAGAGAGCCCCTCCTCCAGCCCAGCCGGCAGCCCTTCTGGGAGAGAGCCCCTCCTCCAGCCCCAGCCGGCAGCCCTTCTGAGAGAGAGCCCCTCCTTCAACCCCAGCCGGCAGCCCTTCTGGGAGAGAGCTTCCTCCTCCAGCTCCAGCGGGCGGCCGCCTCGGGGCAGGGCTGCTTTTCGCTGACGGCCTGTCTGTGGCCTAGGCCCTCAACGCTGACGGGCACCTTCTCCAGTGCGCAGGCCCGGATTTTATGATGGTCGCTGCCCTCGAACATGGGATGGGCGCAAAACTATCTGAGACCAGGGCGCGCCCCTAAGCTCCAATTATCATTATCATCAAACATGTGGCACTGCTCGGTCATGAAAGACCCGCGGCTTGCTCCGATAGCTGTGGAGAAGCCCGCTCAAGTGTTCAGTCTCGGTCACAAGGTACGAGTGCTGTTTGCGTAACAAATGCAGAGATAATATGGTGCTGCTGCTCTTGCTCGTGACACACCATCCGTTGCGGTTATAGTGCGCCTGGGGAGCATTTTAGTGCGACCAGCTTCTGAACATACGTCGGCTTGCACGGTGACAAATTGCTAGCATACCTGAAATCATAGAGCATGTGAAGCTTCCAACTGACCACACACCCCACTTATTTGCGGGAGTCGGCCATCCTGTATCGCCGGAGGCGGTCACATGACCTGGCTTGATCTCGCCTGGCACGGAGCCCGCCGCGCAGCCCTGGTGGGCGGTGTTCAGACTTCTGCCATGTGCTCGTCAGCGAGCCTCGTGTGATCGCACACCCGTCGGGACCGATGCTTTCGCTCTAGTTTGTTTGACCTTGGAACGAGCTTAGTCCATATATTAATTGACAACTTGAGGAAAACTTATCTTGAATCAATATAATTCGTTCGGGGAGGTTGATTGCCCCGGCCGAGACCAAACACTGTGCAGCCGACAGGACCACCAGCGCCCGACGGCGAGTCCCGAGCCTTGCGCCTGCGAGCCTCTCCTCCCTCCGGCTGGACACCATCATTGAAACATGGTGCAGCCGACAGGACCACCGACGCCCGACGGCGAGTCCCGAGCCTTGCGCCTGCGAGCCACTCCTCCCTCCGGCTGGACACCATCATTGAAACATGGTGCAACTGACAGGACCACCGGCGCCCGACGGCGAGTCCCGAGCTTTGCACCTGCGAGCCTCTCCTCCCTCCGGCTGAACATTTTCACTGTCGGCCTGGCGCCTTCCTCCTCTGGAAAGAAAGGTGGGAGGACTACGCGATGGCGTCACTTATCGGTACTGAGGAGCCAGTGATGCGATTGGCGGCACTGCCAGCGGGCCTCCGGGACGAAACCGTGTGAGAGGTGCGGAACCTCTCGCTGGCTGGGATGGAGGGGCGTGGTGTCGCTGCCGTCCTGAGAGGCCTCCAGATCCAGGTGGCTGGACGGGTGGGCGAGGTGTCCAGCGGGCGCACCTTAACAACAGGGTTCAGGCGGAGAAAGAGACCTTTAACAACGTCCTCGCGCCTTGGCGCGATTTGTCGCGCGCGAATCAGTTTTGCGTGACACGTAACAACTCGCTGATCTCGCTAAAAATAGATCTCGCTAAGGAGATTGGATTGCTATCGGGCTGAGGTCCCATGAAACTGTAACTGTACCTGCACCGTAAGGGCACCAGAAGGGCAATGATAAGGCTCTGCGTCTGAGAACCAGATACCTGCGATCGCGCCAGCGACCGGTGACAATTGTTTTGCCTTGATCCGTTTAGTTTCACGCGTCCACCTCGAATTTTTGAATTAGGATGGTTCGGACGCGTGGTAATAGGTCATCAATTTACTAAGGGCATCACGTATTCCCGGTGGTGCCACGTGAACGCATACTTCTTGTACATTATTTATCAAATGGTCGTTCACTTCAGTAACATACTAGCCATGAAGTGAAATGATGGTCCAGAAGTAAGCTATGTGTTGCATTTAGGTTATTCCTTCCTCAATCCATTGCAAGTTTCCACGAAATGTTAGGCGCCGACACCAACACTGGGGGCCAGGGTCCGTACAAAACGAACCAACACTGCACCGTAGATTAAGATCAATATTCCTAGATGGGGCTGGCACGAACCAGGCTGTAAGCAGTGCCAATGTTACACATGTGGCGTGCAGCTCGGAATTTGACGCTTATTATTCTTATCTTTCTATTTCCGTTCAGTTCTGGCTTTACTTATTCGTTCGCGTATGAATGTCAGTGACCAGTGTCAGTGTGTGTCAGTGTCAGTGAGTCGAGCAAAAGACCATCCTTCTTTTCGGAGGTCTCTTGCTGAACACGCTTCGTCGCTTGTCTTGGTGAGCATATTAGAAATTGTTTTGTTTCGCCAACCAAGGAACAACACAGCCCGGCAAGCTCCCCCGTTCGATCCATTTTTTTCCGAAGCAAGGAAGGAAATTAATGTCGGCGAATCAAGTATGATCATGTTTCAAATGAATCAGATGAATCAAATGAATGGAATTAAAAATAAAAAAATAAAAATGAATCAAATCAACGATGGTCATGTTTGCCTTCATCATTTCACCAGTGCATTTAAGGACTTCTAGACTACATGTAAGCATCTGACATCCCCACAGAACGTTGCACACTGCGCAGAAATGGCGCGCATTTTCCGACCATATATTTATTTCATTACAAATACACAAACGGCTGGTGAAATCTGCCGGCTCGGCAGGCTACACGCTTGTGCTCCGAACACACCGGACCGCCCGCATCAGGCTCTAACACACCAGCTGTACCATGGAGAGCTGGCAGCACGCGTCTCCGTCCAGCATCCGCAGCGAAGCGAACGCGACCCACAACAGCGTAACTAGACTAGCGTCATAGTTGCCACACGACGGCGCCGGCCCACTCGGCCACATCACACAACAGCACGCGCTCAGACTTGACCAAAACGGGGCGCGCCGGTGGTTATCTCGAGTGAGCTGGCAAAAAGAAACGTCCGCGCACCGCTCTTATAGCCAACACGTACACAAACTCAAGGTATCGACAAAACCGACAACGCGCGAGACGCGCAGGTACTTGTACTGAATCCACTACAGCTGGGGAGACTCGTCAGAATCTCAGCAGCGCAGCAGCCGTGCAAAACGCGCAGTCTCCCAGCGAGCGGGTCAAGAGATGCTTGACAACAGACAGCGGCGCGGGCGGCAGCGCACGCTAGCATGGTGAGGCGGCCACCTCAGTATGTACAGACGTATCACGGGCGACTACGAACAGAAGCCGAAGCCTGGAATGTACGTCTTCTTGCGCGCCAAGCTGAATGGGATCACGGATCAACATCGAATATTTGGCCTCGTAAACCGCGCCGACCCTCCCGCACCGGTCACGCGTAACGCCACACTAGCGCCACCAAGCGCCGTCACCTCCCACCAGCGCCACCTGCGACAATAAATATCACCCGCGAGCCGGCGACGCGTGCGCCCGGCGCCAGCGACGCGTACCGGGCCGGAGGCGGCATCGGCCGGCGCCCACGCGGCTAGATCTCGGTTCCTTCGGTCGTCTCCGGAATGTCCTGCATGCTGTGGCCGTTGAGGGCGGCGGGCAGCGAGGCGGGCCCCGAGGCAGCGCTCGGCGGCGCATTCAGCTGGTAGAACACGCCGTGCGCCTCGTGCTCGGCCGCCTCCCAGTCGGAGCTCTCGGAGCCGCCGCGACTCGGCCCGTGGCCTGAGGACGAGTCGCACGACAGACTGTCGGCCGCGTCGTCCGGCTCTGCCGACGAGTCGCGGCCGCCGCCCTCCATGTCCAGCACCCAGCTGATGGAGTCGGACTTCTCGACGACGGCGGTCACCTGCGGCGG
This sequence comes from Pollicipes pollicipes, assembly GCF_011947565.3. Taxonomy (NCBI): domain Eukaryota; kingdom Metazoa; phylum Arthropoda; class Thecostraca; order Pollicipedomorpha; family Pollicipedidae; genus Pollicipes; species Pollicipes pollicipes. The sequence continues at coordinate 34,139,959 of NW_023596921.1, forward strand.
CGGCGACGCCTCGTCCGAGCGACGCGAACGCCGGCGCAGCGAGTCGGAGCGCAGCGGCGAGCGCGGGCTCACTCTGCCGGCGGGAGGGGCCGTTCAGCGAGGGCAGGAGAAAGCGGCGGACGTCGGCTCCCAGCACTGGTGAAGGAGTGGGGCCCGCGCTTGGCGGCAGAGGGCCTATGGTGATAGCATGCTGACTCAAGCGCTTTTTACCAACATGGCGGCGGTAGCCTCTGTCAACGACAACGGTGAGTGAGAAGCTCGTCACTGATCCCACGGGCACATTGCTAATCTACAACATTAAATACCACGTCGCAAACCAGGCCAGCCTGGCCGCCAAGACAGACGCGATTCGCCCAAAGCCAACTGGCCACACTGCAACATTGCCACTGACCACCCTGCTGGACCCGGCAAGGCCATGCAGGCGCGACTGCGCGTGCCGGCGCCGACGGACGGTGCTGGGCCGGTCGCGTTCCGTAGCGTGTCGCGCGGTGCGCCGCCTTTACCTGGAGGTGAGCGGCGACTCGCTGCAGGCGCGCGCAAAGGTGCTGGGGAGCGTGCCGCGGCAGACCGGATGATGGACGACAGACTCAGCGAGCCTGAAAGAGCGGCCAAACTCGGCGCTAGAGCGGGAGCAGGCGCCGGGCAGCGGGCAGACGACACGACAGCCACCGGCGGCAGGGCCGACTCTACGTGCCGCTAGCGTCATGCCCCGACGAACGCTCCAGCTCCCAGCCCGGCAGCATAGCCAGACACAACATCCACGTCCGCACAAACTCGGGTCCTAACAGCCGCCGGCGCGCACCAAGCGTTCACAGCTTGCCGACTGAACGAGGACCGGACGAAACCAATCCAAAAAGATCGGCTTCGTCAGACCTCCACCGACGCCTAGGAAGCGAACCACCTGGAGCGACCATACGGTCTGGAGAGTGCGACTACCAGGTATCTACCGCCAGTATGTTACACATCAACGCAATGAGTGAGGCCCAATGTCCTGCTCCCACAACGCTTTGTCGCACCTGCGTCTGATACTTAACTGCCAAATAAATGCTATATTTTGTCCCAATGACTGACCGACTAGCTGGCTGGACCGTCAGTGAACACGTCAGCCAGCTACGGCGGTCAGCAGGCTACAATGACTCTCAATGACCCTTGACCTACATGACCCTTCTCTTCCGCGCACACGCACAGAGCGGTGTAGCCCGCGCGGGTGCGGCAATCGGGCTCACGCGATCCTCCGCGTCGGCGGGTGGGGACACGGGCGTGCTTCCTCGCCACACCACACCGTGGCTGGTCGGGGCTATGTCCAGGCCACGGCGTGACGAGCCGGGCTCCAACAGAAGGGCATGCAGTCTCCCACCGTCGCCCTCATGCGCCCGGACCCGCCAGCAGTCTCCTTGAGCGGCACCACCTCACCTGGCCGGCCGCCACCTCACCTGGCCGGCCGCCACCTCACCTGGAGTCGTCTGCACGTCAGACTGGTTGCGCAGCTTGTACTGCAGCTGTTCGTTCTCCATCGAGAGCCGTTTGTTGGCCTTGGTCTCCTTGTCCTGGCACTCCTGCAGTCGGCAGTTTTCTTCACACAGTTGCCTGCCGGACGAGGACTAGCTCTTGTGATACCGTGGCCACATGCCAGTGTATTTTTGTGTGCACTGAATCCACCGAAATAATGCTGGTACCCGGCAAATCTAGGGAAAATCGACTCCGCAGTCAAGGGAAAAAAGCATGTTTCTGCCAAGTTGCTTTCCGCCAATGAATAAAACAACACACCTTTAACCACTGCCATTTCAATGGCCACAAAATACACCCGGTGACTATTTTCAGAACAGAACCTACCAATAAGCACTAAAAATGCTTCAATCAAGACAACGGCGCCGCTTAGAGCCGACAAGCCCCGACTGCGACACCCGCGTGGCCGTGGCACTCTCTGAAGGCCTCCTTCTCACCACTCACCGTTCGACAATGGCGCGCTGCCTCAGTTGCGCCTCCAGATCCTCAGCCTTGGCGCGGTACTTGGTGCAGCGCTCCTCCAGCCTGGCGTTATGCTCACGCAGCCGCTGCAGCTCCAGCTGATCCCGACGCAGCTGCAGGATCTCCTCCTTCTTCAGTTCCATCACTGCGTTCAGCGAACGGATGTCCTTCTCCTTCTCCTTGATGCGAGCGGAGAGGACCTGCGGGCGGCAGGCACCGATGAGCGCAGGCATGCCGAAATGCCGCCTTGGGGCAGTCTGGCTGACGCATCGAACGTAGCATGTCTGGTCCGGCTGGTACACAGACTGCGTCACTACTGCCAGTACCGCACAGTGCGGCACAGTACGGCACAGTATTGCACAGTGCGGCACAGTACGGAACGGAAGTCCACAAAACAAAACGGAAGTCCAGGACACAAAACGGAAGTCCAGTGCGGCACCAGTTCTAATAAATTGGTTATAACTTTGTCCCCAGCAGCTTTTCCCTGATCGTGTGCTGAGAAGCCTCTGCAACGTTATGCATCCAACTCGTTCACCGTTTGGCGCCTGCGCCGTCCGACAAGCGTGGTACCTGGATCTTTGTGTTGCTGCTGAGGCCCATAGCGGTCTTGAGCTCCTCCTCCGGCGACCCAGTTCGTCCGCCTGCTGCTGCAGCTCGGCCACCTGGCGCGCGCGCCTCCGCCTCCAGATGGGCGCGCCGCTGGCTCTCCACCAGCTCGTGCTCCCACTGGGCCGTTACCGAGGCCAGTTTCTGCTCGTGCTGACCGCTCAGCTCGCGCAGGTCGCAGTCGCGCGCCTCCTGCTGCCGCTGCAGCTCCTGCTCCTGCAGCTGGCGCTCCTGGTGCCAGGCGTCGCGCACCTCGGCCAGCTGCTGCTGCGAGCTCTCCAGCACGGCCGCGTGTCTCGCGGCCAGCTCGGCCCGCTCTGCGCCCATCTCCTCCTCGCGCTGCAGCCGCGCCCGCTCACGTTCCTCGATCGTGCCCTCCAGTCGCCGCTGGGTGGCGGCAGCCTCGTCTGCAAAGGTGGCGCCACCGTCAGTACATGGTTTCGTACACAACGTGAATGAAGCCCGTAACTGAACGGCATGGCTGTCCGTTTGTCTTCTAAATGAGCCCACAAATGCACCCATCGGCAGTGCATCGTTGAGCTTTGTACGGTCCCATTCCCAATTGCACATGTTCATAACCAAGTATCAGCCTGAGACCACCATCGCAATATCAATGCTTCTGAACCGCAAATGTTAAGCACAAACTCGTGACCTTTGTCAGCAGAGCAAAGGTTTAAACGACGATCACGTTGGCATTTTAACCTCCATCTTTCGCACTATAAGGTTTTGGGCATTTAGTAAGCACTTAAATTCACTTACAGGTGGGCTGACCTAAGCGTTGCTCTCACGGAACAGAAACATCATTATGGCGTTGGTAAAACTGTCCCAGACAATGACCTATTTGGCCAGTCATATCGGGTTCAAACCATCTTAATAACGTCCTTAAAGAAGCTAGATCCACGCCGCATTTTTCCTCAGAAGCGCTTTGCCGTTTCAGCAACGGAATAACGGCGCCTGTCCCGACAGGTGACGAGGCGGGTTCCGCCGCGGCTTGGGACTGTCTGCGCGTATCTGAGACCTCAGACCCGGGCATGGGAATCACAGCGGTCGTTCGAGATGTACTCGACGTTGCGCGCTGACGCGAGTGTGAGAAGTGTCACGGATTTGGATGCTTTTCAGTTTGGGTCGTCTTACAACTACGCTTTAAATTGTTCTTCCAAGGTCACGGTTTCTCCTTGATCGTTGATAAGTGGCTGACGTTGGTCGAATCTTGACTTAACAGATGACGTTTCGACTTTCTCGCCTCAGTGGACTGCTGAAGCCTGCTCATCCCGAGCCGCCATTTCACCCCGCTCTCCTCCGCCAAACGTCGCCGGCGGCGGCGGCGGCGGCGGGTCGCGGCGGCGGCAGCGGGCCCGTGTGGGAGCGACCGGTCGCCAGTCCCGGATCCGGCGGCGCGTGACTGCCGGCCGTTCTGGGCCCGACCGGCCGCCGCCGCTGCCCGCGGCACTCGCCCACGCCGCGAGCCGCCGCCGGCCGCGTCTGGCGCCCGACCTGGCGCGAGAGGACGTGCGACAGCTTACCGAGCGCCAGCTGAATGTCGGTGGCTCGCGACTGCAGCGCCTGGACCTCGTCCGCCAGCTGGAACGGCTTGTACTGGAACAGGGGAACGGACGGGTCACGTGACGCCACAGACCACCGCAGCGGCGCCGGTGTTGGCTGGCGCATTCTGCCGCATACGAGCCGGGCAGCCGATCCGGCGCACAGACAAGCCACCACACACGGCGTGCCAGGGCTTTTGTACGTCACGCTGTCTCAAACCCCAGTGGCAGACGAAACAACCCGAGTGCGAACAATGGGAGCAGGCGAGACGTGGCGTTCCCGGCCGGCTGCGGCCAGCGCTCGGCCAGCTGCCGGCCGTTACCTTGACAACCACGGCTCAACGCTGACGGATGGCGCCGATAGTGCGAGAACAATGCATCTAACGAGACACCGTCGGACCCAATCAGCCGGGATAAAACGGCTCGAGTCCGTCCTGCCGTGGCGGGTTCGAGACCCGGCCGGCGGCCGCCTTTCAGCCGGCAGCGGGCCTCCGCTGACCGCGCCGGGGCCGGCTGTACGGAGAACTTGACCCTGGACCGGGCCGGACCGGATCAGAGCGGCGGCCGCGAGGCTGGGTATCTCCGGGAGGCGGGTCGGGCGAGCGGGTCCGCTTCTTGTGGGACTGACGCCGACCTATCACGACGAGGATCGACGGCACGAGTCGACTCGGTCGGCGGATCAGAGCTCCGGACCCGAGCCCGGATCGAGTGGGGAGAGGCACCGAGGAAGAGCAAGATGGGCACGAAGATATCAGAGTTATGAACACACAGAGGTAAGCACAGGCATGTAGATAAAGATGGGTATATGGATAGACAGATCGATAAAAATGTATACTTATACGAGGCATGCTTATTGATGGACCCCTCAAGGTTTAGGCCAAGATAGGACAATAGGCAAGGGAGAGAGAGAGAGAGAGAGAGAGAGAGAGAGATAGAGAGAGAGAGAGAGAGAGAGAGAGAGAGAGAGAGAGAGAGAGAGAGAGAGAGAGAGAGAGAGACAGAGACAGAGACAGAGACAGAGACAGAGACAGAGACAGAGACAGAGCAGAGACAGAGACAGAGACAGAGACAGAGAACAGAGACAGAGACAGAGACAGAGACAGAGACAGAGACAGAGACAGAGACAGAGAAGAGACAGAGACAGAGACAGAGACAGAGACAGAGACAGAGACAAGAGACAGACAGAGACAGAGACAGAGACAGAGACAGAGACAGAGACAGAGACAGAGACAGAGCGAGACAGAGACAGAGACAGAGACAGAGACGAGACAGAGACAGAGACAGAGACAGAGACAGAGACAGAGACAGAGACAGAGACAGAGACAGAGACAGAGACAGAGACAGAGACAGAGACAGAGACAGAGAGAGAGACAGAGACAGAGACAGAGACAGAGACAGAGACAGAGACAGAGACGAGACGACAGAGACAGAGACAGAGACAGAGACAGAGAGCAGACAGAGAGAAGAGAGAGAGAGAGAGAGAGAGAGAGAGAGAGATAGAGAGAGAGAGAAGAGAGAGAGAGAGAGGAGAGAGAGAGAGAGAGAGAGAGAGAGAGAGAGAGAGAGAGAGGGGTGGGTTTATCCAGACACCAGCGCAATCGCAGGTCAGAGGTTATAGCGCGCCAGGCGCGAGGAGGCAGAAGTTCAAGGGCGTCGTCGTCCGTCAGCGGTGGTTCAGGGCCCAGATCGGGGGCGTGAGTAACAGGGCGTTCGTGCGAAAGCCGGCAATGGAACGACATGCTGACCTACCACCGGATCCGGAAATAAGTCCCGGGCGCGATGGGCGACCCGGGTCAGCTTAGGAGGCCAACGGCGAACCGGGTTAGTCTGGTGCTTCTTGTTCTTCCGGAAAATGGCAAGGTAAGTGATCTGCTGATAGTACTGAGTACCAGTTGAGCGTTCCACAGAGTTCGCGATCCAGGATTCAGACACAGACTGAATGATATCTTTCCACCCTCGTAAGCGTGGTTTACTGACGCAACTCCTTCAGCTTCAGGGTGGCACTGCTGTCACATCTGCTAAGCAGGTTCCGCCTGACCAGATCAGCAGAAGCTGAGCTTTTCATCAGCAGAATCAATCACTACTTCTGCTTCCGCTTTCGCCCCAGCACGTCGCATTATACAGAAACAAGACCGATTACCGTAACTGAATCAAATCACCCATTAAATTACAACTTCCTTTTTGGGAGTCGTGAGTGTTTGGGCGCCTGCCCAAAGTGGCAGCCCTGCCGCGAGGCCGGCGAGGTCAACCGTCGGGCGGCCATCTTGTCCGCGTGCGGCCGCCCGCCGCGCCGTCCGCCGTGCGCAGTCAGCCGGGTCAGGTCGTGACCCGCCGGTCGACTGCGGCTGACGGGCCACGCGGGCGCCGACGGAGCCGCGAAACACGGCTGCCGCCGCTCTGGCCGAGATCGAGGGTCTCCGGAAGATGTCGCCGTCGCTGTGCGCTACAGCCGGCTGCGGAGCCCGCCCAGCGCCACAGCCCGCCCGCACCGTTAGCGGCATGCTGGGTCGATATTTCACCGCCACAAACGTGAGAGGTTGCGACGCTAATAGACCAGCAGTTGCACGCATCGATGAAGACTCCCACCACGATAACGCGAGGACCGCCCGGTAGCTCGCCCGGACCGCTGTATCTCATTGCTGTCCATAAACGAAGCGCCATTAAATCTACCCAGGGGCGAAGAGCAGTCATCTCTAGAAAGAAGTTTTCGCTGCTTTTGGTAGTTTTCGCTGATGAAGGACAGATATTGAGAATCGGTGCTCGCGCAAAAACGAAAACAAAGTCACTATCCGCACTACTGACGTCGATAGGCCTGTAAGCCCATCAGACTTTAGCTTCGCTTCTGCTGCCTGCCCCTCTCGCGTCTCCGTGTTCGCCCCGCCCAAGTGCGGATCCACCCACCTCGGTGGAGATGTAGTTGACCATGACCATGGCGGCGTCGAAGCAGCGCGCCGCGTGCTGCAGGTCGCCACGGGCCGTCTGCAGGTCACGCTGGTGGCTGGCCAGCTGGTCCTCCAGCTGCGTGACCTTGACCTCGTGTCGAGCAGCGGCCGCCGACGCCGCCGGCCCGCCGCCCTTGATCGCCACCGGCTTGGCATCTGTCGAGAGGACGCCATGATTAAAGACGGACGAATGGCAGTGGCGGTGCAGCGAGCCGTCGGTGATTAACTTGACGTTTCTCTCGGCGTAAGAAGTGAGCGATGAATGTCTGACAGGAGGCCGGCAGATAAATCAAAGCATCGCCGAGTAGAACGTGAGCGCAGAACAGACTCAAGAGCACAAAACAGAACGCAAATACGAACAGTCCAAGACAAACCTGTAACGCGTGTTGTTTCGTTTCACCGCACACGTTGAACTCGGTCTTACCGGTCCGCTTCAGTGTGCTATTGAAAACGACGCCACCTCACTGCTGGACTGGGCTTTCGAACCTCATCCGACGCTGCAGCGTGTAGTTCCCGTCACCCGACCGTTTCCAGCCCGCCCTGCCCCGCACGTCTACGCCGCCGTGTGAAGTTCTGTGCCTGGGCTAATGCCAGGCCACGTCGCCACGCGTGCCGCTGTCTGGCACGGGCGCCGCCGGCGGGCGCGGCTGGCCCGGCGGCCACACCACGGCAGTCATCGCCCGACTTCCCAGCCTCCCGTCCCGCCACCTCCCAGCTTCCCATCCCGGCCTCCCAGCCTCCCATCCCCGACCTCCCACCCGCGGCGCCCGCGTCACCGTCGCTCCTCCGCGGGGGAGGTAGGTGAAGTGACGCACCGACCGAAAATCAATGCATGAGTCGGTCGTTAACTCGGCGGCGGCGGTGGCCGCTCCGGGCCCGGGTCGGCTGTGGACCATGACTGCCGCACAGCGGGAGACGGAAGCGGCGCACGCATACGCGCTGACGTGGCTCAGGGACCGAGCGTGATGCACCCGGTGGGCGCCACGCGCGAGCTTTCACAGCGGCGGAACGCTCGACACATCTGCCGCCTGCGAGTGTTTTATCTCGTCTGTTCCCTTTCGTCATCCGTGAAATATGTATCCACTTTTCTTTCAAGCACTACATATCATTGCTTATTTCGTTAACAAGCCAATGTAAAAACTGCCACTTCTCCTTCCCAAGCACTTCCCAGCCGTACCAAGTGTCGAACCACAAAGACTTCTTCGTTGAATAACCAAAATGATATACGTCTTTTTCCCTATTTTCTCGGCCCTCTGGTTGGCTTTAAGTTCAACGCTGTGACGCCAAGTGCTAAGGCGAAGCCGCATTTGAAAGCGTTAATGTCTGCCACTCGACCCCAGCACAGCCAAAACGTTACAAACTAGTGTGGGGTAGGGAGCACACCACGCCCGGTGAGGAAATGGGGATCAGGATAAAACGCCGCTGCTTACCTAGTTCCAACAAATCAACCCAAAGCCTGCTTTTTATTGGGGACCGGTCGTTTAAAAGTTCCGTAACACCGAGGACCATAATGATCATGAGATCCGACTCAAGAATGTTAACGATCCACCGCGCGCCAACACCCAATACAGGGTCAAAGGAATCCGAGGAGCACTGCCCTCTGCATCCGACTGGAACGACTTACAGGTCATGCAGTATGAACCTCCTGAGTTGTGAACCGAGCCGTTAAACGAGACTGCCAACTCATAAAAACGATACCATTCTTCACACCTGGACAAAAAGTGCATTAGTGCAGCGCATTGGCGAACACAGAAGAAAATAATTGGAGGGCAAGAGTGTCGTTTATATCAGACAGGAATCATAACCTGATTTGTGCGCCGAACAACTCCGGGGACAACTTTCCACCGGCACGAAATGTAGACACGCCGTCGTCACAGCCACTAAGCGATTAAAATACAGCAACGACTTGGGTAATATTGCGAGACTCCGATCTTGTAATCCACTCTACAGCGTCCAGTGAGAACAACAGTCGATCTTATTATCTCCATGTGGTTACACCACCGACGGCACGATAATGTCCGCGTGCCACGCTTTGTTTGGGCAGCTCGCCGCCCGGCCGTGTGGCCATTGGGCTCGGGTGGGTGGCGCGCACCAGCGCGTGCCTATCTACACGCCCGGATAACAACAGAGGCAGTCAAGCTGTGCTGGTGTACAGAAGAACGCAGAGCTCCCAGAAGGTGGCGGGGACCGATCAGGCCACAACCAAAACGGCCCCGAGATGCGGCCCGCCCTGCCCCTCAGGCTCCCATCGTATCCATTACCATAATTAAAGGCATTAATCCGTTAATTTATTCATTGTTGTGCTCCTCGCCACAATTACAGCCGCGTCATCTATAGAGGCGAGCCTCATCGTTCTACACGCGCTCCAAAGCGGCCCGTACGGCGCGTGGTTCATCACGCAGATCCTCAGCGCGCGCGGCGCCGCCCTGTTTACCAACAGACCCGCCGGGGCGGTCATTGTACGTACGGACCCGGGGTTGCCAGTCTTTCGCGCCCGCCAGCGCCGCCGTAAAGGCTGTGCCGCTCACCGTAGTCGGCAGGTTTTCCCCAGCAGCGGAGCAGCTCGGAGAACGACGAGAGCATGCAGAACACACCGCCGTCGGACATGGCGGCAGACGTGCCACGGCACGTGCGTTCACGTGGGATCACGCGCGGTCACGTGTGGTCACGTGCCGGCCGACGCGCGGCACAACAGCCGGCGGCATCAACAGCAGCTCGGGCGTAAACAGGGCCGCCGGCGACCGGCACGTCCCGCTCAGCCTGGCGACACGTCCCGCCTGCTGTCGTCTCCGCCTGACGCCCAGCCTGGCACGTGAGGCTTAGCCTGACGTGCCAGGCTCCGCCTGCGAACAGTTTTGCCCGGTATCGGCTCTGTCCGACGCAAGATCAGCCTGCCAGGCTGACCGTCAGATTCGGCCGACGCCTGCTCAGTCCGGCAGAGGGTTCAGCCTGACACCGGATCAGGCTGAAGCAAACTCAGCCTGACTTAGGGCTGTGCCTCACGCCAGACTCGCTCAGCCTATAGCCACCGTCAGTCTTCAGCAGGAGCCAGTCTTCGGCTGTCGTCCAGATCGACGCATCCGTCGTCTCCGGATCTTTTGGCTAGCCCGCTCAGGGAGGCAAGCCAATTATATCGCTCGGTCGTCAACAATCGGAGGCTCGTACTTGGATCGGCTGCACTGTGTTCGCTTCCGCTTGTCCGTTCACAATGCGCTCACAAACGGTCAGACGTCTTCCCTCAGATCACGCCACAACTGTGGCGGGAGCGGCACCTCACGCGAGATGACCAGCGCGAGACGCCGCGCGCGGCACCACTGGCGGCAGCAGGACGTCCGGCGGCAGGCCGGGCCCGGTCCGGACGTCCCCGGCGGCCGTGGCCGACCGAGGTCGACACCAGCCGGGCCAGGGCTACACGCATCCCCGATACCATCTGCCTACGACGAGAAATCATCTGCGGACGGCGCGCCGACGGGGCGCCCATACCAATGGAGCGCGTGACCTCTGAGAGGCCGGGACCGGCGCCGGCGGCGGCTCGGCGGCGGCTCGGCGGCGCCAGCTGACCTCGCTCGGCTGCCCACAACACCTGACGAGTGGCCGCCCCCGGGAACAGGAAACGGCCGGCAAAAAATACCCCGATCGCTATCGACCGTAGGGCCCGAGAGAGGCAGCCAAGGGGCGGAAGCGCGGCTGGGCTGACCCTGAACAAGGGCAAGGTCCCCAACATGTCATCCTGACCAAGAGTATGGTGACACTTGCCATACTTAAGTTGATGAAAGGTTCCGACAACAGCTATCAAAGGCGCTGGCCTCGACTTCATCAAAATATACAACTAAAAATGAAGTTGGTTTTTCTTATACTCCTGACAATGTAATAACTTACAGTGCATAACAGATGATGTCAGCCACGTCTAGAAAGAAACCATTCAGCACATTTCACTCGTTCCACGGTCCAGTGAGCAGCAGAACTTACCATAACTGGCTGGGTTTAGCAGGAAAACCCAGCAAGCACATTACCAATTCTAACGAGGGCCATCCATACCATTTCAGCCCGCCTTCGTGCTAAATTTCCACTAACCCAGGCAATGGCAGTTTGCGACTCGGAGTGGATCGGCGCTCGTTTGCACCCATCTGTCTCGCTGGCAGCGTCAGCCCGCTGTCATAAATCGGTGATCCACTTACTCGAGCGGCAGCCGACCCAGCCCGCCGGCGGGCCCGGCGGACGGGGACGTTAGGTGCGCCAAACGCCTTGATTTACACGTCCGCTGCGGCGCGCGCGGCTAATCGGGCGCGCACGCCGCTTCAGTCGACGGCGGCCAGAGTGCCGTTAGGGCGCGGTGGCGCGGAATGTTTGCATTCAGCGCACGGGCGCTCCCGGCCACTCGGGCTTTACAACGGTGTGTTGTCGCCAGCCGCGGAGGACAACCGGCCGGGTCAGCCGGGTCAGCCGGGTCCAGCCACGGGGAGGGCGGCGAAGCGTGAGGGCCATCACGAGCGCTGGTGGAGGTGACGAACACGGGTACAGAGCCTCTGCTGGAGCGGGCACGCCGCGTAATAACTTCACACTTCTGAGGGGGAGGCGCACGCGCACGCCACTGACCTCCGCTGGGTGGCGGCCGACATAGGTGACGTGACCTCGATGTCGTGACCTGTCGTGAACCCCTTGGAAGCACACGACTGACCCCTGACCACACGCGGCCCATACCGCCCGAGTTTTCTGAACGATGTGTGACGCCTATCGTCCCGGTCATTTGTCGGAGGGCGGCCCGGCTGTATCTCCTGTATCCGCCAGCTGTATCTGCCGCCCCGCCCGGTCCAAATACGGCCCGGCCTAACGAGGGGACGTGAGTAGGCCACCCCGCGAGCGTCGGCCTGCCCTGACGGACCGCCAGCGGCGCTCGACACAGCAGACCGGCTCGCCGACGGACCCCCTCCCCCCGGCCCCTCCCCCGCCTCCACCTGCTGGCCGCAGAGACACGCGGGCACCTCGCCAGGGATCGGCCGGCCGCCCACAGCAGCAGCAGACCGACAGCTGACCGGGTGGTCGCCGATGATCGGGCACCCGGCCGCGCCGCCGCGCCGCACCTCACCCGGGCGGCCGGTGGCAGCGGCGGCGGTGGCCGGCCGACCGCGGGCTCGGGCGTCGCAGCCGGCCCCGCTCGAGCCGCGCCGCTCCCAGCCCAGCCGGCCCGCGTTCAAATAAACGGGAGGTGTCCGCGGGCCCGCCGCCCAGCTACCGCCCGCCCGCGGCCCGGGTCCGCCCGTCGGCCGGGCCATGATTTGCGGCCGGCGCGCACCATTTCCAGCCGGCTGGGCTGTCGCACACGCGGATGGGTCGCATTCCTCGGCGCCGAGGGCGGCGCCGGGCTGCCGCACGCAGAGCCGGGGAGACGCCACGGTCGGGAGACGCCGCCACCGGAGACGCACCGCCGCAGCCGCGCGCACCTGCGGCGGGCGCTGCGGTGACGGCCGCCGCAGCAGCCGGGCGCAGGGTCACGGCACCACCTGTTCGATGTAGCGCCGCCGGACGCGCCGGCATCGGCAGCAGATGGCCGCCTGGTCAGTTGGAATGTCACTGGCGGCCGGCGGTCGAGGCGTCATTACTGAATGTCGGCCAGGACGCTCGTGGCCAGCGCCAGCCGACAGTTTTACTGGCGGGTGGCGGGCAGACGGTAGCCGCGCTGTGTGGGTGTCGGACAGTTTTACAGATGGGTGTCGGCCGAACGACCACGCTGGTGGGTGGCGACATAACAGTTTCTGTTCACCGGCGGCGTGGTGTCTGAACAAACAGATCGACTGTAGGCGGTCAGTCGGGCGGAGCAGCGCAGCCCCTCAAGGCCAGTGGTTCCCTGCCCCCATCACACATGGGCTGCGCGTAAAAGTTGAAGCGCCAGAGCATACTAAATATAATACAATATTCGCCATGATATAAATACAATTTATCTAGTATATGAATTTACTCTATCAAATATACTTAAAAAACAATACTAAGTGTTTCGAAACTACGGCGCTGTCGGCGGAGCAGTACCGCTCGATGTTTACATTTCTACAGCGATTTTGCGGCAATACACAGCTGAACACTTCCCGCGCAGCCTTTGATTGCTTGATGCTGTAGATCACGGCGATGTTTACAAACGTGCGCACTCGACAAGTAGCACTTCGGCGGTGATTTGTGTCGACGCACACACTTTTTCGACGGTTCGTTGCGCATAATCCTGACCTGTTGATCCCACGCTGCATACGGCGATGGACCCCGTGCAGGCCATCTGTCGCCATCGCACCTTGTATCGCCCGCGCGTCCCTTCGCTGGCGTCGACAATTACTGAACCCGCGGCGGGCACAAGCCCTGCTGAGGCCACAGAAGACGGCATATGCGTCACGCGGTTCTACTTTTGCCAAGACTTCTGAATACCGGAATCACCAGCTCGTTTCATTCATCATAGCAAGCACAGCTGGCGCGCTGAGGAGGCTTAAATGCCGTGTGTCACGCAGCTGCGCGTTTTGAAGAGAGCGTTTAGCTGCCATGCGTTCCGCGCGGCGGCGCCGCTGTCCAGCTCTAAGTAAGGAGACCGTTCCATGGCTTCTTGAGAGGAATGCGACGCTTGACAAGACGGGTCTTTGTGAAGCCTCTCGAGGCATTCTGCGACAGCCGTTCACATGGCGCCCGCATCCCGGCCATGGGCCTGGCATGAGAGGCATGAGAGGGACTATCACCCGAGCATGTCAGGCATGACCGAGACGTGATGCACGACACAGTGCGGGCCTGGAGACAGACCTGTCGCCCAGACCCAGGAGTGCAACCCCCTGGCAGTCGCTGTGCCGCCGAGCGATTTTGCCCGCGTCGCTGGCAAACCCCGCGATGCCAGCGCTTGAGGAGCTTCAGCGTTCGAATAGATCAAGCTCCTGGCAGCGGGCCGCGCCCCACCTGGTTCCCACCGCCGAGGGAAGCCCGCAAGTGCCGCGCGAAGGTCGCACGTGACCTGATCTCTGTCCCGTCCTCTGGGGTCTGAGTGCGGGCTTGTCTTGCACGGGGGTCAGTCCCAGAAACCTCCCCCTACAAGCAGCGGCACAGGGGACACAACAGGGTCCACCCCTCCCAGTGCTACACGCGGGAGAGACTCGGAGGCCCTGGTGACGTACCACCTTCCGAACAACCCCGCGCGACTCGTCAGAAAACACCCCTGACCAGGGGACAACGATGACCCACCGTTCGTCGCGGACACGGACAGCGGATACAGTCGACACGCAGTCTTGTTCGACAGTCAGAGTCGCAGACAGTTCGACCCGCAGACAGTTCGACTCGCAGACAGTTCGACCCGCAGCCGGAGTCCACCCCACATGCGCCGGAAATGGTCGGGGCCCGGGGACCGCCGGGCTCCTGGTGCGGTTCGCCGCGGTCCGCGGCCCCGCTCCCGGTCGTCGTGGGCGTGGCGTGTCGTGACGGCTGGGAACGCTACAGCGGAACGGCGGCATGGACGGGGCCGGGGCAGCTGGCGCCAACACTCGGTCGGCCTTAATCGTGAGACCCGTTCCTTTTAACTTGATGGCGCGGTCACTATCGCCTTAACACTGTTACAGCGCGTTTTCTGGTTTTACGATCCCATACATTCATCACGTGCCGTCATCCTTAACTGCAATGACTTCTGACCGTTCTGTTCCGACTCAGATAGGGGCGAGCACACACAGGCCAGCCAACGCATGTCGTGAGCACATGGAACCCGACAGCCGCTTTTCAATTGCATAATTACTCGGAAGCAGTGAATTTGCACGCGGCATCGTGCTTGCTCGCCCTCACGAACGTAATCACACGGTCTGCACCGCATACGTCCGCGGACTGCACGAGACGGCCGTTGGGAGTTTCCGCCGTAATTCGCAGAAGTTCGTCGGAATACATTAGGTGGGGTGCAGGGTCACCCCGCCAAACACCAGCTGTCTGGTCTGCAGCAGTAATCACAGACTCAAAGGATTCGCTGTCCGCCGGCCACAATTACGTACAGGCTGGGGTCCGCCGCGCTCACAGGCGTTTCCTGACGACCACGGGTGGAGCGGATGTCGCTGTTGCCTAAAAATGTTCCCTTCCTCCCACATCCACTCTCATAACGAGCTCTACACCATCCACCATGACCAAACCTACTTTTCGGGTCGGCGACACTGAAGAGAAGCGTCTGCTCCTCGATCCAGCGGTCCTGCTTCGGCAGGCTCTTGTACTTCTTCTGCTTCTTGCTCTTCCCAAAGCAGGCCAGCATCTTGCCCGGGCGAGCCGTTCACAGCGCCGCGGCCCACAAGCGTCAGCGGTCTCCCCACCGTCGTCCGCGAGCGCTGGCCGGACCGTGACGTTCGCCGTCGGCCGGACAGTGCCGTCTCCCGCGGGCCCGCCGGCCGGCCTGCTCACGGTCACGTGACACTGCAATACGCCGCCGGCGCTGCGGCGGCAGAGGTCACGTGGTGCAGCGACCCCTGGGGCGGCCGTCGGCGTCGGAGCGGTGCGCTGGGGACCTTTCACCCGGGGGCGGGCGGACGCGGCCCCGTCGCCGTCCCACCCAGCCCTGTCGTCGAGCGGCGCTGTTTTGAGCCGGCGGCCATGAGCCGGCCGTAAAGGCGGGTAATTAGACGTTCTCAGCTCTCACGGTGCAGCAGAGACTGCAGCCCGGAGCCGGACCAGCCGGAGAGAGCGGCCTCCGGTCCGCACACGAGCCATGCGCGCCGCCGGACAGCGCCTCGTGCTCCGAAACGAGTCGCTACATGCGACAATTACTTTAATAGAAGCGTAAATCCGCTGTCTAAGTCTAAATCATTTGGCAAGGAGAATTGAGGCGCTAGCTCACAAGTGAATACGCGGTTTTCTAATACGGGCGCAGCTATTTTATTACGCCAGGCAACTGCTTTCTCAAAAAATGTTTGTACGTCAAGTACCACTTAGAGAGCAATAGCGTATCAAATATCGTGACTTTGTATCCGATGGCTGGGCACCCAACATTCTCTTTCACGACCCAACATCTCACAAGTCATGCTAATGTCTTCACTGAATCACGTTCGCCGTGAACATCCCAGTCAAGTGTGGCAACAAGAACCCCAAAAACCAGACGCCTAGGGTGGAGTTCCCAAGCGTGTGGAGCGCCGGACACGGCGGCAGTAACCGTGACCTCCCCTCCTGCGCGACGCTGCGTCTGCGGCGCGCGCCATCCGGCCCGGCCGAGCTCTCGAAAGCCCGAAGGGGGGGGGGAGGTGCACCTGCCCGTTCTGCCCTGACTCCGTCGCCGACAGGTGTCGGCACGCTGACGGGCCGCCGGCGCGCTGCGGCGCCCGTCAGCTGACGACCCGAGCCGCGCAGGTAGGAGTGTCGGAACGGGGGCGGCTGCCAACCCCCCCCCCTCCCCCCTCACCAGATTTGGGAGACGACGTTGCATAACAAAATGGATCAAGGACTAAAGACAGTTAACGCTTCGCTTTTACGCTTCGCAGTTAACGCTCGGTAACGCTTAAAGACAGTCACTTCCTCTCCACTATTTCAGAGCGTTCTTCTCCTCTGGCCGCCGCGCAGGAGCGAGACCCAGGACGCACGGCTGCGCACAGCCCAGGGGCCGGAGTGCAGGAAACCGGTGTGCCAGCCGCCCGTTGTTAGAGGAAATATCACCAGTATCCTGAGACCTTCGCCGCCGTGACGCACCGGCAAACGGGGACTGCAGCGGACCAGGCAGGTAGGCGAGGAGGGGCGTCCACGCAGCCCATCCGTGGGAGCCGCGCCAAGTTTGTTCCCATCGTGCCAGTGTGCTGGACTACGAGGTCACAAGGACATGCCATTGTGAAAATCCGAGTACGCCAACACGGTGTCCTGGTCCTCATCGACAGATCAGGAAGGCGCTGACCCTACCCCTGGCGGTGTCAGCACCGCACGCATCACAGCTGGGGAACCCTGGTCGCAGTCGCCGGCAAGTCGTCAGCCACCAGGGAGCGCCGCGCCCCCTGCAGGCCGGCTGTTCAGGCGCCTCGTACCGATCTCCCGTCTGCAGCTGCGTCACCACGGGCCGTGGAGGTGACCGTGAACTGGCCCAGCGGCCGCCACCGTCCGCCGCAGCGCTCCCCGGAGTAACGGTACACCGCGACCGGCCAGACCGCGGCCGGTCGGCAGCGAGAGGCGCCCTGGCCGACCGGCGTCGGCCGGCACCCTCCCCGGGGACGACCGCAGGTCACGTGACCGCAGGCGGCGCCGGCGACCGGCCGGCCAGGCGCCAGACGGCACTGCCCAGCGGCGCCACGTCAACAGTACCCGGCGGGAGCCGCCGATACCCTTCCCCGAGGAGCGACGACGACAGGCTCTGTACGGGCGTGAACACCAGTCGAGCGGCGGTGGTGACAGCCGCAGATACAGGTGGCCCCGGAGGCCGACGTCATGCCGCCACCTCGCCTGTCAGCGGCAGCCCGAGCGGCGGCGCGGCGAGACCGCACACACCTGTGCTGAGCCCGGCCGTCTGCAGAGAGCGGCTGCGGGCCGCACCAGTCCGACCGCAGCGTATGGCTATCAGGCGGCGGCCAGGGACGCGAGACCGGCCTCGGCCGACCAGCGAGACGGCTTTTTGCAGCTTTCAGTCCATGCATTTTAAGCTGATTCGGGTTGAATCGCTAATGAGCTGTCCGTTCACCCATGTCATAAGTCAGTGGTTTCACTTGGTAGATGTCTATCTGTACGAGGCCGCGCGCTGATGACGTCTTAGAGCCGCCCGTTGACGACACCCATACCCGCGGCGACCGATTGGCAGCCGCGTGGAGGTCGCCGGACCTAAGCCCGGGGGCACTCGACAAGGACGCCCTCCGTCAGCGGCCGCGACAGCTGGCGTCAGCACGTCCGACGCCGCTGACGTCAGCGCAGGCGACACGACTGAGGTCGGCAGCCGCCGGTGCGCGGCGCCCGCTGACGGGGGTGGGACGGGGCGCGTCGGTGACGGCTCGCCCGCCGCCGGTCCCGACCGCGCCGCCGCGCCTGCACAAAGCCGACTTTGTGTGGAGACGGCGCCGAGCGGAGGAGCGCAGCCAGGAGGAGACAGGCAGGCTCCTCCCAACCCCAGCAGCCGCAACACGGGGCTGTCGGGCCGGCCGTCACAAACGAGATCGCGCCCCCTGGCGGCGGACCAGCAGCGACGGGCACTGATCGGAGGGTAGACGCATCGATTCCTGGATAAAATACAATGCGTCTCAATATGCCAGGCGTGTTGTGGGGGTACCAGAGGGACAAAATCTCACGCAAGTGCTAGCCAATTCCAAACTGCTACAAACGAATGTTAGCAGATGTTTCCTGCGCTACCAGAGATGCCATCGACTCGTCAGGTCAGCAAGAACCGCGCCTTCTCCGTCCCCACAAGCCGGTGGCATGTGCGCCGAGGGCGGGCCCAACACGGGCCAACACCGGTGCTCAGGGCGCCGTCATTTGGGGCCAACATCATTTGGGCCAACATCATTTGGGGCCAACGATCGGCCTTAATGACCAGCCGGCGGACCCTATGCACGGACCCTCTGTTCTGCCGTCGGGATCAACCTCCTCTTCGATCGGGATGTGCGTCCTTGTGCGTTGGAGTCATATCCTACTCGGCACTGATCACTGATCTTCTGATGCGTAGCTTCGCTCGTGAGCCCGTCTGAGCGGGTCACTTGGCTTCTCCCATCACGTGACCTTCCTGCGCGAGCCTGCCTGTGACACGGCCTAGCGGGCCGGCCGGTCCAGCCAGGCCAGCTCCGCGCCGCTCTCGCCGGCCCCCCGGCGCTCTAGATCCGTGGCCAGCCGGACCGGGGCGGAGCACGAGCTCACGAACCCGCCGGGCAGCGTACCGTCACACCGGCCGGGGGGAAAGGCCGCTCGTCACTCAGGGGAGATGTCGTCTCGTGCCGGACGGCCGCCGACGTGTGGCGGGGCCGTCACACGTGACCAGCCGCCACCGCGTCCGGCAAGCGCCTCAGGAGCTCCAGCAGCGGCCTGAGGCCTGTTGCTGCGCATCAATGGCTCCGTTCGCTGCAGGCTCTGACCTTGAAGATACAAAAGATCGCGCGGAGATCACGTCCTCTCAGGGGATGGCTCTCCGGGACAATTAGCGTCGGCGATCAAGGCCGACAAGCGGCCGGCCAAACGGCGCCGTCTGGAGAGACGAGCCCCGTCATAGCGAGCAAGTGAAATCCCCCACAAGGGACTCCTCGCCTCTCGCACCGCAAAATCGCCGCCGAAAGGAGAGCGAGCGTGCGAAATCGCGGCCAATCACGCGAACCCCGCAAAAAGCCGACGTGACTGGAAACTTCCGGCTCCGCTGGAGCGAACTGCTACCGTCCAGCTGCCGCCGTCATCTGACGCTCAGGTCAGACCCAGCTCAGGTCAGACCCAGCTCAGGTCAGACTCAGCTCAGGTCAGACACAGCTCAGATCAGACGTAGCTCAAGCCTAGCCCCGCTGAAGTCCGTCCGGCGGCGCGGCCGGCGCTCGTACCAGCCGCGGTCCGCGGCTGCAGGGGCGCCAGCCGCTGCGCCATCTAGCGACCGCTGCGGCTGCGAGAGGTCAACGGTTCAGCCAGCGCTGCTCGTGCTCATGAAACCGGTTGTCGGCGGTCAACACGATTCAGCTGGGTCGGCGCGGCGGCGGCTGCGTAGCGGTCCGGCGGCACCGGAGAGCAAACCGCGCGCCGTCACGTGACCTGGGATGCGTCATCGGAGCATCGGACCCAGCTGCGCGGGCCTGCAGCCAGGGGCGGGTACGCACGCCACCGTCCGAAGCAGACAACGCCCTGGCGGAAGGGCGGTCCCGTCCTCCTCCGCAGTCTGCGCGTGGCACAGTCCGCCCTCGACGCCTGACCGAAGGCGGCCGGCGAGCCGGGCCCACACACACATCTGGGCGTCTGTGGGTGCCGCGAGGGTCACTTCTGCGGATCTGGGGCTCGGCACCGCGGGTCGAACATTGGCATACGGCGTGCGCTTCGGGACGCCTGGATACACCTCGAGCCTTCGCCTTGCGGACTGTCGACGCCCATGTACCGCAGTTCGATGCCAGGTGTGCTGGCACGTCCAGGCCCGCCCACCGCGCCGCCATTGGTGTCGCACCGTCGCATTCTGTGCCATCCGCTGGCAGTCGTAGCGCATCCGGGGCGCCCTCCTTGCCAGCGCCTCGATCAGCGCGACGCATCCAGGTCAGCCAGCGACCCGCCAGTGCAACAGTCAACACCGTCGGCCGTTGCGAGTCGGCCGCCGGGCGCCGACAATGGAGAAAGCCCGCCCGGCCGGCAGCTAACGGCTTCCGTGCAGATTCGGCGGTGGCGGTCTCCGCCGGCCGGCCGGGCAGGGCGCGAGCGGCCGTCACCGGCGGGGGAGACCCGACTCAATGGCGAGCAACCGGTGTCAAACACCGATCCAGACACGCTCGGGCAGGGTCCGCTGAGAGCCGCCCGGATTGACTGCACAGGCGCCCGCTGCCACCCTAGGTGAGCGGGCAAGGAAGAACACGCGTGGGCGACCCTGAGCATCGGCGAACATTGGCCTCACCAGGCCGCCTTTTGAGCGGTTGGGACGTCGGGAGGAGGGCAGGCCCGTCTGATCTGCGAGACGGCGTGAGCGCCACGGCCCTGCGCGATTATCTGGCGTCCGTGGCGTGGGCGGACCGGTGCCGGGCCGGCGCGTGGACGGTGTACTACCATGACAGCCAGGTGGGCCGCGCGTACCCCCGACGGGGCCTCACCGGCGCCGAATATGGACGGCCAAGGCCGCGGCGGAGTCGGGCTTGCTCCCGGACCAACTATCGACGCGATCGGGGCGACCGACCGGGTCCGGCCAGCGAGGTGAGGAGCCGGCGCCGGCCGGCGCGTGCCGCCGCCGGGCGCGAACGCCCCGGCGCCGTCACTGACACCGCCGGGCGACACCTGAGCTGCGACCGCCACAGCTGGAACGGGGCCGGCCAGACCTGACGTCATCGTCCGCTTCCCCTCGCACCCGCCGCCCTGAGCAGGAAGAGGCGCCGCGTCGATCCCGACGCGCGCAGGCGCGTCGGATAGCCGCGTCCGCCACCAAACCGGGACGCGGCAGGACATGCTCGCTTGACGGGCCTGTTAACGCCGCCGTCCGGCAAAAACGGCGCGGTGGGCCGGACGGGCGTGCGGCGCGGCCGCGCCACTGCAGCGCCTGATTGTCTGCTCCGGGACAGCGGCGTCAGACGCCGTCGCTCGTCTGTTCCAGGAACGGTCTCCTCTGTCAAGACCCACCCCCGTCCCGGCGGGGGCTGGCAGCGTCTGCGACGTGCTGCCAATTGGTCCGAGCTGGGAGGCACGCCTCTGGCAGCCCCAGCACGCACGGATCTGGCAGCTCCAGGTGCGCCGCTGGCAGCGCTTCGCGCGGCGGACAGCTGAGAGGGCGGAAACGGGTCAGCCTCTGATGAGCGCCGGCGCCGTCGAAATAATAATAAACACGGACCGGCTGGTCGCCGCCGCCGCCATCGCTGCTGTCGGGCGTCATCGTGCGATGACGCGGCGCACCCGGCGCCATCGTCCGCTGATGCGACAGATCCGGCCGCGTTTCTGGCTGAGGTGGGGGTGGGTAACAGCTGGGGAAGGGGAGGAAACGCCGGCGACTGACATTTGATTGTCGCTTTTCCGCGGGCTGGCCGGGCGGTTGCAAAAGACAAACTCTCTCTGTAGCTTGACATTGGGCTGGGTTTCTCCTTGGCATCCTCGCTGTCGGAAGCACAGCAAGGATGCCGAGCGTGAGGCGTGAAATGACTGTGACCTGCTAAGCATGTAATTGGCCAGGGGTATACTTTCATATTCAGTTGGGGAGGGTTTCCGGCCCCTCTCACTTTCCATTTTCAGAGAACAGCAGGGCAAAACTCGGAAGAGACCATTTTCCAGTGTTTTGTGGGCAATATTGGCTGGTTTTCTCTGCTCGCCCCTTACCAAACAATTTTGTTAAAAAACTACACCCCTGCAACTGCCTACCATGCATCTTAAGTGAATGGCATACCCTGGCACCGTAGCTTCCTTGTTAGTTGGATTTCTAATGGGCAAAACACGAAAGACAAAAGAGAGATACATCGGGCACTTCCCCTTCACAACAATTAGTGATGGTTCAGCGCGTCTGCGGGCCATTCTGATCATCCCGAAGCATACCAGTTTTGGACTACAATGAGCTTACTTCCTCTAAAGTAAAACATTGTTAAGTGGCGTAGTGTTTGCAGCAGGTTTTGCGGGCGTTTTTATAACGTTACAACCACTCGCCAAGTCTGAAGAGTGGAAACCCCCAGCCATGTAATTACACACCGTAAGCGAAATTCGAAGTTTGCCTCAGGCGGCTTTCATATGACAACCGCGAGAAAGATGTGCACACGGACCCTGCAGCAGCTGCCACGGAGCAGAAAGGCAATCAGGCCAGCTCAGTCTGCAGACCGTTGCTGTCCCTGTTGATCAACAGTGGCCACTCCTCATACCGTGTCCCGCTGGAAAGAGAACAGCACGGCCGCCCGGGTGAAAACTGCACCGCCATTCCGCGACGCCCACTTTCTACACCTCGGCGGAGAGCGAGGCCCCTCGTGCGCCCGGCAGCGCTTCCCACTTCCGGCGGTGGCTTGGGCGGCTTTCCCGGCGCGGTGCGACTCTCCTGGCGCGCCGCTTCACCCCTGACCCCACCCACCGGAAGCTTGAGCCCAGGAGGCTATGCGCCCTAATCCAAGACAAGACATGACCCCACCCAAAGTCCGCCCACGGGCGGGAACACGCCCAAATAGAGCACCGACGGAATGCTGGGGGATCTGGGAGAGGCGCGGCCTGACAGGCTGATCCTGCCGGCACCGGCGTGTAAAGGTGCGGTTCGCCGGGTTCTGCATCACCGCACTGCGGAGGCGGTGTGGAGGCCTCTGGCCCGCCGAAAGTCGGCTGGTGCCGAAGCTAGCGCGCAAGCCGCGCGAGGCCATCAAACTGTGAGGCGTGTGTGTGTGTGAGTAGTGCAGTGCGACACGCATGCATCCCTCGATTTGAGAGCCACGCATGACTTACACGCCGGTTTCCGCCCCATCTCACTTGTGCGCATTTGAATTCATCGAGCCCTGACGCCGGCCTGAGTGCTGCCATGACAAGCCACGAGCTGCCCAAGCCGCCGGTACTCGACGGTGCCATGCGCCACGCTCCGTAGCTGCCCAAGCTGCCGGTACCCGACGGTGCCATGCGCCACGCTCCGTAGCTGCCCAAGCTGCCGGTACTCGACGGTGCCATGCGCCACGCTCCGTACCGGTCTCGCTATCGATGAAGTGCTGAAGTCATGCCAAATCCGACTGGCGTCGTCCAACCGCGCCACGACACGCCCGACCGCATCACCTGCGCTTTCTACGCGGCCTACACATGTTTTAACATATGCCAGGATAATGATTCCTAAAGCGGCGCACCGGGTCGTTTATGGGAGGAAAAACCGAGTGACCTGAATCGCACTACACGCGTGGTGTCTGCCGCGAGAAGGCGGGGGAGGAAATGGCTACGAGGGACATTAAGCGCTATCAGAGCTTTTTATACGGCGTCACGAACAAAAGCCACCAATCAAGACGAGCGTGCGAGATCAAGGGGAAAAGAGCAGTTTCACCTTCGGCGCGTTGGCCAGACGGCGAGCCTGAAAAAAGACGGCACGAGTGGAGGCGACTGTGCGGAATGGAGGGTCGTTCGCCGAGGAAGCGGCATTCCGTGAAAGCCGACCGCTCGACCGTGTCATAGTGGACAAGCGTCACTGGCTTCGGACGCTCCGCCGGACCCAGAAGCGACTCTTGTCGGCGCTGCACGGCGGGAGAGGGTCAGCGGTTCGCCGCGCCCCCTCTCAGCGCTGGGAAGTGGAGGGATAGAACGACCCGGGTGTCAGGGGGCCACCAGCCGGCAGGAAGGGCAGAACTTCCCCCGCAGTTTGCGGCCTATCATTTCGGGACTGGCGAACGGCAAAGCGCTTTCCTTTTAAATGTACCGTCTTGTGCGATAGCGCTGCTGTAATAAACGGAGAGGCTCCTCTGCCAATACAGAGAAAGGACTACACGGCTTTCGCGCACCAGAGAGCGCGCGATACCAACACAGCACAATCCATGAGTGCCCGCGTTGCGTCATCGACGGTGGGAAATTCTCACGACCTGTGCGTTCCCCGGAGCTGCTTCAAGGTTGCCGATACCGTGTGAGGGTATCGGCGGCACGTGCTCGGGCCCACCGCGTCCGTCACCGCCGCCCGCCGGGGCGCACGACGCAGCCGTTCGGGGGCCCGCTGTGCAACACCTGCGCGGGCGACACGTGGCAGTGGGCCAGCAAAAACCTGTCCCGACATCGTCACCACATCACCAGGACGGCCTCGCCGGAGCGATTTCAGACCGAGGTCGTAATGGCATCGGAGCGACACCAGAACGAGAACGGAGCGAGCAGGAGCGAGATCACGGCAAGTTCCGTCGACGTACATAGGGTAAGGATACCGGGATACCGGACACGCATGCCTTCTCCACGACAGTCCAACAGAGCGGGACCGGCGCGACATCGGAGAGACAGCCTGCAGCGACATGAGGGGTTCAGCGACATCAGGAGGATGACGTGACATCATGTCTATGATGATCATGACGTGACGTCTAACACATAAATGACGCCACTCTCGATCTAATACTTCAAACCCGAGCCAGAAGAGCATGGAATTTTGAGCTATAACCGCAGCAATGGACTAAACTCAAGCTATGGCAGAGCGTCTACACAATGACACTCCAATACCACTCACAAATGGACAGAGACTTAGCGGACACTCCGGCACGTTCCGGCACAGAACGGGACCGGACGCGCGCTTTTTCCGGCACCCGGCGGGGGAGAGCGCGCCGGTGCCGTCCATGTTTTTGCTAATCTGGCGGCGCCATTCACTCACTGGCGAGGGTCAAAAGGCTGTTAGCGCGGCTAAGCCGCTTCCGGCGGGGGGAGAGCTCATCAGCGCACTTCCCGGTCGGGCCCGACATGGGTCCGGCGTGGGCCCGGCATGGGTCCGGTATGGGCCCAGTAAGGACCCAGTAAGGGCCCGGTATGGTCAGCTGAGCGGCGCTACCAAAACTTCGACTAACAGACGCCACTTTGAGCTGTTGTCACAAGATGTTGCCAGCACGATTTTGCTACACAGATCAAAAAGTGACTTGAATTACATCTATTACATAAATAACCGGCACACAGATTTTGAGAACAAATGGATTTTGTAGCATCACGACGTTTTACACAAGACCACTTTGCAATTGCCCAGCGTTTTGGCGAAGAACGACAAGTAAACCATTTAAGTTATTGCAGTTTCTGTTGCAAATTCCTGACTGTTTCTGTTTCCAATTCCCGGACAATGCCAGCTACAAAGCTTGAACCCCACTGACGGAAGTTCCAGCTGAGCCCTTTCGACAAACCCACCACAACCGCACGAAACGGGTCCCTTGCCCACACTAGCCAGCGCTGCACCGACGCCGCTCGCGGCGCACCAGGGGTCACTGCTGACCTTCCGTCACCACCGCACTCGGTCCCCTCCGCTTCGCGCCGCCCGGCCGCCGCACGACTAGCGTGCCGCGAGCCGGCGCCGGCCACGCCACGCGCGCCCCTGGCGGACAGGTGGCGAACCAACGGTCGCCGCGATGACCCGCGTTCACCGGCGGGCCGCCAACGGCCGGACCGCGGCGGCGGCGGCGGCGGCGAGGGTGGTGGAGGCGGCGGAGGCGGTGGCCGCGGCGGAACGTCGGCGCAGATGGCGGATCGGCGGCGGCTCGCGGACACGACAGCTGCGCAGTGCGGCGCCCGGCCGGCGCCTTTGTCCGGCGCGGAGAGGCTGGGACGAGGCTTAGCTCGGCGTCACGGCCGGAGCAGCCGCGGCGGCAGGGCTGGGAGTGCCCGCACTGTGGTGGCCGGCGGCTCCCACGGCCGCGCCGCCTCCCGCAGCCGGGAGCACCCCCGGGGCCAGCAGTAGACACCAGGCGCACCCCGAAACAATCGCCAAACCACCGTAAGTGACGGACATCAAGTGGGCTTTGCAGCACGGGCGTTCCGCGCATAAGGATTTGCAAGCCGTAATGACAACTTAATTAGTGTGCAAACGACAAACGAGTATACGAAAGAACGAATGCGACCTATTAAGTAATCGCGAATTATTTGACATGGTTGGCCAGGTCCACCGTAGTGCAGTCTGAACCGCTCGACCGTACTACCGACAGTGTGGCGACGTGACCCCGACCTGACCTGACCCGGCATCACATGACCTGACCACGACCGGCAGGCCAGATCAGTTGCAGACGTGACGGCTCGCAGGTCGCTTGTACCGGCAGCATGGCTTTCCACAAACAGCTGCGAATCCTCAACGAAAGAAGGGACGGACGCCTACCCGGACGGCGGCTCGTGAGCAGCCCAGCTACCCGGACGGCGGCTCGTGAGCAGCCCAGCTACCCGGACGGCGGCTCGTGAGCAGTCCGGCTACCCGGACGGCGGCTCGTGACCTGCACAACTATCCGGACGGCGGCTCGTGAGCAGCCCGGCTGCCTGGACAGCGCCCCGTGAGCAGCACGGCTACCCGGACGGCGGCTCGTAGCCTGCACAATTACCCGGACGGCGGCTCGTGAGCAGCCCGGCCACCCGGACGGCGGCTCGTGACCTGTACAACTATCCGGACGGCGGCTCGTGAGCAGCCCGGCTACCCGGACGGCGGCTCGTGAGCAGTCCGGCTACCCAGACGGCGGCTCGTGAACAGTCCGGCTGCCTGGACGGCGGCGCGTGAGTGGCGTCGATGCTGTGTAGGAGGGATCAAGGTCCATCTTTAATCAGGACCTGAGCTGAACGAGTAGGCGACAAACACAAGAAGTCGCTGCCAATCCAGGCTGGTCACACCGAGTTGACGAGACAGCGGTGCATTTTCCGAGCATCAGCTCTGCGGAGACGGGTCCAAACAGTCCTAACGGACAGAGTTCAGCGGATGACGACCTCCGCAGCGGATTGGTTATCCTTTGGTACGGTCAGCCCTAGTATACATCAACTGGGGAGGGGAAGAGGGGATGGCCCCATATTTCATTTTTCTGGTTGGGATGTTTGATATTACGGGCTACAACGTGCTTGCAGCGCTGGGTGGAAAAGACCGTATAAACGCTGTGATTCAGCGTGAGCATTCCGTGAAATCAGATGAGAAATAAAAAGAGACACATTGTTTTTCGATCTGTTAGCCCACGTTGAGTATTCACCTGCACCAAGGCACACCTAATCTTTATATACGCCCCACACAGTCGGCATACTGCATGTGCATGCAAAAAGAACATCTCGTTACTCCGCACTACCCAGATAAGTTAGCCCTATGTTCCGGACCCCACAGCACCCAACAAAAACAATTGATTATTGTTTATTTGTATCGCTGACTGGGCTAACGGGATGCACCTGATGTGCAGCACTGCATTCGTAGCCTTGCCGCTCCATAATATGACCGCAGTAAAAGTACCGAGAGTGATCGATCTTCAGCCGTGGTAAATTCAATCGATATGCATACGGATCATGGCAGTCGACTCTCAACATATAAGTGCAAACTGTTTGATATGACGACGGAATGCATTTTATTCGGACGTGCGATTGGGCCCGATCGAACCTCCGAGTGGCCTGCATGTTCACACCTCCGCCACACCTGACATCTACGCGTCCGCAGGTGCAGCCGCCACGTGAGCTGATCCCAGCTCACAAAATGCCGAGGCTTAGTGGCCCGGCGGGGCACAGTGTCCACCTGGCATAGACTACCAAACCTAAGCTTAGAGCAAAGCTCACTAGGTGGCGGGAAAGGTATGAGAATCCGTTGCCGGCCGGCGGAGACTCCAGCGGCGTTTATTGGCTGGCAGCCGCCCTAGAAATTCCATGTCTTCATTGGCTAGCAGCCATGAATGCAGATTTGGAAAAACAATTAGAAGGAACGGAGGGGGTAAACAGTAACCTTGCCCGGCCAAAAACAAGGCAAAACAGAACACAGGTGCTAACCAGGAGCGCTGCATCGCCACAGGCACCGACCTGTGGTGAGCTGCATTCACGGCTGCATCCCCGTTAGGTCGGCGGTAAGGCGCATCAGCGAAGTGTGACATGCGTTCCATTGCCCCAGACATAAGGCCAAACCTACCAAACACAAACAAACACAACAGACGTGTCCAAATAGCGCCTGCGGGCGTGTGATTGAGCTGCATGACGTCACGTAACTAAAATTAAGGGCTCCGTTAATCACCAACAGCTAGGAATAACATGTCTACAGCGCTGACATCATCGACGCTACCGTTGCGCCGACGAGAATGGCATGCTCGTTGCGGCAACAGTCACCATTAGCAATGATCGCACCATGGAAGAGGTTGAACCCTCTGATCCAAGCCGCTCTTGCTTCCACTACCCGCAGAGCAGAATGTCGCTGCTCAGTGCCAGTTCATCCTTTGAGCCCGTGGGGAGCAGGCAAGGTCTTAGCATTTGTCTCCTTCAACGCAGCGCCATTGTCAGCTCCATGTTACACTTTGCCACGGCTGGAGCCGGCTGCTCCGCTGTCGGCTGCTCTCCTCGCTTCCGCAGGCACTGTCAAGATCTTTGGAATAGTTCGGGCGAACAAGGAAACACATATAGCATCGAACCCACCAGATCAAATCAGTGGCCTCCGTCAGCAGCCCACAGCGACTGACGGCGAACGTCGGCAACCCAGTCGGCCGCCGCCGAATCACCAGACCTGGCGGGACGTGGCCGTGGTCGCCCACGTCCGCCACCTTGCTACGCCGCCGCCGAATCTCCAGATCTGGCGGGACGTAGGCCGTGGTCGCTTACGTCCGCCACCTCGCCACGCCGCCGCCGAATCTCCAGATCTGGCGGGACGTGGCCGTAGTCGCCTACGTCCGCCACCTCGCCACGCCGCCGCCGAATCTCCACACCTGGCGGAACGTGGCCGTGGTCGCCTACGTCCGCCACCTCGCCACGCTGCCGCCAAATCTCCAGACCTGGCGGGACGTGGACGTGGTCGCCTACGTCCGCCACCTTGCCATGCTGCCGCCGAATCTCCAGACCTGGCGGGACGTGGACGTGGTCGCCTACGTCCACCACCTTGCCACGCTGCCGCCGAATCTCCAGACCTGGCGGGACGTGGCCGTGGTCGCCTACGTCCGCCACCTTGCCACGCCGCCGCCGAATCTCCAGACCTGGCGGGACGTGGCCGTGGTCGCCCACGTCCGCCACCTTGCCACGCTGCCGCCGAATCTCCAGACCTGGCGGGACGTGGCCGTGGTCGCCTACGTCCGCCACCTTGCCACGCCGTCGCCGAACCCCCAGACCTGGCGGGACGTGGCTGTGGTCGCCCACGTTCGCCGCCTCGCCACGCAGTAACACGCACTCAGTCACGCATGACCGGCGAACACGCCAAACAATTGGTCCCAGAGGTACGTGCTGCGGGAAAGTCACGCCTATCAGCCTGACGCCAAACCGTGCGAGAGCGTCCAGAAGTGAAGAACACATCTTGTGGAATGTTTTCTCGATTTGTTTTAAGGTAGCTGATGGTAATTGCACCCGCTTGATTAGACCATGTCGTTAATTGTGCACACGGCAATGTGCTTTTTATATTCGGGCAATGTGAATAAGAGTTTAAAACGCGGCTGATGCAAATGGGTCGAGGTAACCATGATACAAGCGGCTTGAGCGCCCCGGCACACAACGGTGCGTGAGTATTCCAATCAGACAATCGCAGCGTCTTCACAGCAGTCGCAATCATCTGCTGAATTGGGCGAGCATCAGCCGTGAAATAGGCATCGTAGTGGTGAAAGCCAATCTGATGGTGAGGCAGGTCTGCATCTGACCAATCACTGCGCGTCAAATGCCTATTCGAATTGGCCCAGTGGTTCCGCACGCTCAGGTCGCGTAAATAACCCCTCCGTCATTACCTGCTCTGCGATTCATAAGTCCGGAGAAACCTGGCCGACGGCACCGCAGAGGCGCGAGAGGGCTGGGCAAGCACCCAGCCGGCTAAGGTTGCCTCCGACCAGCGGGGATGCGTTTGTGGCCAAGAACGCATGACAAACGAGGCGACGAGAGATGACAGACGAGCGCAGCGATGGAAAGCGGCAGCTGTGATGACTGAGCACAACCTCCAACCTTTGCAGCCGGGCAGCGCACC
Organism: Pollicipes pollicipes; assembly: GCF_011947565.3. Lineage (NCBI taxonomy): Eukaryota > Metazoa > Arthropoda > Thecostraca > Pollicipedomorpha > Pollicipedidae > Pollicipes > Pollicipes pollicipes. Next base: position 34,170,138 of record NW_023596921.1, read on the forward strand.
CGCGTCACCTCTGCTTCCGGGCAGCGCACCTCGCTACCTCTGCATCCGGGCAGCGCACCCTGCTACCTCTGCAGCCGGGCAGCGCACCTGCGCTACCTTTGCATCCGGGCAACGCACCAACGCTACCTCTGCAGCTGGGCAGCGCACCCGCGCTACCTCTGCAGCCGGGCAGCGCACCCGCGCTACCTTTGCATCCGGGCAGCGCACCAACGCTACCTCTGCAGCTGGGCAGCGCACCTCGCTACCTCTGCATCCGGGCAGCGCAGCCTGCTACCTCTGCATCCGGACAGCGCACCAGCGCTACCTCTGCATCCGGGCAGCGCGCCGCGCTACCTCTGCAGCCGGGCAGTGCACCCCGCTACCTCTGCAGCCGGGCAGCGCACCCCGCTACCTCTGCAGCCGGGCAGCACACCCCGCTACCTCTGCTTCCGGCCAGCGCACCCGCGCTACCTCTGCAGCCGAGCAGCGCACCCCGCTACCTCTGCAGTCGGTATATGCCTGCAGCAGGCTGGTTTAACCCCGAAGAGAATGCACGGTCAGCGGCCAAGCCGACTCCATGCGCACGCAGGAACATGTCGATCTATGCCATAGGAAATACACGTTGTCCATAGGAAAACACGGCTCGTGAATAGTGCAGGTCGGTGGACACCAGGGGTCGGAACCCAGGCCGGCCCACCGCACCCGGTGTTAAGTGCTTTTGTGGTATGTCGGAGGAGAGCGCTTCAGCTACGTGGAGTGAGCTTAAAAATATGTAAACCTTGCGTGGTCAATGTATCCATAAATAACACATATGGGATGTTAGTCGTCAAGCGTTCCGACGGTCTGCTGTATTTTACGCCAGCGGTTTCGTTCCGGAGAACTGGGCACTCGACCGCGACTACCCACATGAACATAATTTCCTGGCACGTCAGCAACAGGTTGTCAAAACGGATGTTTATCGGATCTGGAACGACACCTCAACCACTCTATTAATGGTCTGACAGCACATTTTAGGGCAACGCCAAGGATATCGCTGTTAGTGCAGGAAAGACGCCCGACCGCGTGGCAAATAACGAAGCTGGCGCCTAGCTCTTCCTCATGCGGGCTGCTTCTGGCAACCAATTTCATGAAGTCATGAGCTGAATTTCACAACGATTTAAAGAAATCAAAAGAATGATGTTGATGTAGCCCTAGCCATCCATGGGAAAACAGCGATATGGCTTTTCAGGGCCGAAAGGCAGCTATTAGCTAAAAAGTCCGACTTTGGTAGCTACAACCAGTTCTTACGTACAACAAGGCATGCATGCAACCCGTTCGTTGTGATGAGGGGTATGAGCGGGAACCGCGCTGCCCAACGCAAAACGACGCACCGTGTCACTGGACGAAAAAGGCTGTCATCCCACAATCTACAACCCCTTTATCCGCCATTTCCTGTCGGATTTTGTGGCTGGGTGTCACTGATCGTTTAAGGCATGGTCGCCTAGTGATTAGAGCGGTCGCCCGGCTACATCCAATCAGATGATACCACACTGGAGGCGCACCATTTATCACGTTTAGACCCGCCCGGAGCGAACGCCGAATCAGTGGCCATTGTCGCCCTGACAGGTCCGGAGCGCGGCTGAAACTGAGCCGGCGAGCACCGCCACCCCGGTCGGCGAACCGATCGGCGCGGCGGACCCAGCGCCCGGCGATGGCCGGCAGGGTGCGCACCCGCCCGCCGGCGCAAACGCCGCTGGACCAGCGCCACAGCCGGTCAGCGTCGCTCCACCCCGCCGCTGGGCCCGGGAAGAGCGGTCGGCCCTCACAGCTGGGCTCGGCGCTGTGCCGGCCTGGAGTTCACGCCTTCCGCCTCGCTGAACCGGCTGACACCGGCGCCGACCCCCAGTGACCCGGGCACCATTCGCCGACACGCCGGCGCGGCGAAATCGAGAGCGGCGGGCGCGGCCGACCTTCGCCGGCCCGGGTGCGCCCCTGTGGAGCGCGGGCCGGGCCGGGTGGAGGGCGCCATCAGTCGTGAGGCCGGCGTCGGTCGCACCGCCATCGCTCAGCGGAGACCGCGCTGCCGACAGCGCACCGACGGCCGGCGGCAGGCGGACGATGGACAGGGCGGCCGCGCCGGTCCGGGGCAGGCGCCACACAGTGGGCCCGGCGACAGCTGCCGGCTGAGCTCGGACACATGCTGAGGCGGCCATGTTACACAGCCGGTCTGTGGCGGCGCTCAGCCGGGGCCAACACGCCCGCAGCCGGTCTGTGGTGGCGGTGATTACACTGAGCCCCATGCGTGACCAGCACCGAGCTCGTGTTTCGACAGTCATTCGGCGAAGGCCTGATAGGTGCGATAGTGAGCCAGGACATCAACAGACAGGCTATGGAGGCTTTTGACATGGCCGCTACGTTTGCAGCTTGCGAAGCCACTAATACTGAGGCGATATTTTGACAGTCCATCTATGGAGGCACCCATTGTAAGCCATAATTGTAAAGGGTGGCCTGAGGTTACTTGCAGTCAACTCATTTGTCACCAAGAGCTACAAAGGGTGCCGACGGCGATACGCCGGTGTACAGTTTAATCGCCAGGGCACCAATGTCGTTTAAGCTACGCGTGAGTGTGCACCTCAGTCATTGATCACGTGTGACACACAGCGAGGAAGACAGAAGACCAGCCAAGTGAATTAAAATGTCACAACCACAAGAGACCCGAAAGTGGCTTTTCACATCGATTACATGGCCGAGTGGAGACACAACGACGCTTTGATTCGGAATTAATTCCCGTCCCGTGCTGGAGACGTGATGACGTCTCTGATATCCCGCCGACGCCTGTCGACAGTCGCCAGCCTCGACCCACCACTCGACGTGAATGACAAACATACCCGTCGCGACATCGATCGGCATCTGCGTGATCGGCTGCTCACGCCGTCGGCCGCGCCATCACGGTTACCTGTTACGCCATCCCACGGCACAGCTCGGCGCCGACTGAAGGTGCGGCCGCAGCGGGTCCGCTTCCAGAGCAGCGCGGCCACCATGAGCACCAGCGCCGGCACCACGTACATGACCCGGTCTTCAGGCGGGGCGCCGCCGGCCGGGCGCCCTTCGCCGGTCAGCCGGGCGGCCCCGCGCGGCCTCGCGCAGCCGCACCGGCTCAGCAGGCGCGAACTGAGCTGTAGCGCCCAGCAGGGCGTCCAAAGCAGCGGTCCTTGTCGTGATGCAGGTATGGTCCAAATGGCGCGGGCTCGAGCTTCTTTTCCGATCACACCGACCACACTCTTTTCGCCTTGACGGTCATTCTCGGGTCAGGTCACCTGGACTGAACCCTACCGAACGGTCATCTCTTTCGCATGATAACAGCTGCACTTCTATCAGCCCAAAGGCACACGCAAGAAGGATCACCTGCACTGCTCTGGCTTCACACGACGCACCTCAGGTCAAACCACGTGCGCTTTGGCGATGTACACCACTCTCTCCGAGTTCCGCTTGCTGCACCAAGCGCAGTCTCAGGGGCCGCGCTCCAGATCAGATTGTACGCACTGCACTCATCTCGCGGCAGGCTCTCGGCTCACGCTCGCCTCCTCATGCTCCACGCCGCCGAGGTCGGCAGGTGGGGCTCCGCCGCCGGTGGATCCCTCGGCACGGCGGCGGGTCCTGCGCAAGTGTACGCGCCGGGTGCGGCTCACACCTCACGCAGCGCGGCAGGCTTTCACGTCCGGCGTGGCGGCGGCGGCGGCGGCGGCGGCGCCAGACACCGCTCACCGCTCGGCAGCCCCTGTCCTGTCCGCGGCGCACCTCCCGCTCTCCAGCCGACCCGACCGTGCGTGGCGGCCGCCGCGACTGCCGGCGCCGGTCACGCTCCCACCGCGGCCCGAGCCGCGCCGTCACCGACCGCTGACGCGTCGTCTTCTCCGAACAGCTCGCTGTAAAAGGAGCGGCTCTATCTGCGCGCGATCTCGGCGGCGGCGACGGTCGCAGGGCGCCCCACCCAGTGGGCCCCGAGGGCAGCGGCCGCCTACAGTCGCCGGCCCGACGCACGACAAACAGACCCCCCGGCCGCCGGCCCACGAAACTGCCAGTCCGATGGCGCTTCGACGGCCTTGCCTACCCACGTCAGGAGTGGCGCAGCACGGGGGGCACGGGGGGGGGGGGGGCACGGGCACGGGGCAGTCGCCCTTCCCCCCTGCCGGTGGGCAGGTGACAAGTGTATGTTTCTTCTCCCAGCAAATTCAGGGGCTCAGGGGATTTC
>NW_023596921.1:34176847-34269707 GCF_011947565.3 Pollicipes pollicipes
TCGGCGCGCGGCCGGCCGGAGAAAGTGGCCGGCCAGAGACGTCGGCGGGCATGAACTTCCAGCTGTTCGGACATGTGGTCTGGGCCGGCGGAACACGACGCGCCGGCGGGACCGGCGGCGGCCGCCCGCCCAGCGCGCGCCCACGCCGGGGACCGGCCCTCGTGGGACACGCCCACTGACCTGGCGGCTCGGTACGCTCTGCGTGGGTGGGGTCAAAAGGTGGGACGATCGGGATATACCTGTGTTCTTGGCGGGGAGTACCTGACAAGATCACTATGTGGCGTGCCACAGGAGGATTGCCCACCACAGGGTTGTCCCGCCGCCACTCGTTATGCTTGCGTCCTAGCTATCCTGGAAACTCCACTCTGACGTCACGGGCAACGTCAAGAGTCGTGACGTAATATGTCCCCAGAAACAGAGCTAGCCCGCTTTCTTAAACCTGTCCGACACACTCTCCTTGCCCAAGGACCCTCAGGACACTGAACGCCTTGCCGGGATCCGCTTCCAGTGCCCGCTCACGCAGCCGCCGCCAAGACGACGTCGGTGCCTCCACACACGCGGCCTCGGGACAGCTGAAGCGCCTCACTCTGTCCACGCGCACACCCACCACACGATTGTCCCGACGCCTTCCAGTGTCCACGCGCGCACACCTCCGGTCGGTCAGTGGCCGGTGGCGCGGTCCGGTCGACCGGTGCTCTCACCGCCACCCGGCATCAATTACCAAATCAAACCCGGCGCCATCGGCCGGTGTCCACCAGCTGAGTGGGGGGGGGGGGGGGGGGGCGGCGGACAACACGGCGCCGGGCCGACACACGTCACCGCCACACAGACACAAACAGACACAGACAGAGGCAGGCAGGGGCGGCGGGGGACATTCTTCGGCGGCAACAGGCGCCAAAGGAACGGGCCACATTCCGACCGGCGCCTGGAGCACGTGGTCATCGGTGCCTGGACCACAAGATCGTCGGCGCCTGGAGCACGAGATTGTCGGCGCCTGGAGCACGAGATCGCCGGGATGGATGGATGACCCAGGAAGCCCTCCGCTCGAGGTGGGCCCCTCGCCGCAGAGACGACGGCGTTCAATGCTGGTCATACCCGAGCAGCAGATGGCGCTGGGGGGGGGGGGGACACTGGTATGTGATGCGAATTCTTCTGTTGATCTCTGTTGATGTTCAGTCTCCCTGGCATCTGTGTTGCAGTATTATTAAGAGCATGTATATACGCACGTATGTATTTTTGTGTTTCTCCCACAAGGCCCAAAACGCCCACGACTGTTTCGACCTGACGTTTGAAACAAGATAAACTGTGTTCTCCAAACATGAATAACTTGGAGCAGCAGAAATTATTTCGCGGCAGGTCACGGCTAGTCCGGCGACCCTGATCATTGACCTCGACCCGGAAGTCGTCCGAGCCGGTCGGATGGGGCCGGCCGGACGCCAGCCACAGTCACTCAGCTCATGCTGCGGACCCAGCTGTCGACTATGAGTTCCAGGTGGTTACGTGGAAACGCGCCGCCGCTGCAGCGCCAGCCGGGCCCTCCGCCGCCTGGCGTCGCGAATAGGGACCACTCAGCTTCCGCCGTCTGCCGCCAGGCGGCGGGCGCGGTGGTCGGCCACTCGTCGCATGCGCGCCCAGCCCGGCCGGCCCATCAGCATGCGGCGCACGGAGCCGGGAAGGTCGCGCGCCGAGTAAAAATACCGCGCCCGGCCGCCCGGCCGACCCGCGCCCGTAGCGACGCCTTTTTCTGCATGATTGATGCCGCGACGGGCGGCGGTCGGGACGCACTAATGCGACGCACGAGAGTGACGGCGACGGCGCTCGTTGTCATCCGCGGGGTCTCTGCAGACGTGGACACCTGTTGCGTGCCATCACATGCAGACTGGGCACGGCGGCCGACCTTCGACTGTCCGCCAGCGATGTCCAGAGTGCAACGGTCGGGCGCACGAGGCGCGTGATGTGGCCGGGATACCATCACGCCGGATACGGCGCGGACTTGACAAGCACGGCATTAGCCAAGTGGTAAGAGCAAGTGGAAAGGCTCTCAACGAAGCAAGTGAAACTTCATTTCGCTCGTGTCATGCAATCATTTTCTGCTTATCACGTTCCTTCTTGACCCGACCGATGACGGCAGTCGCCCCTAGCCAGCCAGAACCCGCCTGAAGGTCATCACCATCAAACACCAACGCGGCCGTGTTCACTGTTTACCGCTCGCCTATCGTGCGCACACTCTTCCGCCTCCACGGCCGTATCGCTACATTGGGGGTGCACTATGCACACTGCACGTGCACAGCGTGACGGCCGGCGGCCGCGCGGCCTCCGGTGGCGGTGGCGCATGCAGTCCCCTGCCGCTGCCGCTGCCGCCGCCGCTGCCGCCGGCACAGCAGCGCGCAGTTACCTTCATGGGACGCGCTGCACCGGTAGTGCTCCGGCGGGACTGGCTGACAGCCATCAGCAGCCACGTCCGGCTCAGTACTCACCGCTGCAGGAGTCGGGGGGGGGGGGGGGGGGCGGGGGCGAGGCACGGGGTGCCGGGGGCGGCCACTCACCTGAAACAGAAAGTGCACCGTGAGAGTACGCCACAACCAGCACGCGAGTACGTCATCGGGATCGTGACACGCCCGGTCATGGGGTGACGCGGGGCATCAGCCGTCGCCTGGCGCCCCGTCCGCGGCGGCGCGCAGTGGGGCCGCTTTGGGTGAGGCCGTGGGCGCGGCTCGCGGTCTGCGGCGCGGAGCGACGAGGCGCGGTCAGACGACTGCACCGTGTGACAACGCTCGGCGGCGGCGCGCGCGATGGTGCAAGGCCACCTGGCACCCTCGGCTCGGCCTACACGGCGCGGTCAGCGCGCCCGGCTCGTGTGAGAGCCGCCAGCGCACCCGATCGGCCAGTATGGAGATTCGCGTGACTGGCATGTTCGGGGCGCCGAAGCCGTTCGGACAGTCCGGTCTCCGGAGGCGGGGAGCGGTCTTGTCTTGCATACCACGTTCACAAAGCGCCTTATTTAGGGTAGAGTGAATCCAGATTATAGGGCTTGATTCGCAAGGGAATGCTGAGTGAATAACCAACACGGGAGTGCAAGCTATTTAATAGGCGCCAAGTCGCACGAGCCCACAGGGTGATGATCATGATATAAACATGACATTGAGAAGACATTTGCATGGTTGTAAAACAAATGAAGTCAGTCGTTTATGGACGCAAGTGGTGCAGCGTTTAGCGTCACCTATGTCATGCTCAGGTACCGAAGTCACTCTTTCCCCGTTGCATATTTGCATGCTCAAGCACAAAAAACAGCCCGAAACACAAATATTCCAACCGACACGAACTTCGAGCATTGACCGAGGCAGGAAGGAATGTGGCCAACTATGCTTGAGTGAAAACTATGTCAGTCCCTTTTGAGTTACTGTCCGCGAATACCTACATATTCCGCACTCGGATATGACTACCGGCTTATCCGCATTCGAATATGACTACCGGCATATCCGCACTCGGGTATGGCTACCGGCATATCCGCATCCGGATGACTACCGGCATATAAGCATTCGCATATGACTGCCGCCATATCCTCATTCGGATATGGCTACCTGAATATCCACATTCGGGTGACTACCGGCATATCCGCATTCGGATACGACTACCGGCATATCCGCATTCGGATATGTCTACCTGAGTATCCACATTCGGATATGGCTACCGGCATATCCGCATTCGGATGTGGCTACCGGCATATCAGCATTCGAATATGGCTACCTGAATATCCACATTCGGATATGGCTACCGGCATATCAGCATTCGGATATGGCTACCTGAATATCCACATTCGGATATGGCTACCGGCATATCCGCATTCGGATACGACTACCGGCATATCCGCATTCGGATATGGCTACCTGAATATCCACATTCGGATATGGCTACCGGCATATCCGCATTCGGATATGACTACCGGCATATCAGCATTCGAATATGCCGGCAGCCATATCCGAGGCATCACTTCTGCCGATCCGGAACACAACAGTCTCGTGGAGGGACGTTCCAAATGTTCAAACAGGTCCAAATGTTCTAGCCCTACCTTAGCCAGCTATTTTGGTAGGGATGGCTCCAGCACGGGAGTTATTGCCTCCAGACGGTGCGCGGGTATTTGGGGCGAGGACAAATCATTGTAGGACACCAGACGTGTCACATGAAGAAACATCGCTTCAGCTCTCCACAGCCACCAGCACTATGCCATTTATTAAAGCCCCATCACGCTCGCACACTTACAGCCAGTCTTAAACTGTACAGCGCGATAGGCAAAGGGCATGGGTAGAACACCTCAACATGTTCTGGCTTCGAGGAACGTCCGACGCTGAGCTCAAGCAAATATTGCATGTGGCTGTGCATTATTTGCATACAATGGAGTGTTGTGCCAGCGCTTCCCTGCCATGAGTTGCAGCTACTGAAATGGACATAATGGGAGAAAGTCCCGTCAGGGCCTGCAGCTCCCGTTTGTGATTCTCAGCACTACAGTGATGCCAGCTGAGCGATGCTCCGAGTCGTCGGAAGACACGCCGGTTACCCCGGAAAGACACGTCAGGCACTCCTAGAAACACTGTTTCCCGACTGGGAGAGAGATTAAGTCAGAGGGGAGTAGGAGGAAGAGGAAGCAAGGCACGGGAAGCAGAAGAGAGAGAGAGAGAGAGAGGGGGGGGGGGTCAGGGGCAGGGGCAGGGCAGAGGCAGAGGCAGAGGCAGAGGCAGAGGCAGAAGAGACGGAGCCAGGTCAGAGCCACAGCGAGAGCCACAGCCACAGCCAGAGGCAGAGGCAGAGCCAGAGCCAGAGGCAAGGACAGATTTGAGACGGGAACAGAAGCAGAGGAAAGGAGAGGGACAGAGGCAGAAACAGAGATATAGGTAAAAAAGAGGCAGGGACAGCAACACGCCAAGGCAGCGACAGGTCGAGGCAGGGACAGGCTGGGGCAGCAACAGGCGCAGGTGAGGCAGGCGCAGAGGCAGGGAGAAGGCCGAGACAGGGGCAAACAAGGCCGTCGGGCGTCGGGCGCCGCTCCTGCACACGTCACCGGGGCAGATGGTCCGCGCCCGCGCCCATCTGGCGCCGCCGCTGACACTCCAATGCGGCAATCAGGCGCCGGCGACGGATGCGCCGCGTTTTCCGCCAGCCGCGCCACGTTGGCCACTCGCCGCGCCCGGGCGTCATCGGGTGCCGGCGGCGGGGTGCGGCGCAGTCAACGGTACCGGCGCGGCGGCCGGGCCGGCGCCTCTCGGCGCGGCCGGAAGTTCCAGAGCGACGCCGTGAGAACGCCACTGAACGCCGATCGAAGGCCAATCGGCCGATCGAACGATTGCGTCGGGTCCCTCCGTTTGGGAGAGAGGCGAGGATCTGGCTACTCGAATGGGTGACATAGAAAGGGAGGAAGGATTTGCCAACCAGATGAGATTCGTTTGCCAAAAGAGAAGTGAGGCAAGACGATGCGGCTGGGAACATGTGCCCATGCGAGCTGTCTGCTGGCTAGATCCATACTCTTACCACAGGATTCAGTTACGTTTCCATCACACCTACCCGAGGACTCATCTGACTATTCACTGACCGCTCCGATTAACGGGAGAACTTAGCTGCGCACGCACAGAACAGCGCCCGCTTCGCCTCCTTCGGACGTTACGTTCGCCACAGAAGCAGACAAACAAACGAGACGAGAATATGACGCGCCTTTTACCGCACTTAACGCGCCATAAAAGCTACAGTCTCACGGAGCGCGACGGCGAGACCACGTGACCTCGAGCCGCCACGTCCGCAGGTAAGAGCTGCCCACTTTTTCCACGTGCCGCGCGTGGACAAAAAGCCTGTGCGCCGCCCGCCCGGGGCGTGCGGTGGACGGCGGGCGCTACGACCGGCGTTACGGCCGCGCGTTCGGCGCCGCCGGCCGCTGCACGACAGTCGCTGTACGACAGTCCCTATACGACATCCGCTGTGCGACGGCCGCTGTGCGATGGTCACGAAATACTGAAAGGGGGAAGCCGGCTGGGGAAGGCCTTGTGCCGGCTGTCAACAACACCACTGACGCTGTCAACACTGACGGCCGCGAGCACGTGACGACTGTCAACACTGAGACGGGCGCCTCACACGCCATGATGAACGGCGCAGCTGCAGCGGCTCCACCACTCCGGCGGCAAAACATGACGAGGTCTGCGGGGATGCGACCACATCGGTGCAACTGGACATCTGCACCTGCGGAGACGCGACCGCAGCGGTGCAGCTGGACATCCGCACATGCGGAGAACCACAGCGGTGCAACTGGACATCTGCACCTGCGGAGCCGTGACCCCAGAGGCATGGCTGGGCGTGAGCGGGGCACCGGCGGCGCGGCGGCATCTGTGGAAGCGTGACCACGACTCGCGGCTGGACATGATCGAGCGTGCACCGGGCCGCTACCGAGCCACCTCAGGCCCGGCTGGCCGCCTGCATTCCGAGCCGCACAAACACCAGCAGCTGCAGGGCTTCAACTCCGGGACGGTATCGGCAGGTGCATTGCGACAGCAGGCCCCGCTCTGGTCCGTGAGGGTCGGTGCAAGCTTCGGGACCGACGGGCGCTGGTGATCTGCCGCCGATCGATGGCGCCGCTGTCCTGCTGCTGCCCCGCGGACAGCAGCAGGACATCGTGCCACGCCAGTACAACGGCAGTACAACCCCGCGGACAGCGAACAGGCGGGCGCATGAGTCAGTCCAGTGGCCTGGTGGCGCTGGAGTGCCTCTGACGGTTTGTGTCGGCGGCACACACCCGTGGCGGGGCAGCGTCACGAACCGCGGCGCCCACGGCAGGGGTGACAACGCTCGCCACTGGCGGGGGCTCGTCCCGCACCAACACCTGACCAGCGCTGTCTGGGCCAGCACCCGACCCGAACCCCGCGGGCACTTTCGCAATTGAGAGCGTCCCATCGAACAGCGATGGAATGTCAGCTGTGACGGAGTGATGTTCCATAACGCAAATGGAATGGAAAAGTATTGGGTTACACTGGCCCGAAGGGAACACTGCTGATCGAGCTTTATCAACACCCAGCACGACAGCTGATGGCACTGCCGTTGTTATGCGTGTCAAATGAATGTGCCAGTTCAGCGACTGTCACTTGCCAGTTACGTTTTGCACCACGCGCCACCCATCGTACGTGCCGGAGCCAAGCGTGACAGTGGTAATATACCCAGAGCCGAGGGTATCGCCTGGACACGGCCAGTCGTTTTTGCCCAGCGGCGGGGCACGAAAAGCATGACCAGCAGTCGGTTTGGGCTACGCGTGGGCGTTCCAAAATCAGCTCCAGTCCCAAAGTCGGGACTTCACTGCGCACGAGGCCAACCGAACAACGCACGCATGCACCGCTCCCGAGGGCGCCGTGTGGACTCTCGACAGGAGGAGAGAGGCTGGCAGATACCATCGCAAGGGCGCCGCCGAAAAAAACCGGACCCAATCGCGGCGAGACAATACGCGCGCGCCTCGAGGGCCACGCCGACAGCCGCGCTGAGAACGGCCGTTTGTCACAGCCGGCAGCGGCGGCGGCCGCCCGCGGCCGGCATCGGATAATGACCCGTCGACGCTGCCGCCTCTGTCGGCTGCACCACTGGCCTCCTCCAGCGATGCAAACACCCCCGACTGACGCCACCATTTGTGTCTGACAAACAGAGCGGGCCGGCTCCGGCGCAGACCCGCCGCGCGCGCGCCCGCAGCTAGCGGGCGGGGTCCTCGCGGCCAGATGGCGTCATCACGGCCAGATGAGGGGCGCCCAAACAGAGCGATAAATAGCCAGGCGGCGTGCGCTTACGCCAGGTGGGCCGACCCATTATGCCTGCGCCCTGGTCAGGCCGGCGCTGGCGGCAAGCATATCGCCACTGGATGGCGGACCGAGAAACGATCGCCTCGACGAACAGAATACAACCAGGAGACGTCAGAGGAACGGAAACCCACCCCAGCCGCGAGTCGCGCAATCTCCAGCACGGCAACGGTGCGATGCTGAAGTGGACTGAGCTAAATCCAAGCTCATTCTTTGCAGCAGGACTGGCTAATTCAGGCGCCGTCATGAACTGTCGGACGGCGCGGCAGATGTCTGACAAACGGCGCGGGTGGCGGACAGTGTTCCTGGGACGGCGTGCGGGGGGGGGAGGGGGGGGGGGCGGCACGCTGTAATGTAGCCCGAATGAGTGACCACCGTAGTCAAAAACCTGAGCCGTCAGCAGGTTATGATGGATAGTCCGGAGCGCTTCGGCGTGTCGTCCTCTACGCAGCTCAAAAGTGAGGCACTAGTCCAGCACAAACTCGACCGCCGTCAGCCCCAGCAAAAACTTGTTTTCCGGCACGGTAATTCAGAGCAAGATGAGCTTGTTGCGGCGCGGCGTGCGGCAAACGTGGCGTGTCCGCGTCCCGGAACGGTCAGCGCCAAGCAACGAGGAGTGTGAGATGTGTCTTATGGGGCTGTGGGCGTGGCTATTCCGGGCTATCAACAATCGGCCTAGATAATGTGATGTTCTGCACGAGGCCGTGTGCAAAGCAAACCATATCATGGTGCCTGAGGACACATATATGCAGGGATAGGTGCTTCCGCCCGGACTCATGATCTTTAACAAGGTAGAGACGAGCCCACGGGCGATGGAACTGGAGCGACGGAAACGGACCCACGGCTGCAGAGACGGAACTATGGCTGCGGAGATAGGCCTGCGGCTGTAGGAATGGGGCAGCGGCCACTGTACCATGTATGCATGCGCCGTCCCCCTGCTGACTGACGGACCAAGGTAGCCTCTAGCTGGGAGCAAAACGCAACGCATCTTCGGTACTGCGCAAAGGGCGTTTCCTGCGCACAGCCAAAACAGCGGTGCCAGCCCCCGGCCTGCCCTGGACTAAAGCGCGAAGAGTCAGCGCTTGTATGGGCAATAAAAATGGACTTCAAAACTCCATGTCGTCTTCCTATCGAACTATCTAAAAACGGCCTGAATGCCTGACCGTTCCGGGCGGTACAAATTGACCGAGCGCGGACATCGCGCGGCACGCGACGCTCGAGCACGTGCAGCGCGTGGTGGCCCGTCGCGCAGCGCCCCGCCCGGCGCCGCGAGCGCGTCGGCGGACGGCGCGCCGCGTGTCCGCGCGGAATGTCGCCGGGTGTCCGCGAGAGTGAGCTCCGCGCGAACCATAGCCGCTCAGTGACGAGGCCGCGCCGCTCTTCCCTCTGCGGACGCTCTCGACGGAGCACCTCCGGCTCTGACCTCAAGCAGTCGTACGACTCAGACGCTCGACTCCGGATGCAGGTTTCGCCCGATCATCGTTGACTGAGGCGGCGCGACGTGTTGACTATCGTGCAGTCGGCGCCAGGGAAAAGGCTACATTAGAGTGCAGTTGGGACGCTCCCGGACGCCGGGTCATGCCACGAGCGGCGGGGTACATGTCCGCTGACTGGGAGACGAACCTCGCACACCGGCGACGCGACAGCAGGGCGTGACGCGTCAGCATGGGCGGACGTCGTAACCGGGGCATCGTCCCAGGTTCAGAGGAGGGGTTCGCCCGGCGCGAGCCGCTCTGCTGCTTCTTCCATCGCCGGAAACCGCGCGTACGTCACGCCTTTACAACAATCGCACCACGGTCTAACAGACGGCAAAGTGCGGCGCGAACACGAGCGGAGTAACTGGTGGTGGCGGCGTCACGGCCGCTCCGAGGCGGCGCGGCTGCCGGCCGACGGTCTCAGCGCGCCCGTCACGCTCCGAGCGTCACAGGCACACGGCGCCGCCCGTCGGCCACGCCTCTCAAGCGGTTGCCTACCTTTGTCGTCGAGCGACTCGAGTACCAGCAGGATGTCCGGCCACCGCTCCATGGCGCCTGAAGCCCACATCCACTTCGCGTGACGCGGATGCACTTCCGGTCTCAGATCCACTTCGCGGGCTTCAGATCCGATTCCGGCACTTCGGTCCGCCCACGGGACTCTCTGTCCTTTTCTTCGACTCGAGATCAGTTCTCCGTCACAGGTGCTCGTGCGCAGACGGCACTCCTCCGCAGGCTCCTCCCTCGCTCAGGCGCTCGCGCCGAGACCAGCGCCGCCCCACGGCCTCGGGACACCGACCAGTCACTCGGAGCTGCCTCCGGGGGCGTCTGCCGACCTCCGCGCCGCCACGCTTACACCACGGCGGCACTGCGAACTCTCCGCCGCCGGCGGTGACCCCTGGCCGCGGGGCGGGGTCAGGTCACCTCGCCGCCCCTGCTCGCTGAGTGACGCCCGGGGCTCAGCACCGACACGCGGTGGCGTTGGCGGTGGCGTCGACGGCCGTCGAGCGCGCCGGGAGACACGCTTACCGGGATGTGTGTCAGGCACGCAGAGTGCGTAAGGCATACACACGCCTGCTCTCTATTTGCGGATTGTCGTGCGCCGAGAGGTGAGAGGCAGCTCGTCTTGAGTCGCGGCACGTCCCCAGGCCGGGGCACGTCTTCAGCCGCCACACGTCTCGGGCGCACGTCACGTCAAGCGCACGGCACGCGAGGCGCACAAGCGCACGGCACGCGAGGCGCACAAGCGCGCACTGAGGCCACAGGGCCCGCCCGGCCGCGTATGGGCCCTGCGTGACGCCCCGCAGCCGGTTTTCCACTGTAATCGGATCAGCAGGCACGAGTTCAGAGTGGCTGTGGCGGCGGCAGCGATGAGCCTGTGCTAATTTTCGTCCGCGCCGTCAGCAAACCGGGCTCGGTGCCCTTACGCCGCTCGAGGTGACGCGTATGGGACGCCCGGGAAGCGTGGCCTGGGGACCGGAGCTACTGTGTCTGCGTGTCGCCCCGCTGGGGCGCCCCAGGGACGGCATGTGGACGACGTACCACCAGGGAAAATACGCAGAAATAGTTGCACAGCATCGCCGTCGTAAAACGTTGAGGTTTGGACCATTAAACGGGCGTTTGTCACGCGATACGAACGGAGCTTGCAGAGAACAACGCTCATTAATGACCAAACGGCCTTTTACGCAAACGTGTCCTCGAAGAGAGCTCAACCGCGACAACCCGCCATGATGAACAAATGTCTTGCCTTAAGGCCACAGAAAAATGTATGGTCGGCGTATCATTAGTGGAGACAATGTGTTACCGGTCATACCGATCGGTGTTTGTTACTACCAGTTTCTACCGTATCAGGCAAATTTGGTGACCCCTCCGAGCTTACATATGTGTGTTACAATACGTATTCTACTTGGAGCACTCGTTTGGCGCTATGTGCTGACGGCGACAGTGGACTCTCGGTAGTTATATGGATGATGTGGGCAGTTTGTTGTTACTAATATAGCACAAACCAGTATTACGAACACAACAATAGTCCTAAGATCTTGGAAGTTTTCTGGCTAATTCAGTTAGCGTCACATCTCTGCGACTGCTTGGAGAAACAAAAGAATGCTGATAAATTTGCAAAGACTTATCCTGAAGTCTTTTACACATTATCTCGTCATGCTCAATCACGCACCTGCCGTCGCCCGCATGCGTCGCTTTTCACAGATGATCGGGACTGGCGTCACGTAATCGATCACCAAGGCTGACCTTAACATTGTTAAGATACCTAATGTGTCCGCTAAGCGTGAGTGCTGTACCCAGGCCTACAGGCACCCCGGCCTACGCAGCTCCGGGCAGATTTCATCTCTTCTGTCGCAACGGACGCCGCCCGTCCGGCCGACAGCTCCCACCGAGTCCTCCATTTGTCAGCCATCTGTCTGAACATTCTGCGAGCTTCAGCCACGCCCCCGCCGATTCTAACGAATCATCCATGGATTACAGCCGCGGCCGATAACAGAAGACTGCGTCTCATTAGTCACAAAGGCATGCATAATTTATGGCGTTCATTTCGAATTTGATCGCGGCGTTTCCAGCGGCGGGAGCGCAGAAGAGCACGGTAGCGTTCGTGAGCTTCGTGGAGTCTCCCGCCCCACGACTGCTGTTACGCCACGGGTCGGGGCATCTGGGGTCAGGGCGCAGTGGCCCGCGGCGGGCGAAGTCACCGACCCGCGGCGCTTGGCATCACCGCCCGCAGCGCCGCCAGGCGGCCGACTTCGGCGGCTCACTAGCGGCGAAGGGATTGGCGACACGGGAGACGCCGCACCAGCGCCCGGCGCAACAGACCAGTCTTGCAGCGCTCTCTGGAGACAGCCAACATTCCTGCACAAATTTGAAGAATAGATTGCGAACGCGGCCCCTGAGAATTCCAACAAAGAATCGGTTGGGTAGTCGGCATGTGGGGTGCATTGGCCAGGGTGATGTAAATGCGCATGCGTTTCTGGACACAGATGAAAGCGACAGCAGCCCTCTTTGCCTGCGCGTTGGGTCAGGTCCAGATAGCGCATGCCTCGCATGACTGCGCTAAGTGAAACAAAGGATCGTTAATTGTCTGTCTTCCGACATTGCTGTGCCCAATAAGGCCAGTAGTGGGTTAGTTAAGTGCCGTTTTACGGACCCGTAAAATGTGTGTAAAAAAGCATTTAAATTAGCGACGAAATAGACCAGGTGCCTGAAATGTCGAGCAGTGAGCTCCGAGCATGGTCTCCAATGAGAACAATATACCCATGACCTTCCTGCAGCCACCGTACAGCGAAACATGTAGGTAACGCCGACAAATTTTACTCCGATGATCTGCTTTACAAGCGTAACTAAATTTCTCCGAACTGTCCCACTAAGCTGGACTTGAGGCGTTCACGCTTATTTCTCGCCCCGCAGAGAAGGTTCAGTGACCTCCTCTGACTCGTGCGTCTCCCCAAACCCTCCCGGTCAGGCGGCGGGTTGGGGCGTCTGGAGACCCACCGTCACCCCCGGGGCCCCGGTCCCCGCAGGTGGCCCACCAGCCCGACGCCAGCGCCAGCGCAGCGATCAGCGGCGCCCGCTGCATACGTTAACCGAAAGCGATAGTGGCTGCGCGTGGCGCGCGGCGGGCGCTGTCAGCCGAGTTTGGGCCGACGCCGCCGGCCGGCTCGTCCGTCACCGACCGTCGCGCGCGCCGAGCAGTTGCGGCCAGCCTCCATCGTCTCCTCGCAGTGGCTCGAGTCGGGCCGTCCGTACACAACGCTCTGCCGCGGCCGTGGCTTTCGGACCCGCTCGGATCGGTATGAGAAGGCGTCTTGCCTGATGGGTGGTGTCGGATGTTTCGGCGACTAACGGACGCCAGCGTGCTCCCCTCATTAGCGCCCCAGACCACCGTGCACTTCCTACGGAAGGCCAGTCGGAGGTGGGGTGGGAGTGGTAAAAGCTCCCGGGGCAAGGCACGTCGCCGCCTTGTGCAGTGAGTGGCCAAGTTCACGGCGTTTCAAACGGCATCCACTGAGTGGAGCGTTTAATTTAACAGCCAGCCTTATCTACGGGCGCTCCAGCTGACAAATCTGGCCTTGTGACGCTGACGGTGACATCAAAGCCAGCACAAAGCACGATACATCAAGGGCGTCGCAGATTATCACAGAGCTCGATTCTGAGCAAAATTTGCAGTGATCTGAACAAGTAACATCTGGTGATGGAGGGCGGTGACGAGCTCTCGTTCTCCGGGCTCAGATGCATGGGCCACGTGGAAGATGAAAGCGTGCTTTCTGAACGTTACCACCTGCATCGTCCTCAGGTGAAGTCAGCAGGGCAGCCAGAGCCTGCATACCCGGGCAGAGTTCGATGCTGACCCGCGCGCCCTCTGACGACACGCCCGGGCTACGTCCGCTGCGCAGACACTGACTGAAATGTGATTTAAAGGGCTTAGCTGCCCGCTACATAATCCTACAACGTCGGCGACAGATATCCCTCGCGCTGCTCAGGCACTAGGTGTTTCGACCTAAGTGTTTTGTCAATAAATAGCAGGCTACTGGAACAAAGTTTCACTAGCTTGTCCTGAATTAACCTTGTGGCGGGTGAAGAAAATGCGATCAAGAAAAGAGCTAGTCTTCCGGGGTTACGATACATTGTGCCATGTCATGAAGTGATTACTAGTATCACGCAGTCGTTGAGGGGATTTTTGGGACGTTCCACGATGACCGCATTCTTTCTTTACGGACACTTATAGTGGGCGCTCTAAACGCTTCATCCCAGCCCATCAGCCAGCATCAAGGGTCCATGAGGTGACCAATAAAAGGTCACGTCTCAACAGACAACCCGGTCACCCAAGCCACTAATCCCACTTCAAGATCATCGCCCTTACCAAGCCCCGCCATTTTCGGCTATTATTTGGGCATCCAATATCTCCTGAGTGGAAACACTTAGCCGTGGAAGAGTCAATAGCGCGGTGGCTTTCAGGGTAGCTTTCGGGCTGATGACAAACAGAGTAAGCGTTCCGCTCTACCGACGAGTCGAAGGTAAAAACTGACAGCTTTCTAAACAGGCTGCGATGACTGCTGCACGGTCCAGCTGTCCAAAGGATTAAACAACGAGCCAGGGGGTCGGTTCGCACGCGGACAAACCGGTTCTGGAAACATAATGAGGACAAAGAAAGGGGGAATATTCCACTTCGGGTTTGTTTTAAGGCACGGTAGAAAAGATAGCAGATAGTATGATTGTGTTTTAGTTCAGAGATAGCTTTCTCCGCAAGTTAGTTCACTTAAGGTAATCAAAAGCTTGTCGCAGTTTTTTATCGTGGCAATTCTGTAACCGAAGAGCATTCACAACTGCTAAGAGTGAGTTTTCAAAGGGGTAAGCCTCACAAAAGTATAAACAAAGTGCGTCTAACAATAAATCAGACGGATGGCTCAGGCTGGCAGCATGCTGATATGTAGGCGGTGTGAAGGTGTCTATATAGTCGTGTATATATAGGTGTCCAAGCACTGGGTACGATCTCGATGTCGCAGTTCTTACCAACGTTTAGCAATAAGATATTACCTCGCCCACGATTTTCACTAGAAGGGTTGCCACACCCGTCAGCCACTCCGAACTCTGCACCGTCGCGTCCATAAGGCGCACTCTCCCACTCACGTTCACTCGAGTTACCTCCCAGTCAAGGGCGGCCACCACCGCAACGCCGACCCCAGGTCACGGTAGACCTCGACGGCGCCCACCGAGCGCCCCGTCGCCACCGACCGCACCAGGTCAGGTCACGCCAGGTCTCGGCCACACAACACCCCGCACCACAGCACACCTGCCGACCTCAGGTCAGGTCCGGTCAGGTCGGGTCCGCGTCGTACGGCGCCACCGCCCGCCTCGCCCGCGACTTCGGCTTGCCGCGCGGACGGACGCCAAACGCCCACTGCCCGGCGCGGCGGCGCGGCCGGCCGGCGGCCGCCGCGGCTGGTCTGCCCCGGGCGGCACGCACGTACCGCGGTCCGCCGGCGAGAGCTAGTACGGCGGCACGACGGGGCCACTCAGGTCCGGTCACTGCCAGCAGCACACACGGCGGCACGCAGCACGTGTGGGAGGACGGCGGGGTTTGAAGGTTGGGTCACCATGGGTGCGTTGGAGGCGACCTAACTGCCAGAAAGGCCAGCCCCTGCTGAAGCGGCCGAGCTGCTGTGGCAGATGGGCGCGCTCGCCCTCAGCGGTACGTGAGAGACCGGCCGGCGGTGGGCGTGCTCCCCTCCCCCTCCCCCTCCCATTGCTCTGGCATGCGATGACGGCACTCGCGGCCACCACGCGAATGCCCACTGTTTACTAGGCAGGACGTGCCTGTCCGGCCACGTACGATTATGACGTCACCTGGCGTCGACGGGTGGCATGTGCAACAATGGACACGGGCGGATGCGGGGATGGGGAGGGGGACTGCACCGCTGCGCCGGCCACTGTGTTTGTGTCCCTAGCTGAACAGCGAGCGTGTTGCCGGGTCCTCGCCGTGTTTGTGTCCAGAACCGTCCGCTTGAGCTGACTCCAGGGATCGATAGCAAAACGGTTTGTCGACTTTGTGTATGGTCCAAGGCATCGTGGTAAAAACGCTTCAGCGCCTTGTTCGGGAGTTAAACAAACAATCAATAAACGTCAAGCCTTTAGACCGTAATTAAAGTCAACAAAATGCAAGTTCCTGATGCATGTAATATGCATGCAGATGAGGATGAAATGCATATTCACATCATAAGAATTCGAGGTCACAGTGATTCGGCAAGATATCACTGTCAATACGACTCAGCTTTAAGTAACTGCATCCTCTAATGGCCTACTGATGTCTGGAACAGCAGCTCCAGTGTATAGCTCCACCGCATACAGCCAGAAATATCCACTGCTCTAACCGGCTAGCGTCTATAAATATCGCAGCCAATATTCTGTCGCTCGCAGGCAAGCTCGTCGATCCTTGGCCTGGCACAAACACCTGGCCTATAAGAGTTGCCAACTGATGGCGAGATAAACCTAGCCCCCCCCCCCCCCTGGCGGGTCTTCAGTGGTCTGGCACGAGACTGGCCTATCGTACGAGATATTGACAAAGGTACTCGGGTATCAGGTCAAACTCACGAAGCATCAGTGTTTCTGTGAGATAGACGGAGGTAGCGTGAGGAAAAACATCTGCCCCTGAGCCTAGCCATTCTTCCGTAAGCCGGGAGGAGCTCACGGAAGCCAGTCAGCGCTCCCGAGGGAGCCAGTCAGCGCTCCCGAGGGAGTCGTCAGCGCTACCGAGGGAGTCAGTCACGCTCCTGAGGGAGCCAGTCAGCATCTCGAGAGGGGAGTCAGTCAGCGCCCCGAGGGAAGCCAGTCAGCGCTCCCGAGGGAGCCAGTCAGTGCTCCAGAGGGAGCCCACTCTGCGCTCCTGAGGGCAGCCAGTCAGTGCTCCCGTGAAGGGGACCGAACGGCAGGCCTCGGCCATGCGGCGCGCCCAGCCGGGCCGTTAAGTTCGCTGTTTGGACAGTGGCTCTTCTGAGGATCCCTGTGTATCGCGGCCGACGCGCCAAGTCAAACTCTGCCGTGGATACTTCGGCGGGACGTGCGTCACAAGGCTGGCATCGCGACAGCGGCCAGCGCCCCTTCCAGCGCGGCCGGCCGGCTCAGGACGGCTGCCAAAGTCAGGGTCGGCTTCAGCTGCCACCGTCGCCAGACGAGACAACTCGCCAGACAAGACCAGCGAATGAACGGCTGACACACGGCAGCTGTCAGGCGGACAGCGCCGCGGCGCGACCGTCACGCACAGACGACAAATGATCGCTGGCTGGAGACCGCTGATCACCGCCCATGACGAGTCCCTGGGAGACACAAGGCGCTGGACGGGAACCGCTGGAAGATAGGATAGGAAGATCACGTGGAGGCCTGAGCCGGGGGCTGGGTGCTGCCGTGAGACGGGTCACTTTCTGCCACTGGCCACGTCGGCTTAGAGAAGCCGCCGTGGCCGCGCGCTGACGACGGTGTCAGCTGCTGGCGCCGCTCCGGCCAGTCGAACATTGCGTGTTGACACGACATGCTGCCACGCTGCTGACAGGCCGTGCATTCAGGCTTGCCCATTCATAAGCCACCCGCACCCGGCGAGATAGGCGCCGCCTATCTCGCTTGCATGTGGCGTTAGGTTCGTGCAGATTGCAGGCTCAAATGGTCTCGTGGCCTTGCGGGGCCACGGCGGTGCCATTTCGCACGTTAATGGCTCTGCCGAGACTGTGTGGCGCTCAGCCAGGATGCCGGTGGGCGGGCTGGGTCCAGTGGCTAAAAGTATCACAGCCGCATTACATTGGGTTTTCTGTGTGGGACACCCTCCGCTGGCCGCCTGGTGTAGGACAGCCCAACATAACACGCCTCTCGGACTGTAGGCGAACCGACTAAAGTCGCACCTCGCAGGAGTCGCTAAGCACCAAAATTAACTCCACCGATGTTACGCACGAGGAGAAAGTGGCGACCTCTCGACCCCGCACCGATCGCCATCACCGGATTGCTGCAGTAATGCCGCGCTTTTCCGGTGGCCTGACGGCGATGCCCGGCCGCGGATCGACTGCAAACCCGACCCACCGCAGCACCGGGACACGGCTGCAGAGCTGCCGTAATCTCCCTGGGAACCGCCGGCGACGTCCTCCCCCAGACCGCCTGGCAGCAGCGGCGGCGGCGGAGCGGGCCGCGCCCGCGGCCGCCCAGCTCCCCTGACCCGGTTACGTGCCGGTGCCGGCGGCCCGCGCGCGCCGCCACCCGGCTGGGACAACACTCGAAAGGTCAGGCGCCGCCGGCGCTCGCCCGGCGCTCGAGTGCGCCCGCTCCGCGCCCAGCGGGAGAGTAATAAGCCCTCCGTCATGTCCTGCGCGCCGCGGGGCGCTGTCGATGGGGGGGGGGGCGGGGCTGCATGGCGCCGACGCGCAGCTGGTCAAGGACGGCACGTGCGCCTCCGTCCTACGCCGTCCGGAGACAGCTAAAACGCCTCAGCTGCCCCGGCACGCACGCCATCGCTCTCAGTTAGAGGCCTGCTCGTCCCAGAGTGAGCGTGCCAATTGGATAACAGGAAGCCAGAATGGCCGGTAAATGATGTGTAATGGCCAGTGATGTCACTCCGCATGGGGCAACGCCATGCTCACGTCGTAAGGTTTGCAAACACGGCTGCGATTCCAGCGAGGAATTGAGGAGACGCCCGTAACGGGGCGGGGGCGCTGTCATGCCTCAACTTTTTGCATTGACGGTCGCGAGCAAAAACCAGCCGATCGTTAACTCAGGCTTTTTAACAACATCAGCGGGCCGATAAAAAGGCGGAATTCAATTGCGTTAAGTGTTCAGATCTGTCATCCGCGGTCTTTAAGACGTTGTCTGGCGGATGTCACGAGCGAACGGGCCGAGCAAAACTGTAGTCGACAGTCTGACCTGACCACAGCCCCGGGGGGCCGACTGTGTTCAGGTCGGGTCAGGTAGGGCTACGTTGGAATACCCTTCCTGAGCACGGAGCTTTCTGGACCAAAAGAGCCAGAAACAAGGTTTCAGGAGCCCACAAATCGAACAATCGACGGAAGTAAACGGCCCGCTACGGGTATATTGGTGTTCAAAGGCACCTGACTCGTTGAGGTCATCCAAGACCGGAGAGGTCAGACAAGCCTGCCCCAGGTCACTAAAATTAATTAGTCACGACGAAAATTATAATCTAGGCTATATCGGGTCATGAAATGTTGCGTCAGGTCATGGAGATTCACACCAACTTCAACGCGATCATGCTGAGTCAGTAGGGTCACGCTCGGTCACCAGAGGTCACACTTGGTCCGCGAGGTCACCCAGCATGTATGAGCCAGAGTCCACCGGAGCGCCGGTGGTCGGGCCTTGGTGAGAGTGAGAGCACCTGACAGCGAAAAGCGGCGGGCCGGGTCGGGCCGGGCCGGGAGGTCCAGTTCAGCGTCGCCGTTAGAAAGTGAGGCGGCTGGGCCTCGGGCTCACGCCCATGTGTGCAAACACGTCACACGGAGACCCACGACCGCTGGCGGATCCGGGGAACGGACTCCCTCCTCCCCCCTCCCCCCCCCCCCTCCCCCCAAGGCGGTGAACAACAGACCTTACAGGCTCAGGCCCCCGGCAATTCTGATCACTGTTGCGCCATTTCGAACTCTGCACCAACTTGGTGCAAGACCCTTCGACCACGGGGTTGAAAGAGTGCGTCAAGCGGTCGTGAGTCGCAGGAGGCCAACGGGCACGGACCAGCAGGGAGGCAGCGGACCAGCAGGTGTACGGGCAGGGTCCTTGCCGGTCCTCTCACATGAGGGTTCCCATTCCTTCCACTCTCACAGGAGGCTCCCCTATGAGATCCTTCCACCTCTCACAGGAGGCTCCCCTATGAGATCCTTCCGCCTTGTCCTTCCCAGTTGAGCCGGAGCCGCGCTCCACGCCCTTAATAGTAACGAGGAGAGACGACATGCAACGCTCTCATGTCAAGATCGTAAGCAACGCTCTCAAGTAGATCGGTGGTTAAAATACTGATCAGGACTTGTAACCAGCAGCGCGCAGACTAAGCCCATGCCATGGCAGGCAACTCGAACAGGTAGTCACTGACGGCAGTGCAGAGGGACCAGTTAACTGATGCACCGTAACCTTTCTAGAAATGTCATTTAGTTCAACCGACGCCAGTCCAACAGCCGTTCGCCGTCCACGTGTATTTGAACGCTGGTGTTTACAGCCCGCGTGCACCACCTAGCGGAGCTAAACAAAACCATGCTACGATGAAAGTCTACCAACAGATGGCACTGCCCACAGTCGGACAAATGGTAGTTTCCAAGGATGAGTTCCTATGTTCTAACGCGGATACAGCGTGCCCGCGCCGTATGGCGTGTAGCACTGACTCAGATATGCAGGCTAGCCGTGCATCTCGTGCAACAATGTCTTCTGTCAGAGTGGTCAGTGAGACCCGCGCCTAGGTTGGAGTCTTCCGGCGAACGATAGAATGGTAGTGCAGCCAAACGAATTTCATTGCAATGATCGATATTGCTGAATATGTATCATTTGGCTGAAATAATCCGATGGAACAAATCAAGCCACTTCCATCGTATTGAAGTGAATATGGCCGTTAGCCGTCGGATGAGCTACATAGCAGACCGTTATATTGGAATAGGTATAGGCGGCCATGTAGATAGAGCTGAGTCGATCCTATTGCGCTTTTGGCATTCTTATTACGTAAAAATTAAGAGGTTAGGGTACAGTGCAGCAAGAAGTAACCAGCGTTATGAAAAATTACGATCCCACATGGGCTGAATAAAACGCAACAAGAACTGACCAACTCATCTGTAGACAAAGGAAGATGCTCGAAGCATATTAGGCCCTGTTTTCAGATAAATTTTGGACCAATTCCATAGGTTGGACCAATTCCATAGGTTGTGGGAACAATGACAGGTAGTTTTGAACGCGCCACTCCCATTTTTGGCCCATTCTGAGCCCAGTGTCACGCAGCTAGGACCTTCGGCCTCGGCCAGGCAGGAAAAGAGAGCAATGCGACACCTACCTTTGGTAGCAGTTTTGCTTTGTACTTTGTTCTGAGATCGTGAGCTATTCGGTGTCCTCGTGGGAGGTTTGGTCGTTTTCGTTCCTGAAACAAAACCATCGCAAAAGCCCTGAGCACTTTTCCTCCCACTGCAAGATGCAGAGCTCTGTTTTCCTGGCAATGGATGGTCCGGTACACGCACGTTCCCTGAGTGGTGCGCCGCACCAGGGAGATGTGACGTCAGCGGTTAACTCGCAGCTTCCAGTACGAGTTAACCGCTGCCTACGCGGAGCCTCAATATATGGCTGCTCTAGTGGTGCCCACGCCATCTGACAAACGCGTATGAAGGACGTAAATGAGCAGAACCAGGTGCGCCGTAAATGAGCAAACGGTAGAGGAGTTTGTGTTGAAGCAATATCAGCCGCTGGGTTATACGGCGGGAGTGGCTGTCGAAGACACGCACAGGCTGCGGGTCAATCTCAAGTCAGGGTCAGAAAAACGCTGGTCACTTCTAGGTCCGGGTCGGCTGACAGCGAGGCAATTGCAGGTCAAGACAGAGCAGTATACCTTGGCTGTGGTTGCTGGCGAGGTTGGTCTTATTGGCGAGAACGCCCGGGTGGCGGCGCGCCGGCGTGTCCAGCGCCGCCCTGGCGGCCGTCGTCGGAACTGGCCTGGAGACGGCGGCCGGCTGCTTGCTGCCGCTACGAGCCGTAGACGGAGCGGAGCCTGCGGGAGGACGGCGGGTTAGCCGTCATATGACGTCACTGGTGGCAGTCCGTCACGCTCACTTCCTGTCTGCCGGGAGAAATCATAGCAGTTCAGGCTGTCAGTGCTGGAGGTGGAGCCCGATTATAGGCAAGGTGATGCGTAAAATGCACTGCAGACGAGTGAGGTATCATCGGTTTAACATGCAATACCGACGGGGTCGCGTTCCGTCACGTTGCAAACAGAACGTGACCGCAACCGCCGTCCTGCAAACCACGGAGGACGCGAGGTAACGTCACTGTTGTGAAAGAGCAGCGACGGCGAACTCCGGCCTGTACCCGCCGGTGCTTTTGCAGCAATTAAAAATGATCGCGTGTCTCCGGAACGACAGAGTCACCGACATGGTGCGCAGGATTACACAACCAGCTCCCTCGCTCTAGCAGGTACCGGGAAGTAGACTGAGTGCGTGCGGGCGCAGGTCAGCGGCTGTGGTGACGCCGCCGAGAGGAGGGCCATGAAGACGCCAGACCAGTGCGGGTGTCTTAGCACTTAAGGTATGCGAGCTTTTGGACAAAAAAAAGTCACAGAGTTCAAACTTTTAGAGCACCGTATTCTAGCTGACGTAAAAGTGCGGAGTATTTTTAGATGCTGACCCGCCAAAGCACTTTTATTTTAGGACGTCATGGGGATTGTTCAAAGTTCGATAGTTTATGCTGTTAGACAATGTGTCGTGCGATAAGTGTTCACCAATTATTCATCTGTCGAAGCTCGATTGACAGACTTCTCTTGCGCTCGCCAAAGGTGTTTGAATTCCAAAGGTTTAAACCAAATTGATAATGAAAACGTTTTGCAGTTTAGACCCCAATCGAAGAACTGTATGAGGCTCAGCCCAGACGCTTTCAAGACCTCCCCCACTACTCTAACCGATACATCACCTATCGTCTCCAGTCTCCTCGCCCTCGCCCGGGAGTGGAGTGACCCCGGGCGCTGCCGCGGCGAGGGATGGAGGGGAGGGGGGGGGGGGGGGGTCGGCCGGGGCGCGGCGGCGACTGACCGGGGCCGCAGCTGGCGGGTCACCAGCGGCCGACACACCCACGTGACGCGGCCGATTTTAATTGTCACGCGCCGCCGCATCGCGGACGACGGCTCTCCCACGCCTGGGCCGCGGCCCATGGCCGTTACGACCGGACTGACCGCGTTCCTGGTCTGGGCCATTGTTGGCAGCGTTTGGCGGCGGCGTGCAGAAGTGAGTAAATTAGTAGAGAGCGCATCGGCCCACACGAACGCAGCAGATGGCATTCGTGACGTGGGTAGGTGCTGGACGCGGTTTGGTAATGGCGCTAACGCACGCTGAGCTGGGGCTGGAGCCGACCTGACCGGACCGGGACTGATCGGGACGCTTTTGGTTGTGGACCTGACCCGGTCCATAACCAAAAGCGAGTGTGACACCCCTGACAGCCGTCTGTGGTGGGAATCGAGCCCGAGGTCTCCCGGTGCGAATGACCTCCGACGCTGGTGATCACTGATCTTTTCCGCCGTCACGCATCGATGATAATGCCCGTGTGTGAGAACAGAGCGGATGACCAGGCCAACCCGCTCACTAATCACGGAGCAGGGACCACAGAAATAACCCCAGATTTCGGCAGAGGATTTCCCGAGAGATGAGACCCCTCGAAATAAATCAAGATGCCAGAAATAGTAGGGTGGTCCCAGCAGCTTTTCGCAGAACCCGTCACACCAGTAATGACGGCATCGTCACATCACGCGTCCCGTTCGGGTCGGAGGATCATCTGCCGGCCGGGACGCATTTATTTTTATCCCGGTCACGAGGGGAAGAGGTCAGGGCAGCATATCACCAGCATGATTGTCAGAGGCAGCATCATCACTGACGAATTACGTACGACGAACATTGGCGACAACACTGCGCGTCGCACAGTCACACTACAGCTTAATAGAGGCGATTTTCCCCGTGCACGTACGCAGGCGCATTCATGGCCACAGTTATGGCGTGCCACTGATCGAATGACCTACATGCAACATCAGCTTCCGCAGCTCAATCATCGTGCGAGCCATGAGCGGAGCATGACGCGAGACGCGGCCGTGACACCAGGATGCGACAGCGAATGTCGCATTCGTGCGCGGAAGCGAATGCGGCAGGATGTGCGGCAGGATGTGCAGCAGGATGTGCGGCAGCGTGTGTAGCCACGTGTGCGGCAGTATGTGCGGCGTGCGTGCAGTAGCGAATGCGGCGGTGCGTGTGCCGCAGTACGTGCCGCAGCACATGCGGAAGCATGCACGGAAACACAGGCAGCAGCATGCGCGGCAGTATGCCACAACGTGTAAAGGCATGCAGCAGTATGCTCAGCAGCAGGACACCATGCAGCGCGATGCATCCTGGTGGCGCGTTGCGTTCCAGGTCCAACCGTGGGGACCGTTGGGGCTCCCCACCACCCCCAGCCGGCCTCAGGACGGCAGAGCGGCCCCCGCCGAGACCGTACCTGAGTGGGGCGGCCGGAGCGCCGGGATCAGGGTGCGCCCGCCCACTGAAAGCGGCGACAGATGGCGGGGTGAGTGGACAGCCCGAGGCGACGACAACACGGGTGCGCACACGGACGAGAGCAGGCGGACGGGCGTGCGCTCTGCTCGCGGCCGGCTGGCGGCGCGAGCGCAGGCGGTGGCAAACCAGTCAGGCGACGGGGCTTAACACGGACTGCTGGGGCAGACCAGTCGCAGTGGCCGGCGGGTCTGACCCAGCAGCGGCAAGGTCTCAGTCTCGGCCGGCGAGTGCCGCGGAAAGGCCAGAAGACTCTCTCTATGTGCGCTCGAACATTTTGGCCAGAAGTTGGCAGACAGTGCGTGCCAGAAGTTGGCTGAGAAGTTCACATAAAGCTGCGTTAGTGGGCAGCATATGAGGACCTGGGTTCAACGCCCCGTGCCAGAGGACACACAATTTAAAGAAATGGCAGACCGCACAACGAGAGGCATTACGGCGCCTCAATGGGGCTGCATTTTCGCCGGCTGAGCCTGTGGGCCCACACAAATGAGCTGCCACTAGCTACCATGCTCGGAGCACCCCAGACACTGCCATTAGCCACGGCGTCCACACTTACCGGCCTTCTCGGGACCTGGCCGCGGGAGGAGTGGCCGGTTCAATCAGTGCGGGCATGGGAGCGAGCACGCGCACAATGCGTCGCCTGATGGCGCCCTCTCCCACGGACAGCGAGGTGATCAGCGGGGCTCCGGGGCGGGGGAAAGTGCAGTTTACACTCACTTCGCCCAGCCGTCACCACATGATGAGGCACCCTACGGTCTGGCGGGAGCCTCCGCTCCGCGATGACGAGTGGGTCATGTTTGCCCGCCCTGGCATGTGTGTGTGTGTGTGTGTCCGTGTAGGTGGGGGAGGGGAGGGGTGAGCGTCATAAGTGCCACGTGTTTGCGTAGGTGAGTGCCAGTTTACGTGCACGTGTCCCCTCAATATGGGCACAATTGAACAAAGTGTCCGCCACTGCTGGCCACAAGGCCTGGGATACCGCCAGGGCCGCGACCCCATTGTGCGTGGGCGGCAGTGTTTGGACCAAACACTCCGCTCCATTGGCGCGAAAGAGCATGAACAAGTCAATGGCGGCAGAACGCGTGCCTGGGCCCATCAAACACCGCAGATTACTCCCACGCGCGCCGCAGTGCGCTTGACATCCAATGCATTCCAGAGCCAATAGCGCCTGAATTACTTACGAAACGCCGGCGCCTATTTACCACCAGCACTCGAAGCGCCCGGAGGTCGAGAAGTTTCACCTCGCCAGCACGCGCTCGTGGTCAGCAGGGCAACAGCAGGAGGCATCACTCACCGAGCGAGGGTATGGACCCGGAGCGGGCCGGGCGGGGCGCTTTCGAGGACGAGTCGGCCGAGTTCATGGAGCCGTGCGACCTGGCCGAAGTCGACGAAGCCGAGCTGACCTCGCTCAAGGTCGGCGACACCGAGCGGGAGCCGGCCGGCCGTAGGCCTGCAGGCGGCCGGTGCGGTCACCAGACGAGTACGGACACACCCCGGGCACGGACACGACCTGGACACGACCCGAGGACGGACAAGACCCGAGGACGGACGCAACCCGGGAAAGTCACAAGCCTCGCCCAAAGTCGCACTGTTACAGCTCGACAACGAACACGGGTAATAAGGGAGGGGGGAGGGACTCAGGATGAGTAAGATAGTCGAGTCCCACGGACTCGACTACCTTACACAACAGGCACGCCCACCTGTCGCGCGCGGGCGACAGCGCGCCTGACGGGCCGGCGGACCTGCTCCTGTTCTGTCCGGCGGCACACTGTTGCGTCCCACGGATGAGCATGGAAACGCTGAGCTGTAATTTATCGTCCGGAAGCACCTGTGCGAATGGCCACTGCTGGACGGACAACATCGGCACGTGTGCACCCACGCGGCCAGCCAGGGGCCGCCTGGCAACGCTCGCTGTCCGATGCACCCAAACTCCGTTCACTTACCCTTTCACGGCTCTAACACTGCACAGGACGCCCCTCACCATGCAGCTGCGCCGCACCACACAGCACCACCCCGGCACCAACACTGCGCTCGGCTGAGTGGCGACCCGCGCACGCGACCCGGGAGCATCGCAGCGTCGCCGCGCCGTTCACGGCCCCCGCGTCCCGCCGCCCGCGTCGTCCTCCCGCCGCTCCGGTTCTCACGTCCGCGGGCGCGCGACGCAGAGGCGCCGAACCGCGCGCGCAGGACCGGTGAAAAGGAAAGCGCGCCGCCGGCTACAGGCACCGGCCGCGGCCGCGGCGTGTGTGTGAGTGTGTGTGCGCCAGCGGCGGGGAGTGAGAGGGTGGGCGGGTGTGTGTTGCCACCGACGCGGACGCCGGGCGGGCGCCGGCGGCGCTGGCGACGGCCGGCGATCGATGGCGGACGGCCGCGTCGGCATCGACCCTCGTGACCCACCATCGACCCCTCCCCTCCCCATCGCGACCGGAAGAAGACTCCGGAGACTGCGGTGCAGACTCCTGGTCAGAAGTCTGGGGTCCGGGCACTGGTGGTAAGCCTCGTGAGCCCAGAGGAGACTGCGAATACTGATGAGGTCCGGAGAGCAGTGGAGGAGTAAACAAATAAGGAAACCAAGGGCGCAATAGTCATTTCGTAACACGACGGTCACGTCCGCACATCCAAAGCAAGTATAGGCAGATATTGGAGACTGACAGTAGTCTACCAGGATTGACAATATACTCGTGGGACTTACTGTAGACCCTTGGGACTAGCGGTGGACTCTTGGAAGGTTGCTGAAGGTTGTTGGATTCGATGAAGGAAGGTTGTTGAGACCAACGGCATAAAATCGGGACTGACGATGGACTCATGCGACTGGTAGACTTGTGAAGCTACCGGTAAATTACTGGGACTGACGATAGACTCATGTGATTGACGGTAGGCTCGTGGGGCTGACGGTAGACTTTTGAAGCTCACGGTAGACTGCTTGGACCGGTAGCAGACTTATAGAGCTGGCGTCAGATTCTTAGGGTTGACTGTAGTACTTTAAGACTAGTGGTACTTGTGGAACTGGTGGTAGACTCCTGCAACTGGCGGTAGACCTATAGAACTAGTAGTTGACTAATGGGACTGGCGGTAGGCCTTGGCATTGGCGGTAAACTCATGGAACTGGCAGTAGACTCATGGGACTGGCGGTAGACTCGTGGGACTGTCGGTAGATCCCCTGAACTAGTGGTAGACTTTCTTATACTGAAGATAGACGTCCGAAACCGGCATACGTGTTTTTGAACGCATGGCGGGCTAACAACGTGCGTGGGCTTGTGTACCTGGATTGGCGGCGAAGGTCGAACGTTTTTTTAACAATGTCCAATAGTGAACCCTGGAGATGGGCGACATGATCTCAAGACTGATTCCAGATCATTCAGATCTATGATTGATCCCAGCTGCTAACCGCACGTCTGCATGATCAACATCGAAATATACCGGATGGTGACACTCCTAAATGAAACGGCACGCGACGGAGGCCTGCCAGATCGGTGACATCCAGCGAAACGCTGTAAACAGCCGCTGCTGGCGAATGGTTGACCCTGGACTTGAGACGACAGACGACTGCAGAGCGTCGAGCGGCAGCACACTCTGGTGAGTCAACATCAACATCCCAGAAAAGAAAATCCCGATGAGTAATCCCCCCCCCCCTCATGATCTACGGGCCGCTTCCAGCGGTCGGCTCCCCCAGCCCATGATGAACGACACGGCCTGACCCGCACAGAACGGGTTTCTGGTGACCGGACGCCGCGCACGCTTGCCCGCGCCGCGTCGGCCGTGTCGAACGCAGCAAACGAGGACTCCTTTTCAGGCCGTCAGAAAATCAGGCAGCCCCCGGGGAGAGCCTGATCACGCACGGCCGGCTACCATCGCAACGTGATCGGGCACAGCCGGCTGCCATCGCAATGTGATCGGGTACGGCCAGCTGCCATCGCAACGTGATCGGGCACGGCCAGCTGCCATCGCAATGTGATCGGGCACGGCCAGCTGCCATCGCAATGCGACTGATACTTTACCGAGAGAGCCTGATCGGGCACGGCCGGCAGCCATCCTAATGGGACAGGTGCTTCATCTAGCTCCGTAAGAAGCCATATTTGGGGCCAGGTGGCCAGGCTATCAGGAAAGAGGGCCCATGTTTTATCATATTTCAAGTTGTTGCTAATGTTTCGTACGAATCTATTACTCGGGCAACTCGATTCATGACGGATTCGTCTCGGAAACTTTTCACTCGTGGTAAAGCCCAGTTCAGTCTGGCTTAACCATCCATTGTCCAACAAGCGCCACAGCGGAGGGCTGGCGGAACGAAAACTCGCTGCTCTCCAATGCGGGACTTCCTAAAAAGCAGACCCAAAACAATCCAGCCGGAGATATTCAAGCTCAACGTTTCGCGGTGAGTATGCTGTTCAGTAGCTACTGCGCTACTTGCTACCTATTTTCGATAACTGTTAGGCACTTTACGCTATGTCAGTGAGGGAATTACTAACGCTACCTATTTCGATAACTGTTATAGAGCTATGTCAGTGAGGGAAGTACTAACTAGTGCGGCATTAGGGAGGGCAGCATTCATCTATGAAATCCCAGGGCCCTGCTCGTTCACAAGCTCCACGAATGAATGC
Organism: Pollicipes pollicipes; assembly: GCF_011947565.3. Classification (NCBI taxonomy): domain Eukaryota; kingdom Metazoa; phylum Arthropoda; class Thecostraca; order Pollicipedomorpha; family Pollicipedidae; genus Pollicipes; species Pollicipes pollicipes. The sequence continues at coordinate 34,205,482 of NW_023596921.1, forward strand.
TAATGCAATAAACGCGACTGCGTGCTATATTTGCGACGAAAAACAGGATTACGAGAGGTGCGAACATAGTACATTAATACCATAGGTAATACCCACCAATACGAGACAGATTTATTGCCATACGGCTATTCCAAACATATATTTACAATGAGAGGCGTTGGATCATAGATAACCGATATTGGATTACTGGGACCTGGCCGAGACAATAATGCTCAGGCTATTTACATGGCCTCCGCCGCCTAATCTACCCCCCATAGCCCCCATCGTAAATCGATCGGCCCTGCGCCCGTTTGTTCAGCGGCTAACGTTGGGACAACGACGGCATGTCGCCTGTACCGCCAGCTGTCGGAAACAGCGCGTCTCAGTCCCGCCGGCCGCCCGAAAGTCATGCGGACGGTAGTGTCGGCACGTTGGGGCAACGACGGCATGTCGCCTGTACCGCCAGCTGTCGGAAACAGCGCGTCTCACTCCCGCCGGCCGCCCGAAAGTCATGCGGACGGTAGTGTCGGCACGTTGGGACAACGGCAGCATGTCGCCTGTACCGCCAGCTGTCGGAAACAGCGCGTCTCACTCCCGCCCGCCACCCGAAAGTCATGCGGACGGTAGTGTCGGCGGAGGGGTAGCACTTAAGTGCGGCTGTGTATGATCCGGTTTCCGTGATGACGCATGTGGTGCGGCTTCCGGACGTGGCGCAGTGGGCCTGCAGCAGGATGGTGGAGGGCCCTCGAGTTTACCAGAGTGCGCGCGTCTAGCATGACAAGCGCTGCATTAGACACCTTTCCCGTCGGCCAATTAAGCTAAACTCAACAGCAAACTACCATAGCAGCACGCGACCATCGGCATACTGATGGCTGAGCATTAACAAGCGCACCGACAGTGTACTAAGTCGCCAATCAGGTACGATTAGGTGACGTATACCGAGTCCAAAGAAGCCGTAGTCGGCATCGCTAAGGGTATGCACGTTAGTAATTATTCGCGATTTCATGGAAAAAATGCGGCTGTACTTGAGGGCTAACATAAGACTTTCGGTTTGTTCGACACGTTCGCCCACACTTCGCCCGCTGACCAGCAAACTTCGGCGAGTCCGTAGATTGATTCAAACAGGCCCAGCCGTGACCACCTGAGCGTGACCCGGCAGCCAATCGATGGGTTGCACAATACCGTCTCGGTTGCGCTGCCACTGACCGCCGCCTCGTCATCGATCCGGCCGTCACTGCGTCACGCCCGGCGCCAGCACACAACCCGTCACTGCGCCCCAGCAACCCACCGCGAGCCACGCGCCCGGCGCCGCCGCCACAATCGACGGTAGTCTGAACATTCGCGGCGCGCGGGACGATCCCGGCGCGCGGGGCAAACGCGGCGCGTGGCGCAGCAGGTGGCGCGAACGCGCCGCGGCCGGGCGCAATTAGAAAGCAGTCGTCTCAGGCCGCCGCGTCGTTCTGCAATTAGAGGCCATCAGCACTGACACCGGCCGGGGCGGCGGCCGGGAACGGGGCGCGCCGTTATGGCGGCGGTTCGGGCCGAAAACCGCAGGACAGTGTCACGCGCCATGGATAACCCGTGCCTTATGAAGGCGCGGATGAGCTCCCTAGCGCTCCCTGGAGCAACCGGGGCGAAGATAAAGGAGCGCCCCCCCCCCCCCCCCTGCTTGCCCCGTGCACGTGTCGGCAGGTTGTATGCGCGCTCATTGTGCATTGTGCGTGTCAGGTGGCCCCCTGGTAGGGTCAGCCTCGGGTGCAGCTGTCAGGATCCGAACACGTGCTGTCAGTGGCGACTGGCGGCGTCCGGCCCCTCCCCCTCCCTTCCTGCCGAGATGCGGTTCGACGTTAGGGGCGCGTCGAACAATATGGTCATTTCACGCTCCTGACGGGGTCCGACTGTGTCGTTTCCTTCCCGGCTGGCTAAAGGTTGGGTCTCTTGGAGATGATGTGGATCATGAATCATTATCATGATCATGATTATGGACCAACACGGATTATGAACCATGATGGATCATGGATTATGGATCATGGAGTATGGATCATGATGGACCATGGATCATGATGAATCGTGAATCATGATGGACCAATGATAATGACGGATCATGGATCATACCAGACCATGGATCGCAGATCATGATGGATCACGGATCATGACGGATTATGGACATCATGGATCATGTATCAGTATGGATTAAGGAGCGACTGAAGTGAATATGCAGTGATTGAAAACGCAGATTTTTGTCTTCTACTTTTGCCAAACCGCGCAACACGACTACGGCAAATGCGTTCGACCCTACGATACAGTGAAGTTTACCACCCTCAAACGCCGTCGCGAAATTGATGCAAATGATGGATCTAAGTACACTTAATTGTCTCCAAATATCCCTTAATTATCAGGGGTTGATTACCGAAGCTCCGGCCTGTGGAGTCCGTTATTACATACATAACATCTACTTTACAGCATGCGATAACCGAACCCAGGCAGTGAACCAACAACGAATGCACTACTGCAAAAGCCTTTTTAAGCAGCATTGATCGGGATCAACAGGACCCAGCCATAGGCAGCATCGCGGCCAGCTGGCGGGTCTCTTCCACTCAAGCAGACGCTCAGGGGAGCAGGCCACGTCAGGCCGCGGGAATCACACGCCACCCTTCGCCGCCACCACTGGCACTAGCGTGCCCGCCACATCAGCACCACCGGCACCAGCGTGCCCGTCACGTCCGCAGCACCGGCACCAGCGTGCCAGTCCCGTCCGCACCACCGGCACCAGCGTGCCCGTCACGTCCGCACAACCGACACCAAAACGCCAATCACGTCGGCACCACCGGCACCAGCGCACCCGTCACGTCAGCACCACCGGCACCAGCGCGTCCGTCAGCGGCCAGCCGTGTCGGCAGCAGTCGCTGGTGACGGGAGCCAGCAGACGGTCTCCAGAGCCGCTCCCCGAAGACGCCGCTGGGGGCGCGGCCCGGCCGTCTGGCCGCTCCTAATGAGCTCTGCTGGGTTTGGTCGGGCCTGTCATGGCCCGGCCCGGCCTGGGGTAACAGACAGGCGCCCTATGCATGCCGCCGTCCGGTGCGGGCGACAAACAGCGAACCATCGGACACGACGCAAAACCATTGGATACAACGCGGAACTATTCTACGACACCGACGGGATCTCAATGATAGCAAAACGCTTGCAATGACACCAAACTGTGGATGTCGCTACAACTTGTCGGAAAACAATCTCTGTGGACCCTGCGATCATAGGCAACCACGCGGCTAGGACACGATTCCACAGATGAAGACAAATCGTCGGAAACGACGGTGCGGTGAGAGGTGACGCACCCGGTCGCGGCCACATGAACCCAGACCCCATCGAGCTGACAGGTCCGAACGGAGCCAGTGCCAGGCACCTCGCCGAGGTCCCCGAGTGTCACGCAGCTCCGAGGACGCCCCGCTGAACAGGTCACAGTGGCGGCACGGCAGGCGGCATCGACCACCTTCTTCCCCCCCTCCCAGGTTCATCCTGAAGAGGGGGGGGGGGCGCGCTGCGATGTCGTCAGTTGAGTATCGCCGACCCATCCAGCGCGTACCAATGCGGGGTGTCGCAATGAAACAGCTGGAAGGTGATAGACATGCAATGTCTGCAGCCATGCAGTATACACCCAGAGTTCAACACGGGAAAATTCAGACAGCTTGGCGTCGCACACTTCGCACCCAAGCCTTTGGGGAACCAGCGATATCTCAAAGGCTAATGACCCATTTCTGACCGCAGTGGAACAACTGCTTCAGCGCAAGGCCCCAACGGTAGCCAGCCGCGGGGCTCGTGACGCCCGGGGAGGACGTGTCCTCATCGCCCATCCCCAGGCCCAGACCGCCGGCGGGGTGCATCGGCGACGTCATGGTTCGGGCGGGGCCGTACGGTACCGCCGCGACCCACAACCAGCCCCATCCGCCGGCCAGCGGCCGTGGGAGAAATGCCGACGGTTTTCCGACGGAGCTCGGCGGTCGTTACATCTAACGCGGCGCGAGCTGCACGAGACGGGGTCCCGGCCAGCCCGTTCGTCGGCCGTTATGGAGATTCGTCGGCCACTCAGCCTGTCACGAAGGCTTTGTAGTCGGGTGTATGTGGGAGAGAATGGGCCACAGGTTTTCACTCACGCCTTGCCGGGGTACACGGCATTCGTTCCGCTTTGATGCTTTTCACCAAAGCAGGAGGATCGCAGGAGGCTTTCGAAAAGCGTCGGGGCGTCCAGTCGCCTATTTTAACGTGCATAAGCCACTCGAGTTCTTCAACCTGTTTGCTTTAGTTCAGAGTGCAGGGCAAAGGTCGCGCCGCCACGGCGTACTTACAAAATACGCTTGGAACATCCATATTTTACACGGCGCGAAATAACCACAGCAGCCGAACCGCCGTTAAAAATCCAAATCGTCATCAGCCATGTGTTAAGACATGTCCTGTGCGCAGATAATTTAGGTCATTGGCGACGTAATGAAAAGAATACCCGAAAAACGCACGCCGTGCAGCAGATCTTTTCCAAACGCGCCAGAGATGACCGCTGTGTGAGGTTCACTCCTGCCTTCGGAGCACACCGTGCCATTCTGAGTATACATGGGCCCGTCAATAGCCACAATTTACCGCAGCCCTAACCAAAACACCAAAATCACTTGGAACATCTGAACACACGCGTACGGATCGAGACTGACCAAACAGAAGACGCCCTGCTTACGCTGAACGGATGGAACAAATGCAGCACCCACAGCGACACAGCTCCAGGCCGCACGAACACACAGAGGCCCACAGGAAGCGGGCAACAGCCCTGAGCAGCACGCTGGACTAGGACTGGCACCACGCAACACCACAGTCGATAAGACGGGAAAAGACGACACAGTGAAGTGATGCCCGGCTGCCGCTGAACTCCCAGCGGCGGGCGAGACGTAAGCGACATAGGAGATTCGGCCGCTGTTTGATTACCGCCGCGGAGCATGGAGACAGGGACAGACCACAGCGCGCGCGCGGGAGGCCGCGAGGGTCGGCGCGGGCGAGGCACTTACTTGTCCTGCTGCCTGTCAGCGTGTGTGTGGAGCCCGTTCTGGAGTTCCGTCCACTGTGAACACACAGAGCACGAAAAAGGTCAGACGACAGGCCGGGTGGCGGGTCAGGGCGCAGGCCAATCACGGTCAGGTCACGGGTCGGGGAGCGCTCACGGGCTGGAGCTGGGGTTCTGTTGCAGATCGGGTCACAGGACGGTCAACACGGCAGGCCATTCATGACGCTCCACGACGGGCTATAGATGCGGGGACAGATTGCGGGGACAGAGTGCCGTACAGTGCGGCTCAAAGAGCAGGTCACCGCACAGATCACAGGCCGGGATACAGGACAGGTGAGAGATCAGACAGATCATTTCACGGGGCCGGTCACAGGTTGGTGTCAAGGCAGTGATCCGAAATCGCATGCGAACCACTCCAGCAAAATAACCTACGATCTGGTCGCGTGACCGGAGACCGGTCGGGGGCTGTAACGCCAGCCCCGCCGTGACAACGTTCAATCAGCAGCGATAGGCATCGGGCCGTAAGTCACAAGAAAATGAGAGCCGGCTAGGATTTTAAATACCGACGCCTACGTATGGGGAAAGTTTTGGAGAGCCACAGCCAGCGGGACGTGAAGATTTCGGTGGCATTTTTCGCAAAACATGCAGCCGAACAAACGCCTTGCTAATGGCACACAGATTACGGGGATTTACACTAATGCCGCTAATTTAATCCGAAGAACAAATTAAGGCAAATCACGACAAGTTACAATGTGGGTCAAACTGCACGAGGCGGGAGAAAACCATTTAGTCGACACTGCGGCCCCGGGAAAGCTGGACCAACGAGCGAACAGTAGAGCGATTACCCTTTTATCGCGTCCAAACGCTATCTCCTGCACTCATTTCGCTGGCTGGCAGACAGGCGTGTCCAGTTGTGACACAATCGGTGCATCTCTTTCAGCAGTTCACGAGGAGCGATGGGAAGGGGGGTGAGGAAAGTGGGAGGCACGGAAGTTATCACCCGCTCGCGGCGATGTTAGACAGGATGTTGTTGCCCCCACCATGAGATCGCAAACCACGCGCCGGCCGCGGACGACCGTTGATTGTTCTGCGATAATTTGGCACAGTTCGACCAAGGAGGGACGTGCAATGTACCGGCCCGCCGACAGCTGGGAACGGGGAATAAGAAGTCCGAGCGTGAGCCTAAGCCGGAGCTGAGGCCGACAAAAGGCACGAGCCGGGAAACGAAACAGGCGCGCGGAGACCGGAAACTGAACCCCATGCCCAAGCCGGAACGAGAGCCTGAGCCACGAGAGCCATCAGGCGGGAGCCAGGAGCTGAGATCGCGAGGACAGCAGCCATTGGTCGGTGGCAGACCGCACTGGCCGGAGCGGAGCAGTCGGTGGCGGGAGACCTTGGCTCGAGCATGGTGAGACTGACAGTCCGCGGTCGGGAGGCGGGATGGCGCCGGGAGCAGGGGCGCGGACGAACGGACAGGAAGTGTTGAGTAGCCGGTCAGAGGGGGCGGGGGTGGGGGCGGGGACCGGGGTCGGAATCGGATCGGATCGGATCGGATCGGATCGGATCGGATCGGGACCGGGACCGGGATCGGGATCGGGATCGGGATCGGGATCGGGATCGGGATCGGGATCGGGATCGGGATCGGGATCGGGATCGGGATCGGGATCGGGATCGGGATCGGGATCGGGAACGGGACCGGGACCGGGATCGGGATCGGGATCGGGATCGGGATCGGGACCGGGACCGGGATCGGGACCGGGACCGGGACCGGGACCGGGATCGGGATCGGGATCGGGATCGGGACCGGCACGCAGAACGCTCCGCTTTCAGCGGGACCACCAGCTGTCTGTCGGCTTGCGGCAGCGGGATCTGACGACGTTTCGTCGCTCATTATCGGTACAGAAGGAACTCTGACGTCATCACAAATGGGCCGTGGAACCGTGGCCACGGCCCATTACCCCGAACATGCATAGCGGATTAGCACCTGGCGAAAGCATTTCACCTATCTGCGATACCTTAAACTTAACTGCCCAAATTGCATAGGCTACCACATGTTTCGCTAGGTTGTAAATTACGCCACGGCCCAAACTCCCTAGTTATGCAGCTCGGCCCAGTTTTACGCAATACCTACAGACACTTATTTCATGGGCAGTTTGCGTCACGCAGCCATTTCAGTTTTGAGCACATGTGCAATACCAATTGCATGCCTAAAGAAAACAAAGATACCACATCACAAACCATTGCATTGTGTTCGTAACCATCAGATACAACTTCACTTTCGTCGTTTAAATCAAAGCTACCATCTCGCAACAATCCGTAGCAATGTAATCAAATCTTCTGGTCCCATCCTACGTAGCGAATGGTCGGAAGTTCCCTTGACATATACCTTTCGTAATTGTGTTGGAAGTTAACGCATTACTTTTCAGCTTCCCAATGGGAATATCATCGGATATGCCGATTGTCAAGACGAGAGAAACGTTGAAAACATCAACATACGCACTCCGAAAGAAATACCGGTAAATTTGGCTCAGAAAATAAAACTTTTCGACGGAAGCGGTTGCCTTCCGTCATTCGGTCGGGAACGCCGGCTCGCACATCCGGCACGAGCCGACCGCAGTCCGCCTCCGGCGGCCAGACGGCGTCCGGCGAATTAATTGTGCCAGCACGTGGCGGCGCGCGCCGCGCCACTGTTCGTCGCAGGTGCGCCGCGGCCGTGGACGGCCCCACGCGCGGCGCGCGGACCCGTTCTCACACTAGACAGTGGACGGCCTATTTCGGCTACGTGTCCCCATACCGGGCGGTAGTCCAGGCGCGGAGCGAGGCGGAGGGCGCGGGGCACATCGCGGACCGGGCGCAGGTACTCACGGACCACGGGCACGGCACTCACGGGCCACGGGCGCGGGCACTCACGGACCACGGGCGCGGGCACTCACGGATCATGGACACAGCACTCACGGACCACGGACGCATCACTCATAGACCCAGGCACGGCACTCACGGACCACGGACGCAGTACTCACGGACCACGGGCCCGGCACTGACGAACCATGGACCCAGCACTCATGGACCACGAGCACTCGCGGATCATGGACCCGGTACTCAGGGACCACGGGCACGGCACTCACGGACCACAAACACTCACGGATCACGGACTACACGGCGGGACAGCCAAAGACCAATGGCCGGAGTCGGAGGCACCCGCACCATGGAATACCGGCCGGATGTCGGCACTCTATAACAAAGGACCGCGTGCTCACGGACCGGGGCCCGGGCAATGCTGCCTCAACATTGCCCCTCGCGGCCCACGCATCGGACAGGGACTGGCGGAGCATGCGCTGGGAACCTACGCACCGGGGACTCACGGGCCGGAGCTCACCGACCGGAACTCACCGACCGGAACTCACGCACCGGGAACTCACCGACCGGAACTCACGCACCGAGAACTCACCGACCGGAACTCACACATCGGGAACTCACTGACCGGAGACTCATGGCACAGGAACTTACAGACCAGGGGTGAGTGATGACGTACTATGGATAGCGCGCGTCACCCACCGGCGGGGTTTGTGATGATCGCTGTGATCGCCTGACTTGACCTGAACTGTTCCACATCAGCGGTGTGGTGGGACCGTCCATGGGCGTGGCAGGCGGTGTGTTGCCGGAGTAGATGTATAGAAGAACACGTATAGGAGTAGATGTATAGGCTTCTCGACACAGCTGATCAGCGAGTTGCCTCTACCACGAACAGTATCGAGCTGTGCCGCTATAATCTTTGATATTTTGCTAGCAAAGCCAGCTCCTATAACGGTCGTCCCAGAACGGATGCCAAACTCCAGACAACTCAGTTCGGAAGCAGCGGCGGGTCCTGGATGCCGGGGCGGCGGAGGGCACAAACCACGGCCCGGCAGACGTCCGATGCGCGGCAGCCGGCACCAGCCATGAGTTGGGGACCATACCACTGGGCACGCGCGGCTGGCGTGTCCGTATTCCAGGCAGGACTCGGGTGCCCCTCGCGCGTGGCCGTGCGTTAGTTGAGCGGTCCTCTCTACAGACCGAGCGGTCGTCGAACGCGCCGCCCGCCCGGCGTCATCGGAGCCGCAGTGTTCTCGGCGCGCTGTCGGAGGCCGCCGCCGGCGCGCGGGCAGCTTGTTTAGTGCTGGCAGTGCGTCCGCCAAGCAGCGCGCGGCTCGAAAACAAACTCGCCATCAACTTGGCCCAGAAACCGGCGCAAGGTGACGCCGTCGGCCGGCGAGCGCACCGACCTGGCCGCCGTGTTGTTTTAGCCGAACCGAAAACATGGAGCCGTCGAACGAACGCGTTTTTTCGGCCGGGCCAGCGCTCGGAGCGACGCGGCGAAAACACGCCCGTCGGCGGGGTTTGTGATGATTCCTACGGCTGCCTGACCTGACCTGACCTGACCCACATCTGCGGTGTGGCGGCACCCTCCGTGGGCGTGGCAGCCGGTACGTGGGCAGTCGGGCAAACCCACTTCTGACCTAGTGGGGCCATACTTCTGTTCGCGCGCTATTGGCGTACACGGATACACTAAAGATGAAGATCACTCTACCAGTCTTCAGTGATACCGTTCAACCTTCTTAAAAAAGAGCGCAGCCACTCTCAGCGACGGGCGTCAGCACATTCCCTTTACGATCACCTTTGTAGACATTGGAGGATTACGTGTCACCTCCAACATACGACACGCGCGGACTCGAGACACCTTCGGCATGCGGCTTACAGCACGCAGCACGACGGCGGCCAGCTGCCACAACAGACGTCATGCCACGGTGTTATTCCTAGTCCGCGATGCGTCTCTGGGACATCAAACTCCCAGGTCTCTCACAGACAGCCGTGTCCGTCGTTTGCGTTCAGTTGTTTATGGTGCCAGCCGACCGCGTTTGGCAGCCACCCGCGGCAGCTCCCGCCGTCTGGCAGCATTGGGTGGCGCCATCGCCTCTCTGGAAGCCATCGGCAGTCGTGACTGGTTCAGCAGTCTAACACGCCCCGGCAGTCACGCACCCGAGTCTGACGGCTCTGCACAGCGCCGAATGGCTGCCAGACGGCTGCCGCAGCTCGTTTGCCGCGTTGGGGAAAACCTGCTTCCTCCAGCCAAGATGCCCAGGTGTTTAGCGTTGGGACATCACTATGTGACCTTGGCCGAGCCTGAAGGCGGTGGATCTCTAGGGAACTCCAACACTGAATGACCCGCCTAATCCAGTCTGGGCGCGACCCCGACAGGTTTGGACACCAGGCGACCTGTCCCTGCCTGCGTCAGTTAGATGATGCCGTTTAATCCGCCGTCGGCCCCCTGGCTTCTCGCCCCAGTCCGGGTCGCGCCGGCGCCGCGCCGTCCGGCCACGGTCGCCGACCTCTGGCGAGCTGTCACTGACTCGGGCGTGACGGGGTCGGCTGCAGCTGTGTCTCTGGCGTGCATGACAGGGCCCGGCTGCGCCACCGGCAGTCACGCGCGCGACGAGTGGCGGCTGTGGCCGCTCCGGCCGCCCTGCCGCCCCGATGCAGCGTCAATGGTAAGGGCGCACGAGCCGGCTTTTAGATGGCCCGAACAGCAGCAATGTGTGGGATTAGGACGCTGTGATTAACATAAACGAATGCAAGTAGCATTGCCACACAAGCCGCAACCTCCACTCTTGGTAATCCCGAGACTTTTTAACTGCAAGGGCTACGAGCATTTGCCGACATTTATCCTGCCCGTCCAGAAAATCCTCCGCCAGCGACGAGTACCGTTACTTCCAGTCAGTGGCAACCAACAACCAAACGTCACGCGTTTACGCCACCGGCGGCAGCGGTGTGCGAAGCCGGCTCATCCCAGAAGAGTGCGTTACAACGCTGCACGCCAATGCCGCGCGGAAGACCGGTAAACAAGTGGTTATTGCGGTGTCGGCGGTCCAAAGCCCGCACCAAGCACGGGGCCACGGGTCGGCGGCTCCTCACCGCAGGGTCTCACGCAGTCTCGAGTTACACGCGCTCTCGGGGCCCGCCGCACCGGAGGAGGCGAGTGAAACTGTACTCCGACGCGGCGCCCGGAAGTTCCCGGAGTGCGAGGCCTCGTCGGATCGGACCGGGCGGACCGAGCTGAGCTGAGCTGAGCTGAGCTGAGCTAAGCTGGGCTGGGACAGCACGGGCCGGCGGGCGGTATCCAGAATATGGTGCGCGACGCGCCAGGCCGCGCCGAAAACCTATTAAGAGCCTCTCCAACGCCCCGTTACGGCGTCTACTACGCGACATTGATTTGTTTATTTCTGATAATGGCTGTGACTTACGACGTGGTGGATATTACGAAAGCGGTGCCGGGACTGCCTGCCGACACTCATCAGGTCATCGGCTGTAATACGGTGTAGGCGAGGCCTCTGTTGGGTAACCGGGATGGCTGGAGGTGATAGGGCAGCGCGGCGAGCAGGCCGCAGGCTGGAGCGAAACACAGCGAAACGAGCGCCAGTCCAGCGCCAGCAGCGCCTCCCGGGCAGCTGGCGGATGCCAGTGACGTGGGAGACGCGCGTGTCCCCATCCAAAGCACGTCTCGGTGGGAGCACACAGTGCGGCAGCTCCACCTTTAAAGCCTCCCTGACCACTTCACGCTGAGCCCAACACAGCATCTCGCATCCCTTCCGTTCCCCGGGAACGCGGTGTGAAGCTCGGCGGGCACCGTCCGGCAACCTCTCCTCCGATCACCCACCTGACGAGGCTGCGTCGGGAGCCGTTCTGCGTGCCCTTCGCGGGCGTCACGCCCTCGTACAGCCGACTCTTGACCTCGCGCCGCGGCCGCGTCTTTTCCTCGTTCTTGTTCTGCTCGATGCGGCTCATGACCGCGTCCCAGCGACCCTTGGGCTGCGCGCGCTGCTGGCGCCGCCCCTCGGGCGCCGGCGTCGGTGCCTCCAGCATGGAGCGCAGCTTGCTCTGTACGTTCCGGCGCGGCAGAGGGTGGTTCATCTTGATCGGGTCCTTTTTGACGGGCAGCTCGCGCGCGCGCACCACGTGGCTGGGGATGGGGTCGCGGCGGCGGCGGGCGACGGGCTGCTCCGGCGCCGCCGCCGCGCCGGACGGCGTGGGCGAGGCCGGCAGAGCGGGGGCGGCGGCGCCGGCCGGCGACGACTGCTCCTCGGCCGGAGTCTCCAGCACCGGCGACAGCGTGGTCTCCTCCGTCTCCGCGATCGCCTCGATCTGCCGGACGGCGGTACGGTCAGACAAACAACGCGCGGACACGACGCAGGCACAACGCGGCGAGCAGTGTTCCGGTGACACCGTGAGAATGGGAGCCCTGCCGCCGCCGGAATCCGCCCCGGCCGCATTGCGCCTTGTCGTTACATAACCGCGCTCGCGTGCACCCGCCGTCCCGCTCCCGTGCGGCACTTCTGAACCTCTGCAGCGCACAAGACGAGTTGATTGACGTGGCCAGTGACAGACTGACGTGGTCAGTGGTCAGTGACAGCTTAACGTGGTCAGTGGTCAGTGACAGATTGGCGTGGCCAGTGACAGACTGACGTGGTCAGTGACAGACTGACGTGGTCAGTGGTCAGTGACAGATTGACGTGGCCAGTGACAGACTGACGTGGTCGGTGACAGATTGACGTGGCCAGTGACAGACTGACGTGGTCAGTGACAGACTGACGTGGTCAGTGACAGCTCGGAGAACAGTTTGCGCCGTGCCATTCTCAGAAGAACCTCAGAGGCGGGCATCACCTCTCTTTAAAGCCCGGACAAGCCGCCAAAGTTTAAAAACCGCCGCGGGCGCCGAACGTGGAGACGGTTGCGTGATCAGACTATGTCGGGCCGATGCCAGGCTCGGGTCCGATTCCGTGATCAGCTGGGTGTATCAATGTCAGATCGGGTGATCACCTGACCTACCTCGCGTCAGATCAATTGATCATCTGTCCGAATACAGGATTCGGTGCTTAGCTAAGTCCAGAAACCGAGCAAGTTCCTGTCGGTTATACTCAGCGAGCAACTGACTCTCGTTCACACTCCGTGTTCATCTGAGCAGCTTAGGTTAACTGTAAGTCAACAGAGTGTCTAGCACCCAACTCAAATGACCGGCACGAAAGGCTCCATATCGAGGGAACTGATCGGCTCTGATATCACGCTGACTGAAGAGACCGATTTGGCTGCCTCTGAAGTCATGCTGAGCATATGGGCTGACTCCTAGATCCTACTGAGAGTCACCTCTCGGATAACACCAATCATTCTGAGTCAACTGACTTATCATGATAACAAGCTTTTCGTTAACTACAGGCATTAAGTTGAATTAGTTGAGCTACCCAGGGTGCCCCACCAAGCGTCAGGGCTGGCCGATTCAGGCCCCCAGCCCCGAACCTCCCCTCCCCCACCCCCACTCAGTCAGAGTTGGCCGACTCAGAACGTCCCCAACCCAGAGTCAGAGCTGCCCGACTCGGAGTGTCCCAGCGCGAGTTCACTGACCGGCTCGCGGTCGGGCTCGGCCGAGCGGCGCGACTCGGCGTCCGAGTAGACGCCGCTTGACTCCATGTCGTCGGTGAGCCGGTGCTCGGCCTCGCTCTCGGTGCCGGCGGCGCCCTCGCTGCAGAAGTCCGAGTCGGTGAGTACGTCCAGCCGGGGCGGCGGCCGCGCCGGGTCCTCGCTTGGCGTGCCTGGCGACGGGGGAAGCGGCGGTCAGAGCGGGTCGGAGCGGGTCGCACGACGAGTGGCAGTGGCAAGGAAGATGTGTCACCTGTGTAAGGTCAAGTAGGTCGGATCAAAGGTGTCGGCGAAACAGGATATTCCTGAGCACACAGGTCAGCGACGGCGGGTGGGTTGAAACACACAGATCAGGCGCGTAATGTTGCTTCCGGAATGCAAGCTCGTTGTGCATTTTAAGGCCGTGTTGAGGAGGGTCATGCCAAAGTCAGACCAGCCAACCGACTTCCGCTAGCGTGCACCGAAATATCGTAGCCATTTCGCATACATACGCCTTCTTTGCGACCGAGGCTCGTTTCTCAGCGTCCGCGCCAAGCGGGCGGCCGGCCGGGGTCGAAGGGCAGACCACTCAGACAGTAACGTCACCACAGTATGCACCACCTCAGCCGGCCGCGTGCCAAACGGCCGACCACAATCGCACGTGGGCGGCACTAAATCGCGGTCAGCTGGGCCGAGCGCCAATCTAAGGCATCAGCACTCAAGCAGCCCAGACAAGGACACGGCCACCGCCTGGGCGGCAGCAATCGGGGTGACTGGCGACGTATGAATCTCCGGACTGGGGAGCACGCTTGCGCTGGTCACACTTTCTGCAGGACACGTATAGACTTTGCTGAGTGTTCGGCAGGGTAGTAATGAATCTTTCGAGCAGGCTGTTTACTCGTTTTCTTTTCGCTACAACTGTTTTCGCGCCGTGGACTGAGTTTGGCAGCATTGAAAACATTGAGCGCACTTCCAGAAGTGCATTTTAACTTCCACTTGTCAAGGCTGCCCATAGCACAAACATAATCCAGCTCCTCGGAACTTTGGTCCAAACACCAAACTTGCACGCGCCGCTGACAACGCGTCTTTTCAATGCGGTCGCGGAGCGTCCCAATGCGGTCAGCTGCCGCCGCCAGCAGCCGGCAGCCCGGCCGGCAGCGGCACCGGAACCGATTCGACCGCGATTCGGCCGGCTTGGAGCGACACAGGCGCGTCGTGACCGCCCACGGCTCGAAAGCGGCGCTCCCAGTCATCGCCGCACTGTCCGGGCGCCGCGCGGCCTTTGTACCGGCGCCCCTGGATTGTGCGGCGGCGGCGGCGGTGCGACGCTACTGATTGCGTGCTCCGCCGGCTGTGTCCCCAAACGGAGCGTGTTGTCGCGACCGCCAGACCCGAACGGCGCCACCGCTCCCCGGCCGCGCCGTGCGGCACCGGCAGACACAAAACAAGCTTGCCTTCCTCCAGGTACCGGTTCCGAGCGTGAAGGTCGTTTCTGTGACGGCAGCTTTTCTCGCAAAATTAGTGATATCATCGCTGGTTAGCGGTTCCTTTTTGTGCTTGCAGTCGAAAGGACCCCGAGATAGCACCAGAGTAGGATGGCTGGGTCACTTACGTTTCGCATTGGAATCTGGACGCACTACATACGGGTAACGCCAACGAAACATCGCACCTACTGGCACGATTGCATCACTGAAGAGATAGGCAAGTCGCAACATCTCGAGCCTGGCAAAACCTTTGCCATCATAGATGACCTCATGATAATCCGCAGCCTCACCCGGCCCTCGAACACACACTCGTCATTCGAACGAACCGCTGCAAACATTGATTGCTTGGCTTCGTCACATCGCCGAACCTTGTCTAGACCTTCTCAGAGGAGGATTATTTACCCCCAGACCCAAACAGGCCGGGCTTTAGTTCGAGCTTCACGCCCCGCGATGATGTCAGGAAAACCCCAGAGAGCGAGGCTCACGCGGTCACGCCACACAGAGAAGTGTCCGCGCCACCAAAGTGCGTCCCATCCGGTATAGCTTGGCACAACTGTCAAAAATAGGCGGCCGCCCAACGGACGGAGCGCGCCTCACGGCCACAAACGTGACAGCTCAACACATGACAGTCAGCTCCACACCTGACAGTCAGCTCCACACAAAACAGCTCCATACATGCATTCGCTTCACACCCAGCAGGCAGCTCTACACCTGACAGTCAGCTCCACACCTGACAGTCAGCTCCATACCAGACAGTCAGCTCCACAGCAAACAGTCACTTCCACACCTGACCGACAGCTCCACTTCTGACAGTCAGCTCCATACCAGACAGTCAGCTCCATACCAGACAGTCAGCTCCACACCTGACAGTCAGCTCCACGCCTGACAGTCAGCCCCACACCTGACAGTCAACTCCACACCCGACAGCTCCACAGCTGGCCGGCAGCTCCACTCCTGACAGTCAGCTCCATACCTGACAGTCAGCTCCACACCTGACCGACAGCTCCACACCTGAAAGTCAGCTCCGCATCTGACAGCCAGCTCCATACCTGACCGACAGCTCCACTCCTGACAGTCAGCTCCACACCTGACCGGCAGCTCCGCTCCTGACAGTCAGCTCCGCACCTGACCGACAGCTCCACTCCTGGCAGTCAGCTCCACACTTGACAGTCAGCTCCACACCTAACCGATAGCTCCACACCTGACAGTCAGCTCCACATCTGACAGTCGGCTCCATACCAGACAGTCAGCTCCACACCTGACAGTCAGCTCCACACTTGACAGTCAGCTCCATACCAGACAGACAGCTCCATACCAGACAGTCGGCTCCACACCTGACAGTCATCTCCACACCTGACAGTTAGCTCCGCACCTGACAGACAGCCCTGCGCCTTTGTTATCGGGCCCGGGACACCAGGTGCGCCAGGTGATCAGCTGTTGACCGTCACGCGGCCCCGCTCCGCCGCACCCCTGCCCGGGCGGTCTCTGTATCGATCGCGACAGGTGAGCCGGCCAGTGCAGGGAGCAAAACTGGGCCAAACATGGGGACGAACGCGACGGCGAGCCGGGTGGATCCGTGACGGCCACCCCGCTTCTTTCACGTGGAATTTCATCGAACTTGTCCACGCACAGGCGGAAACGGATTTGTCGTTATCCACGATCTGCTCCCATTTGCGCCACGGATAGGCAGATGCGGACGAAAACGAACACTTCTGTATGGTACGGCGAGTGCATTGGGGGGTTGATAAGAGAGCACGGGACACCAATCGCATAATCGCTTTATTGTGTGGTTTCGCAGCTTGACAGGATGGGCGCACGACCATAGACGTGGGAACATACAGGGAGCGTGGCTCAAGGCCGGTTTGATTCGTTGTGTTCACTACCTTAATCTCTAGAATCAATTTTCCGTCGCGAGCGGGCACGGGCTGAACATTTTCTGGTCGTCGGTAACCGCGCCCACGCGTGGTTGCGAGTCCTGTGTGGTAAGACCGCGCCAGCGTAACACACAACACACACGGCAGTGAACGAGCATTGATCTACTCGAACCACCTGTGATGTCGCAACCAATCAGCGCTGCTTTGAGCGGTCCTCGTCAGAACGACACGATCGCTGCGAGGACCGAGCGTCGCGCCTCCATAGACATCTCCGCCCTGCTCTAAATCTTCGCACGCCAGCGGACGTATTCAGCGCACCATGTCTCCGTCCGCGTCCCAACGGGCATAGATCACTCGGCCGTCACTGGTGCGGGGCGCCGGCGGATCGGACCGGCTCCGGGGCCGGGCGCCGGCGGATCGGGCCAGCTCCGGGGCCGGGTGATGGCGGATCGGACCGGTTCCGTGGCCGGGAGACGGCGGATCGGACCGGCTCCCGTGGCCGGGTGACGGTGAATCGGACCGGCTCCGGGGACGGGTGCCGGTGGATCGAACCGGCTCCGGGGTCGGGTGCCGGTGGATCGGACCGGCTCCGGGGTCGGGTGCCGGTGGATCGGACCGGCTCCGGGGTCGGGCGCCGGCGGATCGGACCGACTCCGTGGCCGAGCGCCGGCGGATCGGACCGGCTCCGGGGTCGGGCGCCGGCGGATCGGACCGGCTCCGTGGCCGGGTGCCAGCGGATCGGGCCAGCTCCGTGGCCGGGTGACGGCGGATCAGACCGGCTCCGTGGCCGGGTGATGGCGGATCGGAGCGGCTCCGTGGCCGGGCGCCGTTGGATCGGACCAGCTCCGGGGCCGGGTCCTCGTCGTCCGGCGAAGGTTGCCGCCAGACGGCCGTAACCACGCCCGGAGATTGGCGCGCGCCCGTGCTGCGCCGCTGAGCAGGGCCACACCCTCGGCGCCCCCGGCTGGCCGGTCCGGTGCGGCTCGGCACGGTAACACAGGGCCCGACGAAGCGAGGACGTCGCGCTGGTGGTGTGCTCAGGTCTTGGGGACATGTTTCCGCGCGAACTGCAGCCCCCTGTCGTGCAGTGTACTAGCCACGTCAATCGTCGTCTCCTGCACACCTGTTTCAACCGCCGTTCCCTACATTTCAGTCAGCCTCTGCTGTTCCCTTCACCCTCACATCAGCGCTGCTGAACACAACGCCTCGCACCAGGTACCGCCATTCTTAACAATCCCACGTCTGTTGTCCTCCGCACTCCGGACCAGCTGATGATTCTTCGCACCCATGATCGGGTGTCGCCTCCCACCGAGCACCCATCGGCTTCTCTCGCACGGGTCGCGCCGCCCGCAACAGAGGAGACACCGGCGGCGTGCTGTCGGTGTCCGAAGGCCCCGCCCTGCCCCGCCGCGATTGAGGCCAATTACACGCACACCTGGCCCGTCATTATTGTTGTCGGACAATGACACCGGCGTGCGGAAAACGGAATAACGGAGCACGGCCGCTGGTGAGCCGAGAATAGTCGGCGTACCGACCACGCTGAAGCTGCGTGCCGAATGGCATGAGTCCTTTTCGCGTTCGATGCTGAGGATCTCGTGAAGCGCAGAAACCGCAAAGGAACGTTTCAAGCGATTCCACGAGTCTTCTTTGAACAGCATGGCGGCTGAGAGCCGTGCTGCGTCTCAAGGCGTAGCCAATGAGAAATGCCGGCCACGGCCACTTGACCGTCTTCTCCGCGGTCTCGGATCGATCGTCTTCGGGTGGTCCATGGGCCGTTCTGATTTTCCAGTAATAGTCCGATCGTTGGCAGATATCCAAGCGGCTGGCCGCCCATCTCGGACGGCCAGGAGAAAGATCCGATGCCTCCCTGATAGAGGCAAATGTCCTGCGCATCCGCGACACAAGCGCCCATTGAAGTCGGCGGCCAGCAAATCACGTCCGATACGCGAGAGGCGAACAGAAGGGGCCCTGTGCGAGGCCCAGCGCGCTGTGCCATTCACCGTGCGACTGGCGCCGCGCTGCCAGCTGCCGGCCCCTAATGGGCAGCATTGTGCGGCGCGTGGCACCGCCACTGAGGCGAAGTCTCGGCCGGCGCGCACAGACTCCGAGCGTGGCCGCCGCGCGAGGCCGGCCGGCGGAGACGACCGCGATCTGCGGCGCTGGTCGCGATGCCAAACTGAGTTCAGCGAAGCGATCAGCGTACCTCGTCCACAACGGAAGGCGCAAGCAGTTCCACGACGCGAGGTCGGTGAGTTTGCCTCTAGTCGACGCGCAAAAGTCTTGAACTATCGACGTCTCTTCCCGTAAGAGGCTGTGTCCCGCGGGTGTATGGTTTCACCCGTCTTGAGTGTGTGGATGTACATGGGTGCACATGGGTGTACAGTGATGCAACCAGTTGGTCCACTGAGCGCCGTGGGCGCACATGGTGGAGTAATATCGCTGCAATTATCGATCACATCCTTAAGCAGCTCTTATAAGAGCCAACGATCTCGTTTCGAAACGACTGATAGATTGCCACAGGCTGATTATTTGACCACTTGATTTTGCTCCACCCGCTGGCGCCATTGGGCACGGCCACATTCGGCGCAGCAGGGTAACCGCACCGCGCACCGCACTGCGCACGGCATGTGCTGGAGCACGTAAGGTGCTCCGTGCCGGAACGTGACGTATCTGCAGAAGATATGACCCCGCTTACAGCGGCACCGTGTTCATTTGAACAAGCAGTTACGGTTTGTTGGGGTTGGGCGGTTAGCTTTGATCAGGGTGATAGTGAGTTTTCAGGATTCTTTCGATCCTTTAGTGACGTCTTTAGATGTGAGCAACCAACCTAAGGACACGTGTATAAGCTTGCAAAATATTCTAGTGTATTCAAAATATTCCAGTAGCATCAACATTAATAGGACGATAGTAATAACCTTATTCTTTGTGGAAAAAAACAAGAGAATGGGGAGGTAGATGCGTTGATATTTCGGCAACATGCCTTTATCGAAACAAATATCAGTTTCGACTACTAATATTTGTTTCGACAAAGGTATGTTGCCGAAATATCACAGCATCTATCTCTCCATTCTTCGGGTTTTTCTAAGAGGAATACAGCTACTTCAACTGTCTTATCTACGTGCATATTTGTCGCAAATGCATTAAACAACTTAGGCAATTACCAATATTAAATTTGAATGTGTTAACTATATGACTTCGTATTTGTCATCGGAAATACCAGGTTAACTCTGATCTCGTTCTGGTAGAACTACACGTCTGTGTTCCAATGGATCTAAATTCCTGGGATGACTCTAGTGCGGATGCTGAGGCGGACGCAAACGAACACATCCAGCCATAATTGCGTCTTGCATAACGCACGATCGTGCGGTCTACGGCACGAGTGTAATTGCCGGTCCTGGAACCTCACGTAAACAAAGTAGCTGAAAGGTCACTGGAGGGGGACATCGACACAAAACACGGTTCACCGGCGGTGGAGACGGCACGTGATCAGTGGGATCAGGAAACCTGCACATCCAGCACTCCGGCTGCATATCCATTTGGCACCGCCGCTCGCGGCATCACCCCAATCTGTTCGTGTGGACGTCTGTGCACGCCGCTGGCGGAGCTGGCGCCTCCGAGCGGGGCGCTGCTCGGTACTGCGGGGCGCTGCGGGGCGCTGAGGGGCGCTGTTTGGTGCTGAGGGATACTGCTCGATGCTGAGGGGCGCTGAGGGGTGTTGCCTGGTGCTGAGGGGTGCTGCTCGGCGCTGAGGGGCGTTGCTCGGTGCTGCAGGGCGCTGCTCGGTGCTGCGGGGCGCTGCTTGGTGCTGGGGAGCTGCTCGGTGCTGAGGGGCGTTGTTTGGTGCTGAGGGGCGCTTCTTGGTGCTGAGGGGCGCTGCTCGGTGCTGAGGGGGGCGGCTCGGTGCTAAGGGGCGCTGAGGGGTGCTGCCTGGTGCCGAGGGTTGCTGCTCGGTGCTCAGGAGCTTTCCGATCAGTGCAACATTCGACCACCAGGCGGGGCGGGCCGCGGCGGACTCCCAGGTCAGGTCATCTAGTCACCAGGCAACTCTGGAGTTGACGGGCAGCTCTCACCATCAGCAGACGGCTATCGGACTGATCTGGTGCTGAAGCTATGCGTCCTGCGCTCGCATCACCTAGCAAGCCGCGACTGTCAGCGTGGGACACTGCGATTCGTAACAAAAATCCTTCGAGACAGAATGCTGGAGATCAATGATACGGTGACGAGCTTCAACATACCCGACGCGGCAGTGACAGCCATATGCCGCCAAGATGTTCCCAAGGTTGTGCAGTGTTTACCTCGTCCGTCTCCTCTGACATAAGTGCTTGTTTTGAAACGCGATGCAACGGGATGCCAAGAAGCTTTTTGTTGCTTCTTATTCGAAACCAGCCAACCGAACTGCCGCGTTTCATTCTACCGACGACTTAACTTGCATTTGCACCAGAGAAGAGCAAGATACCCACGGTGTTTCTGACATATCTGGCTGCTCATTTTGACGGTATGACTCGGGAAACAATGGTACGTCCACGTGGCAGAAGAACAAATAAACATGCAAGCAAATACGGCCAACCAGAAATGAAACGACGTCCCTCACCACCACACAAGCGTGCCACTCGGACTAGCTCTGCTGCCTATCTGACCGCCCACGTCGCCAGATCCGCTGACGCCACAGATGGCGCCGGGCGCAGGTCGCAGGGCCGCCATACCCCTGTCCCGCCTGCTGCCGACCGGTACCTGTGTCAAACTCGCTGTCGCCCTGGTAGCCGCCGTCGATGCTGGTGGTGGAGATGGCGCAGCTGGTGGCCGGGTCTGGCCGCTGCGTCTCGGGCTCGCTGAACACCACCGACTTGCGGTCCGGCCCGGTCGCGTCCTGCGGCCCGGCAACGACGTGTCACACGTCGCCGACGTCGACGGCACCGATGCCGGAAGTCGACACATCCGGCCGGCAGAGATGTGAACGCAAAAACGGCGCACAAAAAGCCGTGACAAGTACAAACACTAAAACGGCTGGGTCCCCCCCCCCCAAATGTCAGGTACGGGAAGTTAAAAAGGAAGGGGAGGGACCAGCGGCCTGGTGCTGTCTGTGACACCATCATCGATATATTTCGCTGCCACATTGAAGTTGGCGTCTAGAGACAGGCCCGCCCTGTGCATCCGTCAAACATCAGGTCGTCTGTGAAGCCGCCGACTGTAACACCATATTATCCGCACCACCTCCGGTCGCTCGGCGGCGCCGGCAGCGGCAAATACACGCCCTCCAAACATCCGGCCGCTGCGCCGATTCCGGCGCAGCGCGCCAGTCTGCCGCCGGCGCCGCAATGGCCCGCCACCGCCGGCGGCCACGGAAGCACGGGCTGCCTCCCGACTCGGCCAGAAATGGGCCGCCGGGTGGGCGGACGCGCGGCGGCGCCGGCGCTCGCGACGTCTTTCAAGCGAGGAACGTAGACAACTTCACCGCACACTCTGCGGCGAACCCCTGCCAGTGTCCGCACAGAGCGTACAGATGACCTTGGAATCGTGGAGTGGAGCTGCCTTGGTGGCGTGGGCGGCGCAGCGCGAGGCGTCAGCGACGCGCCGCTGATGTGGGCCGGTGCACAGCAACACGGGTTCACTGTTCGCCGCCGGCCGTAAAGCTGGCACGCGGCACGGCTCGCCTCGGCTGACCTCGTTTGCCCCCGGCGTTTCCGCGGCGGTGCACCGGCCAACACAGCCGTGCACATATTCCTGCCGACGTGGGCGTCCCGGGAAAACGGGCGTCCAGTTGGCGTCCACAGAGAGCGACTGCGCGGCGGCAAGAGGACTGGGTGCAATGGAGGTCGCCAGGCATTCAGCAGCGGAAGCAGGGGTTTCGCAGAGACTGGGTCCAAAGCTCGGCGACCAAAGCCGATCATGTTCGCCCTGCTCGCGTTTTTAGTGGGCCCAGCCCTGAGCCCAGACGGTATGGGTCAAGCCAGGCCACCTGGCTTTTGCCTGGATGATTTCCTGAATCTAAACTGAAAACGCGACGAGCTATCCGCTTGGTAGGCCCTTCACATGGCCGGCGACGACGGTGGACTGACGCTGCACCGGCCGGCGGCCCGCCGCCCTCCACCGCCGGGCGGCCGGCCGCCGGCCGCGCTCCACATCCAGCGGGGAGGGGGTCGGCCGAGCCGGCGGTCTGTGGCACGGTACGGCGCCCCCGCCGACCGGTCACGCCCGGCCGCCACGGCAACCACGCAGAGGCGGCACCGGAACAGATGGAGTCTGGCTAACTCCCCTCCCCCCACCGGACAAGGGGGCTACGTGAATTGTGCCGACTCCCGACAGACAACCTAGATCGTATGGTGGGTGGAGCACCCAATCGCGGAGGACCAGTAATCCACACCTTTTAAGACGGAATAAACTCAGTCACGCAAATTTGATGAGTAAGATGGGACCACTCAACCGATGGTGTCTCACAAACAGGTGGCCTTCATCGAACGGGGCTAATTAACACATCAGAGCATTCACGGCAGCATGAACTCAACACACGAGAAGGACCTGTCTCATCGCCGGCGTATCACCGCAGACTCACAGCGCTGCGGGGCTCTCCGGGGCAGAAGACGCAGCACTTCTTCCACACAACGCCCCGGGGATGCGGCGGCGGCGTGCGTGACCTCCAGCTCAGAGGCTGGCCAGGCACTGACAATGGCCGCTCGCTTCTTAGATCTCCTGTTATCTGACCGGCAGATTGTACGACAGATACTCACCTACCGCGGCTGGCAATGCTATCTTCTTTAGCGCGGGCACAAACTGAGCCTTGAGAACAAAGATAAAAGAAAGCAGGTGCTCTGATTTGCCGTCTTAACAGCTTACAATTGAGAACCGTAGGTGGGTAGCACAGTTGACCTGTTTCTGAGCCCATCAGCGGCGGCCAGGGTTAACTGTCACGTGAGCCTCAATAGCAATGCAGCCCAAAACACAAGGCGGAGAGCTTGGAGGGTAACTGAAATCTTCCCAGAAGCCCGAGTCAAAGGCATGCATGGACTTACAGGCGACGAGAGCTACGTATAAACTGAGGCGCATCGACTGACCGGCGGCGGGAATGTCACGAAATATGACGGGTCTGCGACCTTTAACACGTGCCCGGGTGGCCGGCTGAATACCCTTCGCTCGGGTGGGGGTCAATTTGATTCCCCTGCGATATCGATAACTAAGATTGCTAGAAACACCAAACTCACAGAGTGCATAAACCTGTACGTGAGCTCGCTTGGGCCAAAATCTGAGGTTTCCAGCACAGATAAGGTCTTGATAGGATCCTGAGGTCAGATAAGGTCCAACAAGGTCAAACTCCAAATTGGTGTGTCAAGTGCCCTCAGACATTCTTATAAGCTAGATATATGTTCTAAGCAAAACGTCAGTGAGGTCAGCGACCTACTTTGACCTTTACGGTGCCCAGATGGCAACATATCTACGAGACTGCTCCTGCACTACCATCCAAATAAGCGTCAGGGATTACGCCAGGCCGCATGTTCCTAAACAAATTGTTGACCTGGGTCATTTGAGGTCAGCGACCTACTTTGATTCTTTTAGACCATGAAACATGTCTGTTGCCGTACGTGTCAGCAATAGATTCGAAATAAGCACCAGAAACTACCCCATGAAACCAAATTCGAGGGAAAAAGCAGGTTAGTTTTGACCTCGTTTTGATCTTCATGCCTGACTAATTCAATTGCATCGGTTGTTTCTAAATTTACTTGATCTGCTACTTAAGAAACCTTCTCAGATATGTACGGCTTCGCCTAACACTCCGTTGTTGCATTACATTGAACGATTCCCCTAGAAATGGCCTTCGCTGACAACCATGGCTTGACTTTGTCCTTCCATACGTCAGCGACCTTACAAGGTGCATCCCTTTTTTATCAAACGATCCGCTTTTCAACTCTCTTCAGCTATGCAAAGTTTGGAGCGGCTACGTGGCACCGTTCGGAAATCATTCTGGAAAAATTATTCGGAGGGTCAGTTTGACACCCACCCGAGCGCGCGTCAAAGGGAATATGCCACCTTTTTGTATTTTCACTTATTGTTGGTTCGGACGCGTCCGATTGGATCGGTGATACAAGTTTTCTCCAAATCTTTCGAAACAGCTCATAATTTTGCTTTGAAGTTGCCGCTCCTGCGGGAGAAATTCAGAACTTGATCATTGCATCTCGTACCCACTCCTACGAATGTAATGCGATTCATTTGCATTCATTTCCCAACGTCTGTGTTCTATTAAGTTTGCCACACGCAAAGTTGCCAAAATGTTTGTGCAATAAAAGCTATGAAAGCTTGAAATACTCTGTTTATAGAAAAAGACATGCAAACAAGGGGCTAGTAACTCGCGGATTACACGAAATGATATACTATGGCTTTGATATATTCCCTATTTCGTTTGCCATGCGGTGTTTCCCACAACGGCTCTTTTCGCCGCGCACTTCAGCTTTGGGAGACGAAATGCCACGCGGTCTATAGTGACGCACTAGTTCAAACTTTAACCCATGCGCTTCTCCGTGTCTGGCCCCGGTCGCCCGCTGTGCCAATCACAAGCGTTCCTTTGTGCTGACGTTATTCATAACTAGAGATTTTTCTTAATGCCGCAGGCCCATAATGTGCGGGTTAAAACAGCTCAAAAGTAGTACATCTAACCCGTAACAGCTGACAGCGGCCCTCAGCAGATTCTGTCGTCATCGTGATGGCGGCGGTCGCGAAAGCTGCAGCTATTGCGGGCTTGGAATACACTCTATGGCAACCAAGAAAGGATGGATTGCGGTGCTGCTGCAAAGGTTGACAGTGTAATTCGGTAAAGAATCAAAATGTATATCCTTAGCTTATCTTGATGGTGCTGCAGTGACACTACTCAGTGTTATCATTAGATGTGAATGGTCCTGAGGTTTTACCAGAGCACAGTTATCTTTTCAAAAATATGCCCCAAAGCTGGAACACTACCTTCGAACGGATGCAAACAGGCAACGTTAAAAACTCTGGCTGCAAACAGACATTCCATAGACCTTTTAAAAATAAGACTCAAATGTCTTTGGAAAGGTACCACTATCAAGCAATTTTCAAGTTTGGTTTGTATGGTCGCATTCGGATGGCAAATTGCAACGAAGACAGAACAGAAGGAACCAGAGCAAATCGAGGACTGATGGCATAAAGCGGTAGTTGCATGTAATGCAAACGGTCACAAAATGAGACGCTGCGCCCCATTTTTGTCCCCCCTCCCGTATACATCCCCTCTGAGGACAGGGCGGGGACCTCACATAATCAAATGTCACAAAAGGTCCAAATTGTTTGACCTACAGCAGGACAGCGCGCCATCAACCCGCATGACTGCGCCATTTGTGACACATGTGAGTCGTGCCACGGACGAACTCTGCCTCCCATCGGAGCAGGATCATCCCAGCCCTTCTCTGTTTTTGCCGCACCGGCTATGAGAACCGCAACGCGAAAACGCCGACCAAGTCAGAAAGCGTGTGCACACTACTATATATATATATATATATATATATATATATATATATATATATATATATATATATATATATATATATATATAGCATGACACTCACTCCGGTCTCACGCCTAAGCTAAGGTGAAGTTAATGAACTTAGCATTTATGTGCACTGAAGTGTACAGCTGGCCGGCTCGCGCGCTCGCGCGGCCGGCAGGCGTCGGATGTCCCTCCGCGGTGGTTGCCGCGGTGGTTCGCGGAGCGGCGCCCGCGGCGGGAGGTGGCGTTGTCGCGACTCAGGACGGTGTGCATGTCATTGCGTGATTGTTCGAAAACAAAGCAAATAGAAATGTAAACGTTAGAATGTTCGAGAACTAATAAAATGTGATCGAGCTAAACAAAACATTCATGTGAATCGCAAATGTGCATCAACGATTTCACCGCTTCAAAGTTTTTTGGCAAATGTAAACAACCCAGTCGAAATTTAAAAAATATTGATAAGTTTTGTGATGCGTTACGGAGGTCTAGATGCCACGTGCCTTGGCCGAGCTTGGACGTGTTGCATACACGGCGCCGTCAAACAGTTATTCCTCTCAGGCAACTGTATATGCCGTCGACAAGATAAACAGTCGAGGACGCCTTGCCCTGGTTCGCCGTGATTCACCGTTACGGAACGGATGGGTCCAGAGTCATGACTCACGGCTGGGTCATGACTCTGGGTCGTCCGGCCCGCGAGCGTCAGGCGAAGCGGCGCCGCGGCGAGCGCGAGGATGTCTGCGATGTTCGCGAGTGCGAGAAGAGGACAAGGTGGAAATGCGGAAGACAGGAAGTGGAAGACAAGACAAACCGGGAGGAGAAAGTGCAGAAGGCATGGGGGATTGCGAGGACAAAGTGTTTTGTGGTCACCTAGCACTTGGGGGCAATGAGCGCGGAACAATCGATGGCGATTAAGGAGCCTGCGAGCGCTCGGCAGCGACAGGCCTTTGAGGACGGTGGGCATTCAGGTAGCACAGCACGTGTGCGGAGAGGTCGTGGGGCCCGCCACAGCACCGTGCATGGGCGCAGAACACGGTGGATGTGCGGGAAGATCCGCGCACGCTCGGCAGCGAGTGGGGCGGTCGGCCTGGGCGCGGCCAGCCTGTCGAGAAGCAGGTCAGCTGTGCACCGGATAAGCCTTGCAGTCAGCCACCGGCCGCCCAGACACGATACGGTTGAATGAGATAAGGTGTAAATACGATAAGGTGCAGGGAGAGCCTGTCGGTGTAGTCAGCTCGTGTTGCTGTCTGAGATAGCGATACGCTTTAAATCCTTCACTCCTATCAAAAGGTTCGATATGATTAAGGTTTAAAGATCACATGGAGCGTCATTATTTGGCACAAAGGCGCAAATAAGAGCGGCAAGAAATGTTCGTTGCTGTTCTTGCGCCACGCACTTCAATCGCATGTCAATGAATCGAATCACTGCACACATCATGAATATAAACGAATGCACTCATACCAGCTTCTCACAGCGTTACAACGGCTCCAGAATGCAGCAATCCAGCATATTGTGCCAAAAACCGAGGTCCGGCAGCGTAATTGGCATTACGGGCCCTCGAACTGCAAATCACCCTGCCAGCAAAACCAGGCGCCATCCCACCTATCAAGCAGCGGCCGCCAGGCGCCGGCAGATGGAAACACTCTCAAGCCCGGGACCGTCTCTGAGTGTGCCCAGTCGCCGCCACGTCAAATAAATGGCCGCCGGCGGGGGCGGCAGCGGGGCGGGGGCGAGGACGGGGGGGGGGGACGCGCTGGGCACGCCCGGACGGGCCACGGCACGCCCGGCCCGGGGGTAATCAGCAGGACCACACGGTACCGGCTGCCGGACGGGCTCCGGCACGCAACGGGCAACCAGCCACCGTGAACTTCCACTTCCAAACGCGCTGAAGACGGCGGAAGCCGGCCCACGGGATTAAGGCCGCGGGACAGGGAACTGAATGGAGGCCAGAGTGAAACTGGACACACTGGAGGGATGTCTCGGCGAACGCTACGCCGAAATGATACTCATCCAGGAGCAGCGATAAGTATCTGCTTCAGAAGACAGGCCATATGCCGGGCAAACATGGTATAGTCAAGGCAAAAACCCTCGGAGCTTGTACACGAGGGATCGTTGCAAGGTCGCTTAGGCTTACCCATTCAATGGTACCACGCGCTCATGTTTGCCGCACGCTCATCAAAGTCAAAGTCTTGAGTTGTTTGTGGCTATGATGTCAGACTGTCGCGTGCTCTAGTTCTTGCGTGGTAATCATCATCATGCAAAGTAAATGGCCTATCACCAGGACTTCAAATCGATGTCGAATTATGCACCACGGTTTATAAATGCAGAGGACACTCGACACAGTTATGCGCGCGCGTCAGATGGCGTGCGACATGGTCCTGCCGACACTCCGTGTCACGGCACGTGGCCCTGCCGACACCCCGTGTCACGACAACGGGTCCTGTCGACACCCCGTGTCACGGCACGTGGCCCTGCCGACACCCCGTGTCACGACAACGGGTCCTGTCGACACCCCGTGTCACGGCACGTGGCCCTGCCGACACCCCGTGTCACGACAACGGGTCCTGTCGACACTCCGTGTCACGACACCGGGTCCTGCCGACACCCCGTGTCACGACAACGGGTCCTGTCGACACCCCGTGTCACGGCACGTGGCCCTGCCGACACCCCGTGTCACGACAACGGGTCCTGTCGACACCCCGTGTCACGCGACGTGGTCCTGCCGACACCCCGTGTCACGGCACGTGGCCCTGCCGACACCCCGTGTCACGACAACGGGTCCTGTCGACACCCCGTGTCACGGCACGTGGCCCTGCCGACACCCCGTGTCACGACAACGGGTCCTGTCGACACCCCGTGTCACGCGACGTGGCCCTGCCGACACCCCGTGTCACGACACCTGGTCCTGCCGACAACCCGTGTCACGACACCGGATCCTGTCGACACCCCGTGTCACGACACCGGATCCTGTCGACACCCCGTGTCACGACACCGGGTCCTGCCGACACCCTGCGTCACGGCACGTGGCCCTGCCGGCACCCTAGATCACGGCAAGTGGCCCTGCCGCCATCCCGTGTTACGGCACGTGGTCGGCGCCAGGCCGGGCCAGGTGGCCGTGTTCCCAGCGCCGGCCGGTCGAGCCCGGCAGGAGCCGCTGAGGCACTCGCCGGCCCGCCGGCCATCAGGGCCTGACGAGAGAGAAATCACTCCGGAGCCAGTGAGACACAGGAACGGGATGACCGAAGCCGGCCGACCGGGCAGTCACGCACGGGCGCGCCGGCCCCGTTTTACAGCCATTTTCATTTACAAGGCGAATCCAGGGCCTTTTACCGTCCGCCTATTACGAGCTTTTATGAAACTAAGCCCAGGTACGTTATTTGATATCGTGGAAAAGTGAATGTTCTGATGAGTGCGCCTATATGCACGTGCCTAAATACAGGTCGGTCCGACTCCTCTCTCACTATGGAGACAATGGTCACGCGCATCCAACCACTACAGCAATCACGGCCACTTCCCAATGGCCCCGGACTACCGTGCGACCTGCAGCAGTGCGCGTCAGCGCACACCTACCTTCCTCTGCTCCTTTCCATCCGCCACCTCCTGCTGCTCCTCGGGCCCCTCCGGCCGCGGCTGCTCGACCGGCTCCCGGCCCTCCCCGGGCAGCTGCTCGCGCTCCTGCGACGCCCGCTTCTCCAGCAGCGGCTGGTCCTCCTGCGGCTCCAGCTGCAGCAGCTGACGAGCGTCGGCCGGTGGCCGTGCGTCCGCGGCGCCGGCCTCCGGGACCACCGGCGCGCAGCCCGTCGCCGACACCTGCTCGGCCGCCGGCCGCACCAGCACCAGTGTCTCGGCGCTGGGCGACGGCGGCTCGGCCAGCGCCTCGCCCGCGCCGCTTGACTCGTCCTTCAGCGTCACGTCCGACGACTCGCTCGACATGCTGGTGGTGACATCACTCACGCAAATAGTGACGTCATTCGAGCTGACCGCGCCATCTCCGTCTGTGAGGGAGAAGGTGGCGTCGGCGGCCGCCTCGGCCGCCTCGGCCGTTTCTGTGCGCTGCCGGCTGGGGGGCCCCTGCTCGGGCCTCTCGGGCCTCTCGGTCTCCTGAGCAGGAAGCTTCTCCTGAGCAGGAAGCTCGGGCGCCGACAGCGCCGCCAGCCGCGGAGGCCGTGGCGGCGGCACGGCGCCAGTCCGCCGCGTCGCCGCCGTCGCAGGCTCGCCGAACTCGTCCTCCCAGTCGGGCTCGGTATTGAGGGTGACCGTGATGTTCAGCGCGCCGCCGGAGTCGGACGCCATCCTCACGAGGCGCGCCTCGTCCCCGGCGGGTGAGCCGCGGCCGCGCCGTGCCGCCGCCTGCTCCGCCTCCACAACGAACGTGTGGTTCAGGTCGGCGGGCGAGGGTGGCACAGCGCTCGGGCTGGCAAGCATGTCCAGCGAGCGGCTCAGGTCTTCGGAGCGGAGCATCAGCTGCGTGTCCACCTCCATCTGGTCGGGCGTGAGGATGCCGAACGAGACCTCGTCCAGCTCGATGTCCTGCAGCAGCTCGTCGTCGACGCCGTCGCTGACGTTGCTGGCGACGGTGTCCTCGATGTTGTCCGGGTCCCACCAGAGGTCGGCGGCCGGTGAGGAGAGCGCGCCGGCCGCCGGCACCGCGCCCACCGGCGTCGAGCTGTTTAACGGCAGTGGCAGGTCGTCAGGTCGCCGCGGCCCGGCCGACGTCAGCCGCTCACCCGCGTCGGTCGGCACCGGAGCCGGCGTCGCCGTCGGCACAGGCGGCGAAGGGTCGAACCGCTCCACCATCTCGGCGGGAGCGAACAGGCCGTGGCCGCGCTGGCAGAAGAAGTAGCGTCGGCCGCCGACCGAGCCGTCGTTCTTGCCGATGGGCCGCGCTAGCTCGACGCCCGCCCAGAGGCCGTCGGCGAACATCGTGTGGCCGAGGAAGCGGAGCGTGCCCGGCTCGCCGTCCACCAACACCGAGTCGCCGGGCCTGGCGGCGAGCGGGGCGGCCGGCTCCGGCAGCGGCGGCGGCGGCGGCGGCGCCGGCGGCGGGCTGCGCGGCGCGGCCGGCAGCGCGCCGCTCGGTCGCGGCAGACGGGAGAGGCGAGGCAGCCCGCTGGCGCCAGGCCGAGAGCCGCGCACGGGAATCTGCCGAAGGGCACCGGACAAGGTCAGATGACACCAGCACAGACGCACACACACACACACACACACGATGTGCAAACAGATGGCAATGTGGTTGCTACCGGTAGTACGTAATAATTCACTCTCAGACGCATTTCAAGGAAAGGTTGCCTTTTATAATTACATTCAGCTCAGCTTGGCGTTCGTACCCAGCGCGATCAAGGGACAATCTTATTAGCACGACAAAACGGAAACAACGCTTTCCGGAAATCATAGAAGTGGTACACAGGCAGAAAACCCGCCTAGTCGGTAAGGAATTGGAACGAATGCAGCAGTCGTAGCCAGAGATCAGCGCTCGAAACAGGTCCCTGTCAAAACGGCATTAACGAATTCGGCACCGACACGAAGTTTTAACAAATCGGATTACAGCGGAAAACCAGGACTAAATATAAACCCGAGAAGAAAGCCGTCTTCGGTTTCTTGGGCATTCGTTATTCATGACGCTTCTACCGATCGCTCAGCCACAAGACACCTGAGCATCGATGCGTTATATGCGCAGACTACCACCTCATAGGGTTGGCTTTCCCCCAAAACTGTGATGTCAAAATGACAGGAGGTTTACACAACAATTGATGCACTCGTGAGCCGGCCGAGCGCTTCTAAAAAGCACCTTGCCGTCGGTGTCCGGCCGCACCACGGAACATCCCGCCGTGCCTAAAAACGTCGCGTTCACACGCAGGCAGCATGCCACACGCAGGGGGAAGCGCGTCACGTGAGACCGTCACAGGCCCGCTAGACCACGCCCTCTCCTTGAAGCCATTTGGCAACGCTTCCTGCGTGAGGTCATTGTACTACGCTTGCGTCGAAACACGCAGGCAAGGTGGGATGTAAACCTGTAGAAGGCCAGTGAGTGCAGAACGCTCGTTGTCATTAACAATGATGTTCTTCCATATGTTGGTAATGGCTTCAAGCATTATTTTTTGCGCTGGCTGTCTGGTATAAGGGCCATTGAAATCGGTTTTCAAGGATTCGACTCCACAGGAACATCGCCTTAGTCTAGAAAATACTGAACTGAAGGCCGACTGAAGGAATTCCACGCAAGAGACAGCGCAGGTGGGCATCGCCGGTCAGCGAGCCGGCCGATAGACGAGGAGAGTCGGCTGCCATCGCGGGCCTAGTGGATTCTCCCCGCCTCTTCAGCACTCTCGACGCGATGCAGAGCCCTCCTGTGTTAGCCGAACCCTCACCCCAACCCCCCCCCCCTCTCCCCACGCGGAAGAGCCGCGCTCCGCACCCTCCGCACCTGCCGTCCGTCCAGCAGGCAGAGGAGGACCGGCACGCGGAGGCGCCGCTTCCCTCGGAGACCTCTGGTTGAGGCCAGGGCGGCATCCGGCGGGTGACGTCAGCGGTGCCGCGGCCGTTCCGCGCGGCACGTCACCGTACCCAGCCCCGGCCGAGGTCACGGGGGTGGGCTGACGGCATCGACGGCCCAGCAGCGCCTGGCTGCGTGCTTGCAGCCGACCGGCGCCGCTCTCTGGCTGATATCACGTCCGTCCCGGTATGTTGCGGCCTCCGGTGGCCGCCGACTCCGGTTCTGACGCATCCACTGAGTCTCCGCGTCTACTGGGTGAGCCAGTCTACTTGATACTGTCCAGAGCACTGCATTTTAGTCTTGTCTAAATCAAGGATACTATAAATACAGTCCGATTTCCAGTCAACTGCAAAGTTAAGCAGACCCTGTTGTATGCTCAAATTCTTATGATGTATGTGGCCTCGCACATTATCTGGTTTATAACTTAGTAGGCAAGAAACCTCTCGACCAGCCCGTCTAATTTGTCGCCTAGTCTATTAATGTTTAGTCTATTATTTCCCAGCCAGTCAGGTCGCGTCCATAAGGACCAAGTCTAATCTAGTCTACAGCAGCAGAGGGCAGTGCAGTTTAAATGGTGCCGCCACCGCATCCGTCATACTCTTCCCACGGGCAGCCAGCCCAGCCGGCCGGCACCGTCAGGGAGCCATGGTCGGCGGAGGGGAGGGGGAGGGGGACGGGCAGGTCACGCGTCGTCGACTGCGTGATGACGCCGAACCCGGAGGGGAGGGGACCCGGACAGAGCTGACAGTTGGTAACGGGAACAGCGGGACACAATGAGGGCATGGTGGACGGGCACACCGGTGGGTGGCTCTGGCGAACCGTCAACGGGGAATCAATAACGGAGTTCCAAATAAATGGAAGTTCATGGCCCATGCTGAGCTTGTGCCGATATGGCATGACACGATATGTATTTAGGGGTGACCACAAATTGGATTTGTGAACACCCACGTCAATGTACAACAATACGCGTGTAATTTAAAGGCATCGCGTACAAAGGCAGCGCACTAAGGGACAATACAAGTAAAAAGGAGACACTACACAAATTACAACAATCACCACCTAATTGGCATAAATGTGGTCAGGGTGCCTTTCGTTGTGGCGGCTAAGTTGTTTGACACACAAAGTAAATGTGGGCAAAAAAGGAGCCAACAGCAGGCCGTGCACCAACAACCGGCCAATAATGTTTGTCCCAAGATGTTCCGCAGCTTTTCCATCACGGCCGCTAACGAGTGGGGGATTGGCATCGGTCCCGTGTGAGCGATTCAGACCGCGCCAGGCCCGCTGGTATCCGCTAAACACAACAACACGGCCTGACCGACGCGCGCTCCTCAAATACCGCTGGGGTCTCCCACGGCAACCTCGCCATCCGGCCGTATGACAACACAACCTGACGTGCGGCGGCGCCTCAAGCCATGCCGAGCTTGGCCTGACGCAACGATGGTCCGGCGTCACCACTCGTGACGGCCCCGTGACGGCCCCGCGATGATCCCGTGATGACTCCGTGACGGCCCCGTGATGACCCGTGACAGCCCAGTGGTGACCTGTGACGACCCCGTGGAGGTCCTATGGCAGTCCCGTGACCGGCCCCTAACGGCCCGTGATGACCCCGTGGCGACCCGCGGCCCAGTGGTGACCTGTGACGACCCGTGGAGGTCCTATGACAGTCCCGTGACCGGCCCCTAACGGCCCGTGACGGCCTGTGACTGCCCCGTAACGGCCCGTGACGTCCTGTAACCGTCGCGTGCCTGTGCCATGGTGGTGTAGGGCGATCCCGTGGCGGTCCCATGACGGCTCCGAGACCAGCGTGATGTCCGGCGTGCCCCGGAACTGGGCGACGGTGGCGACCAGCGCGCGCGTCAACTGTGCACTGTGCACCGGTTTTACCTCGGCGAGCAGCTCTGCAAGGCACCGCGGAACCAGGCAATACGGCAGGATAATGCGAGGAAATACGGTGCAGCATGCGAAAAAATTGTCACGTTTGTTGGACGTGATGGTCGCGTATTAATCACGTCGTCAAATGAGGCTCTGCTACCAGGCTCATGGCCGAGTTTGAAAGCATTTTGAAAAAGCTTTAACTCAGAATTTCTCTGTGCACTTATTATGGCGGTTGACCTGCCGAATCCTCGCCGAATCCCTGCCGAATCCCGGACGAATCTCTGTCGAATCCCTGCCGAATCCCGGGCGATCCCGGTATTCAGCTACGACGATTCCGGTACCCAGCTACGACGGTCCCGGGACCCAGCTAGGACGGTCTCGGTACCCAGCTACGACGATCCCGGTACCCGACTAAGACCGTCCCGGTATCAGCTTACGACGATCCCCGTACCAAGTTAGGACGCTCCCCAGTGCTGCCGCCAAGAAACAGCACTATTTTGGATTTCATTACGTTACCCGCCAGATGCAAACATATAATGCTAGGGTCGCAAATGGTTTTGGTAATTCAATTCTGATACTGAAAATCCACGCGAAAAATGCTGACTTTTAGGCACCGCGGCATGACGCGGTAGAAACAAAAACCTTGACATATTCCCAGCTATGCTAATACTTAGCCCAACAGTGAACCGTGGATGGAAGCATATGCAAATTTAAACTTTAGTGCATTCGCGTAACTAGTTCAAAATTCAGCCCGACTTGGAAGTAAATTGGTACTTGATAATTATATTTGATATTTGATACTTGATAATAAGTTGATGACTTGATAAGTTCTAACAAGTTCTGAAAATCCGCATAAAAGCGGACTCCACTTCACATCGCTCGTCTCGACGCCTGTCTCAAAGAGCACCGCGCTCGGGGCACGCCGTCATGATTGAGTGCACACAATGGCAGCAGGTGACCCGGATAGGCGGCGTGGCGTGCCCGGCTGGCGCTGCGCTGTGACCGCAGCAGGCCCTGCGGTGGTCGGGCCGGGCCAAGGCCGCGGCGGCAGCGGCCGCAGGGCGAGTCTCGAGCGCGCCGAATATCACCAGCGGGCAGGTGGGCGCGCCCAGTCAGGCGAAGGCTCACTGCACATCCGTCGCTGAGCTCCCTTCGTCGCGGATGGACATCCTGCACACGCGGGATGAACGAGGTGATCTGAGGTTTTTACACCCTTCTTTAAGCTGGGACAAG
Organism: Pollicipes pollicipes; assembly: GCF_011947565.3. NCBI lineage: Eukaryota > Metazoa > Arthropoda > Thecostraca > Pollicipedomorpha > Pollicipedidae > Pollicipes > Pollicipes pollicipes. Next base: position 34,241,363 of record NW_023596921.1, read on the forward strand.
ATATATATATATATATATATATATATATATATATATATTTGAGAAATGTCGGCCCCAGGAGACGCGTGCCGTCCTTCCTTCCGAGCATACATTGTAGGAATGCTTTGCGCATGCCTGGGCAAAAACAGTGACTAGAAAAAGACATCCATAAAGCCGCATCAAAGTTGGAAGAAATCCGGCACAGTGATGGGCAGTGCTCGTGCAGCGGAGCGCCCCGGCGCCATCGATCACGACAGAGCTGGCGTCCCTCTTCTCGTTGGGCGCCTCCGGTGGTGACCGCCGGCGCCGGAGCGGGCCCTCCGCCGGAGCGCCCCCCCCCCTCCCCCGGAGCGGGCCCTCCCCCGGAGCGGGCCCTCCCCCGGAGCGGGCCCTCCCCCGGAGCGGCCCCTCCCTCGGAGAGGCCCCTCCCCCCCGGAGCGGCCCCTCCCACGGAGCGGCCCCTCCTCCGGACCGGCCCCTCCTCAGGAGCGGCCCCTCCTCCGCAGCGGGCCCTCCCCCAGAGCGGGCCCTCCCCCCCCCGGAGCGGCCCCTCCTCCGGAGTGGGCCCTCCCCCGGAGCGGACCCTCCCCCGGAGCGGGCCCTCCCCCGGAGCGGCCCCTCCCCCGGAGAGGCCCCTCCCCCCCCCCCGGAGCGGCCCCTCCCCCGGAGCGGGCCCTCCTCCGCAGCTGGCCCTCCCCGGAGCGGCCCCTCCACCGGAGCGGCCCCTCCTCCGCAGCGGCCCCTCCTCCGCGGCGGGCTCTCCCCCGGGGCGGGCCCTCCCCTCATATCTCCGCGTCGTGCGCCGACACGGACGATACCGATCACGGCGCCAAGCCGGCGTGACACGTTGCAAGGCTGCGCGAGGCCGACGCGGACCTCAGGCGGCGGCCGAAGGCTGTCTGTCGGCTGCGTGCGCTGAGAGGGCCGGATCCGACCGCCGGCTCGCGCGGCCTCCGCGGTCAGCGGGGCTTGCCGCGCCGCAGCCGGCGGACAAATGGAGCCATGGGTGCGGGGGCGGCTCCGGAGTCGGAGGTCGACGACCACCCGCATGCTCGTGCAGACATGCGGGTGACAATCAACACTGTCACAGATGGCGGTGCAGAGCTCTCTCAATCATTGCAACCAATTCAGCCGAGGGTGATGGCCTCATTTGAACCAATAAAATGGCACGTCGTTCACCGTGATGAGCAACTTACCGCGAAACATCGCCAAGGCCTTCGAAAAAAATGCAAATAGCGTGACGAAAAATGATCAACCAATATGCAATATAATCCGTTAAAACATAAGCAAGACAATGAAACACGCATGCAAGTATACCTTATCGCATTAAAGTGCCTGCCTAGAACGACCGGCTACGCCGGGAATTTGAGGTACGCAATTCGCCGACAGCCTTGCGGTGTGGCGACTGAGGAACGCGAGGTCCCGGTCCGTGCCGGACACGAAACGTCGTCATCCGTACCGACTGGCCGAGCACGTGACCTGATCCGCCACGATCGAGCCGGCACCATCCCACGGACGGGGGCCGGCTTTCGCCGCAGCCGCCCGGCACGAACGCCGACCAGACGCGCGACTACGTCATCAGGGGTGACGTCATGGTGATAACGTCATCGCGACACATGACGTGGCGCCACGCTAGAGTGGCATGCCTGGTGTTGTACTTAACTGAAAAACCAAACCCACTCTTACACTACATTAAGTTGAACAGAAATCGCGTTTGTCCCTCTACCTGCAACACATATGCAATATAATATTTTTATTGAGTCCTGGAAGACCAGAGATTAAGACCTTTCCTGTTTCCGTTATGTCAACATGGCTGAAGCAAATATTCGTTACCGATGCTTCACCCTAAGGGGCAGAAGGGAATATGACGAATGCAGCATGAATGATGGAACATGAAGGATCGGGCGCAAAAGGCTGAGCTTCGAGCGACGCAATTTCGGTTATCTGACGACGATGTAGCCGCGGAGGCTGTTTCCACCGCCACCCAATGTCACCCGTGTTGGACTGCACTCACGGGATGCAGTCAGGATTTACGACGGGAGATTAGGATGATGGGACCGGGGCTCTGCTCTTTTCACGGTGCGTATGCACCGGAACACATTACAGACACCGCAAACGCTTATGGGGGCATAACCTAACGTATCAACGGACTACCAAAGAAGTTTCATGCTATCTGAAATGACAATGATGATCAAGCCGGCACCATCCCGCGGATGTGGACCGACTTTCACCGCAGCCGCCCGGGAGGAACGCCAACCAAACGCGTAACTACGTCATCAAAGGTGGTGCAATCAACACGGGTGCAAACCCGCTTCGTTTGCACCAGGCGAGCCAACTGAAGGTCCTGTTGGGTTCTTAAATTGCGGCTGATAGCATGATGGCGCGAACTACGCGATTTATCTTTGTTTTCTTCAGTTTTCTCCAACCAGTCGTAAGACGCCCTACGCTTCTTGGAACCGAATACATGGCTAAGCCCTTGTTATTTCAGTGTCAGCGTAAACTTTGATTTGAAGTGTGGATATACTACTGTAGAATGCTAAGGCCTAATGATCAGTTCACGAACGCAGGGGAAAATCGACCACGGCAATTCTGTACCGATAACGCCGCAAGGAGTCACGCATTCAGTGCGACCCCTCCCAGGGGTCGCACTAAATCCAGAAACGAGCTCCATCCAGCTCCCGCAAACTAAAAACAAAAACCTTCTGCCGCAGACAGAAATATGACGTATGACGAACATTGTACCCCATGTTTGTCGGCCCCAGAACAAGCGTAACGAACGAGCTGGCCGTGACGTCATCGCGCGCGGGACGCGGAGGTTAATGTGAATCAGCAACTCATTATCCTGCAGCGAACAGATGCACCAGTCCGCGGCAACGGCGACAGCAGGAGCCCTTTTGCGACCGGCAGCCGTCGTTCCAGCAGTGCCTGTCGTTGTGTCAGCAGTGGGTGCTGTCGCGTCAGCAGAGGGTGCCGTCGTGTCAGCGGAGGGTGCCGTCGTGTCAGCAGTAGATGCCGTCGTGTCAGCAGTGGGTGCTGTCGCGTCAGCAGTAGGTGCCGTCGTGTCAGCAGTGGGTGCCGTCGTGTCAGCAGTGAGTGCTGTCGCGTCAGCAGTGGGTGCCGTCGTGTCAGCAGAGGGTGCCGTCGTGTCAGCAGAGGGTGCCGTCGTGTCGACAGTGGGTGTCGTTGTGCCAGCAGTGGATACCGTCGCGTCAGCAGTGGGTGCCGTCGTGTCAGCAGTGGGTGCTGTGTCAGCAGTGGGTGCCGTCGTGTCAGCAGTGGGTGCCGCCGTGTCATCAGTGGGTGCCGTCGACCGCATCAGTTGACGGCAGACAACCGCGCTTCCACCACCCCGTCGCAGTCGGCACTGTCCGTCACTCTCGGTTTCCGTGCATCACTGTCAGTCAGTGTTGGCCACTGCCGATCACGGCCGGTCACTGTCAGCCACTGTCAGCCACTGTCGGGCATTGTCGGTCCCTGCTGTTTTCTCTCTGTGCCACTGCCGGTCACGGCCGGTCACTGTCCCCATTGTCCGCTGTCGTTCTCCGCCGGTCACGGTCATCCATTCCGCCGCGGCCGCCGGACCCAGCCGCGGCCGCGACGCACGCGGCGGCCGGCCAGAGGGCCGCTTTCTAGCCAGGCCGGCCGGTGCCGCCGAATCAGTCCGTCCCGAGCACGGAAAGAGCGAGCGCGCAGATTCCACGCAAGAAGTGGAGCGGACAGACCAGTGAATGGGCCGGCGGACCCAGCAGCGTGACGTCAGAACGGAAAAAACTTGGAATCGAGTGGCTCATTTGCTCCAATAACGACGCAGTACTCGAGCTTGCAGTGTGCCTTCCTTATCTTACATTCACAGGACATGAAATGTGTACTTGCCCGTTCTTGATTTTTTCCGAGAACAAAAGCAAAAACATATGATAAAAAATAGGGAATAATGAAAACAAAATTGTTTAATACAAGTGGGAGAACGTTCTTCACGGGTTCGTCCCCTACGAATTTTAACTGTTAGCACGTCATGCAAACGCCATTTCACATGAACTTGTACGGCCCAATATAATCCGAACAGCTTAGCTTGAGCCTTAGAGTTCAACAGCACGGCACACCCCGTGACATGGAACTAGTCCGAGCTCACTTCGGGCGGCCCATGGTGCAGCCCAGCTGTGACTACCACATGCTCAACCCAGTCCAACAGTGGCGACGCCAGCCGGCTCCGGCAGGTTAGCCATTGAAATGGGCCTGGCCATCCAGGCAGATGCATGGCTACGCGTGGAAGGGCGGAGCCAGGGCTTCCGGGGGCCTCTCATGACTGGCGACGAGGACTAAATTTGACGAGCGAGTCCCAGCTCCATTGACGCTGTGTGCGCGCTGTAAACAGACTAACAGACGTCACAAAAGCTAATGGGTACAGAGTCAGGCGTATCAATGAGCTATCGACGATGATTTGCCCTGGGACATTTAACAATTGTTTTAGCTACCGTACACATTCACTCGGATATCCGCTCGTCCTGTCATTTAGTTACGGCTGTTGGGCTCTACGTGTCGCTACCAGTAGAGGTGTCTATGGAATTTAAAATTAAAAAGGGTTCCAGGTCACCAGATTTTGCAATTCTGTTCAGTATTGTCGTGGTGAACTGCGCCACTGTATGCACGCTTCTCTTTCCGCGCACTCTCAATCTGAGTAAGCTCTCAACTCACGTAACCTGCTCACCCGCATCGACGCTACAAACAATGGCATGCCTGGTTGTAAATGCGGGTGGCGATGCCAAACAATTGGGAATAAATGTGGATTTCCGGCCCAGATGTAGACGGAATCTTTGTGCTAGCCAAAACTTTTAGCTCAAAACCTTGGCTTATGTCGACTCAAACGTGCCTTAGATCCCGAGTTATCGTGGCGTAGCCACGCTAGGTTTTCGATGGGGTAAACCAAAACACGATGCAGTTGAAAAAGCATCACGTAGTGCACATGTTATCACAAAAAGCACAACAAATTTCGGCAGTTGCAAAGGTGATTACACATCAGTTGAGGCCATCAAATGTGCCGTATTGTGATACTTTTGAAAAGGATGCTGAAGCACTCTACGAAATTCGGTAAGGCCGTGCTTTTAAGTGCCTCAAAGGAAGCGCCGTCACTGCAGTCCAGCCGCAGTCCAGTCCGACCGCAGTCCACGGCATCCCCAGGCTCGCCCAATCGTTCACACCGGCGCCAGTTTTGGGCGCAGACGGCGGCGGCGGAAGCGACCGGCTGCTCCGACCGTGAGAATGTCCCCCGGTGCGCCTCGGCTGGGCGGCTCCTTCCCGACTCGGTCGCCCGCCGCCCGACCCCGCAAAAAAAGTCGGCACCCAGCCATTAACACGTGACAAGGACCCGTCCCGTGCAGGCGACGGCGTATGGAGATACGATCAGCGGGCGGTGGCGGAGGTGGTCGCACGCGCCGCGCTCGCCGGGGCACCTCCAGCCAAGCAGAAATCCGGTCGCGGATGTGGTCGCCGCGGTTCCCCCCGGGGCTATGGTGCGCTTCAGGGGCAAGCGCAGCGGTCCAGAGCGGCCGGAACGGGCCGACGAACGGGCCAGAGAATCGCAGCCTGTAAGCTAAGGCTGCAGACCGGCGGGTGCCCTCCTCGGAGGGCTCCGGGAGAATCACTGCTTCTCCCAGTTCCCTCTCACATAATAGCAATTACGGGAATGGTTCTTCTGTTGTCAAACTGAACGCCCGTCGTGATTATGTCGTGATTATGTCGTTTCGAAATCTTAGCTTAATCACATTTGACACACTATTTAATACGCGTCTCTCGAAACCACACAACGAATGCCGGTTTTCTTCGTAAACTGTGTTGCAGCATCCCGGGATGATGTGGACAGAACCTGGACGATTGACTGACGCCACAGCAAGGCTTCCTTCCATGGCCGACGGTGTGGACCGACGGACCCGTTTCAGCGCCGTGCCGGTCCGGCACGGGTGAGCTTAGGCCGTCACAGCGGTGGCCTTCGGTCTCGAAAGATTCCATCGCGTTCTACATACACAATCTGTATTTCTCGTCTCGGTTTGTCTCGATCGGCCAGTCTCGATCGGCCAGTCTCGATCGGCCAGTTTCGACCGGCTCGTTTGGCCATGGGCCTGGAAAGGAGCCGAGGCGGTTGCGGAGCATTTCACAGCCCAATCGTCGAGCACTTGTTAGGCACTGGCTTCAGGTGCTGCCGTCAGACGTGAAGGCAGCCTCAGAAGCGTAGCTAACGCTTGGTCGGCTCGGGTCGGGATGCCGGGCAAGCGGGTTGGGACGCCCGTTGAACGCGAGGTATTCCTGCCACGTCTGCAGTTCCGTGACAGTTGACTGACCCACAAAAGACGCGGGCATTTCGCGGAAGCGCATTGCAAAACCGAAACCGATTAGGGCTGCAGAATGACGCGATAAAAGTACAGAGTCACGACGTCAAGTCTCAAATTATCCCACTAGTGGACCCGGTAAACCTGCCGGAGCGTGCCGCCGGACAGCAGGCATGCTCAAAGTCGTCAGAACAGTACGGAGACATTTCTAGATGCCGCCTCTGGATGCCGCCGGAGACATTTCTAGATGCCGCTTTTGCAGCTCGGTGTGCCCTCCAGCCCTGACCCACGCCTGTCCCGTGAGCAGACGTGCCCCTTCTGCCCTTCAAACGGCAGTAATCCCTCGAACTGTCACCTGGCCTAACGCAAATGTGGCGTGGTGGCACCGGCGAACAGCAAAGGTCCAAAAGCACATTCCTGAATTGATGACTGTGACCTGCATGACGAGAATATATCATGTATGAGAGCGAAATCTATGAGATCATCACGCCTGGCTTCCCACCAGCCGGCCTAGGTGAGCATGGCACGCGCCCGGTTCCAGTGATCGGAAGGTGTATTGATTTCCGTTAACACGAACTTCGGGCACCTGAGCTGACCTGCGCGATATATTCAAACGCAAGCGTATCGAAAGGAGTCGGGTCGGTTTGTCAACATGAGTGACGAATGACCTGCTAAAACATCCCGGATCTACCCGGCCATGTACACGCCCCAAAGGCGCGGCCTTGATAAATGCGTCAGAACTTTGTCTCGCCGCGCGTCATCACTGCCCAGCCCCACCCCAGCCACGTCCGCCTCGACCGAGCGGCCCGACGGAGCCAACACTGCCAGAAAACCTGCCAGAACGCGCGACATCAGCGGCGTCTTGCCGGCGCGTTTGCAGTGCGTCTGCTTCCGGATTATCAAACGAGACGCACGAAAACAGCGCGCAGCCACCGCCCACGCACCTCGGTGCTCCTCCCGCCTCGCTTACCTTCGACATGGGGGCGGCGGGTGGCGCAGCGTCGCAGGCGCTGACCTGCCCTCGGGTCGGCTCCGGTCAGCTGGGGTCACGTGACGACCTGCGGGCCCAGGGCGGGTCAGCGGCGGCCGGCGGGCGCTCCTTCGGCGCGGCGTCGGGCGGGCTCTGGTCTGGCGCCGCGCCGCCGCCCGCCCAATCAATACGACCGACCGGCCGCTTCCACGCACATGCGCCCTCGCCCTCCAGTCCCCTTCCCTGGACCCGCAGCGGTGCCGGCGGCGCCGGAGGGGTCCGTGGGCCCGGGGGCTTTTTGCCCACGGCTGAGCGGCTGGGTCTAAAAGGGGTGTGATGGAGTGAGCGGGGTGGAATGGAGACGCTGCCTAGATCGCGCCAACTGGCGGGCACGAGCCGGCCCTGAAACATCGGCCGGTGCAGACGTCAACACCGGCCACAGATCCGACGGTCACGCTGCTTCCTGTTCTGGCTGCAAATGTTTAGTTGAGGAAGTGTGCATCCGTCAGGTTTATCAGATGAATACGCCTTCTGACCCAGAAAACTGTCGGGCCTCACTGCAAGGACGGCATACACTGCTCCGTGTTCTGGGACGTAATCATGTGCGCTGTACCCGAAATACAGTAGCTCTCCTGGGGGGCAAGAATGTCTTAAGTATATCTACAACAGCAATTCTGGGGGCAGCAGTTATTGATGCAATGAAGATCATGTCAGCCAGCGTGGCAATCCAGGGAGCATCCCCGCATTTTCGCGCCTCTCTAACTGAAGCCATCACCTCCATCACCATTGTCAGGAACAGAGGGAGTTAAAACGAACAAAGAAACCGGCCATGGGCGAATAGCGGGCCACGACTGGGGCGGTCGGACCCGGTGGGGCAGGTGACTCTCCCTGTTCTGCTCCGTCGTGGCGTGGCGGCGGCCACCCCGGCGCCCTCTAACGGGAGACGGCATCGCAGACTGACAATCTGAGGCATCCGACAGCATCATGGAGCACGTACTAGGTAAGTGTAAATGGGCTACAAATCGTTACTTCGTTGCTGAGAAGCTATCGGTAAGTGTCAATGAGTTACAAATCGTTGCTTTTTCGACCTGGTATTGTCGGAATTTCTGCTGACGTCGTCCGGTGCACTAAGACACCATCATTTTTCAGGGTCGCCCCGCAACCGAGCGGGTTTACTGGCGAGTTATGGTGACCGGCATGTTCCTCCCCCGCTCTCCCCACGACATCTGATCTGTTCAGACACCGGCTCACGCTGGGCCTACTGGTCAGCAGAAGCCGACGCCAAGCTTGTCGTCGACTGGTTGCTTCAGCTTTCTACGGCGGCTTCGCGTCAGTGAATGCTTCCCCAGACGGCGACGCTGCTAGCCCTCCGGACACGGATGCTAGGTAACGATGGGCGTGGTCGCTTCGTTCCAACTCACGCTCCTGCCACGCTCGGACAAGTCCCCCATCTATCTCAAGCTTGCCTGAGAATCATCATCAGTTCGAAAACGTGCGACCGCGACCGGGCATTCCGGAGCGGACTAGCGCACCGCCGTGGCAAACGCGCAGTCGGTGTTGGCGTGTGCGCGAGCGCTGTGCTAGGGCCGGCGGAGGCACGAGCCTCAGACAGCCTGAGGCACAGCTGACTATGTCCGTTTCGCTGTGTAGCATAGCATGGATGTGGTGTCACACCCATCATGTCTCGGCTGGGGAGCTCTGATTTTGGGGTCTCTTCGGACGAAAGCTGCTTCTGAAGGCGAGCCTGCATTTGTGCCATCCCCTGGGGAATCATCCCATCTTTGACGACAACCGGGGTGCGGCCTGGTGTCGTTTGAACAGCGGACGTCCGTGCCTCTGTTGCTGCGCGCGCAATGAATCAGCAGTGATGTTTTCCACTGCACTTGTCTTCCGAGCGGTTTGTACCGGTGTTCTGTACAACCTGGCTATTTTTGCCGAGGAACTGGGACAGCAACGCCGGAGCAACCGCTTCTGCGAGATGAACTAATCGTTGTTTACATCACCTGACTCGTGTACTCCGGAGCGCATAATCAGATAAACGGTTACTGAAAGATGCTTGAACCGCTTTCGTAACATCTATATCACCACGGTTCCTCTAGTCAGTAGAATTTCTACATCCCGACTCTCGCGACTCCACGATAGGGTGATATGATGGGACGATGATGTGTGATGATGAATGGAATGACGGAGCAATGGATGATGATGAGTGATAATGATGATGGCGAGTTGAAATGTTGTGCATTTTACGCAATTGTTCCGTTACGACACAACGAGGGGTCCAAAGAGACATAGTGATTACCAGCGAATGCCCACTACTCGAGCCCAGATACTACTCGCTGGAGAACAGCTGTGGAACGATAGGTGCCCGCCGCACAACGACGAGCCAAGATCAATACTTCACCAGAGGCGTTGCCGGTGGCCTGCACACTGCTAAGGGAGGACCAGCTCCACTGCTAAGGGAGGACCACAATGTTGCAGCTCCACTGCTAAGGGAGGACCTCAATCGGCGCTGCTAGGGAGGGAACTGGGGCATTGTTATAACTGCCCGCCCCTGCAAGCGACCTCTACGGCGGAAACAATGAGATAGAATTACTACCTTCAATCTCCTGCTCTAAAATCCGATTCCAATCATCCCTGGCGGCACGACCTCGACTGTCACAGATGCAAAGTTCGAACACCAGCTGTTGCTGCCGTCACCAGGGCCTGCATGCAGCTGCAGGCGGGAGGGAGGGGGCCAAACTAGAACTGTCAAGTGGCCTTGCTGTGACATCTGCCTCGCAGCCGTACAACTCTGCCGCCAGCGTAGGCCGCCGGGCGGCGGTCCGATCTCAGCGCGCCGGGGCGGCATCCGCCGCAACATACTGACAGCCACCTTACCTCTCTAGCGCTCCCGGACAGCGTACACCAGCACCATAGCGCGTCACGCGTTCCCAGTGCCCGCCAGCGGTGCGCGGCAGCCCCCACCCACACCCACACACTGTACGGCCTGCCGGGCGCCGGCGCGAACTGGCGTCCCGCGCGCCCGAGCGTGGCGCGCCGCCGGCCGCGCCACCTGGCGGCACAGTCAGCTGGCGACAGGCAGCTGCTGCCGCCGGCTGCGCCCGCGGCGGGGGGCGGAGATCCCGCCAGCGCCGTTCCGAGGGGTTCAGGGCTGCCGACGCTGGACTGGCTTTGCTGTTGCATCCTGGTGGGTCCTCGAGACCCTCCTCTTCTACTGGCCGGCCCGCCGCGTTTTTGAGAAAACGGCCTCGCGTCCGAACGTCTTTGACGAGCTCGCGTCCCAATGCAGTAGGCAGGACCATTGCCGTGCGTTAGGAGTATGTATGTATGTATGTATTGACGTTTAAAGCACTCCAACAAGGAATGGCTATTCCGAGTATCAAATCGATCAGGTAAGGAGATGAGACATGTTAAAAGACCAATCGTGGCAGCACTCACACAGAAGTACGTCAACTGCAAACATGCAACACACCTCAGTTTCATTGTATCCTTTGAGGCGCTCCGGGCCGTTCGGTCCCTTTCACACCTGGAGAATATGATTTTGAATGAGCAATGTGGTTAAGTGAGTAAAAAAAAGAAACCTTTGTGATTGACTTTTGCATTGCCTGGAGCAGGTCGGTATGTCTGAGGAAGTTGAAAAGGTCTAGCAGGTGAGGAATGTTTGAGCAAGAACGTTTGGTGCACTCCATGATGATATGTTTGCCGAAAGTGGATGGTTGCCCGGCTGAAAATAGGCACGACGGTGTTGCAAGCATACTTGGCTGTGTGTCGGTGTAGTGTGATCCATTCTTAGATGAGCCAACACCTTCTCTTCCAAATGTTTACGGTACTGGCCAAGGCGTAACGTCGGGTTCATTGTCATGAAATTGTGTCCTGGTGGCGTCTGTCCATCGTCGCAGCCAAAAATGCTTGTCAGTGTGTGAACTGAAGACTGCATAGATGTTTGATCGACTGGGACGTTTGTGGTGTGGTGGGCTTTCAAAGCTTCTTTGGCTAGTTTATCAGCCCGTCCATTACCCGGGATGTCTCTGTGTCCTAGAATTCACAAAAGTTGTGTGCGTATCCTAGGTTTGTAATATATGATAGAGCTCGGCGATGTTGACAAGTAGATGGTGATAATCTGGATCGATAAGTGATTGTACAGCTGCCTTGGCATCTGAAGAGGTCACTATTGTCCTCACTGTTTGATCGTGTTGTTGAATGTGTTCTAACGCAAGAGCAAATTTTTCAGGCAAATAATCTGAGGTGCTATCCGGTAACCGATGATTTATATAGTATGTTCACCGCAAAATACTGAACATCCAGTGTGCTCGTTAACCTTGGAACCACCCGTGTAAATGAAGTGACTGTTTGGTTAATGGCCACTAGTTAGTTGAACGTTTGTTGAACGAAAGCGGCTGGCACAGTGCGTTTTGGATCAGTTAAGAGAAGCAACGCTTCTTGTGGGATTGCCTTTCATGGCGGCATTATTAAGGCAGGTGCCAAGCGTGAAAAAGCCATCGATTTACCGGGTATGATTGGTGACAAAAGTTGACACTTTTGCGAGCTATTTGGTGACAAAACTGCGAAAATAGAAACAAATTACGCGAACCATCACAGTTGGGCGAATCTCGAAGCTTAGTATTGGTCTGTACTCGCTGACGTTTGCAGCGTGAGTTTATGTGGAACGCATCTCGAAACATTGACGTTTTGCTGCCTGAGCACGTCGAACCATAAAATGCTTCCAAACGCAATGGCTTTAATCAGGATGGATTCTAACAGGTGGCACAAATATGCTACAAACTATATAATATTTGCGCTGACGTCACAAATCAGTGGTAACCGTGACATCGTGATTTTCCAATGTCACTCAGATCGGTGCTTTTCACGGATTTCTCAGCCAAGGTTCACTTCACATACTCTTCGGCAAAGAATACCAGATAACTAGGCTTATCTACTGCTACTCTAAATGCTAGTTGCAAGAATCGTAGCTCGCCTCAGCAACTCGCAAAGGACGTGATAAGTCTGTTATGCGACGTTATAAAGCGCCGTGTCATTTGGGACAAATTGCATGGAATGCTCGCCACGCGAATTAGGTTCAGTGCGAGGCTGTAAGCTGCCGTTGGTTATGTGCTTGTCGTGAGAAGCTCATCGGCTTGAAGGACATAGCTAATCGTCAATTTTTTTTTAGGCACCGCACGGCTTTTCCGAGGATATACCATGAAGGGCATCCCTGGAAGAAGCGTTAGAAAGACCTGCCGGTCGAGAAAGTTCATTTGTGGATACCCGAACTGTACGTTGGGAGGTCAACGGAGGGCGTTGAAGCGACCAGGAGCGGATCAGAAGGGGCACGTGGTCATGCCCATTTGGACCCCGAGGGGCCCTTGGCTGCGAAGGGCCCATAACCGGCCGAACAGATTCAGGTTTTTCACCCAAACGCAACAAAATTAAAGGCCTTTGGGCTCCCACGCGACCAAGAATACTCGCAAGCGAAAGTGATAGGCCTTAACCTGCCGGGGTATTCTCGTTTGTTCAGGGGCCATTCACGTTAGTCTCGGTTAACCTACCGACACACTCACGATGTGCCCATGGGCCCTGCACATTGGTCTAAGACTCTTCCAATTCTCCGTTATTGCTTAGGGCCCCACGCCCCTGTTGGAGGCCCATCTGTTAACCTCCTGGGGCACACTCGGTCGTTCGGGGCCCTTCAAATTAACCTGTTCGGGCACACTAGATTGTTCGGGGTCCCTGCACATTGGATTTTGATATTTGAATGTAGGGCCCTACGCTCCTGTTGGGGGCCATCTGATAGCATGCTCGGATACAGTCGATCTTAAGGGCACCATCCAAACTGGATTTCGAGTACTTCGTTTTTGATAGAGAGTCCTACGCTCCTGTCGGGGGCCCTATCTGATAGCCTGCTTGGAGCACACTCGATCGTTTGGGGCTGTCTGTATTAGGTATTGGGTACTTCCTGTTTGAATGGAGGAACGTACGCTCTTATCGTATCTGTTAATCTGCTCCGGCCCGCTCGATCATTTAGGAGCCTTCCACATTGTGTTGTGAGCATTTCTTAGTTGAACGGAGTGTCCTATGCTCTTGTCGGGAGCCATCTTTGTTAATCTGCTCTTACCTATCTGTTAGACCTATTTTTATTGCCTGCGGGTATGATTTTGTGGAATTTTTGTTTCGACAGTGCGTCGTGCCTGCTGGTAAGATACACCCACCTGCTATTTTTCTAAACAAATTTTTTCCCGTATGTCTCGTGTTTTGCGGTACTTGCTACCGTGTCAAACCGTTAGCAATTGAAGCGCCTAAGAGGATTGGGTGTAAATACTTTGACGTGATATCGGAGGTAGGCATCTGTGAGGGTCTCTGAGAGTCGGACTGTTGCAAAAGTGAAAACAAGTAGGCTGCTGTCCCGACACTGTCCATCTCAGAACAGCGTCAGCTGTTGGACATGGCAAACATGTTCGGTTCTGAGTTACGCCAGTATCTCCTCCTCCGTCATGAAACGGAGCCCAAGGGCGAAAATGGTACCTTTTTTGTTGTTTCTTGCCTAGCGAAGGAACATTTTTACCTATTATACTTACACAATATTCGGTGCTTTGCAATAGGGTTTTAGTTTGTGCACGCGTGGTTGTTCTGACGACGAGCATTCCGTTTGATGGAGCTTTAATTTGGAGATCGCGGGGTTCGCGGATATCCTCAATTTGTTTTTATTGCCAGAAAACGTTTATTTCGAAATCAGACGTTCCCGTTACGAGGCTGCACTACGACGCAAGAGCCGATTGGGTCAAGAATGGGCTCACAGCTATGACGACCTCTGCTCATGATCAAGCAAGGGGCGGTAGATCGAGCAGGCACCGGAGTGGTCGAAGTCGGACGAGGGTCGGAGTTAGAGACGTTGGGCGGAAGGATGGGAGCAGTCCAGAAGTTGTGGCAGAAGTGTCCAAACCAATGAAACGGGTCTGGGGCGCGAGAGGGTCATCAGATGAAGAGGCGGCCGAAGCTGGACTAGCGGCACTGCCGTCGTCGCTAGCCATGGAAGTACCTACGTCAGAGGCCGAGTTGGAATCCGAGACAGTTTCGTCCCTCCTGTACCTACCACGCCTCCCCATAGCCGGGAGCGGGAAGAGGCGAACATAAACTTAGTGAGAAGGTGTATGTTTGAAATGAGTGCTCACCGAAAACAGATATTTAGCTCAGCGAACACTTCCATTACCGTGCTGCCATCTCTCGGCGATATTTAGGTGACTATGAGTGAATGCAATGGTGGCAATTTTCTCATGAGGAGCATATTCACGAAATAAAAAATATGTTGCGTGGAGCAGTCTTTTTCATTTATAAGTAAACCAATAGTCGTAAGCGAGCTTATTTCATTGGATCTGATGCTTGCTTTAATATCTCCGAACGTTGGAAGATCTCCGCCTTAAGACGCGAGTGGCAAAGTGAGGAGCGTTGGAGGTACAACGTTGTAAAGCTGCGTGATGCTTTACATGAGGCGCCCCCTGCCCGCCTCCGCCCCCACGCGCGACAGAGCTAGGGCAAGCGTTTACGGCTCGCCGGTAGCACGTATTTTGTGAAGCAAGTTTAGATCGCCGTTGGTAGAACTGACTGGCAGCAGACCAGTCTAGTTCCTCACGCACGGCCGAAATATGATCTCAGTTGCGACGGCCGGAGATAACGCGCAGCGCAAAGTTCAAGATCTTTTAGGGGCGTTGTTTGTTTTCTCCGATCCGTTGCCACAGACGGCGAGGCAATGTCGGCCGTAAAAGAGGACCAAGGCATTGACCAGGGCAGGCAGAAGGTCAGGCGGGATCTGATGACGCACGTGGAACAGCCCGATGAGGATACCGCTGCTTTTTGGACGAAGACAGATACGTGGGAGACCAGGTGAGGTGATTGTCAGTGTACCAAGGCTCCTCACGGTGGGGTCCTCACGCATTGCGTCGTCGCGGAACCGAAAGGCCGCAATTTTGACGGCAACCACAGACAGCATGCTCCGTTTTACCAGTATTTACTTCCAGACCGTGGGAGTGGAATCAGATGTCAAAAACCTCCAGTGTCTGTTCCATTGAAGCAGTGAGCTGTCGGAGGCAGTCCGTTTTCCAGGTAACGAAACTTGGATATCGTCAGTGTACTGAACCACGTGCGCGCCGAGGGCGAACGGGGACGTAACGTTGGCAGGAATATGGGAGAAGGGTGGGACAAAAGAGGATCCTTGGAATACACCGATAGGATTGGCAGGGGTTTGGAAAGGTGTCGGTTATCACGCCAATCAAAACTACATGCACATTGGGTATGACCAGGAAGGTAAGAAGGGATCCAGGTAGGATCGATAGAATAGGCTTGAAGTTTGTGAGAAGCTTTGTGTGGTCGATTGCATCAAAATATCTGGAAAGATACAGAAAGCACGGTTCATCAGGTCCAAACATAACTGCGCAAAGGAGCTGTCGCATCTGCACATAGGAGGTCGCCGAATAGCAGCTTTCGGGCCCACATACAGAACGAAAGGCACAAGCGTTTCAAATCCAGATGACCTTGAATTTAAAGTGAAAATGTCGATGTCAGACACTGCACGTTTACGATTTACAGGCGCGCCCACCCTTAACAGGCGTTTTACCCACACTTCGAGGAAATCCAGTATTCAAATCCCATGTTTCATAATAGACAGCAACCCAACCCCACCAGCCACTCAGCTGGTGGGGTTGGGTTGGAGTCTCTATCTTGGAGCGTTGGGCAGCCGTTACGCCGTGACGAGCCCCCGGGTACTGCGTGCTCGAGCGCCCCGCTGTTCACGGCGAGAGCATCTGCGCCGTTCCGCCCGCGAATCACGACACTGACCGAGCGCCAGACGTCTGGGACGCCAGATGCCATCTCGAACGCTCTAACTACGCGTCACGTTAAAACGCGAGAAGTGAGCCAGGGCGCGAAATCAGGCCGGGCTCCTGGCGGTGCGGCCGCCGCAGAGCAGTTGAGAACAGTTCGGCAGTTTACTTCGGCAGTTCGGCCAGGACCGCGCTAAACAAGTCTTTTCCCAAGTATCGAAGCATACCACACCCAACAGCAAGACGTATAAAAGTGTATTGACGCAAAGCACGTTTCGATGGACGGGAAGCACGAGCACAAGCGGAGCGGTGCACGTGCGCGCCACCTGGCGCCGGCCCAGGGCATCGGCTCGACGCGTCGGCTTGTGTCCGGCGACACGCGCCCCTGCGACAGGAGATCCGTCGTGACGCGTCCAGAGTATGTACAAAACCAGCTACAGCACAGCACATTCGCAGCACGCGCCACTCACTCGGTGTTAAGATGCCAAAAGGCGGTCAATTAAGATATAAGATAGATGATTTGCACCAGGTCGATGATTGTCTACAGTTCACACGTGGTCTAAAAGGCCATGGCTTCATGCCCCCTCCCTCCGCTTCGCCACTCCCACCCTACCCCAAATTAGCAGCGCACCAAGCGGTCCAAGAGTTCCCAAGCTTGTGGGAATTCGGAGACACCGCGGTCACACGGGATCTGCACATGGCACATATATCGCACGAATTCCACCGATCCAGCCAGCATAACAAAGACGACGCCCTTGTCGAGACGGCCAACAGCACAGGCGCCGACACCGCCACTGCCACGGCGGCAAGCGCAGAACTAGGTCAACGGGCGAGCGCATCGCTATTACCATGCGTACGCTCTATTCCACGGCGGTACCTACTCGCGTCATCATCTAATCGCAAACTAACCGAAATGACCAAGAATGCACAGACGCCATGAGGCACCCACCCACACGAGCGGATGAGAAGCGGTATGATAACGCAGCACGCCTTGCTCGCCGGGCGAGACGCGCGGACGAGCGTGACGCCAGTGCCGCCACCTTGCGGCGGCCGGGTGAGATCGCAGTGCGCTCGGCGGCCGCCCGGATCACGACACGCTGGAGATGGCGTTGTGGGGGGAGCCCATCTGCGTGAGCACCTTGTCCAACCACTGGAGCGGCCCGTGCAGGTGGATCTCGATCCAGCAGGGCGTGGACGTCACGTCCTGGCGGTGGTACTCGGCGCCCCAGCCCTTCACGAACGACATCCTGCAACGGCAGACGGCCCTGGCGTCACACCACGAGATAATACACATTTTCACTGATCTTGGGCTCCGAGTACGAACGCCGGGTGTTACTGCTTGATGAGTCGCGGGGCTTCGGGCGCTTTCACTGTGCCGTCATGAAGCCCGGTGCGTCAGTCGTCATGAACTTAGCACAAAATGACACAGACTTGTACAAAACATGCTTGTTCTCTGGTAAACCAGATAAACCAGAGAACTGGTTTTAAATGAATGCTATAACAACCGCATGCACGTTACCAAAAGTTAACTTGCCAGCGGTTGACCGTATCAGGACGATTTCACACCGCGCAAAGCTCGCTTCCTGAATGCGAAGCCTACATGCGCTAATTGGGTACATGCGCCAAGCGTGCTAGCGATCAGTGCGCTGCCAACGACACATCACGGCCGTCTGTGACAGGGATCATATTTTCGTTTTCGGGCCGAGTGACACCGCCAGGGCGTCAAAACCCCCCCATGCTGAGTGATTGTAATTTCAACGTGTAAAAGAATCGTTCCACCAGAGAACAACGGCACGTGGGCCAAAACATACGTTTGTGAAAAAAACAGCCTTTTCCGCGTACCGACGAGCCGCCGAGCAGCTCCACCGCACGACCTTGTTTCTCGCAATACGCCCCCCCCCCCTTCCGATCACCACCATCCGCGATAGCGGTGCGAATTGGCCGGCAGTCCTACGCCCCTCACCTGATGGTGCACATCTTGGTCAGCTCGAACACGGCCTCGTAGCCGTGGTTGACGCTTTGCGAGAGCAACTGAGCGAATTCCTGGTTGTTGAAGATCTTGAGGCTGCAGCCGGCCGGGATCTTACAGACGGTCGACGGATGGAAGCCGTGGTGGTGGTTGCAGTTGCGGGACTGCACGAAGATGGCCGAGTCGGAGAGACACTCGGCGTACACCTCACCGCCCACGTAGTACAGGTGCACGCCTGGAGGGAGACGGCGACCGGCGTCACGCCCGGCACCTCGGACGGGGTTTCAGCATGCCACACCGCCGGCAGCCGCCGTCAACGGTCAGGCAAAGGCCGCGAAACTGCGCATCAGGGCTTCGTCCGAGCGCCTCTGGCTCGCGGCATACAAAATACGCTCAATCGAAATCGAAACTATAAATGCATTACCGTTCCACATTACTAGCGACCAGTGAAAACTCAAGGATTTACAGAACTAATGGCCGGAATCAGATCACTGAGTTATCGCCGATACTCCATGGCAAATGATAAAAGATTGCGCAACCAGCATAGGCGTTCAGAAATTAAAAACGAAACATCTCACAGCGAGAAGATATCCACGGAATTAAGCACAAGAGTGGGTGGCAAAATTGACATCCAAAACAGAAGCGTTGCGCCGGAGGACCGCCTCATCTCGAAAGCACCATGTTTGCGTCATTAACAGAATCCAACACCCCATCGGGCTTCCGCCGCCTACTCGGAGTTGACAGCTGCCGACCGCCCTCAGCCAAACACACGTGCACGCCACAGAACGACCATGTCACCGGCGGCGGTGGCGCCCCCGCCGCCGCCGCCGGGGGAAGGGGGGGGGGGCTGACCTTTGCCGATGTGTTTGCGCGTGCTCTCAATGGTTGAGTTGCGGTTGACGTTGGACAGCTGGCCGAGGCAGAAGCGGTCCGCCTTGTTGTTGGGGTCGGTGAAGCCGTCCACCACGACCGAGTGGACGGCCGCGTGGAACACCTCGCCCACGCGGTTGTTCAGCTCGTAGTAGGCGATGCTCGACCAGCAATTCGGCTCCTGCAGCGGGAGGACAAACGTGAGTCGATGCCACAGCGGGGGGGGGGGGGGAAGAATGTGCGTGCAGCTTTTGCGGGGTACGACAGGGACGGCGGGGGTCGCTGAGCACATGCACGGGAGGAAAATGAAAACAATGCGGGGAAAGTCTGAGCGCTATGCTTGATGAACAGCAGAAGCCGCATTGCATGGGCGTACGTCTGAGCGTTTGGTCGCGTTTTGCGGTGAGAGCGCTCCGTAATTGGAGGCTGCAGACCGCTAATGGTCTCGTGGTCGAATGTTTGAAATTTCGTGCACTGGGTTTCGAAAGCATGCCAGACTCGCCAATGATACGTTTTAAGTAATTGGAGTGGAGCCTGTTTACGACCCTGTGATTGGTGGACACGTAGGGAATGCGATGGGCTTGGTTTTCTTTCAACGAACGAGGGATACGTCCGGAATGCGACGGCCGTCTGAGCCCCGTTCAGATCCGACATAAAAACCAGCCCCAGACTCACTGGTCGTGATCTGTTAACGTGCTGGAAGGAGCGCTGTGCCTTTCAAGGCTATTGATTGGTCATGTTCGAAATGTGGCCAGAGCAACGTTTGAAATCGGGCCGGGATAACCTTGCGAAGATGGGGTGCCCCAGCGATGGCGAGCGATCTCGTTCACACCGAACTTCGACATTGCAATTCCTGATCGGCACACACTGAACAGATACATGAGCAGCCCCGTTTCAAACGCGAACCAGCACACCGGACCTACAATCGGTCCCATCTCAAATGCTCAGTGTCTTCGGCCCAGCCAGTTGCTGGTTCGTCGTTTGGCCCTGGCTGAGTGAGCGGCTGAGTGAGCGGTCACCACCACGGCACGCCGCGGCCGCACCTGGAATGTGATGGGCTGCACGTCTGTGGGGATGAGCGTGCTGGTGCTGGTGTCCATGCGCGTGGAGCCGCCCGCCTCGGCCGCGGCGGGACCCTCGTCCTGCTGACTGTAGGCAGGCGGCGGGGTGCCGGCCTGTAGGCCGAACGGCGACTGCGGGTCCGACGCCACCGAGCTCGGCGAGCCCACCGACCTGCCGGGCGGGCCGCGGCGGCGTCACGCGCGTCGCACAGAGGCCGACGCGGTCAGAGCGACACGGCACGTCCACACACGCCGCGCCGGCCAGCGCGAGGCCGAGGGCAACACCGTCACACCGCACCGGCGCCGAGCACCACGCGGCAGCGCGGGACGGCACCGGCGAGACAGTGCCGCCGCAGGGGCCGTACGGTACAGAAGTGGACTAGGGCGCCGCGCCGCTTCAGACTGCTGAGTAAGGAAAGACGATGTGGACACGCGCCTTCACAGCTCCCGTGCGACAGGGCGAGAGACGGATCACACACATCAGGGCACATACAACGGTTTTTGACGTGTCCCCAGGATGCAACAAGCAAAGCACGACGGAAAAATGGCAGTCTATCCATCAATCTCGTTGGACATGTCACCACTAGGGATTTCCAAGACCATCGCGGCACGAATCGCTCACAGTAAGGAAACGAAATTATCACACGATAGTTAACGCAACCGCAAGCGTGCATTCAGTAAAGGTCAAATGCTCACGGGATGGAGGAGAGCGGGGAGGGCGCCCCGTTGGGCGGCGAGCTCGGCTGGCCGAAGCCCTGGCTGCCGAAGCTGACATTGTGCGGCATCATGGGCTCGGGAAGTGGCGGCGGCGGCGGCTGGAACTGCAGCATCGAGTGGCCGGGCGCGAACTCGCTGTGGCGCGGCACCAGAACCGGCGGCAGCACTGCCGACAGCGGCGCAGTGTCAGTCTACATACGTGCCGGGACCGGCATGGGAGAGCGCAGTAACGCGTCAGAGCGGGAGTTGCGCTATCGACGTGAAGGCCAGGGTTAGATTCACAGTACTGCAGACGGGGGAGGACGGCGCCCCCAGCGGCACTTCGTCGGCTGGGCCCCGAGAATACGGAGACAACGGCGATGTGACTGTTTCCAGGTCACAGCGCTGCTGAAAGGAACGTGGGAGCGCCATGGCTACAGTGCAAACTTTTACAGTCACACAGTCCCGTCAGTCAGTTGCAGGGGGCGGGGGGGGGGGGGGGGGGGGTGCGGGACGGAGCGGGGGAACACGAGAAGAGTGCGCTCGGGTGGCGGACTGCCGCTACGAGCAGGGTGACGGCGCGGGAAGGTGGCGAGCAGGATCACAGTGAGGGAAGATGAACAGTGTCATAGTGTGGGGAAAATGAGCAGTATCAGCGCGGGAAGATGTGCAGTGGCACACAGTGCAGGACGATTACCAGTGTCACAGTGTGGGAAGATTAGTATTGACATACAGTGCGGGAAGATTACCAGTGTCACACAATACGGGAAGGTTACCAGTGTCACACAGCGCGTGAAGATAAGCAGTGTCACAGCGCGAGAAAATGAGCGATGTCAAACACTGCGGGAAGACGAGCAGTGTCACCGTGCGGGAAGATGGGCAGTGTCACAGCGCGGGAAGATGAACAGTGTTACAGCGCGGGAAGATGAGCAGTGTCACACAGTGCGGGAAGATGAGCAGTGCCACAGCGCGGGAAGACGAGCAGTGTCACAGCACGGGAAGACGGCGAGCAGGGTCACAGCTCAGGAAGACGTCGACAAGGATCACAACGCAGGAAGACGGCGAGCAGGGTCAGTGTGGGAAGACAGCGAACAGGGTTACAGGGCGGGAAGATGTTTAGCACTGTCACAGCATGGGAAGACGGTGAACAGTGTTACAACGCACGAGAGATGGCAGAGAGCTATCCCCAGCGAAAGAACATCCCAGACGATAGAGTACCGCCGGAATATCAGGCCTGTGTTGGGGCAGGGTGGCAGCAGCAGTGCCGACAGGATCTGGTACGCCCCCGCCCCGGGCCCGGGCGACGCTGACTCACCCAGGCACGCCACGGGGGTCGGAGGTGGCGCCAGGTCGTCGTTAACGGTGGCGTACATGCAATATTGACGCGCGTGGGTAATGCGGGGTGAGTGCATGCCGGCACGCACAAATGGAGATGACTCCGGCCCAATAGTTGGTTGAAGGTATACACTATGAGGAAAGGATACGTTTTAGGAGTGGGCATTCATTTGTGCACGAATGACGTCGAAATGACACCTCACGAAGGTACGAAACAAGACCTCGTACGCTCCTGGCAAAGTCGTGCCAGTGACGTGTGCAGACCTTACGGCGGAACAACATTGATTCCAGATAAAGGCCTCCTTTGCACCATGCAGGATAACTGAATTTCATATCTAGGGGAAATTTGAATTGTGACGGATGAAGTCTAGCGCGATTGCTATGGCGAAGGTTACACCAACTATGCCTGCTTATGTGAAAATACATTTGTCATGATCAAATCAGATCAAATCAAAGTACGATCTGTTTTTCGGGACACATTCATCATCATCTTTAGCTGAAGTGATGGTGTACAACAATATGCTGAAGTGATAGTGTGCAACAATATGCTTTTGTATGAGGTTTTGACTGTAATGATTCTAACTGCACCATGCACACATCTGATACAGCTGTCCACCACCACCAGTTGAAACGGTATGATGCAATTCTCACTGAAGATGAATGTGTGACAATCTGCCAATTACCACCATTCCTTCCAGCTGTAGTGGTCGTGAATTCACAAAACTTTATAATGAAACAATGCCACAACATGCGCACCAGACAACCTGTTCACAACACTCCGTGCAAAGCACACTACAAACGCGTCCTGTGCCGCCGGCGCCTGCAGCAGCAGCAGCCACCGAGCCGCGCGCGGCCCCCTCACCGGGACTCTCGACGCGCCGGTAGTGGTACGGGTTGATGCAAACGTCCTTCTGCTTGGCCGTGAAGGGGGTAGGCGCAGTCCTCGACCGGCTTCAGCTCGTGGTGCGGACTGCAGGTCGGGCCAGCGCCAGACGCGGCAGTAGATCACGTGCGGCAGGCCCTTGCGATGGGACACCTGAGACCGGACCGGGCCGGCGCGTCAGGCGGGGCCGCTCCCCAGGCAGGTGGGGGGACAGTTTGTCAGGCGGCCATGGCTCGTCCAGCCAATTGGACAGAAGGAAAACAGCTCGTCAGACGTGAGGCGGATCATCAGAAGGGGCGTGGCTCGTCAGGAGGAGCATGCTCATCAGGAGGGTCGCGTTTCGTCAGGTGGAGGGGGGGGGGAGGGGACGGGTAGTCAGGAAGGCCACAGTTCATCAGGCAGGGTACCATCGTGCCACAAATGGCCCCAAGGCTGCCAGCCTGGCTTAAGTTACCTTTTAGATGCATTAAATGTCATGAAGAACTAGTGATTCATGTTTTACCTGACAAAAGCAGACAGTTCAACCAGGCCCCCTGATCCCTGCAGTCCCATCTCTCCCTGCTTCCCCCACCTGCAGTCGGCCGTCCAGGCTCCGTGCGATGGTGACGCACTTGGTGCGCTGCCCAGGCTTGCTGAGCGCATTCTCCAGGTCCTCCAGTGCACCCTTGGTCTTCTTCAGCTTCTTGACAAGTGCATCCACTGCCTTCTCAGCCCATTTCTCCTCCTCGTCACCCTGCTTCCAGCCCAGCAGCTTCTTCACAGCTGGACTGGTAAATGTGAACAGGCTGTTCAGGCCTGACATTGTGCCTGATACTCACTCTGTGGGACAGAAGCAGGAAGTCATATTTGAGGCTGGATTTCTTATCCAGATTTGCATACAAGGCCCTGTGATGTGGAGATTGGATTACAAAGATTTGTACACATCCATTAAAATTGGTACAAACTAGTGCTTTGTGTGCAAAGATATGTTGCAAAGTTTGGCATAGTCATGACCTTCACCAATGAATGCTTACCAATAATCAGTACTGCCACAAAAATACTGGCATGCATCAACTAAATTTTTGTTTCAGCATGGTATTTATTTTTCCAACATCTTATTTTGAGATTAAGTCTGAGCTATGTTGTTATGCTGCCCAAATCATCAGTGAAATGACTGATTCCATAAACTAGTGCCAGGATGCTTTCATATCCCATCAGAATCAGAAACAATGCCAAAAACTATGACTCAGGACTGGTTTCCAGCAAAGCAGGACCAAACACAAATTGGGAAGGAATATAATTTTGGGAAGCATATGGTCTGGACCAATGACAGAATAAACCAAAGAGCAAAACATGCATAGTTTGACATCCAACAGAAGTTTAACTTATCCCCTTTGACAACATTCTATTATAACTTGTGCACCTAGCATTACATTTTCACTTCTTTCTACACCTGTGGTCTAAGGTAAGCTGGCAGTATCACCTCCTGCCCTGCTACAAGCATTGTCTTACTTCTACTTCTCTAAGTTAGAAAAATGCTTTAAAAAACAACACTGACACCAGCATTCACATGTGACTGCATGCAATGAATACAGAGTTTGGATTATTACCTACACCAGACCAAGACCAAAAGTTAGTTAACTTGGACTTGAAACAATGATATTGCAAAAATATAGCTACACAGCTACAATATTTTGGGCACACAAATCAACTGTTGCAATTTCACAACAGGCCAAGTACATGCATGTGGTTATGCAAAATGAGTTAAAGGAACAATGAAAAATGACTGAAGCTGCATGCAAAATACCCTAACAAATCAATTCCTCCTCAGTTTTAGCCCACTTGCCTCTCAAAGTTGGAGAGGGATCCATGAAGAGAACATGACCATTTTCTGGCATACTTGGTCCCAAGCAATCTATGGATTATAAAAACTTCAAAAGAAAGTACCTACTGAACATTCGCTGTACCTTTGCTAAACAATACCGGTTAAAGAAGCATGATTTTTTGCACTTTGCTTTAGCACTGGCACAGAATTTCTGTGAATATAGCCATTGTGAATGAGCAGCATAATTTTGGCAACCTTTCAGGCAATTTTTGCAAAATCAGCCTTTCTTGATTAAAATGCAAAACAAAGTTTTGGACAATGCTGGCATCAACATATCTTGCTAGATCTTTGAGAAATCTGTATTACTAGAGGCATGGAAATATGCAGAATACAAATGTTCAATATCTATCTAGATACATATATATATATATATATATATATATATATATATATATATATATGTATATATATATATGCAGAAAATACTTCATGTATACACATGAAAGGTACATAAGCACTTCATGAAAGTTTGTGAACCTTTTTTGAGGAAGTTCACAGGCATGTTCATAAAAAGAAGTTGTGAACCATGTTGACAACACATCAACACTAGAACCACCAGCCCAAAGCACAGGGTTAGTGACACATGCAACATAAGCTAAAAATCATCCCAAATGTATAAAATGTAGCTCACAACAGCAACCAAGTAGTGAGAAAGTACAATATGCAGCACTGGCTAAAATTGGACACGAATACATCATTCAACAGACTTTGGGTGATGAATCAGAAGGCGCTATCAGGATACCACCGCCTCAGGTGTCTAACACTATGACTCAACATCACAATCACTGTGCTGCCGGTCACTTACTTATCCCTCACTTTCGAAAACGCCGACTTACAACTGCGACCGATACACCCAAGCCCTGGTGAGTAACTGGCGGCACTCATCGGCTTTCCCGCGAAGGCTGCCCGCTAGATTTTCGGGTGATTCATGCCTGGCACAACCATGGCGACGGGGTCAAACAACCCAGGCAGCCCCGCGGACCATAACCACATTTACCAACTATCACCTATCACCATAACACTCGCACATCCTGGAAATTCCTCACGTATGTCCGCCTACGGCAGCTTACCTCACACAGGTTGCGAGAAATTTAACTATGCAGGCCAGCGCACGGTTCCGCGAACCCCACCAGTCTCACCGAGGCCAACGCCGCCGCTGCTCCTTGGGCGCCGCGACTCCCAGGTTGTTTACACACAGCATGCTCCTAATTTGAATAAACTTCTGCTGTTTGTAAATCTTAGCAGCCTAAAAAAATACTTTTTGATCCGAAAGGTAATCCTGTGACGGAATACTTTCCCTGGACCCCATGTGTGAGCAATATTAGCCAGAACTATGTTTGTGTAGTGGTCATCCGCAGCATCTGGACGGCCGCCGGCTCGTCGTGACTCCGCCTAGCTGGCGCCAGCAGGCGTCACCACTGTCGCCTGAATGTCGCTGCGATCGCGGGGATGTCTGGTTGAACGCTGCTGGTTGTAGCCGTAACGCGTAGACCCGGCGGATCAAACAAATGCACGGGAAAGCTTAGGGACAGCATTTCGAGACTGCAGAACTCTGAAAGGACTGCATTGTACGACAACGCAAAATCTACACGGAACCACTCACCGGGTGGTTATTGAAAACCCACAAGCAGAGGGGTGCATATATATGCTTTTCGCAGTTTTATATCCTTGTCTCGCCAACCAGTCTCGGGGCGGCATCACTGGGGGGTAGTAGGGGAACGTATTCCCGTAATAATAGGAAATCAACAATACTTTTGCCTGAGACATTATACGGAAATAATTAGCCCGAAGCACCTTGCGTCGTTCTCAATTCCCCTTTGAGCTGGTGATTCAGACCAAGGCTGCGGCTTGCCTGACTGAAAACGGCACTAATGGACGAGAAACAGGTGCTCCTGGAAACAAACGGAACTTATCTGCCCTCTCTTCCCATACTTCACCCTGCATCCCCGTGCCTCCTCGCATCAACGTGAGCGTGTCGCGAGCGTCAGCCGTCCGTAGACTTAAGGCCGCGTCGGTTGGAATCTCCGCGAGTACTTTTACCACTCTGATCCGGTTTTCCTGATCCAGATCCGGTTTCCGATGCTAGATAACGTTGGTAAAGATAGCAGCTGTTCGAAATTCATCTTCAGCAGTAGGAATCGACGGCCCATCGATTTTGTCGAAACTTGTCCCAACGTGGCCCGTAGCATTCTAACTCGTCACAAAAAGGCATTTCGCGAGGCGAGGCATCAAATGGTCTCCCCTCCACACGTAAAAAGCTAAGCCGTTAGATATCGACAGATGATACTAGAATTCCTCCCGGGTAGTTACGCGTATTTCCAAAACACATTCAAACTGATCGCAGGACGAAAAGATTGATAGACGTCGTCGATTTTCGTCTCAAATAGTCTCGTCTGAAGCATTTTCTTCTCATTGGCACTGCGAGACAACGTAGCCTGAAAAATCCAGACTCCCTCGGTTTCTTTTCACATTGCTCAGAGAAGAAGAGCCTGTCAGACTACGTCGACATTTCTCGACTTTAACGGGGCATCGAAAGCTCTGACTACCAGATGTGATCGAAAACCACATCGATAGCCGACATTAAAGGCAATGTTCCACATTTGTACGCCGTTTTAAACTGAAATGGTCATCTTGAGGACCTTTTGATGCAGTTCACGGCCTTGTCCTTTTTAAGACCCAAAACGATCTGGTTCCCGAGTTTCACGCCCGCTAAAGTGCGAATGGTTTATTTGGAGCCTATTTCAAAGTTACCTCGGCATTAATGACGTCATAGAAACGTCATGTGATCGCCGTCATACTACAGGCCGTTTTCTGCTTATGGTCAAAACAGCATGGCCGCTGGTACATTCGCCAAAGCGATGATGCGGCACGTATGATACAATGCGCGGAAGATGAATGGCTGTTGGCAAGATTTCGGTGCTGGATGCGTTTCGCGAAGGTAAGCGTGAGCACTTTCGGCTGTGCGGCACTCGTCGTGAACGGGTCATTTTTCTTCATTTCTAGGCCACAGATCCATGTTACAAAAAACGCCGCTGTCTGCAAAAAGTTACGGCATCCAAAAACCGGACACTCTCCCGAAGCTTATCAAGAAGAAGACGCAACAGCAAATCTGCCTTTTCCCTGCTGGCGTTTTTTCTTCTTGAAGAAACCTCTTGGGCCCCATTACCATGAACCCCCGTTGAGACTGTTTTGAATGGATGTCACGGTGAAATGCGGAGTTCTGACTAAAAATGTGTGCGGAAATTGCGAGAAAACCTGCAATTTGATAATTCTGCGAGCTGTGCAAGTGTGAGATCACACTTATTTGACCAGAGTGTGAGTCGGGGCTTGCGATATGTGTGATCACTGGTGGTGTGTACCAGTGGCTTGTATTGATCTTGATGTAATGGGGAGTGTGCGTGCGAGGTTTGTACCTCTGAGAGAACATTGTTTTGGTGTTCCCGAAGTCTACTGACTCCCAACAAACGGGATATATTGGTACCTGCCTCTACCTTTATGTTTGTGTTTGAACATGACAAGGGAGCGTTTGAAAACTAAGAGAAGCACTAGCACTTATGTTGCAAGGGTGTACAAAGGCAGCTGGGTATA
>NW_023596921.1:34270707-34448953 GCF_011947565.3 Pollicipes pollicipes
CCTAGCCAGCCAGAACCCGCCTGAAGGTCATCACCATCAAACACCAACGCGGCCGTGTTCACTGTTTACGCCCGCCTATCGTGCGCACACTCTTCCGCCTCCACGGCCGTATCGCTACATTGGGGGTGCACTATGCACACTGCACGTGCACAGCGTGACGGCCGGCGGCCGCGCGGCCTCCGGTGGCGGTGGCGCATGCAGTCCCTGCCGCTGCCGCTGCCGCCGCCGCTGCCGCCGGCACAGCAGCGCGCAGTTACCTTCATGGGACGCGCTGCACCGGTAGTGCTCCGGCGGGACTGGCTGACAGCCATCAGCAGCCACGTCCGGCTCAGTACTCACCGCTGCAGGAGCCGGGGGCAGGGGGGGGGGGGGGCAGGGGCGAGGCCCGGGGCGCCGGGGGCGGCCACTCACCTGAAACAGAAAGTGCACCGTGAGAGTACGCCACAACCAGCACGCGAGTACGTCATCGGGATCGTGACACGCCCGGTCATGGGGTGACGCGGGGCATCAGCGGTCGCCTGGCGCGGCGGCGCGCAGTGGGGCCGCTTTGGGTGAGGCCGTGGGCGCGGCCCGCGGTCTGCGGCGCGGAGCGACGCGGCGCGGTCAGACGACTGCACCGTGTGACAACGCTCGGCGGCGGCGCGCGCGATGGTGCAAGGCCACCTGGCACCCTCGGCTCGGCCTACACGGCGCGGTCAGCCCGCCCGGCTCGTGTGAGAGCCGCCAGCGCACCCGATCGGCCAGTATGGAGATTCGCGTGACTGGCATGTTCGGGGCGCCGAAGCCGTTCGGACAGTCCGGTCTCCGGAGGCGGGGAGCGGTCTTGTCTTGCATACCACGTTCACAAAGCGCCTTATTTAGGGTAGAGTGAATCCAGATTACAGGGCTTGATTCGCAAGGGAATGCCGAGTGAATAACCAACACGGGAGTGCAAGCTATTTAATAGGCGCCAAGTCGCACGAGCCCACAGGGTGATGATCATGATATAAACATGACATTGAGAAGACATTTGCATGGTTGTAAAACAAATGAAATCAGCCGTTTAAGGACGCAAGTGGTGCAGCGTTTAGCGTCAGCTATGTCATGCTCAGGTACCGAAGTCACTCTTTCCCCGTTGCATATTTGCATGCTCAAACACAAAAAACAGCCCGAAACACAAATGTTCTAACCGACACGAACTTCGAGCATTGACCGAGGCAGGAAGGAATGTGGCGAACTACGCTTGAGTGGTAACTATGTCAGTCCCTTTTGAGTTACTGTCCGCGAATACCTACATATTCCGCACTCGGATATGACTATCGGCATATCCGCATTCGAATATGACTACCGGCATATCCGCATTCGGGTATGGCTACCGGCATATCCGCATCCGGGTGACTACCGGCATATAAGCATTCGCATATGACTGCCGCCATATCCTCATTCGGATATGGCTACCTGAATATCCACATTCGGATGACTACCGGCATATCCGCATTCGGATACGACTACCGGCATATCCGCATTCGGATATGGCTACCTGAATATCCACATTCGGATATGACTACCGGCATATCCGCATTCGGATATGGCTACCGGCATATCAGCATTCGAATATGCCGGCAGCCATATCCGAGGCATCACTTCTGCCGATCCGGAACACAACAGTCTCGTGGAGGGACGTTCCAAATGTTCAAACAGGTCCAAATGTTCTAGCCCTACCTTAGCTAGCTATTTTGGTAGGGATGGCCCCAGCACGGGAGTTATTGCCTCCAGACGGTGCGTGGGTATTTGGGGCGAGGACAAATCATTGTAGGACACCAGACGTGCCACATGAAGAAACATCGCTTCAGCTCTCCACAGCCACCAGCACTATGCCATTTATTAAAGCCGCATCACGCTCGCACACTTACAGCCAGTCTTAAACTGTACAGCGCGATAGGCAAAGGGCATGGGTAGAACACCTCAACATGTTCTGGCTTCGAGGAACGTCCGACGCTGAGCTCAAGCAAATATTGCATGTGGCTGTGCATTATTTGCATACAATGGAGTGTTGTGCCAGAGCTTCCCTGCCATGAGTTGCAGCTACTGAAATGGACATAATGGGAGAAAGTCCCGTCAGGGCCTGCAGCCCCCGTTTGTGATTCTCAGCACTACAGTGATGACAGCTGAGCGATGCTCCGAGTCATCGGAAGACACGCCGGGCACCCCGGAAAGACACGTCAGGCACTCCTAGAAACACTGTTTCCCGACTGGGAGAGAGATTAAGTCAGAGGGGAGTAGGAGGAAGAGGAAGCAAGGCACGGGAAGCAGAAGAGAGAGAGAGAGGGGGGGGGGGGTCAGGGGCAGGGGCGGGCAGAGGCAGAGGCAGAGGCAGAGCAGAGGCAGAAGAGACGGAGCCAGGTCAGAGCCACAGCGAGAGCCACAGCCACAGCCAGAGGCAGAGGCAGAGCCAGAGCCAGAGGCAAGGACAGATTTGAGACGGGAACAGAAGCAGAGGGAAGGAGAGGGACAGAGGCAGAAACAGAGATATAGGTAAAAAAAGAGGCAGGGACAGCAACACGCCAAGACAGCGACAGGTCGAGGCAGGGACAGGCTGGGGCAGCAACAGGCGCAGGTGAGGCAGGCGCAGAGGCAGGGAGAAGGCCGAGACAGGGGCAAACAGGGGCGTCGGGCGTCGGGCGCCGCTCCTGCACACGTCACCGGGGCAGATGGTCCGCGCCCGCGCCCATCTGGCGCCGCCGCTGACACTCCAATGCGGCAATCAGGCGCCGGCGACGGATGCGCCGCGTTTTCCGCCAGCCGCGCCACGTTGGCCTCTCGCCGCGCCCGGGCGTCATCGGGTGCCGGCGGCGGGGTGCGGCGCAGTCAACGGTACCGGCGCGGCGGCCGGGCCGGCGTCTCTCGGCGCGGCCGGAAGTTCCAGAGCGACGCCGTGAGAACGCCACTGAACGCCGATCGAAGGCCAATCGGCCGATCGAACGATTGCGTCGGGTCCCTCCGTTTGGGAGAGAGGCGAGGATCTGGCTACTCGAATGGGTGACATAGAAAGGGAGGAAGGATTTGCCAACCAGATGAGATTCGTTTGCCAAAAGAGAAGTGAGGCAAGACGATGCGGCTGGGAACATGTGCCCATGCGAGCTGCCTGCTGGCTAGATCCATACTCTTACCACAGGATTCAGTTACGTTTCCATCACACCTACCCGAGGACTCATCTGACTATTCACTGACCGCTCCGATTAACAGAACTTAGCTGCGCACGCGCAGAACAGCGCCCGCTTCGCCTCCTTCGGACGTTACGTTCGCCACAGAAGCAGACAAACAAACGAGACGAGAATGTGACGCGCCTTTTACCGCACTTAACGCGCCATAAAAGCTACAGTCTCACGGAGCGCGACGGCGAGACCACGTGACCTCGAGCCGCCACGTCCGCAGGTAAGAGCTGCCCACTTTTTCCACGTGCCGCGCGTGGACAAAAAGCCTGTGCGCCGCCCGCCCGGGGCGCGCGGTGGACGGCGGGCGCTACGACCGGCGTTACGGCCGCGCGTCCGGCACCGCCGGCCGCTGTACGACAGTCACTATACGACAGTCACTATACGACATCCGCTGTGCGACGGCCGCTGTGCGATGGTCACGAAATACTGGAAGGGGGAAGCCGCGCCGCGTGCGCTCTTCAGAGGCCTTGTGCCGGCTGTCAACAACACCACTGACGCTGTCAACACTGACGGCCGCGAGCACATGACGACTGTCAACACTGAGACGGGCGCCTCACACGCCATGATGAACGGCGCAGCTGCAGCGGCTCCACCACTCTGGCGGCAAAACATGACGAGGTCTGCGGAGATGCGACCACATCGGTGCAACTGGACATCTGCACCTGCGGAGACGCGACTACAGTGGTGCAACTGGGCACCTGCACTTGCGGAGACGCGACCACAGCGGTGCAATTGGACATCTGCATCTGCGGAGACGCAACCCCAGCGGTGCAACTGGACATCTGCACCTGCGAAGCCGTGACCCCAGAACCATGGCTGGGCGTGTGCGGGGCGCGGGCGGCGCGGCGGCATCCGTGGAAGCGTGACCACGATACTGGACATGATCGAGCGTGCACCGGGCCGCTACCGAGCCACCTCAGGCCCGGCTGGCCGCCTGCATTCCGAGCCGCACAAACACCAGCAGCTGCACGGCTTCAACTCCGGGACGGTATCGGCAGGTGCATTGCGACAGCAGGCCCCGCTCTGGTCCGTGAGGGTCGGTGCAAGCTTCGGGACCGACGGGCGCTGGTGATCTGCCGCCGATCGATGGCGCCGCTGTCCTGCTGCTGCCCCGCGGACAGCAGCAGGACATCGTGCCACGCCAGTACAACGGCAGTACAACCCCGCGGACAGCGAACAGGCGGGCGCATGAGTCAGTCCAGTGGCCTGGTGGTGCTGGAGTGCCTCTGACGGTTTGTGTCGGCGGCACACACCCGTGGCGGGGCAGCGTCACGAACCGCGGCGCCCACGGCAGGGATGACAACGCTCACCAGCGGCGGAGGCTCGTCCCGCACCAACACCTGACCAGCGCCGTCTGGGCCAGCACCCGACCCGAACCCCGCGGGCACTTTCGCAATTGAGAGCGTCCCATCGAACAGCGATGGAATGTCAGCTGTGACGGAGTTATGTTCCATAACGCAAATGGAATGGAAAAGTATTGGGTTACACTGGCCCGAAGGGAACACTGCTGATCGAGCTTTATCAACACCCAGCACGACAGCTGATGACATTGCCGTTGTTATGCGTGTCAAATGAATGTGCCAGTTCAGCGACTGTCACTTGCCAGGTACGTTTTGCACCACGCGCCACACATCGTACGTGCCGGAGCCAAGCGTGACAGTGGTAATATACCCAGAGCCGAGGGTATCGCCTGGACACGGCCAGTCGTTTTTGCCCAGCGGCGGGGCACGAAAAGCATGACCAGCAGTCGGTTTGGGCTACGCGTGGGCGTTCCAAAATCAGCTCCAGTCCCAAAGTCGGGACTTGACTGCGCACGAGGCCAACCGAACAACGCACGCATGCACCGCTCCCGAGGGCGCCGTGTGGACTCTCGACAGGAGGAGAGAGGCTGGCAGATACCATCGCAAGGGCGCCGCCGAAAAAAACCGGACCCAATCGCGGCGAGACAATACGCGCGCGCCTCGAGGGCCACGCCGTCAGCCGCGCTGAGAACGGCCGTTTGTCACAGCCGGCAGCGGCGGCGGCCGCCCGCGGCCGGCATCGGATGATGACCCGTCGACGCTGCCGCCTCTGTCGGCTGCACCACTGGCCTCCTCCAGCGATGCAAACACCCCCGACTGACGCCACCATTTGTGTCTGACAAACAGAGCGGGCCGGCTCCGGCGCAGACCCGCCGCGCGCGCGCCCGCAGCTAGCGGGCGGGGTCCTCGCGGCCAGATGGCGTCATCACGGCCAGATGAGGGGCGCCCAAACAGAGCGATAAATAGCCAGGCGGTGTGCGCTTACGCCAGGTGGGCCGACCCATTATGCCTGCGCCCTGGTCAGGCCGGCGCTGGCGGCAAGCATATCGCCACTGGATGGCGGACCGAGAAACGATCGCCTCGACGAACAAATACAACCAGGAGACGTCAGGGCGGAAAACCCCACCGCCGCGAGTCGCGCAATCTCCAGCACGGCAACGGTGCGATGCTGAAGTGGACTGAGCTAAATCCAAGCTCATTCTTTGCAGCAGGACTGGCTAATTCAGGCGCCGTCATGAACTGTCGGACGGCGCGGCAGATGTCTGACAAACGGCGCGGGTGGCGCCGTTTGTCAGACAGTGTTCCTGGGACGGCGTGCGGGGGGGGGAGGGGGGGGGGGGGTCGGCACGCTGTAATGTAGCCCGAATGAGTGACCACCGTAGTCAAAAACCTGAGCCGTCAGCAGGTTATGATGGATAGTCCGGAGCGCTTCGGCGTGTCCTCCTCTACGCAGCTGAAAAGTGAGCCACTAGTCCAGCACAAACTCGACCGCTGTCAGCCCCAGCAAAAACTTGTTTTCCGGCACGGTAATTCAGAGCAAGATGAGCTTGTTGCGGCGCGGCGTGCGGCAAACGTGGCGTGTCCGCGTCCCGGAACGGTCAGCACCAAGCAACGAGGAGTGTGAGATGTGTCTTATGGGGCTGTGGGCGTGGCTATTCCGGGCTATCAACAATCGGCCTAGATAATGTGATGTTCTGCACGAGGCCGTGTGCAAAGCAAACCATATCATGGTGCCTGAGGACACATATATGCAGGGATACGTGCTTCCGCCCGGACTCATGATCTTTAACAAGGTAGAGACGAGCCCACGGGCGATGGAACTGGAGCGACGGAAACGGACCCACGGCTGCAGAGACGGAACTATGGCTGCGGAGATAGGCCTGCGGCTGTAGGAATGGTGGCAGCGGCCACTGTACCATGCATGCATGCGCCGTCCCCTGCTGACTGACGGACCAAGGTAGCCTCTAGCTGGGAGCAAAACGCAACGCCAGCTTCGGTACCGCCGCCAAAGGGCGTTTCCTGCGCACAGCCAAAACAGCGGTGCCAGCCCCCCGGCCTGCCCTGGACTAAAGCGCGAAGAGTCAGCGCTCGCTTATGGGCAATAAAATGGACTTCAAAACTCCATGTCGTCTTCTATCGAAACTATCTAAAAACGGCCTGAATGCCTGACCGTTTCCGGGCGGTACAATTGACCGAGCGCGGACATCGCGCGGCACGCGACGCTCGAGCACGTGCAGCGCGTGGTGGCCCGTCGCGCAAGCGCCCGGCCCGGCGCCGCGAGCGCGTCGGCGGCACGGCGCGCCGCGTGTCCCCGCGCGGAATGTCGCCGGGTGTCCGCGAGAGTGAGCTCCGCGCGAACATAGCCGCTCAGTGACGAGGCCGCGCCGCTCTTCCCTCTGCGGACGCTCTCGACGGAGCACCTCCGCTCTGACCTCAAGCAGTCGTACGACTCAGACGCTCGACTCCGGATGCAGGTTTCGCCCCGATCATCGTTGACTGAGGCGGCGCGACGTGTTGACTATCGTTGCAGTCGGCGCCAGGGAAAAGGCTACATTAGAGTGCAGTTGGGACGCTCCCGGACGCCGGGTCATGCCACGAGCGGCGGGGTACATGTCCGCTGACTGGGAGACGAACCTCGCACACCGGCGACGCGGACAGCAGGGCGTGACGCGTCAGCATGGGCGGACGTCGTAACCGGGGCATCGTCCCAGGTTCAGAGGAGGGGTTCGCCCGGCGCGAGCCGCTCTGCTGCTTCTTCCATCGCCGGAAACCGCGCGTACGTCACGCCTTTACAACAATCGCACCACGGTCTAACAGACGGCAAAGTGCGGCGCGAACACGAGCGGAGTAACTGGTGGTGGCGGCGTCACGGCCGCTCCGAGGCGGCGCGGCTGCCGGCCGACGGTCTCAGCGCGCCCGTCACGCTCCGAGCGTTACAGGCACACGGCGCCGCCCGTCGGCCACGCCTCTCAAGCGGTTGCCTACCTTTGTCGTCGAGCGACTCGAGTACCAGCAGGATGTCCGGCCACCGCTCCATGGCGCCTGAAGCCCACATCCACTTCGCGTGACGCGGATGCACTTCCGGTCTCAGATCCACTTCGCGGGCTTCAGATCCGATTCCGGCACTTCGGTCCGCCCACGGGACTCTCTGTCCTTTTCTTCGACTCGAGATCAGTTCTCCGTCACAGGTGCTCGTGCGCAGACGGCACTCCTCCGCAGGCTCCTCCCTCGCTCAGGCGCTCGCGGCCGAGACCCAGCGCCGCCCCACGGCCTCGGGACACCGACCAGTCACTCGGAGCTGCCTCCGGGGGGCGTCTGCCGACCTCCGCGCCGCCACGCTTACACCACGGCGGCACTGCGAACTCTCCGCCGCCGGCGGTGACCCCTGGCCGCGGGGCGGGGTCAGGTCACCTCGCCGCCCCTGCTCGCTGAGTGACGCCCGGGACTCAGCACCGACACGCGGTGGCGTTGGCGGTGGCGTCGACGGCCGTCGAGCGCGCCGGGAGACACGCTTACCGGGATGTGTGTCAGGCACGCAGAGTGCGTAAGGCATACACACGCCTGCTCTCTATTTGCGGATTGTCGTGCGCCGAGAGGTGAGAGGGCAGCTCGTCTTGAGTCGCGGCACGTCCCCAGGCCGGGGCACGTCTTCAGCCGCCACACGTCTCGGGCGCACGTCACGTCAAGCGCACGGCACGCGAGGCGCACAAGCGCACGGCACGCGAGGCGCACAAGCGCGCACTGAGGCCACAGGGCCCGCCCGGCCGCGTATGGGCCCTGCGTGACGCCCCGCAGCCGGTTTTCCACTGTAATCGGATCAGCAGGCACGAGTTCAGAGTGGCTGTGGCGGCGGCAAGCGATGAGCCTGGCTAATTTTCGTCCGCGCCGTCAGCAAAACCGGGCTCGGTGCCCTTACGCCGCTCGAGGTGACGCGTATGGGACGCCCGGAAGCGTGGCCTGGGGACCGGAGCTACTGTGTCTGCGGTTCGCCCCGCTGGGGCGCCCCAGGGACGGCATGTGGGCGACGTACCACCAGGGAAAATACGCAGAAATAGTTTGCACAGCATCGCCGTCGTAAAACGTTGAGGTTTGGACCATTAAACGGGGCGTTTGTCACGCGATACGACGGAGCTTGCAGAGAACAACGCTCATTAATGACCAAACGGCCTTTTACGCAAACGTGTCCTCGAAGAGAGC
This sequence comes from Pollicipes pollicipes, assembly GCF_011947565.3. Lineage (NCBI taxonomy): Eukaryota > Metazoa > Arthropoda > Thecostraca > Pollicipedomorpha > Pollicipedidae > Pollicipes > Pollicipes pollicipes. Next base: position 34,279,400 of record NW_023596921.1, read on the forward strand.
TCAACCGCGACAACCCGCCATGATGGACAAATGTCTTGCCTTAAGGCCACAGAACAATGTGTGGTCGGCGTATCATTAGTGGAGACAATGTGTTACCGGTCATACCGATCGGTGTTTGTTACTACCAGTTTCTACCGTATCAGGCAAATTTGGTGACCCCTCTGAGCTTACAATGTGTGCTACAATACGTATTCTACTTGGAGCACTCGTTTGGCGCTATGTGCTGACGGCGACAGTGGACTCTCGGTAGTTATATGGATGATGTGGGCAGTTTGTTGTTACTAATATAGCACAAACCAGTATTACGAACACAACAATAGTCCTAAGATCCTGGAAGTTTTCTGGCTAATTCAGTTAGCGTCACATCTCTGTGACTGCTTGGAGAAACAAAAGAATGCTGATAAATCTGCAAAGACTTATCCTGAGGTCTTTTACACATTATCTCGTCATGCTCAATCACGCACCTGCCGTCGCCCGCATGCGTCGCTTTTCACAGATGATCGGGACTGGCGTCACGTAATCGATCACCAAGGCTGACCTTAACATTGTTAAGATACCTAATGTGTCCGCTAAGCGTGAGTGCTGTACCCAGGCCTACAGGCACCCCGGCCTACGCAGCTCCGGGCAGATTTCATCTCTTCTGTCGCAACGGACGCCGCCCGTCCGGCCGACAGCTCCCACCGAGTCCCTCCATTTGTCAGCCATCTGTCTGAACATTCTGCGAGCTTCAGCCACGCCCCCGCCGATTCTAACGAATCATCCATGGATTACAAGCCGCGGCCGATAACAGAAGACTGCGTCTCATTAGTCACAAAGGCATGCATAATTTATGGCGTTCATTTCGAATTTGATCGCGGCGTTTCCAGCGGCGGGAGCGCAGAAGAGCACGGTAGCGTTCGTGAGCTTCGTGGAGTCTCCCGCCCCACGACTGCTGTTACGCCACGGGTCGGGGCATCTGGGGTCAGGGCGCAGTGGCCCGCGGCGGGCGAAGTCACCGACCCGCGGCGCTTGGCATCACCGCCCGCAGCGCCGCCAGGCGGCCGACTTCGGCGGCTCACTAGCGGCGAAGGGATTGGCGACACGGGAGACGCCGCACCAGCGCCCGGCGCAACAGGCCAGTCTTTGCAGCGCTCTCTGTGAGACAGCCAACATTCCTGCACAAATTTTGAAGAATAGATTGCGAACGCGGCCCCTGAGAATTCCAACAAAGAATCGGTTGGGTAGTCGGCATGTGGGGTGCATTGGCCAGGGTGATGTAAATGCGCATGCGTTTCTGGACACAGATGAAAGCGACAGCAGCCCTCTTTGCCTGCGCGTTGGGTCAGGTCCAGATAGCGCATGCCTCGCATGACTGCGCTAAGTGAAACAAAGGATCGTTAATTGTCTGTCTTCCGACATTGCTGTGCCCAATAAGGCCAGTAGTGGGTTAGTTAAGTGCCGTTTTACGGACCCGTAAAATGTGTGTAAAAAAGCATTTAAATTAGCGACGAAATAGACCAGGTGCCTGAAATGTCGAGCAGTGAGCTCCGAGCATGGTCTCCAATGAGAGCAATATACCCATGACCTTCCTGCAGCCACCGTACAGCGAAACATGTAGGTAACGCCGACAAATTTTACTCCGATGATCTGCTTTACAAGCGTAACTAAATTTCTCCGAACTGTCCCACTAAGCTGGACTTGAGGCGTTCACGCTTATTTCTCGCCCCGCAGAGAAGGTTCAGTGACCTCCTCTGACCCGTGCGTCTCCCCAAACCCTCCCGGTCAGGCGGCGGGTTGGGGCGTCTGGGGACCCACCGTCACCCCCGGGGCCCCGGTCCCCGCAGGTGGCCCGCCAGCCCAACGCCAGCGCCAGCGCAGCGATCAGCGGCGCCCGCTGCATACGTTAACCGAAAGCGATAGTGGCTGCGCGTGGCGCGCGGCGGGCGCTGTCAGCCGAGTTTGGGCCGACGCCGCCGGCCGGCTCGTCCGTCACCGACCGTCGCGCGCGCCGAGCAGTTGCGGCCAGCCTCCATCGTCTCCTCGCAGTGGCTCGAGTCGGGCCGTCCGTACACAACGCTCTGCCGCGGCCGTGGCTTTCGGACCGCTCGGATCGGTATGAGAAGGCGTCTTGCCTGATGGGTGGTGTCGGATGTTTCGGCGACTAACGGACGCCAGCGTGCTCCCCTCATTAGCGCCCCAGACCACCGTGCACTTCCTACGGAAGGCCAGTCGGAGGTGGGGTGGGAGTGGTAAAAGCTCCCGGGGCAAGGCACGTCGCCGCCTTGTGCAGTGAGTGGCCAAGTTCACGGCGTTTCAAACGGCATCCACTGAGTGGAGCGTTTAATTTAACAGCCAGCCTTATCTACGGGCGCTCCAGCTGACAAATCTGGCCTTGTGACGCTGACGGTGACATCAAAGCCAGCACAAAGCACGATACATCAAGGGCGTCGCAGATTATCACAGAGCTCGATTCTGAGCAAAATTTGCAGTGATCTGAACAAGTAACATCTGGTGATGGAGGGGCGGTGACGAGCTCTCGTTCTCCGGGCTCAGATGCATGGGCCACGTGGAAGATGAAAGCGTGCTTTCTGAACGTTACCACCTGCATCGTCCTCAGGTGAAGTCAGCAGGGCAGCCAGAGCCTGCATACCCGGGCAGAGTTCGATGCTGACCCGCGCGCCCTCTGACGACACGCCCGGGCTACGTCCGCTGCGCAGACACTGACTGAAATGTGATTTAAAGGGCTTAGCTGCCCGCTACATAATCCTACAACGTCGGCGACAGATATCCCTCGCGCTGCTCAGGCACTAGGTGTTTCGACCTAAGTGTTTTGTCAATAAATAGCAGGCTACTGGAACAAAGTTTCACTAGCTTGTCCTGAATTAACCTTGTGGCGGGTGAAGAAAATGCGATCAAGAAAAGAGCTAGTCTTCCGGGGTTACGATACATTGTGCCATGTCATGAAGTGATTACTAGTATCACGCAGTCGTTGAGGGGATTTTTGGGACGTTCCACGATGACCGCATTCTTTCTTTACGGACACTTATAGTGGGCGCTCTAAACGCTTCATCCCAGCCCATCAGCCAGCATCAAGGGTCCATGAGGTGACCAATAAAAGGTCACGTCTCAACAGACAACCCGGTCACCCAAGCCACTAATCCCACTTCAAGATCATCGCCCTTACCAAGCCCCGCCATTTTCGGCTATTATTTGGGCATCCAATATCTCCTGAGTGGAAACACTTAGCCGTGGAAGAGTCAATAGCGCGGTGGCTTTCAGGGTAGCTTTCGGGCTGATGACAAACAGAGTAAGCGTTCCGCTCTACCGACGAGTCGAAGGTAAAAACTGCAGCTTTCTAAACAGGCTGCGATGACTGCTGCACGGTCCAGCTGTCCAAAGGATTAAACAACGAGCCAGGGGGTCGGTTCGCACGCGGACAAACCGGTTCTGGAAACATAATGAGGACAAAGAAAGGGGGAATATTCCACTTCGGGTTTGTTTTAAGGCACGGTAGAAAAGATAGCAGATAGTATGATTGTGTTTTAGTTCAGAGATAGCTTTCTCCGCAAGTTAGTTCACTTAAGGTAATCAAAAGCTTGTCGCAGTTTTTTATCGTGGCAATTCTGTAACCGAAGAGCATTCACAACTGCTAAGAGTGAGTTTTCAAAGGGGTAAGCCTCACAAAAGTATAAACAAAGTGCGTCTAACAATAAATCAGACGGATGGCTCAGGCTGGCAGCATGCTGATATGTAGGCGGTGTGTAGGTGTCTATATAGTCGTGTATATGTAGGTGTCCAGGCACTGGGTACGATCTCGATGTCGCAGTTCTTACCAACGTTTAGCAATAAGATATTACCTCGCCCACGATTTTCACTAGAAGGGTTGCCACACCCGTCAGCCACTCCGAACTCTGCACCGTCGCGTCCATAAGGCGCACTCTCCCACTCACGTTCACTCGAGTTACCTCCCAGTCAAGGGCGGCCACCACCGCAACGCCGACCCCAGGTCACGGTAGACCTCGACGGCGCCCACCGAGCGCCCCGTCGCCACCGACCGCACCAGGTCAGGTCACGCCAGGTCTCGGCCACACAACACCCCGCACCACAGCACACCTGCCGACCTCAGGTCAGGTCCGGTCACGTCGGGTCCGCGTCGTACGGCGCCACCGCCCGCCTCGCCCGCGACTTCGGCTGCCGCGCGGCCGGACGCCAAACGCCCACTGCCCGGCGCGGCGGCGCGGCCGGCCGGCGGCCGCCGCGGTCGGTCTGCCCCGGGCGGCACGCACGTACCGCGGTCCGCCGGCGAGAGCTAGTACGGCGGCACGATGGGGCCACTCAGGTCCGATCACTGCCAGCAGCACACACGGCGGCACGCAGCACGTGTGGGAGGACGGCGGGGTTTGAAGGTTGGGTCACCATGGGCGCGTTGGAGGCGACCTAACTGCCAGAAAGGCCAGCCCCTGCTGAAGCGGCCGAGCTGCTGTGGCAGATGGGCGCGCTCGCCCTCAGCGGTACGTGAGAGACCGGCCGGCGGTGGGCGTGCTCCCCTCCCCCTCCCCCTCCCATTGCTCTGGCATGCGATGACGGCACTCGCGGCCACCACGCGAATGCCCACTGTTTACTAGGCAGGACGTGCCTGTCCGGCCACGTACGATTATGACGTCACCTGGCGACGACGGGTGGCATGTGCAACAATGGACACGGGCGGATGCGGGGATGGGGAGGGGGACTGCACCGCTGCGCCGGCCACTGTGTTTGTGTCCCTAGCTGAACAGCGAGCGTGTTGCTGGGTCCTCGCCGTGTTTGTGTCCAGAACCGTCCGCTTGAGCTGACTCCAGGGATCGATAGCAAAACGGTTTGTCGACTTTGTGTATGGTCCAAGGCATCGTGGTAAAAACGCTTCAGCGCCTTGTTCGGGAGTTAAACAAACAATCAATAAACGTCAAGCCTATAGACCGTAATTAAAGTCAACAAAATGCAAGTTCCTGATGCATGTAATATGCATGCAGATGAGGATGAAATGCATATTCACATCATAAGAATTCGAGGTCACAGTGATTCGGCAAGATATCACTGTCAATACAACTCAGCTTTAAGTAACTGCATCCTCTAATGGCCTACTGATGTCTGGAACAGCAGCTCCAGTGTATAGCTTCACCGCATGCAGCCAGAAATATCCACTGCTCTAACCGGCTAGCGTCTATAAATATCGCAGCCAATATTCTGTCGCTCGCAGGCAAGCTCGTCGATCCTTGGCCTGGCACAAACACCTGGCCTATAAGAGTTGCCAACTGATGGCGAGAGAAACCTAGCCCCCCCCCCCCCCCCTGGCGGGTCTTCAGTGGTCTGGCACGAGACTGGCCTATCGTACGAGATATTGACAAAGGTACTCGGTTATCAGGTCAAACTCACGAAGCATCAGTGTTTCTGTGAGATAGACGGAGGTAGCGTGAGGAAAAAACATCTGCCCCTGAGCCTAGCCATTCTTCCGTAAGCCGGGAGGAGCTCACGGAAGCCAGTCAGCGCTCCCGAGGGAGCCAGTCAGCGCTCCCGAGGGAGTCAGTCAGCGCTACCGAGGGAGTCAGTCCGCGCTCCTGAGGGAGCCAGTCAGCACTCTCGAGGGAGTCGGTCAGCGCCCCGAGGGAACCAATCAGCGCTCCCGAGGGAGCCAGTCAGTGCTCCCGAGGGAGCCACTCTGCGCTCCTGAGGGAGCCAGTCAGTGCTCCCGTGAAGGGGACCGAACGGCAGGCCTCGGCCATGCGGCGCGCCCAGCCGGGCCGTTAAGTTCGCTGTTTGGACAGTGGCTCTTCTGAGGATCCCTGTGTATCGCGGCCGACGCGCCAAGTCAAACTCTGCCGTGGATACTTCGGCGGGACGTGCGTCACAAGGCTGGCATCGCGACAGCGGCCAGCACCCCTTCCAGCGCGGCCGGCCGGCTCAGGACGGCTGCCAAAGTCAGGGTCGGCTTCAGCTGCCACCGTCGCCAGACGAGACAACTCGCCAGACAAGACCAGCGAATGAACGGCTGACACACGGCAGCTGTCAGGCGGACAGCGCCGCGGCGCGACCGTCACGCACAGACGACAAATGATCGCTGGCTGGAGACTGCTGATCACCGCCCATGACGAGTCCCTGGGAGACACAAGGCGCTGGACGAGAACCGCTGGAAGATGGGATAGGAAGATCACGTGGAGGCCTGAGCCGGGGGCTGGGCGCTGCCCTGCGACGGGTCACTTTCTGCCACTGGCCACGTCGGCTTAGAGAAGCCGCCGTGGCCGCACGCTGACGACGGTGTCAGCTGCTGGCGCCGCTCCGGCCAGTCGAACATTGCGTGTTGACACGACATGCTGCCACGCTGCTGACAGGCCGTGCATTCAGGCTTGCCCATTCATAAGCCACCCGCACCCGGCGAGATAGGCGCCGCCTATCTCGCTTGCATGTGGCGTTAGGTTCGTGCAGATTGCAGGCTCAAATGGTCTCGTGGCCTTGCGGGGCCACGGCGGTGCCATTTCGCACGTTAATGGCTCTGCCGAGACTGTGTGGCGCTCAGCCAGGATGCCGGTGGGCGGGCTGGGTCCAGTGGCTAAAAGTATCACAGCCGCATTACATTGGGTTTTCTGTGTGGGACACCCTCCGCTGGCCGCCTGGTGTAGGACAGCCCAACATAACACGCCTCTCGGACTGTAGGCGAACCGACTAAAGTCGCACCTCGCAGGAGTCGCTAAGCACCAAAATTAACTCCACCGATGTTACGCACGAGGAGAAAGTGGCGACCTCTCGACCCCGCACCGATCGCCATCACCGGATTGCTGCAGTAATGCCGCGCTTTTCCGGTGGCCTGACGGCGATGCCCGGCCGCGGATCGACTGCAAACCCGACCCACCGCAGCACCGGGACACGGCTGCAGAGCTGCCGTAATCTCCCTGGGAACCGCCGGCGACGTCCTCCCCCAGACCGCCTGGCAGCAGCGGCGGCGGCGGAGCGGGCCGCGCCCGCGGCCGCCCAGCTCCCCTGACCCGGTTACGTGCCGGTGCCGGCGGCCGCGCGCGCCGCCACCCGGCTGGGACAACACTCGAAAGGTCAGGCGCCGCCGGCGCTCGCCCGGCGCTCGAGTGCGCCCGCTCCGCGCCCAGCGGGAGAGTAATAAGCCCTCCGTCATGTCCTGCGCGCCGCGGGGCGCTGTCGATGGGGGGGGGGGGCGGGGCTGCATGGCGCCGACGCGCAGCTGGTCAAGGACGGCACGTGCGCCTCCGTCCTACGCCGTCCGGAGACAGCTAAAACGCCTCAGCTGCCCCGGCACGCACGCCATCGCTCTCAGTTAGAGGCCTGCTTGTCCCAGAGTGAGCGTGCCAATTGGATAACAGGAAGCCAGAATGGCCGGTAAATGATGTGTAATGGCCAGTGATGTCACTCCGCATGGGGCAACGCCATGCTCACGTCGTAAGGTTTGCAAACACGGCTGCGATTCCAGCGAGGAATTGAGGAGACGCCCGTAACGGGGCGGGGGCGCTGTCATGCCTCAACTTTTTTCATTGACGGTCGCGAGCAAAAACCAGCCGATCGTTAACTCAGGCTTTTTAACAACATCAGCGGGCCGATAAAAAGGCGGAATTCAATTGCGTTAAGTGTTCAGATCTGTCATCCGCGGTCCTTAAGACGTTGTCTGGCGGATGTCACGAGCGAACGGGCCAAGCAAAACTGTAGTCGACAGTCTGACCTGACCACAGCCCCAGGGAGCCGACTGTGTTCAGGTCAGGTCAGGTAGGGCTACGTTGGAATACCCTTCCTGAGCACGGAGCTTTCTGGACCAAAAGAGCCAGAAACAAGGTTTCAGGAGCCCAAAAATCGAACAATCGACGGAAGTAAACGGCCCGCCACGGGTATATTGGTGTTCAAAGGCACCTGACTCGTTGAGGTCATCCAAGACCGGAGAGGTCAGACAAGCCTGCCCCTGGTCACTAAAATTAATTAGTCACGACGAAAATTATAATCTAGGCCATATCGGGTCATGAAATGTTGCGTCAGGTCATGGAGATTCACACCAACTTCAACGCGATCATGCTGAGTCAGTAGGGTCACGCTCGGTCACCAGAGGTCACACTTGGTCCGCGGGGTCACCCAGCATGTCTGAGCCAGAGTCCACCGGAGCGCCGGTGGTCGGGCCTTGGTGAGAGTGAGAGCACCTGACAGCGAAAAGCGGCGGGCCGGGTCGGGCCGGGCCGGGAGGTCCAGTTCAGCGTCGCCGTTAGAAAGTGAGGCGGCTGGGCCTCGGGCTCACGCCCATGTGTGCAAACACGTCACACGGAGACCCACGACCGCTGGCGGATCCGGGGCAACGGACTCCCTCCTCCCCCCCCCCTCCCCCCAAGGCGGTGAACAACAGACCTTACAGGCTTCAGGCCCCCGGCATTCTGATCACTGTTGCGCCATTCTGAACTCTGCACCAACTTGGTGCAAGACCCTTCGACCACCGGGGTTGAAAGAGTGCGTCAAGCGGTCGTGAGGCGCAGGGAAGGGCCAACGGGCAGCGGACCAGCAGGTGATGTCACGAGGGTTACCATTCCTTCCACCTCTCACAAGAGGCTCCCCTATGAAATCCTTCCGCCTTGTCCCTCCCAGTTGAGCTGGAGCCGCGCTCCACGCCCTTAATAGTAACGGGGAGAGACGACATGCAACGCTCTCATGTCAAGATCGTAAGCAACGCTCTCAAGTAGATCGGTGGTTAAAATACTGATCAGGACTTGTAACCAGCAGCGCGCAGACTAAGCCCATGCCATGGCAGGCAATTCGAACAGGTAGTCACTGACGGCAGTGCAGAGGGACCAGTTAACTGATGCACCGTAACCTTTCTAGAAATGGCATTTAGTTCAACCGACGCCAGTCCAACAGCCGTTCGCCGTCCATGTGTATTTGAACGCTGGTGTCTACAGTCCGTGTGCACCACCTAGCGGAGCTAAACAAAACCATGCTACGATGAAAGTCTACCAACAGATGGCACTGCCCACAGTCGGACAAATGGTAGTTTCCAAGGATGAGTTCCCATGTTCTAACGCGGATACAGCGTGCCCGCGCCGCATGGCGTGTAGCACTGACTCAGATGTGCAGGCTAGCCGTGTATCTCGTGCAACAATGTCTTCTGTCAGAGTGGTCAGTGAGAACCCCGCCTAGGTTGGAGTCTTCCGGCGAACGATAGAATGGTAGTGCAGTCAAACGAATTTCATTGCAATGATCGATTTTGCTGAATATGTATCATTTGGCTGAAATAATCCGATGGAACAAATCAAGCCACTTCCATCGTATTGAAGTGAATATGGCCGTTAGCCGTCGGATGAGCTACATAGCAGACCGTTATATTGGAATAGGTATAGGCGGCCATGTAGATAGAGCTGAGTCGATCCTATTGCGCTTTTGGCATTCGTATTACGTAAAAATTAAGAGGTTAGGGTACAGTGCAGCAAGAAGTAACCAGCGTCATGAAAAAATGACGATTCCACATGGGCTGAATAAAACGCAACAAGAACTGACCAACTCATCTGTAGACAAAGGAAGATGCTCGAAGCATATTAGGTCCTGTTTTCAGATAAATTTTGGACCAATTCCATAGGTTGGACCAATTCCATAGGTTGTGGGAACAATGACAGGTAGTTTTGAACGCGCCACTCCCATTTTTGGCCCATTCTGAGCCCAGTGTCACGCAGCTAGGACCTTCGGCCTCGGCCAGGCAGGAAAAGAGAGCAATGCGACACCTACCTTTGGTAGCAGTTTTGCTTTGTACTTTGTTCTGAGATCGTGAGCTATTCGGTGTCCTCGTGGGAGGTTTGGTCGTTTTCGTTCCTGAAACAAAACCATCGCAAAAGCCCTGAGCACTTTTCCTCCCACTGCAAGATGCAGAGCTCTGTTTTCTGGCAATGGATGGTCCGGTACACGCACGTTCCCTGAGTGGTGCGCCGCACCAGGGAGATGTGACGTCAGCGGTTAACTCGCAGCTTCCAGGACGAGTTAACCGCTGCCTACGCGGAGCCTCAATATATGGCTGCTCTAGTGGTGCCCACGCCATCTGACAAACGCGTATGAAGGACGTAAATGAGCAGAACCAGGTGCGCCGTAAATGAGCAAACGGTAGAGGAGTTTGTGTTGAAGCAATATCAGCCGCTGGGTTATACGGCGGGAGTGGCTGTCGAAGACACGCACAGGCTGCGGGTCAATCTCAAGTCAGGGTCAGAAAAACGCTGGTCACTCCTAGGTCCAGGTCGGCTGACAGCGAGGCAATTGCAGGTCAAGACAGAGCAGTATACCTTGGCTGTGGTTGCTGGCGAGGTTGGTCTTATTGGCGAGAACGCCCGGGTGGCGGCGCGCCGGCGTGTCCAGCGCCGCCCTGGCGGCCGTCGTCGGAACTGGCCTGGAGACGGCGGCCGGCTGCTTGCTGCCGCTACGAGCCGTAGACGGAGCGGAGCCTGCGGGAGGACGGCAGGTTAGCCGTCATATGACGTCACTGGTGGCAGTCCGTCACGCTCACTTCCTGTCTGCCGGGAGAAATCATAGCGGTTCAGGCTGTCAGTGCTGGAGGTGGAGCCCGATTATAGGCAAGGTGATGCGTAAAATGCACTGCAGACGAGTGAGGTATCATCTGTTTAACATGCAATACCGACGGGGTCGCGTTCCGTCACGTTGCAAACAGAACGTGACCGCAACCGCCGTCCTGCAAACCACGGAGGACGCGAGGTAACGTCACTGCTGTGAAAGAGCAGCGACGGCGAACTCCGGCCTGTATCCGCCGGTGCTTTTGCAGCAATTAAAAATGATCGCGTGTCTCCGGAACGACAGAGTCACCGACATGGTGCGCAGGATTACACAACCAGCTCCCTCGCTCTAGCAGGTACCGGGTAAGTAGACTGAGTGCGTGCGGGCGCAGGTCAGCGGCTGTGGTGACGCCGCCGAGAGGAGGGCCATGAAGACGCCAGACCAGTGCGGGTGTCTTAGCACTTAAGGTATGCGAGCTTTTGGACAAAAAAAGTCACAGAGTTCAAACTTTTAGAGCACCGTATTCTAGCTGACGTAAAAGTGCGGAGTATTTTTAGATGCCGACCCGCCAAAGCACTTTTATTTTAGGACGTCATGGGGATTGTTCAAAGTTCGATAGTTTATACTGTTGGACAATGTGTCGTGCGATAAGTGTTCACCAATTATTCATCTGTCGAAGCTCGATTGACAGACTTCTCTTGCGCTCGCAAAAGGTGTTTGAATTCCAAAGGTTTAAACCAAATTGATAATGAAAACGTTTTGCAGTTTAGACCCCAATCGAAGAACTGCATGAGGCTCAGCCCAGACGCTTTCAAGGCCTCCCCCACTACTCTAACCGATACATCACCTACCGTCTCCAGACTCCTCACACTCGCCCGGGAGTGGAGTAACTGCGGGCGCTGCCGCGGCGAGGGATGGAGGGGAGGGGGGGGGGGGGGTCGGCCGGGGCGCGGCTGCGACTGACCGGGGCCGCAGCTGGCGGGTCACCAGCGGCCGACACACCCACGTGACGCGGCCGATTTTAATTGTCACGCGCCGCCGCATCGCGGACGACGGCTCTCCCACGCCTGGGCCGCGGCCCATGGCCGTTACGACCGGACTGACCGCGTTCCTGGTCTGGGCCATTGTTGGCAGCGTTTGGCGGCGGCGTGCAGAAGTGAGTGAATTAGTAGAGAGCGCATCGGCCCACACGAACGCAGCAGATGGCATTCGTGATGTGGGTAGGTGCTGGACGCGGTTTGGTAATGGCGCTAACGCACGCTGAGCTGGGGCTGGAGCCGACCTGACCGGACCGGGACTGATCGGGACGCTTTTGGTTGTGGACCTGACCCGGTCCATAACCAAAAGCGAGTGTGACACCCCTGACAGCCGTCTGTGGTGGGAATCGAGCCCGAGGTCTCCCGATGCGAATGACCTCCGACGCTGGTGATCACTGATCTTTTCCGCCGTCACGCATCGATGATAATGCCCGTGTGTGAGAACAGAGCGGATGACCAGGCCAACCCGCTCACTAATCACGGAGCAGGGACCACAGAAATAACCCCAGATTTCGGCAGAGGATTTCCCGAGAGATGAGACCCCTCGAAATAAATCAAGATGCCAGAAATAGTAGGGTGGTCCCAGCAGCTTTTCGCAGAACCCGTCACACCAGTAATGACGGCATCGTCACATCACGCGTCCCGTTCGGGCCGGAGGATCACCTGCCGGCCGGGACGCATTTATTTTTATCCCGGTCACGAGGGGAAGAGGTCAGGGCAGCATATCACCAGCATGATTGTCAGAGGCAGCATCATCACTGACGAATTACGTACGACGAACATTGGCGACAACACTGCGCGTCGCACAGTCACACTACAGCTTAATAGAGGCGATTTTCCCCGTGCACGTACGCAGGCGCATTCATGGCCACAGTTATGGCGTGCCACTGATCGAATGACCTACATGCAACATCAGCTTCCGCAGCTCAATCATCGTGCGAGCCATGAGCGGAGCATGACGCGAGACGCGGCCGTGACACCAGGATGCGACAGCGAATGTCGCATTCGTGCGCGGAAGCGAATGCGGCAGGATGTGCGGCAGGATGTGCAGCAGGATGTGCGGCAGCGTGTGTAGCCACGTGTGCGGCAGTATGTGCGGCGTGCGTGCAGTAGCGAATGCGGCGGTGCGTGTGCCGCAGTACGTGCCACAGCACATGCGGAAGCATGCACGGAAACACAGGCAGCAGCATGCGCGGCAGTATGCCACAACGTGTAAAGGCATGCAGCAGTATGCTCAGCAGCAGGACACCATGCAGCGCGATGCATCCTGGTGGCGCGTTGCGTTCCAGGTCCAACCGTGGGGACCGTTGGGGCTCCCCACCACCCCCAGCCGGCCTCAGGACGGCAGAGCGGCCCCCGCCGAGACCGTACCTGAGTGGGGCGGCCGGAGCGCCGGGATCAGGGTGCGCCCGCCCACTGAAAGCGGCGACAGATGGCGGGGTGAGTGGACAGCCCGAGGCGACGACAACACGGGTGCGCACACGGACGAGAGCAGGCGGACGGGCGTGCGTTCTGCTCGCGGCCGGCTGGCGGCGCGAGCGCAGGCGGTGGCAAACCAGTCAGGCGACGAGGCTTAACACGGACTGCTGGGGCAGACCAGTCGCAGTGGCCGGCGGGTCTGACCCAGCAGCGGCAAGGTCTCAGTCTCGGCCGGCGAGTGCCGCGGAAAGGCCAGAAGACTCTCTCTATGTGCGCTCGAACATTTTGGCCAGAAGTTGGCAGACAGTGCGTGCCAGAAGTTGGCTGAGAAGTTCACATAAAGCTGCGTTAGTGGGCAGCATATGAGGACCTGGGTTCAACGCCCCGTGCCAGAGGACACACGATTTAAAGAAATGGCAGACCGCACAACGAGAGGCATTACGGCGCCTCAATGGGGCTGCATTTTCGCCGGCTGAGCCTGTGGGCCTACACAAATGAGCTGCCACTAGCTACCATGCTCGGAGCACCCCAGACACTGCCATTAGCCACGGCGTCCACACTTACCGGCCTTCTCGGGACCTGGCCGCGGGAGGAGTGGCCGGTTCAATCAGTGCGGGCATGGGAGCGAGCACGCGCACAATGCGTCGCCTGATGGCGCCCTCTCCCACGGACAGCGAGGTGATCAGCGGGGCTCCGGGGCGGGGGAAAGTGCAGTTTACACTCACTTCGCCTAGCCGTCACCACATGATGAGGCATCCTACGGTCTGGCGGGAGCCTCCGCTCCGCGATGACGAGTGGGTCATGTTTGCCCGCCCTGGCATGTGTGTGTGTGTGTGTGTCCGTGTAGGTGGGGGAGGGGAGGGGTGAGCGTCATAAGTGCCACGTGTTTGCGTAGGTGAGTGCCAGTTTACGTGCACGTGTCCCCTCAATATGGGCACAATTGAACAAAGTGTCCGCCACTGCTGGCCACAAGGCCTGGGATACCGCCAGGGCCGCGACCCCATTGTGCGTGGGCGGCAGTGTTTGGACCAAACACTCCGCTCCATTGGCGCGAAAGAGCATGAACAAGTCAAGGGCGGCAGAACGCGTGCCTGGGCCCATCAAACACCGCAGATTACTCCCACGCGCGCCGCAGTGCGCTTGACATCCAATGCATTCCAGAGCCAATAGCGCCTGAATTACTTACGAAACGCCGGCGCCTATTTACCACCAGCACTCGGAGCGCCCGGAGGTCGAGAAGTTTCACCTCGCCAGCACGCGCTCGTGGTCAGCAGGGCAACAGCAGGCATCACTCACCGAGCGAGGGTATGGACCCGGAGCGGGCCGGGCGGGGCGCTTTCGAGGACGAGTCGGCCGAGTTCATGGAGCCGTGCGACCTGGCCGAGGTCGACGAGGCCGAGCTGACCTCGCTCAAGGTCGGCGACACCGAGCGGGAGCCGGCCGGCCGTAGGCCTGCAGGCGGCCGGTGCGGTCACCAGACGAGTACGGACACACCCCGGGCACGGACACGACCTGGACACGACCCGAGGACGGACAAGACCCGAGGACGGACACGACCCGGACACGCCCCGGGCACGGACACAATCCGGACACGACACGGACACGCCCCGAGCACGGACACGCCCCGAGGACGGACACGACACGAACACGCCCCGAGCACGGACACGACCCGAGCATCGACATAACCCGAGCACGGACACGATCCAGGAATGGACACGATCCGGGGAGGGCCCCGTTTCGGGGACAGCCACAGGCTGAGTGCATCCACAACCCGAGGACAGTCGAGGTCCGAGGACGGACACGACCCGGGAAAGGACACGACCTGGACACGACCCGAGGACGGACAAGACCCGAGGACGGACGCAACCCGGGAAAGTCACAAGCCTTGCCCAAAGTCGCACTGTTACAGCTCGCCAACGAACACGGGTAATAAGGGAGGGGGGGGGGGGGGGAGGGACTCAGGATGAGTAAGATAGTCGAGTCCCACGGACAAAACACAACAGGCACGCCCACCTGTCGCGCGCGGGCGACAGCGCGCCTGACGGGCCGGCGGACCTGCTCCTGTTCTGTCCGGCGGCACACTGTTGCGTCCCACGGATGAACACGGAAACGCTGAGCTGTAATTTATCGTCCGGAAGCACCTGTACGAATGGCCACTGCTGGACGGACAACATCGGCACGTGTGCACCCACGCGGCCAGCCACGGGCCGCCTGGCAACGCTCGCTGTCCGATGCACCCGAACTCCGCTCACTTACCCTTTCACGGCTCTAACACTGCACAGGACGCCCCTCACCATGCAGCTGCGCCGCACCACACAGCACCACCCCGGCACCAACACTGCGCTCGGCTGAGTGGCGACCCGCGCACGCGACCCGGGAGCATCGCAGCGTCGCCGCGCCGTTCACGGCCCCCGCGTCCCGCCGCCCGCGTCGTCCTTCCGCCGCTCTGGTTCTCACGTCCGCGGGCGCGCGACGCAGAGGCGCCGAACCGCGCGCGCAGGACCGGTGAAAAGGAAAGCGCGCCGCCGGCTACAGGCACCGGCCGCGGCCGCGGCGTGTGTGTGAGTGTGTGTGCGCCAGCGGCGGGGAGTGAGAGGGTGGGCGGGTGTGTGTTGCCACCGACGCGGACGCCGGGCGGGCGCCGGCGGCGCTGGCGACGGCCGGCGATCGATGGCGGACGGCCGCGTCGGCATCGACCCTCGTGACCCACCATCGACCCCTCCCCTCCCCATCGCGACCGGAAGAAGACTCCGGAGACTGCGGTGCAGACTCCTGGTCAGAAGTCTGGGGTCCGGGCACTGGTGGTAAGCCTCGTGAGCCCAGAGGAGACTGCGAATACTGATGAGGTCCGGAGAGCAGTGGAGGAGTAAACAAATAAGGAAACCAAGGGCGCAATAGTCATTTCGTAACACGACGGTCACGTCCGCACATCCAAAGCAAGTATAGGCAGATATTGGAGACTGACAGTAGTCTACCAGGATTGACAATATACTCGTGGGACTTACTGTAGACCCTTGGGACTAGCGGTGGACTCTTGGGATTCGATGAAGGAAGGTTGTTGAGACCAACGGCATAAAATCGGGACTGACGATGGACTCATGCGACTGGTAGACTTGTGAAGATACCGGTAAATTACTGGGACTGACGATAGACTCATGTGATTGACGGTAGGCTCGTGGGGCTGACGGTAGACTTTTGAAGCTCACGGTAGACTGCTTGGACCGGTAGCAGACTTATAGAGCTGGCGTCAGATTCTTAGGGTTGACTGTAGTACTTTAAGACTAGTGGTACTTGTGGAACTGGTGGTAGACTCCTGCAACTGGCGGTAGACCTATAGAACTAGTAGTTGACTAATGGGACTGGCGGTAGGCCTTGGCATTGGCGGTAAACTCATGGAACTGGCAGTAGACTCATGGGACTGGCGGTAGACTCGTGGGACTGTCGGTAGATCCCCTGAACTAGTGGTAGACTTTCTTATACTGAAGATAGACGTCCGAAACCGGTATACGTGTTTTTGAACGCATGGCGGGCTAACAACGTGCGTGGGCTTGTGTACCTGGATTGGCGGCGAAGGTCGAACGTTTTTTAACAATGTCCAATAGTGAACCCTGGAGATGGGCGACATGATCTCAAGACTGATTCCAGATCATTCAGATCTATGATTGATCCCAGCTGCTAACCGCACGTCTGCATGATCAACATCGAAATATACCGGATGGTGACACTCCTAAATGAAACGGCACGCGACGGAGGCCTGCCAGATCGGTGACATCCAGCGAAACGCTGTAAACAGCCGCTGCTGACGAATGGTTGACCCTGGACTTGAGACGACAGACGACTGCAGAGCGTCGAGCGGCAGCACACTCTGGTGAGTCAACATCAACATCCCAGAAAAGAAAATCCCGATGAGTAATCCCCCCCCCTCATGATCTACGGGCCGCTTCCAGCGGTCGGCTCCCCCAGCCCATGATGAACGACACGGCCTGACCCGCACAGAACGGGTTTCTGGTGACCGGACGCCGCGCACGCTTGCCCGCGCCGCGTCGGCCGTGTCGAACGCAGCAAACGAGGACTCCTTTTCAGGCCGTCAGAAAATCAGGCAGCCCCCGGGGAGAGCCTGATCACGCACGGCCGGCTACCATCGCAACGTGATCGGGCACAGCCGGCTGCCATCGCAATGTGATCGGGTACGGCCAGCTGCCATCGCAACGTGATCGGGCACGGCCAGCTGCCATCGCAATGTGATCGGGCACGGCCAGCTGCCATCGCAATGTGACTGATACTTTACCGAGAGAGCCTGATCGGGCACGGCCGGCAGCCATCCTAATGGGACAGGTGCTTCATCTAGCTCCGTAAGAAGCCATATTTGGGGCCAGGTGGCCAGGCTATCAGGAAAGAGGGCCCATGTTTTATCAGATTTCAAGTTGTTGCTAATGTTTCGTACAAATCTATTACTCGGGCAACTCGATTCATGACGGATTCGTCTCGGAAACTTTTCACTCGTGGTAAAGCCCAGTTCAGTCTGGCTTAACCATCCATTGTCCAACAAGCGCCACAGCGGAGGGCTGGCGGAACGAAAACTCGCTGCTCTCCAATGCGGGACTTCCTAAAAAGCAGACCCAAAACAATCCAGCCGGAGATATTCAAGCTCAACGTTTCGCGGTGAGTATGCTGTTCAGTAGCTACTGCGCTACTTGCTACCTATTTTCGATAACTATTAGGCACTTTACGCTATGTCAGTGAGGGAATTACTAACGCTACCTATTTCGATAACTGTTATAGAGCTATGTCAGTGAGGGAAGTACTAACTAGTGCGGCATTAGGGAGGGCAGCATCCATCTATGAAATCCCAGGGCCCTGCTCGTTCACAAGCTCCACGAATGAATGCTAATGCAATAAACGCGACTGCGTGCTATATTTGCGACGAAAAACAGGATTACGAGAGGTGCGAACATAGTACATTAATACCATAGGTAATACCCACCAATACGAGACAGATTTATTGCCATACGGCTATTCCAAACATATATTTACAATGAGAAGCGTTGGACCATAGATAACCGATATTGGATTACTGGGACCTGGCCGAGACAATAATGCTCAGGCTATTTACATGGCCTCCGCCGCCTAATCTACCCCCCATAGCCCCCATCGTAAATCGATCGGCCCTGCGCCCGTTTGTTCAGCGGCTAACGTTGGGACAACGACGGCATGTCGCCTGTACCGCCAGCTGTCGGAAACAGCGCGTCTCAGTCCCGCCGGCCACCCGAAAGTCATGCGGACGGTAGTGTCGGCACGTTGGGACAACGACGGCATGTCGCCTGTACCGCCAGCTGTCGGAAACAGCGCGTCTCACTCCCGCCGGCCGCCCGAAAGTCATGCGGACGGTAGTGTCGGCACGTTGGGACAACGGCAGCATGTCGCCTGTACCGCCAGCTGTCGGAAACAGCGCGTCTCACTCCCGCCCGCCACCCGAAAGTCATGCGGACGGTAGTGTCGGCGGAGGGGTAGCACTTAAGTGCGGCTGTGTATGATCCGGTTTCCGTGATGACGCATGTGGTGCGGCTTCCGGACGTGGCGCAGTGGGCCTGCAGCAGGATGGTGGAGGGCCCTCGAGTTTACCAGAGTGCGCGCGTCTAGCATGACAAGCGCTGCATTAGACACCTTTCCCGTCGGCCAATTAAGCTAAACTCAACAGCAAACTACCATAGCAGCACGCGACCATCGGCATACTGATGGCTGAGCATTAGCAAGCGCACCGACAGTGTACTAAGTCGCCAATCAGGTACGATTAGGTGACGTATACCGAGTCCAAAGAAGCCGTAGCCGGCATCGCTGAGGGTATGCACGTTAATAATTATTCGCGATTTCATGGAAAAAATGCGGCTGTACTTGAGGGCTAACATAAGACTTTCGGTTTGTTCGACACGTTCGCCCACACTTCGCCCGCTGACCAGCAAACTTCGGCGAGTCCGTAGATTGATTCAAACAGGCCCAGCCGTGACCACCTGAGCGTGACCCGGCAGCCAATCGATGGGTTGCACAATACCGTCTCGGTTGCGCTGCCACTGACCGCCGCCTCGTCATCGATCCGGCCGTCACTGCGTCACGCCCGGCGCCAGCACACAACCCGTCACTGCGCCCCAGCAACCCACCGCGAGCCACGCGCCCGGCGCCGCCGCCACAATCGACGGTAGTCTGAACATTCGCGGCGCGCGGGACGATCCCGGCGCGCGGGGCAAACGCGGCGCGCGGCGCAGCAGGTGGCGCGAACGCGCCGCGGCCGGGCGCAATTAGAAAGCAGTCGTCTCAGGCCGCCGCGTCGTTCTGCAATTAGAGGCCATCAGCACTGACACCGGCCGGGGCGGCGGCCGGGAACGGGGCGCGCCGTTATGGCAGCGGTTCGGGCCGAAAACCGCAGGACAGTGTCACGCGTCATGGATAACCCGTGCCTTATGAAGGCGCGGATGAGCTCCCTAGCGCTCCCTGGAGCAACCGGGGCGAAGATAAAGGAGCGCCCCCCCCCCCCCTGCTTGCCCCGTGCACGTGTCGGCAGGTTGTATGCGCGCTCATTGTGCATTGTGCGTGTCAGGTGGCCCCCTGGTAGGGTCAGCCTCGGGTGCAGCTGTCAGGATCCGAACACGTGCTGTCAGTGGCGACTGGCGGCGTCCGGCCCCTCCCCCTCCCCTCCTGCCGAGATGCGGTTCGACGTTAGGGGCGCGTCGAACAATATGGTCATTTCACGCTCCTGACGGGGTCCGACTGTGTCGTTTCCTTCCCGGCTGGCTAAAGGTTGGGTCTCTTGGAGATGATGTGGATGTGAATCATTATCATGAATCATTATCATGATCATGATTATGGACCAACATGGATTATGAACCGTGATGGATCATGCATTATGGATCATGGAGTATGGATCATGATGGACCATGGATCATGATGAATCGTGAATCATGATGGACCAATGATAATGACGGATCATGGATCATACCGGACCATGGATCGCAGATCATGATGGATCATGGATCATGACGGATTATGGACATCATGGATCATGTATCAGTATGGATTAAGGAGCGACTGAAGTGAATATGCAGTGATTGAAAACGCAGATTTTTGTCTTCTACTTTTGCCAAACCGCGCAACACGACTACGGCAAATCCGTTCGACCCTACGATACAGTGAAGTTTACCACCCTCAAACGCCGTCGCGAAATTGATGCAAATGATGGATCTAAGTACACTTAATTGTCTCCAAATATCCCTTAATTATCAGGGGTTGATTACCGAAGCTCCGGCCTGTGGAGTCCGTTATTACATACATAACATCTACTTTACAGCATGCGATAACCGAACCCAGGCAGTGAACCAACAACGAATGCACTACTGCAAAAGCCTTTTTAAGCAGCATTGATCGGGATCAACAGGACCCAGCCATAGGCAGCATCGCGGCCAGCTGGCGGGTCTCTTCCACTCAAGCAGACGCTCAGGGGAGCAGGCCACGTCAGGCCGCGGGAATCAAACGCCACCCTTCGCCGCCACCACTGGCACTAGCGTGCCCGCCACGTCAGCACCACCGGCACCAGCGTGCCCGTCACGTCCGCAGCACCGGCACCAGCGTGCCAGTCCCGTCCGCACCACCGGCACCAGTGTGCCCGTCACGTCCGCACAACCGACACCAAAACGCCAATCACGTCGGCACCACCGGCACCAGCGCACCCGTCACGTCAGCACCACCGGCACCAGCGCGTCCGTCAGCGGCCAGCCGTGTCGGCAGCAGTCGCTGGTGACGGGAGCCAGCAGACGGTCTCCAGAGCCGCTCCCCGAAGACGCCGCTGGGGGCGCGGCCCGGCCGTCTGGCCGCTCCTAATGAGCTCTGCTGGGTTTGGTCGGGCCTGTCATGGCCCGGCCCGGCCTGGGGTAACAGACACGCGCCCTATGCATGCCGCCGTCCGGTGCGGGCGACAAACAGCGAACCATCGGACACGACGCAAAACCATTGGATACAACGCGGAACTATTCTACGACACCGACGGGATCTCAATGATAGCAAAACGCTTGCAATGACACCAGACTGTGGATGTCGCTACAACTTGTCGGAAAACAATCTCTGTGGACCCTGCGATCATAGGCAACCACGCGGCTAGGACACGATTCCACAGATGAAGACAAATCGTCGGAAACGACGGTGCGGTGAGAGGTGACGCACCCGGCCGCGGCCACATGAACCTAGACCCCAGCGAGCTGACAGGTCCGAACGGAGCCAGTGCCAGGCACCTCGCCGAGGTCCCCGGATGTCACGCAGCTCCGAGGACGCCCCGCTGAACAGGTCACAGTGGCGGCACGGCAGGCGGCATCGACCACCTTCTACCCCCCCCCCCCCTCCCAGGTTCATCCTGAAGAGGGGGGGGGGGGGCGCTGCGATGTCGTCAGTTGAGTATCGCCGACCCATCCAGCGCGTACCAATGCGGGGTGTCGCAATGAAACAGCTGGAAGGTGATAGACATGCAATGTCTGCAGCCATGCAGTATACACCCAGAGTTCAACACGGGAAAATGCAGACAGCTTGGCGTCGCACACTTCGCACCCAAGCCTTTGGGGAACCAGTGATATCTCAAAGGCTAATGACCCATTTCTGACCGCAGTGGAACAACTGCTTCAGCGCAAGGCCCAAACGGTAGCCAGCCGCGGGGCTCGTGACGCCCGGGGAGGACGTGTCCTCATCGCCCATCCCCAGGCCCAGACCGCCGGCGGGGTGCATCGGTGACGTCATGGTTCGGGCGGGGCCGTACGGTACCGCCGCGACCCACAACCAGCCCCATCCGCCGGCCAGCGGCCGTGGGAGAAATGCCGACGGTTTTCCGACGGAGCTCGGCGGTCGTTACATCTAACGCGGCGCGAGCTGCACGAGACGGGGTCCCGGCCAGCCCGTTCGTCGGCCGTTATGGAGATTCGTCGGCCACTCAGCCTGTCACGAAGGCTTTGTAGTCGAGTGTATGTGGGAGAGAATGGGCCACAGGTTTTCACTCACGCCTTGCCGGGGTACACGGCATTCGTTCCGCTTTGATGCTTTTCACCAAAGCAGGAGAATCGCAGGAGGCTTTCGAAAAGCGTCGGGGCGTCCCGTCGCCTATTTTAACGTGCATAAGCCACCCGAGTTCTTCAACCTGGTTGCTTTAGTTCAGAGTGCAGGGCAAAGGTCGCGCCGCCACGGCGTACTTACAAAATACGCTTGGAACATCCATATTTTACACGGCGCGAAATGACCACAGCAGCCGAACCGCCGTTAAAAATCCAAATCGTCATCAGCCATGTGTTAAGACATGTCCTGTGCGCAGATAATTTAGGTCATTGGCGACGTAATGAAAAGAATACCCGAAAAACGCACGCCGTGCAGCAGATCTTTTCCAAACGCGCCAGAGATGACCGCTGTGTGAGGTTCACTCCTGCCTTCGGAGCACACCGTGCCATTCTGAGTATACATGGGCCCGTCAATAGCCACAATTTACCGCAGCCCTGACCAAAACACCAAAATCACTTGGAACATCTGAACACACGCATACGGATCGAGACTGACCAAACAGAAGACGCCCTGCTTACGCTGAACGGATGGAACAAATGCAGCACCCACAGCGACACAGCTCCAGGCCGCACGAACACACAGAGGCCCACAGGAAGCGGGCAACAGCCCTGAGCAGCACGCTGGACTAGGACTGGCACCACGCAACACCACAGTCGATAAGACGGGAAAAGACGACACAGTGAAGTGATGCCCGGCTGCCGCTGAACTCCCAGCGGCGAGCGAGACGTAAGCGACATAGGAGATTCGGCCGCTGTTTGATTACCGCCGCGGAGCATGGAGACAGGGACAGACCACAGCGCGCGCGCGGGAGACCTCAAGGGTCGGCGCGGGCGAGGCACTTACTTGTCCTGCTGCCTGTCAGCGTGTGTGTGGAGCCCGTTCTGGAGTTCCGTCCACTGTGAACACACAGAGCACGAAAAAGGTCAGACGACGGGCCGGGTGGCGGGTCAGGGCGCAGGCCAATCACGGTCAGGTCACGGGTCGGGGAGCGCTCACGGGCTGGAGCTGGGGTTCTGTTGCAGATCGGGTCACAGGACGGTCAACACGGCAGGCCATTCATGACGCTCCACGACGGGCTACAGATGCGGGGACAGATTGCGGGGACAGAGTGCCGTACAGTGCGGCTCAAAGGGCAGGTCACCGCACAGATCACAGGCCGGGATACAGGACAGGTGAGAGATCAGACAGATCATTTCACCGGGCCGGTCACAGGTTGGTGTCAAGGCAGTGATTCCGAAATCGCATGCGAACCACTCCAGCAAAATAACCTACGATCTGGTCGCGTGACCGGAGACCGGTCGGGGGCTGTAACGCCAGCCCCGCCGTGACAACGTTCAATCAGCAGCGATAGGCATCGGGCCGTAAGTCACAAGAAAATGAGAGCCGGCTAGGATTTTAAATACCGACGCCTACGTATGGGGAAAGTTTTGGAGAGCCACAGCCAGCGGGACGTGAAGTTTTCGGTGGCATTTCTCGCAAAAACATGCAGCCGAACAAACGCCTTGCTAATGGCACACAGATTACGGGGATTTACACTAATGCCGCTAATTTAATCCGAAGAACAAATTAAGGCAAATCACGACAAGTTACAATGTGGGTCAAACTGCACGAGGCGGGAGAAAACCATTTAGTCGACACTACGGCCCCGGGAAAGCTGGACCAACGAACGAACAGTAGAGCGATTACCCTTTTATCGCGTCCAAACGCTATCTCCTGCACTCATTTCGCTGGCCGGCAGACAGGCGTGTCCAGTTGTGACACAATCGGTGCATCTCTTTCAGCAGTTCACGAGGAGCGATGGGAAGGTGGATGAGGAAAGTGGGAGACACGGAAGTTATCACCCGCTCGCGGCGATGTTAGACAGGATGTTGTTGCTCCCACCATGAGATCGCAAACCACGCGCCGGCCGCGGACGACCGTTGATTGTTCTGCGATAATTTGGCACAGTTCGACCAAGGAGGGACGTGCAATGTACCGGCCCGCCGACAGCTGGGAACGAGGAATAAGAAGTCCGAGCGTGAGCCTAAGCCGGAGCTGAGGCCGACAAAAGGCATGAGCCGGGAAACGAAACAGGCGCGCGGAGACCGGAAACTGAACCCCATGCCCAAGCCGGAACGAGAGCCTGAGCCACGAGAGTCATCAGGCGGGAGCCAGGAGCTGAGATCGCGAGGACAGCAGCCATTGGTCGGTGGCAGACGCCACTGGCCGGAGCGGAGCAGTCGGTGGGCGGGAGACCTTGGCTCGAGCATGGTGAGACTGACAGTCCGCGGTCGGGAGGCGGGATGGACGGCGGGAGCAGGGGCGCGGACGAACGGACAGGAAGTGTTGAGTAGCCGGTCAGAGGGGGCGGGGGGTTGCGGGCGGGGAGCGGGGTCGGAATCGGATCGCGATCGGATCGGATCGGATCGGGATCGGGACAGGCCGGGATCGGAATACGGATCGGATCGGGATCGGATCGGGATCGGCGATCGGACGGATCGGACCGGGGATCGGGATCGGGATCGGGTGGATCGGATCGGGATCGGTCGGATCGGATCGGGATCGGGACACCGGCACGCAGAACGCTCCGCTTTTCAGCGGGACACCAGCTGTCTGTCGGCTTGCGGCCAGGCGGATCTGACGACGTTTCGTCGCTCATTATCGGTACAGAAGGAACTCTGACGTCATCACAAATGGGCCGTGGAACCGTGGCCACGGCCCATTACCCCGAACATGCATAGCGGATTAGCACCTGGCGAAAGCATTTCACCTATCTGCGATACTTTAAACTTAACTGCCCAAATTGCATAGGCTACCACATGTTTCGCTAGGTTGTAAATTACGCCACGGCCCAAACTCCCTAGTTATGCAGCTCGGCCCAGTTTTACGCAATACCTACAGACACTTATTTCATGGGCAGTTTGCGTCACGCAGCCATTTCAGTTTTGAGCGCATGTGCAATACCAATTGCATGCCTAAAGAAAACAAAGATACCACATCACAAACCATTGCATTGTGTTCGTAACCATCAGATACAACTTCACTTT
Organism: Pollicipes pollicipes; assembly: GCF_011947565.3. NCBI lineage: Eukaryota > Metazoa > Arthropoda > Thecostraca > Pollicipedomorpha > Pollicipedidae > Pollicipes > Pollicipes pollicipes. The sequence goes on from NW_023596921.1 coordinate 34,304,463, forward strand.
CGTCGTTTAAATCAAGCTACCATCTCGCAACAATCCGTAACAATGTAATCAAATCTTCTGGTCCCATCCTACGTAGCGAATGGTCGGAAGTTCCCTTGACATATACCTTTCGTAATTGTGTTGGAAGTTAACGCATTACTTTTCAGCTTCCAAATGGGAATATCATCGGATATGCCGATTGTCAAGACGAGAGCAACGTTGAAAACATCAACATACGCACTCTGAAAGAAATACCGGTAAATTTGGCTCAGAAAATAAAACTTTTCGACGGAAGCGGTTGCCTTCCGTCATTCGGTCGGGAACGCCGGCTCGCACATCCGGCACGAGCCGACCGCAGTCCGCCTCCGGCGGCCAGACGGCGTCCGGCGAATTAATTGTGCCAGCACGTGGCGGCGCGCGCCGCGCCACTGTTCGCCGCAGGTGCGCCGCGGCCGTGGACGGCCCCACGCGCGGCGCGCGGACCCGTTCTCACACTAGACAGTGGACGGCCTATTTCGGCTACGTGTCCCCATACCGGGCGGTAGTCCAGGCGCGGAGCGAGGCGGAGGGCGCGGGGCACATCGCGGACCGGGCGCAGGTACTCACGGACCACGGGCACGGCACTCACGGACCACGGGCGCGGGCACTCACGGACCACGGGCGCGGGCACTCACGGATCATGGACACAGCACTCACGGACCACGGACGCATCACTCATAGACCCAGGCACGGCACTCACGGACCACGGACGCAGTACTCACGGACCACGGGCCCGGCACTGACGAACCATGGACCCAGCACTCATGGACCACGAGCATTCGCGGATCATGGACCCGGCACTCGGGGACCACGGGCACGGCACTCACGGACCACAAACACTCACGGATCACGGACTACACGGCGGGACAGTCAAAGACCAATGGCCGGAGTCGGAGGCACCCGGACCATGGAATACCAGCCGGATGTCGGCACTCTATAACAAAGGACCGCGTGCTCACGGACCGGGGCCCGGGCAATGCTGCCTCAACATTGCCCCTCGCGGCCCACGCATCGGACAGGGACTGGCGGAGCATGCGCTGGGAACCTACGCACCGGGGACTCACGGGCCGGAGCTCACCGACCGGAACTCACCGACCGGAACTCACGCACCGGGAACTCACCGACCGGAACTCACGCACCGAGAACTCACCGACCGGAACTCACGCATCGGGAACTCACCGACCGGAAACTCATGGCACAGGAACTTACAGACCAGGGGTGAGTGATGACGTACTATGGATAGCGCGCGTCACCCACCGGCGGGGTTTGTGATGATCGCTGTGATCGCCTGACTTGACCTGAACTGTTCCACATCAGCGGTGTGGTGGCACCGTCCATGGGCGTGGCAGGCGGTGTGTTGCCGGAGTAGATGTATAGAAGTACACGTATAGGAGTAGATGTATAGGCTTCTCGACACAGCTGATCAGCGAGTTGCCTCTACCACGAACAGTATCGAGCTGTGCCGCTATAATCTTTGATATTTTGCTAGCAAAGCCAGCTCCTATAACCGTCGTCCCAGAACGGATGCCAAATTCCAGACAACTCAGTTCGGAAGCAGCGGCGGGTCCTGGATGCCGGGGCGGCGGAGGGCACAAACCACGGCCCGGCAGACGTCCGATGCGCGGCAGCCGGCACCAGCCATGAGTTGGGGACCATACCACTGGGCACGCGCGGCTGGCGTGTCCGTATTCCAGGCAGGACTCGGGTGCCCCTCGCGCGTGGCCGTGCGTTAGTTGAGCGGTCCTCTCTACAGACCGAGCGGTCGTCGAACGCGCCGCCCGCCCGGCGTCATCGGAGCCGCAGTGTTCTCGGCGCGCTGTCGGAGGCCGCCGCCGGCGCGCGGGCAGCTTGTTTAGCGCTGGCAGTGCGTCCGCCAAGCAGCGCGCGGCTCGAAAACAAACTCGCCATCAACTTGGCCCAGAAACCGGCGCAAGGTGACGCCGTCGGCCGGCGAGCGCACCGACCTGGCCGCCGTGTTGTTTTAGCCGAACCGAAAACATGGAGCCGTCGAACGAACGCGTTTTTTCGGCCGGGCCAGCGCTCGGAGCGACGCGGCGAAAACACGCCCGTCGGCGGGGTTTGTGATGATTCCCACGGCTGCCTGACCTGACCTGACCTGACCCACATCTGCGGTGTGGCGGCACCCTCCGTGGGCGTGGCAGCCGGTACGTGGGCAGTCGGGCAAACCCACTTCTGACCTAGTGGGGCCATACTTCTGTTCGCGCGCTATTGGCGTACACGGATACACTAAAGATGAAGATCACTCTACCAGTCTTCAGTGATACCGTTCAACCTTCTTAAAAAAGAGCGCAGCCACTCTCAGCGACGGGCGTCAGCACATTCCCTTTACGATCACCTTTGTAGACATTGGAGGATTACGTGTCACCTCCAACATACGACACACGCGGACTCGAGACACCTTCGGCATGCGGCTTACAGCACGCAGCACGACGGCGGCCAGCTGCCACAACAGACGTCATGCCACGGTGTTATTCCTAGTCCGCGATGCGTCTCTGGGACATCAAACTCCCAGGTCTCTCACAGACAGCCGTGTCCGTCGTTTGCGTTCAGTTGTTTATGGTGCCAGCCGACCGCGTTTGGCAGCCACCCGCGGCAGCTCCCGCCGTCTGGCAGCATTGGGTGGCGCCATCGCCTCTCTGGAAGCCATCGGCAGTCGTGACTGGTTCAGCAGTCTAGCACGCCCCGGCAGTCACGCACCCGAGTCTGACGGCTCTGCACAGCGCCGAATGGCTGCCAGACGGCTGCCGCAGCTCCTTTGCCGCGTTGGGGAAAACCTGCTTCCTCCAGCCAAGATGCCCAGGTGTTTAGCGTTGGGACATCACTATGTGACCTTGGCCGAGCCTGAAGGCGGTGGATCTCTAGGGAACTCCAACACTGAATGACCCGCCTAATCCAGTCTGGGCGCGATCCCGACAGGTTTGGACACCAGGCGACCTGTCCCTGCCTGCGTCAGTTAGATGATGCCGTTTAATCCGCCGTCGGCCCCCTGGCTTCTCGCCCCAGTCCGGGTCGCGCCGGCGCCGCGCCGTCCGGCCACGGTCGCCGACCTCTGGCGAGCCGTCACTGACTCGGGCGTGACGGGGTCGGCTGCAGCTGTGTCTCTGGCGTGCATGACAGGGCCCGGCTGCGCCACCGGCAGTCACGCGCGCGACGAGTGGCGGCTGTGGCCGCTCCGGCCGCCCTGCCGCCCCGATGCAGCGTCAATGGTAAGGGCGCACGAGCCGGCTTTTAGATGGCCCGAACAGCAGCAATGTGTGGGATTAGGACGCTGTGATTAACATAAACGAATGCAAGTGGCATTGCCACACAAGCCGCAACCTCCACTCTTGGTAATCCCGGGACTTTTTAACTGCAAGGGCTACGAGCATTTGCCGACATTTATCCTGCCCGTCCAGAAAATCCTCCGCCAGCGACGAGTACCGTTACTTCCAGTCAGTGGCAACCAACAACCAAACGTCACGCGTTTACGCCACCGGCGGCAGCGGTGTGCGAAGCCAGCTCATCCCAGCAGGGTGCGTTACAACGCTGCACGCCAATGCCGCGCGGAAGACCGGTAAACAAGTGGCTATTGCGGTGTCGGCGGTCCAAAGCCCGCACCAAGCACGGGACCACGGGTCGGCGGCTCCTCACCGCAGGGTCTCACGCAGTCTCGAGTTACACGCGCTCTCGGGGCCCGCCGCACCGGAGGAGGCGAGTGAAACTGTACTCCGACGCGGCGCCCGGAAGTTCCCGGAGTGCGAGGCCTCGTCGGATCGGACCGGGCGGACCGAGCTGAGCTGAGCTGAGCTGGGCTGGGACAGCACGGGCCGGCGGGCGGTATCCAGAATATGGTGCGCGACGCGCCAGGTCGCGCCGAAAACCTATTAAGAGCCTCTCCAACCCCCCGTTACGGCGTCTACTACGCGACATTGATTTGTTTATTTCTGATAATGGCTGTGATTTACGACGTGGTGGATATTACGAAAGCGGTGCCGGGACTGCCTGCCGACACTCATCAGGTCATCGGCTGTAATACGGTGTAGGCGAGGCCTCTGTTGGGTAACCGGGATGGCTGGAGGTGATAGGGCAGCGCGGCGAGCAGGCTGCAGGCTGGAGCGAAACACAGCGAAACGAGCGCCAGTTCAGCGCCAGCAGCGCCTCCCGGGCAGCTGGCGGATGCCAGTGACGTGGGAGACGCGCGTGTCCTCATCCAAAGCACGTCTCGGTGGGAGCACACAGTGCGGCAGCTCCACCTTTAAAGCCTCCCTGACCACTTCACGCTGAGCCCAACACAGCATCTCGCATCCCTTCCGTTCCCCGGGAACGCGGTGTGAAGCTCGGCGGGCACCGTCCGGCAACCTCTCCTCCGATCACCCACCTGACGAGGCTGCGTCGGGAGCCGTTCTGCGTGCCCTTCGCGGGCGTCACGCCCTCGTACAGCCGACTCTTGACCTCGCGCCGCGGTCGCGTCTTTTCCTCGTTCTTGTTCTGCTCGATGCGGCTCATGACCGCGTCCCAGCGACCCTTGGGCTGCGCGCGCTGCTGGCGCCGCCCCTCGGGCGCCGGCGTCGGTGCCTCCAGCATGGAGCGCAGCTTGCTCTGTACGTTCCGGCGCGGCAGAGGGTGGTTCATCTTGATCGGGTCCTTTTTGACGGGCAGCTCGCGCGCGCGCACCACGTGGCTGGGGATGGGGTCGCGGCGGCGGCGGGCGACGGGCTGCTCCGGCGCCGCCGCCGCGCCGGACGGCGTGGGCGAGGCAGGCAGAGCGGGGGCGGCGGCGCCGGCCGGCGACGACTGCTCCTCGGCCGGAGTCTCCAGCACCGGCGACAGCGTGGTCTCCTCCGTCTCCGCGATCGCCTCGATCTGCCGGACGGCGGTACGGTCAGACAAACAACGCGCGGACACGACGCAGGCACAACGCGGCGAGCAGTGTTCCGGTGACACCGTGAGAATGGGAACCCTGCCGCCGCCGGAATCCGCCCCGGCCGCATTGCGCCTTGTTACCTAACCGCGCTCGCGTGCACCCGCCGTCCCGCTCCCGTGCGGCACTTCTGAACCTCTGCAGCGCACAAGACGAGTTGATGGACGTTGCCAGTGACAGACTGACGTGGTCAGTGACAGACTGACGTGGTCAGTGGTCAGTGACAGATTGACGTGGTCAGTGGTCAGTGACAGACTGACGTGGTCAGTGACAGACTGACGTGGTCAGTGACAGCTCGGAGAACAGTTTGCGCCGTGCCATTCTCAGAAGAACCTCAGAGGCGGGCATCGCCTCTCTTTAAAGCCCGGACAAGCCGCCAAAGTTTAAAAACCGCCGCGGGCGCCGAACGTGGAGACGGTTGCGTGATCAGACTATGTCGGGCCGATGCCAGGCTCGGGTCCGATTCCGTGATCAGCTGGGTGTATCAATGTCAGATCGGGTGATCACCTGACCTACCTCGCGTCAGATCAATTGATCATCTGTCCGAATACAGGGTTCGGTGCTTAGCTAAGTCCAGAAACCGAGCAAGTTCCTGTCGGTTATACTCAGCGAGCAACTGACTCTCGTTCACACTCCGTGTTCAGCTGAGCAGCTTAGGTTAACTGTAAGTCAACAGAGTGTCTAGCACCCAACTCAAATGACCGGCACGAAAGGCTCCATGTCGAGGGAACTGATCGGCTCTGATATCACGCTGACTGAAGAGACCGATTTGGCCGCCTCTGAAGTCATGCTGAGCATATGGGCTGACTCCTAGATCCTACTGAGAGTCACCTCTCGGATAACACCAATCATTCTGAGTCAACTGACTTATCATGATAACAAGCTTTTCGTTAACTACAGGCATTAAGTTGAATTAGTTGAGCTACCCAGGGTGCCCCACCAAGCGCCAGGGCTGGCCGATTCAGGCCCCCAGCCCCGAACCTCCCCTCCCCCACCCCCACTCAGTCAGAGTTGGCCGACTCAGAACGTCCCCAACCCAGAGTCAGAGCTGCCCGACTCGGAGTGTCCCAGCGCGAGTTCACTGACCGGCTCGCGGTCGGGCTCGGCCGAGCGGCGCGACTCGGCGTCCGAGTAGACGCCGCTTGACTCCATGTCGTCGGTGAGCCGGTGCTCGGCCTCGCTCTCGGTGCCGGCGGCGCCCTCGCTGCAGAAGTCCGAGTCGGTGAGTACGTCCAGCCGGGGCGGCGGCCGCGCCGGGTCCTCGCTTGGCGTGCCTGGCGACGGGGGAAGCGGCGGTCAGAGCGGGTCGGAGCGGGTCGCACGACGAGTGGCAGTGGCAAGGACGATGTGTCACCTGTGTAAGGTCAAGTAGGTCGGATCAAAGGTGTCGGCGAAACAGGATATTCCTGAGCACACAGGTCAGTGACGGCGGGTGGGTTGAAACACACAGATCAGGCGCGTAATGTTGCTTCCGGAATGCAAGCTCGTTGTGCATTTTAAGGCCGTGTTGAGGCGGGTCATGCCAAAGTCAGACCAGCCAACCGACTTCCGCTAGCGTGCACCGAAATATCGTAGCCATTTCGCATACATACGCCTTCTTTGCGACCGAGGCTCGTTTCTCAGCGTCCGCGCCAAGCGGGCGGCCGGCCGGGGTCGAAGGGCAGACCACTCAGACAGTAACGTCACCACAGTATGCACCACCTCAGCCGGCCGCGTGCCAAACGGCCGACCACAATCGCACGTGGGCGGCACTAAATCGCGGTCAGCTGGGCCGGGCGCCAATCTAAGGCATCAGCACTCAAGCAGCCCAGACAAGGACACGGCCACCGCCTGGGCGGCAGCAATCGGGGTGACTGGCGACGTATGAATCTCCGGACTGGGGAGCACGCTTGCGCTGGTCACACTTTCTGCAGGACACGTATAGACTTTGCTGAGTGTTCGGCACGGTAGTAATGAATCTTTCGAGCAGGCTGTTTACTCGTTTTCTTTTCGCTACAACTGTTTTCGCGCCGTGGACTGAGTTTGGCAGCATTGAAAACATTAAGCGCACTTCCAGAAGTGCATTTTAACTTCCACTTGTCAAGGCTGCCCATAGCACAAACATAATCCAGCTCCTCGGAACTTTGGTCCAAACACCAAACTTGCACGCGCCGCTGACAACGCGTCTTTTCAATGCGGTCGCGGAGCGTCCCAATGCGGCCAGCTGCCGCCGCCAGCAGCCGGCAGCCCGGCCGGCAGCGGCACCGGAACCGATTCGGCCGCGATTCGGCCGGCTTGGAGCGACACAGGCGCGTCGTGACCGCCCACGGCTCGAAAGCGGCGCTCCCAGTCATCGCCGCACTGTCCGGGCGCCGCGCGGCCTTTGTACCGGCGCCCCTGGATTGTGCGGCGGCGGCGGCGGTGCGACGCTACTGATTGCGTGCTCCGCCGGCTGTGTCCCCAAACGGAGCGTGTTGTCGCGACCGCCAGACCCGAACGGCGCCACCGCTCCCCGGCCGCGCCGTGCGGCACCGGCAGACACAAAACAAGCTTGCCTTCCTCCAGGTACCGGTTCCGAGCGTGAAGGTCGTTTCTGTGACGGCAGCTTTTCTCGCAAAATTAGTGATATCATCGCTGGTTAGCGGTTCCTTTTTGTGCTTGCAGTCGAAAGGACCCCGAGATAGCACCAGAGTAGGATGGCTGGGTCACTTACGTTTCGCATTGAAATCTGGACGCACTACATACGGGTAACGCCAACGAAACATCGCACCTACTGGCACGATTGCATCACTGAAGAGATAGGCAAGTCGCAACATCTCGAGCCTGGCAAAACCTTTGCTATCATAGATGACCTCATGATAATCCGCAGCCTCACCCGGCCCTCGAACACACACTCGTCATTCGAACGAACCGCTGCAAACATTGATTGCTTGGCTTCGTCACATCGCCGAACCTTGTCTAGACCTTCTCAGAGGAGGATTATTTACCCCCAGACCCAAACAGGCCGGGCTTTAGTTCGAGCTTCACGCCCCGCGATGATGTCAGGAAAACCCCAGAGAGCGAGGCTCACGCGGTCACGCCACACAGAGAAGTGTCCGCGCCACCAAAGTGCGTCCCATCCGGTATAGCTTGGAACAACTGTCAAAAATAGGCGGCCGCCCAACGGACGGAGCGCGCCTCACAGCCACAAACGTGACAGCTCAACACATGACAGTCAGCTCCACACCTGACAGTCAGCTCCACACATGACAGCTCCATACATGCATTCGCTTCACACCCAGCAGGCAGCTCTACACCTGACAGTCAGCTCCACACCTGACAGTCAGCTCCATACCAGACAGTCAGCTCCACAGCAAACAGTCACTTCCACACCTGACCGACAGCTCCACTTCTGACAGTCAGCTCCATACCAGACAGTCAGCTCCATACCAGACAGTCAGCTCCACACCTGACAGTCAGCTCCACGCCTGACAGTCAGCCCCACACCTGACAGTCAACTCCACACCCGACAGCTCCACAGCTGGCCGGTAGCTCCACTCCTGACAGTCAGCTCCATACCTGACAGTCAGCTCCACACCTGACCGACAGCTCCACACCTGAAAGTCAGCTCCGCATCTGACAGCCAGCTCCATACCTGACCGACAGCTCCACTCCTGACAGTCAGCTCCACACCTGACCGGCAGCTCCGCTCCTGACAGTCAGCTCCGCACCTGACCGACAGCTCCACTCCTGGCAGTCAGCTCCACACTTGACAGTCAGCTCCACACCTGACCAATAGCTCCACACCTGACAGTCAGCTCCACATCTGACAGTCGGCTCCATACCAGACAGTCAGCTCCACACCTGACAGTCAGCTCCACACTTGACAGTCAGCTCCATACCAGACAGACAGCTCCATACCAGACAGTCGGCTCCACACCTGACAGTCATCTCCACACCTGACAGTTAGCTCCGCACCTGACAGACAGCCCTGCGCCTTTGTTATCGGGCCCGGGACACCAGGTGCGCTAGGTGATCAGCTGTTGGCCGTCACGCTGTCCCGCTCCGCCGCACCCCTGCCCGGGCGGTCTCTGTATCGATCGCGACAGGTGAGCCGGCCAGTGCAGGGAGCAAAACTGGGCCAAACATGGGGACGAACGCGACGGCGAGCCGGGTGGATCCGTGACGGCCACCCCACGTGGAATTTCACGTGGAATTTCAACGAACTTGTCCACGCACAGGCGGAAACGGATTTGTCGTTATCCACGATCTGCTCCCATTTGCGCCACGGATAGGCAGATGCGGACGAAAACGAACGCTTCTGTATGGTACGGCGAGTGCATTGGGGGGTTGATAAGAGAGCACGGGACACCAATCGCATAATCGCTTTATTGTGTAGTTTCGCAGCTTGACAGGATGGGCGCACGACCATAGACGTGGGAACATACAGGGAGCGTGGCTCAAGGCCGGTTTGATTCGTTGTGTTCACTACCTTAATCTCTAGAATCAATTTTCCGTCGCGAGCGGGCACGGGCTGAACATTTTCTGGTCGTCGGTAACCGCGCCCACGCGTGGTTGCGAGTCCTGTGTGGTAAGACCGCGCCAGCGTAACACACAACACACACGGCAGTGAACGAGCATTGATCTACTCGAACCACCTGTGATGTCGCAACCAATCAGCGCTGCTTTGAGCGGTCCTCGTCAGAACGACACGATCGCTGCGAGGACCGAGCGTCGCGCCTCCATAGACATCTCCGCCCTGCTCTAAATCTTCACACGCCAGCGGACGTATTCAGTGCACCATGTCTCCGTCCGCGTCCCAACGGGCATAGATCACTCGGCCGTCACTGGTGCGGGGCGCCGGCGGATCGGACCGGCTCCGGGGCCGGGCGCCGGCGGATCGGACCAGCTCCGGGGCCGGGTGATGGCGGATCGGGCCGGTTCCGTGGCCGGGAGACGGCGGATCGGACCGGCTCCGTGGCCGGGTGACGGTGAATCGGACCGGCTCCGGGGTCGGGTGCCGGTGGATCGAACCGGCTCCGGGGTCGGGTGCCGGTGGATCGGACCGGCTCCGGGGTCGGGTGCCGGTGGATCGGACCGGCTCCGGGGTCGGGCGCCGGCGGATCGGACCGACTCCGTGGCCGAGCGCCGGCGGATCGGACCGGCTCCGTGGCCGGGTGCCAGCGGATCGGGCCAGCTCCGTGGCCGGGTGACGGCGGATCAGACCGGCTCCGTGGCCGGGTGACGGTGAATCGGACCGGCTCCGTGGCCGGGTGATGGCGGATCGGACCGGCTCCGTGGCCGGGCGCCGTTGGATCGGACCAGCTCCGGGGCCGGGTCCTCGTCGTCCGGCGAAGGTTGCCGCCAGACGGCCGTAACCACGCCCGGAGATTGGCGCGCGCCCGTGCTGCGCCGCTGAGCAGGGCCACACCCTCGGCGCCCCCGGCTGGCCGGTCCGGTGCGGCTCGGCACGGTAACACAGGGCCCGACGAAGCGAGGACGTCGCGCTGGTGGTGTGCTCAGGTCTTGGGGACATGTTTCCGCGCGAACTGCAGCCCTCTGTCGTGCAGTGTACTAGCCACGTCAATCGTCGTCTCCTGCACACCTGTTTCAACCGCCGTTCCCTACATTTCAGTCAGCCTCTGCTGTTCCCTTCACCCTCACATCAGCGCTGCTGAACACAACGCCTCGCACCAGGTACCGCCATTCTTAACAATCCCACGTCTGTTGTCCTCCGCACCCCGGACCAGCTGATGATTCTTCGCACCCATGATCGGGTGTCGCCTCCCACCGAGCACCCATCGGCTTCTCTCGCACGGGTCGCGCCGCCCGCAACAGAGGAGACACCGGCGGCGTGCTGTTGGTGTCCGAAGGCCCCGCCCTGCCCCGCCGCGATTGAGGCCAATTACACGCACACCTGGCCCGTCATTATTGTTGTCGGACAATGACACCGGCGTGCGGAAAACGGAATAACGGAGCACGGCCGCTGGTGAGCCGAGAATAGTCGGCGTACCGACCACGCTGAAGCTGCGTGCCGAATGGCATGAGTCCTTTTCACGTTCGATGCTGAGGATCTCGTGAAGCGCAGAAACCGCAAAGGAACGTTTCAAGCGATTCCACGAGTCTTCTTTGAACAGCATGGCGGCTGAGAGCCGTGCTGCGTCTCAAGGCGTAGCCAATGAGAAACGCCGGACTCTGGGCCACTTGACCGTCTTCTCCGCGGTCTCGGATCGATCGTCTTCGGGTGGTCCATGGGCAGTTCTGATTTTCCAGTAATAGTCCGATCGTAGGCAGATATCCAAGCGGTTGGCCGCCCATCTCGGACGGCCAGGAGAAAGATCCGATGCCTCCCTGATAGAGGCAAATGTCCTGCGCATCCGCGACACAAGCACCCATTGAAGTCGGCGGCCAGCAAATCACGTCCGATACGCGAGAGGCGAACAGAAGGGGCCCTGTGCGAGGCCCAGCGCGCTGTGCCATTCACCGTGCGACTGGCGCCGCGCTGCCAGCTGCCGGCCCCTAATGGGCAGCATTGTGCGGCGCGTGGCACCGCCACTGAGGCGAAGTCTCGGCCGGCGCGCACAGACTCCGAGCGTGGCCGCCGCGCGAGGCCGACCGGCGGAGACGACCGCGATCTGCGGCGCTGGTCGCGATGCCAAACTGAGTTCAGCGAAGCGATCAGCGTACCTCGTCCACAACGGAAGGCGCAAGCAGTTCCACGACGCGAGGTCGGTGAGTTTGCCTCTAGTCGACGCGCAAAAGTCTTGAAATATCGACGTCTCTTCCCGCAAGAGGCTGTGTCCCGCGGGTGTATGGTTTCACCCGTCTTGAGTGTGTGGATGTACATGGGTGCACATGGGTGTACAGTGATGCAACCAGTTGGTCCACTGAGCGCCGTGGGCGCACATGGTGGAGTAATATCGCTGCAATTATCGATCACATCCTTAAGCAGCTCTTATAAGAGCCAACGATCTCGTTTCGAAACGACTGATAGATTGCCACAGGCTGATTATTTGACCACTTGATTTTGCTCCACCTGCTGGCGCCATTGGGCACGGCCACATTCGGCGCAGCAGGGTAACTGCACCGCGCACCGCACTGCGCACGGCATGTGCTGGAGCACGTAAGGTGCTCCGTGCCGGAACGTGACGTATCTGCAGAAGATATGACCCCGCTTACAGCGGCACCGTGTTCATTTGAACAAGCAGTTACGGTTTGTTGGGGTTGGGCGGTTAGCTTTGATCAGGGTGATAGTGAGTTTTCAGGATTCTTTCGATCCTTTAGTGACGTCTTTAGATGTGAGCAACCAACCTAAGGACACGTGTATAAGCTTGCAAAATATTCTAGTGTATTCAAAATATTCCAATAGCATCAACATTAATAGGACGATAGTAATAACCTTATTCTTTGTGAAAAAAAACAAGAGAATGGGGAGGTAGATGCGTTGATATTTCGGCAACATGCCTTTATCGAAACAAATATCAGTTTCGACTACTAATATTTGTTTCGACAAAGGTATGTTGCCGAAATATCACAGCATCTATCTCTCCATTCTTCGGGTTTTTCTACGAGGAATACAGCTAGTTCAACTGTCTTATCTACGTGCATATTTGTCGCAAATGCATTAAACAACTTAGGCAATTACCAATATTAAATTTGAATGTGTTAGCTATATGACTTCGTATTTGTCATCGGAAATACCAGGTTAACTCTGATCTCGTTCTGGTAGAACTACACGTCTGTGTTCCAATGGATCTAAATTCCTGGGGTGACTCTAGTGCGGATGCTGAGGCGGACGCAAACGAACACATCCAGCCACAATTGCGTCTTGCATAACGCACGATCGTGCGGTCTACGGCACGAGTGTAATTGCCGGTCCTGGAACCTCACGAAAACAAAGTAGTTGAAAGGTCACTGGAGGGGGACATCGACACAAAACACGGTTCACCGGCGGTGGAGACGGCACGTGATCAGTGGGATCAGGAAACCTACACATCCAGCACTCCGGCTGCATATCCATTTGGCACCGCCGCTCGCGGCATCACCCCAATCTGTTCGTGTGGACGTCTGTGCACGCCGCTGGCGGAGCTGGCGCCTCCGAGCGGGGCGCTGCTCGGTGCTGCGGGGCGCTGCGGGGCGCTGAGGGGCGCTGTTTGGTGCTGAGGGATACTGCTCGATGCTGAGGGGCGCTGAGGGGTGTTGCCTGGTGCTGAGGGGTGCTGCTCGGCGCTGAGGGGCGTTGCTCGGTGCTGCAGGGCGCTGCTCGGTGCTGCGGGGCGCTGCTTGGTGCTGAGGAGCTGCTCGGTGCTGAGGGGCGCTGAGGGGTGCTGCTCGGTGCTGAGGGGCGCTGTTTGGTGCTGAGGGGCGCCGCTTGGTGCTGAGGGATGCTGTTCGATGCTGAGGGGCGCTGAGGGGTACTGCCCGGTGCTGAGGGGTGCTGCTCGGCGCTGAGGGGCGCTGCTCGGTGCTGATGAGCTACTCGGTGCTGCCTGGTGCTGAGGGGCGCTGCTCGGTGCTGAGGGGCGCTGCTCGGTTCTGAGGGGCGCTGAGGGGTGCTGCCTGGTGTTGAGGGGCGCTGCTCAGTGCTGAGGGGCGCTGAGGGGCGCTGATCGGTGCTGAGGGCCGCTGAGGGGTGCTGCTCGGTGCTGAGGAGCTGCCCGGTGCTGCGGGGTGCTGCGGGGCGCTGCTCGGTAATGAGGGGCGCTGCTTGGTGCTGAGGGGAGCTGCTTGGTGCTGAGGGGCGCTGCTCGGTGCTGAGGGGGGCGGCTCGGTGCTAAGGGGCGCTGAGGGGTGCTGCCTGGTGCCGAGGGTTGCTGCTCGGTGCTCAGGAGCTTTCCGATCAGCGCGACATTCGACCACCAGGCGGGGCGGGCCGCGGCGGACTCCCAGGTCAGGTCATCTAGTCACCAGGCAACTCTGGAGTCGACGGGCAGCTCTCACCATCAGCAGACGGTTATCGGACTGATCTGGTGCTGAAGCTATTCGTACTGCGCTCGCATCACCTAGCAAGCCGCGACTGTCACCGTGGGACACTGCGATTCGTAACAAAAATCCTTCGAGACAGAATGCTGGAGATCAATGATACGGTGACGAGCTTCAACATACCCGACGCGGCAGTGACAGCCATATGCCGCCAAGATGTTCCCAAGGTTGTGCAGTGTTTACCTCGTCCGTCTCCTCTGACATAAGTGCTTGTTTTGAAACGCGATGCAACGGGATGCCAAGAAGCTTTTTGTTGCTTCTAATTCGAAACCAGCCAACCGAACTGCCGCGTTTCATTCTACCGACGACTTAACTTGCATTTACACCAGAGAAGAGCAAGATACCCACGGTGTTTCTGACATATCTGGCTGCTCATTTTGACGGTATGACTCGGAAAACAATGGTACGTCCACATGGCAGAAGAACAAATAAACATGCAAGCAAATACGGCCAACCAGAAATGAAACGACGTCCCTCACCACCACACAAGCGTGCCACTCGGACTAGCTCTGCTGCCCATCTGACCGCCCACGTCGCCAGATCCGCTGACGCCACAGATGGCGCCGGGCGCAGGCCGCAGGGCCGCCATCCCCCTGTCCCGCCCGCTGCCGACCGGTACCTGTGTCAAACTCGCTGTCGCCCTGGTAGCCGCCGTCGATGCTGGTGGTGGAGATGGCGCAGCTAGTGGCCGGGTCTGGCCGCTGCGTCTCGGGCTCGCTGAACACCACCGACTTGCGGTCCGGCCCGGTCGCGTCCTGCGGCCCGGCAACGATGTGTCACACGTCGCCGACGTCGACGGCACCGATGCCGGAAGTCGACACATCCGGCCGGCAGAGATGTGAACGCAAAAACGGCGCACAAAAAGCCGTGACAAGTACAAACACTAAAACGGCTGGGTCCCCCCCCCCCCCCCAATGTCAGGTACGGGAAGTTAAAAAGGAAGGGGAGGGACCAGCGGCCTGGTGCTGTCTGTGACACCATCATCGATATATTTCACTGCCACATTGAAGTTGGCGTCTAGAGACAGGCCCGCCCTGTGCATCCGTCAAACATCAGGTTGTCTGTGAAGCCGCCGACTGTAACACCATATTATCCGCACCACCTCCGGTCGCTCGGCGGCGCCGGCAGCGGCAAATACACGCCCTCCAAACATCCGGCCGCTGCGCCGATTCCGGCGCAGCGCGCCAGTCCGCCGCCGGCGCCGCAATGGCCCGCCACCGCCGGCGGCCACGGAAGCACGAGCTGCCTCCCGACTCGGCCAGAAATGGGCCGCCGGGTGGGCGGACGCGCGGCGGCGCCGGCGCTCGCGACGTCTTTCAAGCGAGGAACGTAGACAACTTCACCGCACACTCTGCGGCGAACCCCTGCCAGTGTCCGCACAGAGCGTACAGATGACCTTGGAATCGTGGAGTGGAGCTGCCTTGGTGGCGTGGGCGGCGCAGCCCGAGGCGTCAGCGACGCGCCGCTGATGTGGCCCGGTGCACAGCAACACGGGTTCACTGTTCGCCGCCGGCCGTAAAGCTGGCACGCGGCACGGCTCGCCTCGGCTGACCTCGTTTGCCCCCGGCGTTTCCGCGGCGGTGCACCGGCCAACACAGCCGTGCACATATTCCTGCCGACGTGGGCGTCCCGGGAAAACGGGCGTCCAGTTGGCGTCCACAGAGAGCGACTGCGCGGCGGCAAGAGGACTGGGTGCAATGGAGGTCGCCAGGCATTCAGCAGTGGAAGCAGGGGTTTCGCAGAGACTGGGTCCAAAGCTCGGCGACCAAAGCCGATCATGTTCGCCCTGCTCGCGATTTTAGTTGGCCCAGCCCTGAGCCCAGACGGTATGGGTCAAGCCAGGCCACCTGGCTTTTGCCTGGATGATTTCTTGAATCTAAACTGAAAACGCGACGAGCTATCCGCTTGGTAGGCCCTTCACATGGCCGGCGACGACGGCGGACCGACGCTGCACCGGCCGGCGGCCCGCCGCCCTCCACCGCCGGGCGGCCGGCCGCCGGCCGCGCTCCACATCCAGCGGGGAGGGGGTCGGCCGAGCCGGCGGTCTGTGGCACGGTACGGCGCCCCCGCCGACCGGTCACGCCCGGCCGCCACGGCAACCACGCAGAGGCGGCACCGGAACAGATGGAGTCTGGCTAACTCCCCTCCCCCCACCGGACAAGGGGGCTACGTGAACTGTGCCGACTCCCGACAGACAACCTAGATCGTAAGGTGGGTGGAGCACCCAATCGCGGAGGACCAGTAATCCACACCTTTTAAGACGGAATAAACTCAGTCACGCAAATTTGATGAGTAAGATGGGACCACTCAGCCGATGGTGTCTCACAAACAGGTGGACTTCATCGAACGGGGCTAATTAACACCTCAGAGCATTCACAGCAGCATGAACTCAACACACGAGAAGGACCTGTCTCATCGCCGGCGTATCACCGCAGACTCACAGCGCTGCGGGGCTCTCCGGGGCAGAAGACGCAGCACTTCTTCCACACAACGCCCCGGGGATGCGGCGGCGGCGTGCGTGACCTCGAGCTCAGAGGCTGGCCAGGCACTGACAATGGCCGCTCGCTTCTTAGATCTCCTGTTATCTGACCGGCAGATTGTACGACAGATACTCACCTACCGCGGCTGGCAATGCTATCTTCTTTAGCGCGGGCACAAACTGAGCCTTGAGAACAAAGATAAAAGAAAGCAGGTGCTCTGATTTGCCGTCTTAACAGCTTACAATTGAGAACCGTAGGTGGGTAGCACAGTTGACCTGTTTCTGAGCCCATCAGCGGCGGCCAGGGTTAACTGTCACGTGAGCCTCAATAGCAATGCAGCCCAAAACACAAGGCGGAGAGCTTGGAGGTAACTGAAATCTTCCCAGAAGCCCGAGTCAAAGGCATGCATGGACTTACAGGCGACGAGAGCTACGTATAAACTGAGGCGCATCGACTGACCGGCGGCGGGAATGTCACGAAATATGACGGGTCTGCGACCTTTAACACGTGCCCGGGTGGCCGGCTGAATACCCTTCGCTCGGGTGGGGGTCAATTTGATTCCCCTGCGATATCGATAACTAAGATTGCTAGAAACGCCAAACTCACAGAGTGCATAAACCTGTACGTGAGCTCGCTTGTGCCAAAATCTGAGGTTTCCAGGACAGATAAGGTCTTGATAGGATCCTGAGGTCAGATAAGGTCCAACAAGGTCAAACTCCAAATTGGTGTGTCAAGTGCCCTCAGACATTCTTATGCAACCGCCGTAAAGCTAGATATATGTTCTACGCAAAACGTCAGTGAGGTCAGCGACC
Organism: Pollicipes pollicipes; assembly: GCF_011947565.3. Lineage (NCBI taxonomy): Eukaryota > Metazoa > Arthropoda > Thecostraca > Pollicipedomorpha > Pollicipedidae > Pollicipes > Pollicipes pollicipes. The sequence continues at coordinate 34,321,634 of NW_023596921.1, forward strand.
TACTTTGACCTTTACGGGGCCCAGATGGCAACATATCTACGAGATTGCTCCTGTACTACCATCCAAATAAGCGTCAGGGATTACGCCAGGCCGCATGTTCCTAAACAAATTGTTGACCTGGGTCATTTGAGGTCAGCGACCTACTTTGATTCTTTTAGACCATGAAACATGTCTGTTGCCGTACGTGTCATCAATAGATTCGAAATAAGCACCAGAAACTACCCCATGAAACCAAATTCGAGGGAAAAAGCAGGTTAGTTTTGACCTCGTTTTGATCTTCGTGCCTGACTAATTCAATTGCATCGGTTGTTTCTAAATTTACTTGATCTGTTACTCAAGAAACCTTCTCAGATATGTACGGCTTCGCCTAACACTCCGTTGTTGCATTACATTGAACGATTCCCCTAGAAATGACCTTCGCTGACAACCATGGCTTAACTTTGTCCTTCCATACGTCAGTGACCTTACAAGGTGCATCCCTTTTTTATCAAACGATCCGCTTTTCAACTCTCTACAGCTATGCAAAGTTTGGAGCGGCTACGTGGCACCGTTCGGAAATCATTCTGGAAAAATTATTCGGAGGGTCAGTTTGACACCCACCCGAGCGCGCGTCAAAGGGAATATGCCACCTTTTTGTATTTTCACTTATTGTTGGTTCGGACGCGTCCGATTGGATCGGTGATACAAGTTTTCTCCAAATCTTTCGAAACAGCTCATAATTTTGCTTTGAAGTTGCCGCCCCTGCGGGAGAAATTCAGAACTTGATCATTGCATCTCGTACCCACTCCTACGAATGTAATGCGATTCATTTGCATTCATTTCCCAACGTCTGTGTTCTATTAAGTTTGCCACACGCAAAGTTGCCAAAATGCTTGTGCAATAAAAGCTATGAAAGCTTGAAATACCCGGTTCATAGAAAAAGACACGCAAACAAGGGGCTAGTAACTCGCAGATTACACGAAATGATATACTATGGCTTCGATATATTCCCTATTTCGTTTGCCATGCGGTGTTTCCCACAACGGCTCTTTTCGCCGCGCACTTCAGCTTTGGGAGACGAAATGCCACGCGGTCTATAGTGACGCACTAGTTCAAACTTTAACCCATGCGCTTCTCCGTGTCTGGCCCCGGTCGCCCGCTGTGTCAATCACAAGCGTTCCTTTGTGGTGACGTTATTCATAACTAGAGATTTTTCTTAATGCCGCAGGCCCATAATGTGCGGGTTAAAACAGCTCAAAAGTAGTACATCTAACCCGTAACCGCTGACAGCGGCCCTCAGCAGATTCTGTCGTCATCGTGATGGCGGCGGTCGCGAAAGCTGCAGCTATTGCGGGCTTGGAATACACTCTATGGCAACCAAGAAAGGATGGATTGCGGTGCTGCTGCAAAGGTTGACAGTGTAATTCGGTAAAGAATCAAAATGTATATCCTTAGCTTATCTTGATGGTGCTGCAGTGACACTACTCAGTGTTATCATTAGATGTGAATGGTCCTGAGGTTTTACCAGAGCACAGTTATCTTTTCAAAAATATGCCCCAAAGCTGGGACACTACCTTCAAACGGATGCAAACAGGCAACGTTAAAAACTCTGGCTGCAGACAGACATTCCATAGACCTTTTAAAAATAAGACTCAAATGTCTTTGGAAAGGTACTACTATCAAGCAATTTTCAAGTTTGGTTTGTATGGTCGCATTCGGATGGCAAATTGCAACGAAGACAGAACAGAAGGAACCAGAGCAAATCGAGGACTGATGGCATAAAGCGGTAGTTGCATGTAATGCAAACGGTCACAAAATGAGACGCTGCGCCCCATTTTTGTCCCCCTCCCGTATACATCCCCTCTGAGGACAGGGCGGGGACCTCACATAATCAAATGTTACAAAAGGTGCGGGGACCTCACATAATCAAATGTCACAAAAGGTCCAAATTGTTTGACTTACAGCAGGACAGCGCGCCATCAACCCGCATGACTGCGCCATTTGTGACACATGTGAGTCGTGCCACGGACGAACTCTGCCTCCCATCGGAGCAGGATCATCCCAGCCCTTCTCTGTTTTTGCCGCACCGGCTATGAGAACCGCAACGCGAAAACGCCGACCAAGTCAGAAAGCGTGCGCGCACTACTATTGACATCGACATATACATGCATATTATATATATATATATATATATATATATATATATATATATATAGTGTGACACTCACTCCGGTCTCACGCCTAAGCTAAGGTGAAGTTAATGAACTTAGCATTTATGAGCACTGAAGTGTACAGCTGGCCGGCTCGCGCGCTCGCGCGGCCGGCAGGCGTCGGATGTCCCTCCGCGGTGGTTGCCGCGGTGGTTCGCGGAGCGGCGCCCGCGGCGGGAGGTGGCGTTGTCGCGACTCAGGACGGTGCGCATGTCATTGCGTGATTGTTCGAAAAGAAAACAAATAGAAATGTAAACGTTAGAATGTTCGAGAACTAATAAAATGTGATCGAGCTAAACAAAACATTCATGTGAATCGCAAATGTGTCATCAACGATTTCACCGCTTCAAAGTTTTTTGGCAAATGTAAACAACCCAGTCGAAATTTAAAAAATATTGATAAGTTTTGTGATGCGTTACGGAGGTCTAGATGCCACGTGCCTTGGCCGAGCTTGGACGTGTTGCATACACGGCGCCGTCAAACAGTTATTCCTCTCAGGCAACTGTATATGCCGTCGACAAGATAAACAGTCGAGGACGCCTTGCCCTGGTTCGCCGTGATTCACCGTTACGGAACGGATGGGTCCAGAGTCATGACTCACGGCTGGGTCATGACTCTGGGTCGTCCGGCCCGCGAGAGTCAGGCGAAGCGACGCTGCGGCGAGCGCGAGGATGTCTGTGATGTTCGCGAGTGCGAGAAGAGGACAAGGTGGAAATGCGGAAGACAGGAAGTGGAAGACAAGACAAACCGGGAGGAGAAAGTGCAGAAGGCATGGGGGATTGCGAGGACAAAGTGTTTTGTGGTCACCTAGCACTTGGGGGCAATGAGCGCGGAACAATCGATGGCGATTAAGGAGCCTGCGAGCGCTCGGCAGCGACAGGCCTTTGAGGGCGGTGGGTATTCAGGTAGCACAGCACGTGTGCGGAGAGGTCGTGGGGCCCGCCACAGCACCGTGCATGTGCGCAGAACACGGTGGATGTGCGGGAAGATCCGCGCACGCTCGGCAGCGAGTGAGGCGGTCGGCCTGGGCGCGGCCAGCCTGTCGGGAAGCAGGTCAGCTGTGCACCGGATAAGCCCTGCAGTCAGTCACCGGCCGCCCAGACACGATACGGTTGAATGAGATAAGGTGTAAATACGATAAGGTGCAGGGAGAGCCCGTCGGTGTAGTCAGCTCGTGTCGCTGTCTGAGATAGCGATACGCTTTAAATCCTTCACTCCTATCAAAAGGTTCCATATGATTCAGGTTTAAATATCACACGGAATGTTATTATCTGGCACGAAGGCGCAAACAAGAGCGGCAAGAAATGTTCGTTGCTGTTCTTGCGCCCCGCACTTCAATCGCATGTCAATGAATCGAATCACTGCACACATCATGAATATAAACGAATGCACTCATACCAGCTTCTCACAGCGTTACAACGGCTCCAGAATGCAGCAATCCAGCATATTGTGCCAAAAACCGAGGCCCGGCAGCGTAATTGGCATTACGGGCCCTCAAACTGCAAATCACCCTGCCAGCAAAACCACGCGCCATCCCACCTATCAAGCGGCGGCCGCCAGGCGCCGGCAGATGGAAACACTCTCAAGCCCGGGACCGTCTCTGAGTGTGCCCAGTCGCTGCCACGTCAAATAAATGGCCGCCGGCGGGGGCGGCAGCGGGGCGGGGGCGAGGACGGGGGGGGGACGCGCTGGGCACGCCCGGACGGGCCACGGCACGCCCGGCCCGGGGGTAATCAGCAGGACCACACAGTACCGGCTGCCGGACGGGCTCCGGCACGCAACGGGCAACCAGCCACCGTGAACTTCCACTTCCAAACGCGCTGAAGACGGCGGAAGCCGGCCCACGGGATTAAGGCCGCGGGACAGGGAAATGAATGGAGACCAGAGTGAAACTGGACACACTGGAGGGATGTCTCGGCGAACGCTACGCCGAAATGATACCCATCCAGGAGCAGCGATAAGTATCTGCTTCAGAAGACAGGCCATATGCCGGGCAAACATGGTATAATCAAGGCAAAAACCCTCGAAGCTTGTACACGAGGGATCGTTGCAAGGTCGCTTAGGCTTACCCATTCAATGGTACCACGCGCTCATGTTTGCCGCACGCTCATCAAAGTCAAAGTCTTGAGTTGTTTGTGGCTATGATGTCAGACCGTCGCGTGCTCTAGTTCTTGCGTGGTAATCATCATCATGCGAAGTAAATGGCCTGTCACCAGGACTTCAAATCGATGTCGAATTATGCACCACGGTTTATAAATGCAGAGGACACTCGACACAGTTATTCGCGCGCGTCAGATGGCGTGCGACATGGTCCTGCCGACACCCTGTGTCACGGCACGTGGCCCTGCTGACACCCCGTGTCACGACAACGGGTCCTGTCGACACCCCGTGTCACGGCACGTGGCCCTGCCGACACCCCGTGTCACGACACCGGGTCCTGCCGATACCCCGCGTCACGACAACGGGTCCTGTCGACACTCCGTGTCACGGCACGTGGCCCTGCCGACACCCCGTGTCACGACAACGGATCCTGTCGACACCCCGTGTCACGACACCGGGTCCTGTCGACACTCCGTGTCACGGCACGTGGCCCTGCCGACACCCCGTGTCACGACAACGGGTCCTGTCGACACTCCGTGTCACGGCACGTGGCCCTGCCGACACCCCGTGTCACGACAACGGGTCCTGCCGACACCCCGTGTCACGACAACGGGTCCTGTCGACACTCCGTGTCACGGCACGTGGCCCTGCCGACACCCCGTGTCACGACAACGGGTCCTGTCGACACCCCGTGTCACGCGACGTGGCCCTGCCGACACGCCGTGTCACGACACCGGGTCCTGCCGACAACCCGTGTCACGACACTTGGTCCTGCCAACACCCCGTGTCACGACACCTGGTCCTGCCAACACCTCGTGTCACGAAACCGGGTCCTGCCGATACCCCGTGTCACGGCAAGTGGCCCTGCCGCCATCCCGTGTCACGGCACGTGGTCGGCGCCAGGCCGGGCCAGGTGGCCGTGTTCCCAGCCGCCGGCCGGTGGCGCCCGGCAGGAGCCGCTGAGGCACTCGCTGGACCGTCGGCCATCAGGGCCCGACGAGAGAGAAATCACTCCGGAGCCAGTGAGACACAGGAACGGGATGACCGAAGCTGGCTGACCGGGCAGTCACGCACGGGCGCGCTGGCCCGGTTTTACAGCCATTTTCATTTACAAGGCGAATCCAGGGCCTTTTACAGTCCGTCTATTACGAGCTTTTATGAAACTAAGCCCAGGTACGTTACGTACGAAGTGAAAAGTGAATGTTCTAATGAGTGCGCCTATATGCACGTGCCTAAATACAGGTCGGTCCGACTCCTCTCTCACCATGGAGACAACGGCCACGCACATCCAGCCACTACAGCAATCACGGCCACTTCCCAGTGGCCCCGGACTACGCTGCGACCTGCAGCAGTGCGCGTCAGCGCACACCTACCTTCCTCTGCTCCTTTTCATCCGCCACCTCCTGCTGCTCCTCGGGCTCCTCCGGCTTCGGCTGCTCGACCGGCTCCCGGCCCTCCCCGGGCAGCTGCTCGCGCTCCTGCGACGCCCGCTTCTCCAGCAGCGGCTGGTCCTCCTGCGGCTCCAGCTGCAGTAGCTGACGAGCGTCGGCCGGTGGCCGTGCGTCCGCGGCGCCGGCCTCCGGGACCACCGGCGCGCAGCCCGTCGCCGACACCTGCTCGGCCGCCGGCCGCACCAGCACCAGTGCCTCGGCGCTGGGCGACGGCGGCTCGGCCAGCGCCTCGCCCGCGCCGCTTGACTCGTCCTTCAGCGTCACGTCCGACGACTCGCTCGACATGCTGGTGGTGACATCACTCACGCAAATAGTGACGTCATTCGAGCTGACCGCGCCATCTCCGTCTGTGAGGGAGAAGGTGGCGTCGGCGGCCGCCTCGGCCGCCTCGGCCGTTTCTGTGCGCTGCCGACTGGGGTGCCCCTGCTCGGGCCTCTCGGGCCTCTCGGTCTCCTGAGCAGGAAGCTTCTCCTGAGCAGGAAGCTCGGGCGCCGACAGCGCCGCTGGCCGCGGCGGCCGTGGCGGCGGCACGGCGCCAGTCCGCCGCGTCGCCGCCGTCGCAGGCTCGCCGAACTCGTCCTCCCAGTCGGGCTCGGTATTGAGGGTGACCGTGATGTTCAGCGCGCCGCCGGAGTCGGACGCCATCCTCACGAGGCGCGCCTCGTCCCCGGCGGGTGAGCCGCGGCCGCGCCGTGCCGCCGCCTGCTCCGCCTCCACAACGAACGTGTGGTTCAGGTCGGCGGGCGAGGGTGGCACAGCGCTCGGGCTGGCAAGCATGTCCAGCGAGCGGCTCAGGTCTTCGGAGCGGAGCATCAGCTGCGTGTCCACCTCCATCTGGTCGGGCGTGAGGATGCCGAACGAGACCTCGTCCAGCTCGATGTCCTGCAGCAGCTCGTCGTCGACGCCGTCGCTGACGTTGCTGGCGACGGTGTCCTCGATGTTGTCCGGGTCCCACCAGAGGTCGGCGGCCGGTGAGGAGAGCGCGCCGGCCGCCGGCACCGCGCCCACCGGCGTCGAGCTGTTTAACGGCAGCGGCAGGTCGTCAGGTCGCCGCGGCCCGGCCGACGTCAGCCGCTCACCCGCGTCGGTCGGCACCGGAGCCGGCGTCGCCGTCGGCACAGGCGGCGAAGGGTCGAACCGCTCCACCATCTCGGCGGGAGCGAACAGGCCGTGGCCGCGCTGGCAGAAGAAGTAGCGTCGGCCGCCGACCGAGCCGTCGTTCTTGCCGATGGGCCGCGCTAGCTCGACGCCCGCCCAGAGGCCGTCGGCGAACATCGTGTGGCCAAGGAAGCGGAGCGTGCCCGGCTCGCCGTCCACCAGCACCGAGTCGCCGGGCCTGGCGGCGAGCGGGGCGGCCGGCTCCGGCAGCGGCGGCGGCGGCGGCGCCGGCGGCGGGCTGCGCGGCGCGGCCGACAGCGCGCCGCTCGGTCGCGGCAGACGGGAGAGGCGAGGCAGCCCGCTGGCGCCCGGCCGAGAGCCGCGCACGGGAATCTGCCGAAGGGCACCGGTCAAGGTCAGATGACACCAGCACAGACGCACACACACACACACACACGATGTGCAAACAGATGGCAATGTGGTTGCTACCGGTAGTACGTAATAATTTACTCTCAGACGCATTTCAAAGAAAGGTTACCTTTTATAATTACATTCAGCGCAGCTTGGCGTTCGTACCCAGCGCGATCAAGGGACAATCTTATTAGCACGACAAAACAGAAACAACGCTTTCCGGAAATCATAGAAGTGGTACACAGGCAGAAAACCCGCCTAGTCGGTAAGGAATTGGAACGAATGCAGCAGTCGTAGCCAGAGATCAGCGCTCGAAACAGGTCCGTCAAAAACGGCATTAACGAATTCGGCACCGACACGAAGTTTTAACAAATCGGATTACAGCGGAAAACCAGGACTAAATATAAACCCGAGAAGAAAGCCGTCTTCGGTTTCTTGGGCATTCGTTATTCATGACGCTTCTACCGATCGCTCAGCCACAAGACACCTGAGCATCGATGCGTTATATGCGCAGACTACCACCTCATAGGGTTGGCTTTCCCCCAAAACTGAGATGTCAAAATGACAGGAGGTTTACACAACAATTGATGCACTCGTGAGCCGGCCGAGCGCTTCTAAAAAGCACCTTGCCGTCGGTGTCCGGCCGCACCACGGAACATCCCGCCGTGCCTAAAAACGTCGCGTTCACACGCAGGCAACATGCCACACGCAGGGGGAAGCGCGTCACGTGAGACCGTCACAGGCCCGCTAGACCACGCCCTCTCCTTGAAGCCATTTGGCAACGCTTCCTGCGTGAGGTCATTGTACTACGCTTGCGTCGAAACACGCTGGCAAGGTGGGATGTAAACCTGTAGAAGGCCAGTGAGTGCAGAACGCTCGTTGTCATTAACAATGATGTTCTTCCATATGTTGGTAATGGCTTCAAGCATTATATTTTTGCGCTGGCTGTCTGGTATAAGGGCCATTGAAATCGGTTTTCAAGGATTCGACTCCACAGGAACATCGCCTTAGTCTAGAAAATACTGAACTGAAGGCCGACTGAAGGAATTCCACGCAAGAGACAGCGCAGGTGGGCATCGCCGGTCAGCGAGCCGGCCGATAGACGAGGAGAGTCGGCTGCCATCGCGGGCCTAGTGGATTCTCCCCGCCTCTTCAGCACTCTCGACGCGATGCAGAGCCCTCCTGTGTTAGCCGAACCCTCACCCCAACCCCCCAACCCCCCTCTCCCCACGCGGAGGAGCAGCGCTCCGCACCCTCCGCACCTGCCGTCCGTCCAGCAGGCAGAGGAGGACCGGCACGCGGAGGCGCCGCTTCCCTCGGAGACCTCTGGTTGAGGCCAGGGCGGCATCCGGCGGGTGACGTCAGCGGTGCCGCGGCCGTTCCGCGCGGCACGTCACCGTACCCAGCCCCGGCCGAGGTCACGGGGGTGGGCTGACGGCATCGACAGCCCAGCAGCGCCTGGCTGCGTGCTTGCAGCCGACCGGCGCCGCTCTCTGGCTGATATCACGTCCGTCCCGGTATGTTGCGGCCTCCGGCGGCCGCCGACTCCGGTTCTGACGCATCCACTGAGTCTCCGCGTCCACTGGGTGAGCCAGTCTACTTGATACTGTCCAGAGTACTGCATTTTAGTCTTGTCTAAATCAAGGATACTATAAATACAGTCCGACTTCCAGTCAACTGCAAAGTTAAGCAGACCCTGTTGTATGCTCGAATTCTTATTATGTATGTGGCCTCGCACATTATCTGGTTTATAACTTAGTAGGCAAGAAACCTCTCGACCAGCCCGTCTAATTTGTCGCCTAGTCTATTAATGTTAAGTCTATTATTTCCCAGCCAGTCAGGTCGCGTCCATAAGGACCAAGTCTAATCTAGTCTACAGCAGCAGAGGGCAGTGCAGTTTAAATGGTGCCGCCACCGCATCCGTCATACTCTTCCCACGGCCAGCCAGCCCAGCCGGCCGGCACCGTCAGGGAGCCATGGTCGGCGGAGGGGAGGGGGAGGGGGACGGGCAGGTCACGCATCGTCGACTGCGTGATGACGCCGAACCCGGAGGGGAGGGGACCCGGACAGAGCTGACAGTTGGTAACGGGAACAGCGGGACACAATGAGGGCATGGTGGACGGGCACACCGGTGGGTGGCTCTGGCGAACCGTCAACGGGGAATCAATAACGGAGTTCCAAATAAATGGAAGTTCATGGCCCATGAAGAGCTTGTGCCGATATGGCATGGTACGATATGTATTTAGGGGTGACCACAAATTGGATTTGTGAACACCCACGTCAATGTACAACAATACGCGTGTAATTTAAAGGCATCGCGTACAAAGGCAGCACACTAAAGGACAATACAAGTAAAAAGGAGACACTACACAAATTACAACAATTACCACCCAATTGGCATAGATGTGGTCAGGGTGCCTTTCAATGTGGCGGCTAAGTTGTTTGACACACAAAGTAAATGTGGGCAAAAAAGGAGTCAACAGCAGGCCGTGCACCAACAACCGGCCAATAATGTTTGTCCCAAGATGTTCCGCAGCTTTTCCATCACGGCCGCTAACGACCGGGGGATTGGCATCGGTCCCGTGTGAGCGATTCAGACCGCGCCAGGCCCGCTGGTATCCGCTAAACACAACAACACGGCCTGACCGACGCGCGCTCCTCAAATACCGCTGGGGTCTCCCACGGCAACCTCGCCATCTGGCCGTATGACAACACAACCTGACGTGCGGCGGCGCCTCAAGCCATGCCGAGCTTGGACTGACGCAGCGATGGTCCGGCGTCACCACTCGTGACGACCCTGTGGCGGCCCCGTGACGGCCCGTGACGGCCCGTGACGGTCGTGTGATGATCCCGTGACAGCCCAGTGGCGACCCGTGACGATCCCATGGACGCCCTATGACAGTCCCGTGACTGACCCGTGACGGCCCGTGACGGCCCCGTGATGACCCCGTGACAGCCCAGTGGTGACCTGTGACGACCCCGTGGAGGTCCTATGGCAGTCCCGTGACCGGCCCCTAACGGCCCGTGATGACCCCGTGGCGACCCGCGGCCCAGTGGTGACCTGTGACGACCCCGTGGAGGTCCTATGACAGTCCCGTGACCGGCCCCTAACGGCCCGTGACGGCCTGTGACTGCCCCGTAACGGCCCGTGACGTCCTGTAACCGTCGCGTGCCTGTGCCATGGCGGTGTAGGGCGATCCCGTGGCGGTCCCATGACGGCTCCGAGACCAGCGTGATGTCCGGCGTGCCCCGGAACTGGGCGACGGTGGCGACCAGCGCGCGCGTCAACTGTGCACTGTGCACCGGTTTTACCTCGGCGAGCAGCTCTGCAAGGCACCGCGGAACCAGGCAATACGGCAAGATAATGCGAGGAAATACGTTGCAGCATGCGAAAAAATTGTCACGTTTGTTGGACGTGATGGTCGCGTATTAATCACGTCGTCAAATGAGGCTCTGCTACCAGGCTCATGGCAGAGTTTGAAAGCATTTTGAAAACGCTTTAACTCAGAATTTCTCTGTGCACTTATTATGGCGGTTGACCTGCCGATCCTCGCCGAATCCCTGCCGAATCCCGGACGAATCTCTGTCGAATCCCTGCCGAATCCCGGGCGATCCCGGTATTCAGCTACGACGATTCCGGTACCCAGCTACGACGGTCCCGGGACCCAGCTAGGACGGTCCCGGTACCCAGCTACGACGATCCCAGTACCCGACTAAGACCGTCCCGGTATCAGCTTACGACGATCCCCGTACCAAGCTAGGACGCTCCCCAGTGCTGCCGCCAAGAAACAGCACCATTTTGGATTTCATTACGTTACCCGCCAGATGCAAACATATAATGCTAGGGTCACAAATGGTTTTGGTAATTCAATTCTGATACTGAAAATCCACGCGAAAAATGCTGACTTTTAGGCACCGCGGCATGACGCGGTAGAAACAAAAACCTTGACATATTCCCAGCTATGCTAATACTTAGCCCAACAGTGAACCGTGGATGGAAGCATATGCAAATTTAAACATTAGTGCATTCGCGTAACTAGTTCAAAATTCAGCCCGACTTGGAAGTAAGTTGGTACTAGATAATTATATTTGATATTTGATACTTGATAATAAGTTGATGACTTGATAAGTTCTAACAAGTTCTGAAAATCCGCATAAAAGCGGACTCCACTTCACATCGCTCGTCTCGACGCCTGTCTCAAAAAGCACCGCGCTCGGGGCACGCCGTCATGATTGAGTGCACACAATGGCAGCAGGTGACCCGGATGGGCGGCGTGGCGTGCCCGGCTGGCGCTGCGCTGTGACCGCAGCAGGCCCTGCGGTGGTCGGGCCGGGACAAGGCCGCGGCGGCAGCGGCCGCAGGGCGAGTCTCGAGCGCGCCCGAATATCACCAGCGGGCAGGTGGGCGCGCCCAGTCAGGCGAAGGCTCACTGCACATCCGTCGCTGAGCTCCCTTCGTCGCGGATGGACATCCTGCACACGCGGGATGAACGACATGATCTGAGGTTTTTACACCCTTCTTTAAGTTGGGACAAGATATATATATATATATATATATATATATATTTGAGAAATGTCGGCCCCAGGAGACGCGTGCCGTCCTTCCTTCCGAGCATACATTGTAGGAATGCTTTTGCGCATGCCTGGCAAAAACAGTGACTAGAAAAAGACATCCATAAAGCCGCATCAAAGTTGGAAGAAATCCAGCACAGTGATGGGCAGTGCTCGTGCAGCGGAGCGCCCCGGCGCCATCGATCACGACAGAGCTGGCGTCCCTCTTCTCGTTGGGCGCCTCCGGTGGTGACCGCCGGCGCCGGAGCGGGCCCTCCGCCGGAGCGCCCCCCCCCCCCCCTCCCCCGGAGCGGGCCCTCCCCGGAGCGGCCCCTCCCCCGGAGAGGCCCCTCCCCCCCCCCGGAGCGGCCCCTCCCACGGAGCGGCCCCTCCTCCGGACCGGCCCCCTCCTCAGGAGCGGCCCCTCCTCCGCAGCGGGCCCTCCCCCGGAGCGGGCCCTCCCCCCGGAGCGGGCCCTCCTCCGCAGCTGGCCCTCCCCGAAGCGGCCCCTCCACCGGAGCGGCCCCTCCTCCGCAGCGGCCCCTCCTCCGCAGCGGGCTCTCCCCCGGGGCGGGCCCTCCCCTCATATCTCCGCGTCGTGCGCCGACACGGACGATACCGATCACGGCGCCAAGCCGGCGGGACACGTTGCAAGGCTGCACGAGGCCGACGCGGACCTCAGGCGGCGGCCGAAGGCTGTCTGTCGGCTGCGTGCGCTGAGAGGGCCGGATCCGACCCCCGGCTCGCGCGGCCTCCGCGGTCAGCGGGGCTTGCCGCGCCGCAGCCGGCGGACAAATGGAGCCATGGGTGCGGGGGCGGCTCCGGAGTCGGAGGTCGACGACCACCCGCATGCTCGTGCAGACATGCGGGTGACAATCAACACTGTCACAGATGGCGGTGCAGAGCTCTCTCAATCATTGCAACCAATTCAGCCGAGGGTGATGGCCTCATTTGAACCAATAAAATGGCACGTCGTTTACCGTGATGAGCAACTTACCGCGAAACATCGCCAAGGCCTTCGAAAAAATGCAAATAGCGTGACGAAAAAAGATCAACCAATATGCAATATAATCCGCTAAAACATAAGCAAGACCATGAAACACGCATGCAAGTATACCTTATCGCATTAAAGTGCCTGCCTAGAACGACCGGCTACGCCGGGAATTTGAGGTACGTAATTCGCCGACAGCCCTGCGGTGTGGCGACTGAGGAACGCGAGGTCCCGGTCCGTGCCGGACACGAAACGTCGTCATCCGTACCGACTGGCCGAGCACGTGACCTGATCCGCCACGATCGAGCCGGCACCATCCCACGGACGGGGGCCGGCTTTTCGCCGCGGCCGCCCGGCACGAACGCCGACCAGACGCGCGACTACGTCATCAGGGGTGACGTCATGGTGATAACGTCATCGCGACACATGACGTGGCGCCACGCTAGAGTGGCATGCCTGGTGTTGTACTTAACTGAAAAACCAAACCCACTCTTCACTACATTAAGTTGAACAGAAATCGCGTTTGTCCCTCTACCTGCAACACATATGCAATATAATATTTTTATTGAGTCCTGGAAGACCAGAGATTAAGACCTTTCCTGTTTCCGTTATGTCAACATGGCTGAAGCAAATATTCGTTACCGATGCTTTACCCTAAGGGGCAGAAAGGAATATGACGAATGCAGCATGAATGATGGAACATGAAGGATCGGGCGCAAAAGGCTGAGCTTCGAGCGACGCAATTTCGGTTATCTGACGACGATGTAGCCGCGAAGGCCGTTTCCACCGCCACCCAATGCCACCCGTGTTGGACTGCACCCACGGGATGCAGTCAGGATTTACGACGGGAGATTAGGATGATGGGACCGGGGCCCTGCTCTTTTCACGGTGCGTATGCACCGGAACACATTACAGACACCGCAAACGCTTATGGGGGCATAACCTAACGTATCAACGGACTACCAAAGAAGTTTCATGCTATCTGAAATGACAATGATGATCAAGCCGGCACCATCCCGCGGATGTGGACCGACTTTCACCACAGCCGCCCGGCAGGAACGCCAACCAAACGCGCAACTACGTCATCAAAGGTGGTGCAATCAACACGGGTGCAAACCCGCTTCGTTTGCACCAGGCGAGCCAACTGAAGGTCCTGTCGGGTTCTTAAATTGCGGCTGATAGCATGGTGGCGCGAACCACGCGATTTATCTTTGTTTTTTCAGTTTTCTCCACCCAGTCGTAAGACGCCCTACGCTTCTTGGAACCGAATACCATGGCTAAGCCCTTGTTATTTCAGTGTCAGCGTAAACTTTAATTTGAAGTGTGGATATACTACCTGTAGAATGCTAAAGCCTAATGATCAGTTCACGAACGCAGGGGAAAATCGACCACGGCAATTCTGTACCGATAACGCCGCAAGGAGTCACGCATTCAGCGCGACCCCTCCCAGGGGTCGCACTGAATCCACGAAACGAGCTCCATCCAGCTCCCGCAAACTAAAAACAAAAACCTTCTGCCGCAGACAGAAATATGAAGTATGACGAACATTGTACCCCATGTTTGTCGGCCCCACAACAAGCGTAACGAACGAGCTGGCCGTGACGTCATCGCGCGCGGGACGCGGAGGTTAATGTGAATCAGCAACTCATTATCCTGCAGCGAACAGATGCACCAGTCCGCGGCAACGGCGACAGCAGGAGCCCTTTTGCGACCGGCAGCCGTCGTTCCAGCAGTGCCTGTCGTTGTGCCAGCAGTGGGTGCTGTCGCGTCAGCAGTGGTTGCCGTAGTGTCAGCAGTGGGTGCCGTCGTGTCAGCAGAGGGTGCCGTCGTGTCAGCGGAGGGTGCCGTCGTGTCAGCAGTAGATGCCGTGTGTCAGCAGTGGGTGCTGTCGCGTCAGCAGTAGGTGCCGTCGTGTCAGCAGTGGGTGCCGTCGTGTCAGCAGAGGGTGCCGTCGTGTTAGCGGAGGGTGCCGTCGTGTCAACAGTGGGTGTCGTTTGTGCCAGCAGTGGATACCCTCGTGTCAGCAGTGGGTGCCGTCGTGTCAGCAGTGGGGTGTCAATCGTGTCAGCAGTGGGGTGCAGTCGTGTCAGCAGTGGGTGCTGTCGCGTCAGCAGTGGGTGCCGTCGTGTCAGCAGAGGGTGCCGTCGTGTCAGCAGAGGGTGCCGTCGTGTCGACAGTGGGTGTCGTGCCAGCAGTGGATACCGTCGCGTCAGCAGTGGTGCCGTCGTGTCAGCAGTGGTGCTGTGTCCGCAGTGGGTGCCGTCGTGTCAGCAGTGGGTGCTGTGTCAGCAGTGGGTGCCGTCGTGTCAGCAGTGGGTGCCGCCGTGTCATCAGTGGTCGCCGTCGACCGCATCAGTTGACGGCAGACAACCGCGCTTCCACCACCCGTCGCAGTCGGCACTGTCCGTCACTCTTGGTTTCCGTGCATCACTGTCAGTCAGTGTTGGCCACTGCCAATCACGGCCAGTCACTGTCAGCCACTGTCAGCCACTGTCGGGCCATGTCGGTCCCTGTGTTTTCTCTCTGTGCCACTGACGGTCACGGCCGGTCACTGTCAGCCACTGTCGGCCAACTTGGTCGGTCCCTGTGTTTTCTCTCTGTGCCACCGCGGTCCGGCCGGTCACTGTCCCCATTGTCCGCTGTCGTTCTCCGCCGGTCACGGTCAGCCATTCCGCCGCGGCCGCCGGACCCAGCCGCGGCCCGCGACGCACGCGGCGGCCGGCCAGAGGGCCGCTTTCTAGCCAGGCCGGCCGGTGCCGCCGAATCAGTCCGTCCCGAGCACGGAAAAGAGCGAGCGCGCAGATTCCCACGCACGAAGTGGAGCGGACAGACCAGTGAATGGGCCGGCGGACCCAGCAGCGTAACGTCAGAACGGAAAAAACTTGGAATCGAGTGGCTCATTTGCTCCAATAACGACGCAGTATTCGAGCTTGCAGTGTGCCTTCTTTATCTTACATTCACAGGACATGAAATGTGTATTTGGCCCGTTCTTGATTTTTTCCGAGAACAAAGCAAAAACATATGATAAAAAATAGGGAATAATGAAAACAAAATTGTTAATACAAGTGGGAGAACGTTCTTTACGGGTTCGTCCTCTACCAGTTTCAACTGTTAGCACGTCATGCAAACGCCATTTCACATGAACTTGTACAGCCCAATATAATCCGAACAGCTTAGCTTGAGCCTTAGAGTTCAACAGCACGGCACACCCCGTGACATGGAACTAGTCCGAGCTCACTTCGGGCGGCCCAGGGTGCAGCCCAGCTGTGACCACCACATGCTCAGCCCAGGCCAACAGCGGCGATGCCAGCCGACTCCAGCAGGTCAGCCATTGAAATGGGACCTGGCCATCCAGGCAGATGCGTGGCTATGCATGCAGGGGCGGAGCCAGGACTTGCGGGGAGCTTTCATGACTGGCGACGAGGACTAAATTTGACGAGCGAGTCCCAGCCCCATTGACGCTGTGTGCGCGCTGTGAACAGACTAACAGACGTCACAAAAGCTAATGGGTACAGAGCCAGGTGTATCAATGAGCTGTCGACGTTGATTTGCCCTGGGGCATTTAACGTTGATTTGCCCTGGGGCATTTAACGATGGTTTTATCTACCGTACATATTCAACCCGGGTATCCGCTCGTCCTGTCATTTAATTACGGCTATTGGGCTCTACGTGTCGCTGACAGTAGAGGTGTCTATGGAATTCAAAAACTAAAAAAGCGTTCCAGATCACCAGATTTTTGCAACTATGTTCCGTATTGTCGCGGTGTGAACAGCGCCACTGTATGTATGCTTCTCTTTCCGCGTGCTCCCAATCTGAGTAAGCTTTCAACTTACGTAACCTGCTCACCCGCATCGACGCTACAAACACTGGCACGCCTGGTTGCAGACGTTGGGTGGTGATGCCGAAACGGTTACGCTTTAAATGTGGATCTCCGGCCCAGATGTAGAAGGAATCTTTGTGCTAGCCAAAACTTTTAGCTCAAAACGCCTTATGTTGACTCAAACGTGCCTTAGAGCCAGAGTATCCTGGCGTAGTCAGGCTAGGTCTTCGATGGGGGTAAACCAAAGCACAGTGTGGTTGAAAAAGCATCACGTAGTGCAAGTGTTATCACAAAAAGTGCTACGGCAAACTTTGACAATTGCTAAGATGATTGGGCGTCAGTTAAGGCCATCAAATGTGCCGTATTATGATAAACTTTGGTGCCGCATTATGAAAAGATGCTGAAGCGCTCTACGAAATTCGGTAAGGCCTTGCCTTAAGTGCCTCAAAGGAAGCGCCGTCACTGCAGTCCAGCCGCAAGTCCAGTCCGACCGCAGTTCCACGGCATCCCCAGGCTCGCCCAATCGTTCACACCGGCGCCAGTTTTGGGCGCAGACGGCGGCGGCGGAAGCGACCGGCTGCTCCGACCGTGAGAATGTCCCCCGGTGCGCCTCGGCTGGGCGGCTCCTTCCCGACTCGGTCGCCCGCCGCCCGACCCCGCAAAAAAAAGTCGGACACCCAAGCCATTAACAACGTGACAAGGAACCCGTCCCGTGCAGGCGACGGCGTATGGAAATACGATCAGCGGGCGGTGGCGGAGGTGGTCGCACGCGCCGCGCTCGCCGGGGCACCGCCAGTCAAGCAGAAATCCGGTCGCGGATGTGGTCGCCGCGGTTCCCCCAGGGCTATGGTGCGCTTCAGGGGCAAGCGCAGCGGTCCAGAGCGGCCGGAACGGGCCGACGAACGGCCCGGAGAATCGCAGCCTGTAAGCCAAGGCTGCAGACCGGCGGGTGCCCTCCTCGGAGGGCTCCGGGAGAATCACTGCTTCTCCCAGTTCCCTCCCACATAATAGCAACTACGGGAACGGTTCTTCTGTTATCAACGTTGACCGCTCGTCGTGATTATGTCGTGATTATGTCGTTTCGAAATCTTAGCTTAATCACATTTGACACACTATTCAAGACGCGTCTCTCGAAACCACACAACGAATGCCGGTTTTCTTCGTAAACTGTGTTGCAGCATCCCGGGATGATGTGGACAGAACCTGGCGCATTGACTGACGCCACAGCAAGGCTCCTTCCATGGCCGAGGGTGTGACCGACGAACCGTTCAGCGCCGTGCCGGTCCGCAACGGGTTTGAGCTTAGGCCGTCGCAGCGGTGGCCTTCGGTCTCGAAAGATTCCATCGCGTTCTACATGCCACCAATCTGTATTTCTCGTCTCGGTTGTCTCGATCGGCACAGTCTCGATCGGCCAGTCTCGATCGGCCAGTCTCGATCGGCCAGTTTCGACCGGCACGTTTGGCCATGGGCCTGGGAAAGGAGCCGAGGCGGCTGCGGAGCATTTCACAGCCCAATCGTCGAGCACTTGTTAGGCACTGGCTTCAGGTGCTGCCGTCAGACGTGAAGGCAGCCTCAGAAGCGTAGCTAACGCTGGTCGGCTCGGGTCGGGATGCCGGGCAAGCGGGTTGGGACGCCCGTGAACGCGAGGTATGCCTGCACGTCTGCAGTTCCGCTGACAGTTGACTGACCCACAAAGACGCGGGCATTTCGCGGAAGCAAGCGTATTGCAAAACCGAAACCTATAGGGCTGCAGAATGTCGCGATAAAAGTACAGAGTTCACGATGTCAAGTCTCAAATTATCCCACTAGTGGACCCGGTAAAGCTGCCGGAGCGTGCCGCCGGACAGCAGGCATGCTCAACGTCGTCAAAACAGTACGGAGACATTTCTAGATGCCGCCTCTGGATGCCGCCGGAGACATTTCTAGATGCCGCTTTTGCAGCTCGGTGTGCCCTCCGGCCCTGACCCACGCCTGTCCCGTGAGCGGTCGTGCCCCTTCTGCCCTTCAAACGGCAGTTATCCCTCGAACTGTCATCTTGCCTGACGCAAATGTGGCGTGGTGGCACCGGCGAACAGCAAAGGTCCAAAAGCACATTCCTGAATTGATGACTGTGACCTGCATGACGAGAATATATCATGTATGAGAGCGAAATCTATGAGATCATCACGCCTGGCTTCCCACCAGCCGGCCTAGGTGAGCATGGCACGCGCCCGGTTCCAGTGATCGGAAGGTGTATTGATTTCCGTTAACACGAACTTCGGGCACCTGAGCTGACCTGCGCGATATATTCAAACGCAAGCGTATCGAAAGGAGTCGGGTCGGTTTGTTCAACATGAGTGACGAATGACCTGCTAAAACATCCCGGATCTACCCGGCCATGTACACGCCCCAAAGGCGCGGCCTTGATAAATGCGTCAGAACTTTGTCTCGCCGCGCGTCATCACTGCCCAGCCCCACCCCAGCCACGTCCGCCTCGACCGAGCGGCCCGACGGAGCCAACACTGCCAGAAAACCTGCCAGAACGCGCGACATCAGCGGCGTCTTGCCGGCGCGTTTGCAGTGCGTCTGCTTCCGGATTATCAAACGAGACGCACGAAAACAGCGCGCAGCCACCGCCCACGCACCTCGGTGCTCCTCCCGCCTCGCTTACCTTCGACATGGGGGCGGCGGGTGGCGCAGCGTCGCAGGCGCTGACCTGCCCTCGGGTCGGCTCCGGTCAGCTGGGGTCACGTGACGACCTGCGGGCCCAGGGCGGGTCAGCGGCGGCCGGCGGGCGCTCCTTCGGCGCGGCGTCGGGCGGGCTCTGGTCTGGCGCCGCGCCGCCGCCCGCCCAATCAATACGACCGACCGGCCGCTTCCACGCACATGCGCCCTCGCCCTCCAGTCCCCTTCCCTGGCCCCGTAGCGGCGCCGGCGGCGCTGGAGGGGTCCGTGGGCCCGGGGGCTTTTTGCCCACGGCTGAGCGGCTGGGTCTAAAAGGGGTGTGATGGAGTGAGCGGGGTGGAATGGAGACGCTGCCTAGATCGCGCCAACGGGCGGGCACGAGCCGGCCCTGAAACATCGGCCGGTGCAGACGTCAACACCGGCTACAGATCCGACGGTCACGCCGCTTCCTGTTCTGGCTGCAAATGTTTAGTTGAGGAAGTGTGCATCCGTCAGGTTTATCAGATGAATACGCCTTCTGACCCAGAAAACTGTCGGGCCTCACTGCAGGGACGGCATACACTGCTCCGTGTTCTGGGACGTAATCATGTGCGCTATACCCGAAATACAGTAGCTCTCCTGGGGGGCAAGAATATCTTAAGTATATCTACAACAGCAATTCTGGGGGCAGCAGTTATTGATGCAATGAAGATCATGTCAGCCAGCGTGGCAATCCAGGGAGCATCCCCGCATTTTCGCGCCTCTCTAACTGAAGCCATCACCTCCATCACCATTGTCAGGAACGGAGGGAGTTAAAACGAACAAAGAAACCGGCCATGGGCGAATAGCGGGCCACGACTGGGGCGATCGGACCCGGTGGGGCAGGTGACTCTCCCCGTTCTGCTCCGTCATGGCGTGGCGGCGGCCACCCCGGCGCCCTCTAACGGGAGACGGCATCGCAGACTGACAATCTGAGGCATCCGACAGCATCATGGAGCACGCACTAGGTAAGTGTAAATGGGCTACAAATCGTTACTTCGCTGCTGAGAAGCTATCGGTAAGTGTCAATGAGTTAAAAATCGTTGCTTTTTCGACCTGGTATTGTCGGAATTTCTGCTGACGTCGTCCGGTGCACTAAGACACCATCATTTTTCAGGGTCGCCCCGCAACCAAGCGGGTTTACTGGCGAGTTATGGTGACCGGCACGTTCCTCCCCCGCTCTCCCCACGACATCTGATCTGTTCAGACACCGGCTCACGCTGGGCCTACTGGTCAGCAGAAGCCGACGCCAAGCTTGTCGTCGACTGGTTGCTTCAGCTTTCTACGGCGGCTTCGCGTCAGTGAATGCTTCCCCAGACGGCGACGCTGCTAGCCCTCCGGACACGGATGCTAGGTAACGATGGGCGTGGTCGCTTCGTTCCAACTCGCGCTCCTGCCACGCTCGGACAAGTCCCCCATCTATCTCAAGCTTGCCTGAGAATCATCATCAGTTCGAAAACGTGCGACCGCGACCGGGCATTCCGGAGCGGATTCGCGCACCGCCGTGGCAAACGCGCAGTCGGTGTTGGCGTGTGCGCGAGCGCTGTGCTAGGGCCGGCGGAGGCACGAGCCTCAGACAGCCTGAGGCACAGCTGACTATGTCCGTTTCGCTGTGTAGCATAGCAGGGATGTGGTGTCACACCCATCATGTCCCGGCTGGGGAGCTCTGATTTTGGGGTCTCTTCGGACGAAAGCTGCTTCTGAAGGCGAGCCTGCATTTGTGCCATCCCCTGGGGAATCATCCCATCTTTGACGACAACCGGGGTGCGGCCTGGTGTCGTTTGAACAGCGGACGTCCGTGCTTCTGTTGCTGCGCGCGCAATGAATCAGCAGTGATGTTTTCCACTGCACTTGTCTTCCGAACGGTTTGTACCGGTGTTCTGTACAACCTGGCTATTTTTGCCGAGGAACTGGGACAGCAACGCCGGAGCAGCCGCTTCTGCGAGATGAACTAATCGTTGTTTACATCACCTGACTCGTGTACTCCGGAGCGCATAATCAGATAAACGGTTACTGAAAGATGCTTGAACCGCTTTCGTAACATCTATATCACCACGGTTCCTCTAGTCAGTAGAATTTCTACATCCCGACTCTCGCGACTCCACGATAGGGTGATATGATGGGACGATGATGTGTGATGATGAATGGAATGACGGAGCAATGGATGATGATGAGTGATAATGATGATGGCGAGTTGAAATGTTGTGCATTTTACGCAATTGTTCCGTTACGACACAACGAGGGGTCCAAAGAGACATAGTGATTACCAGCGAATGCCCACTACTCGAGCCCAGATACTACTCGCTGGAGAACAGCTGTGGAACGATAGGTGCCCGCCGCACAACGACGAGCCAAGATCAATACTTCACCAGAGGCGTTGCCGGTGGCCTGCACACTGCTAAGGGAGGACCAGCTCCACTGCTAAGGGAGGACCACAATGTTGCAGCTCCACTGCTAAGGGAGGACCTCAATCGGCGCTGCTAGGGAGGGAACTGGGGCATTGTTATAACTGCCCGCCCCTGCAAGCGACGTCTACGGCGGAAACAATGAGATAGAATTACTACCTTCAATCTCCTGCTCTAAAATCCGATTCCAATCATCCCTGGAGGCACGACCTCGACTGTCACAGATGCAAAGTTCGAACACCAGCTGTTGCTGCCGTCACCAGGACCTGCATGCAGCTGCAGGCGGGAGGGAGGGGGCCAAACTAGAACTGTCAAGTGGCCTTGCTGTGACATCTGCCTCGCAGCCGTACAACTCTGCCGCCAGCGTAGGCCGCCGGGCGGCGGTCCGATCTCAGCGCGCCGGGGCGGCATCCGCCGCAACATACTGACAGCCACCTTACCTCTCTAGCGCTCCCGGACAGCGTACACCAGCACCATAGCGCGTCACGCGTTCCCAGTGCCCGCCAGCGGTGCGCGGCAGCCCCCACCCACACCCACACACTGTACGGCCTGCCGGGCGCCGGCGCGAACTGGCGTCCCGCGCGCTCGAGCGTGGCGCGCCGCCGGCCGCGCCACCTGGCGGCACAGTCAGCTGGCGACAGGCAGCTGCTGCCGCCGGCTGCGCCCGCGGCGGGGGCGGAGATCCCGCCAGCGCCGTTCCGAGGGGTTCAGGGCTGCCGACGCTGGACTGGCTTTGCTGTTGCATCCTGGTGGGTCCTCGAGACCCTCCTCTTCTACTGGCCGGCCCGCCGCGTTTTTGAGAAAACGGCCTCGCGTCCGAACGTCTTTGACGAGCTCGCGTCCCAATGCAGTAGGCAGGACCATTGCCGTGCGTTAGGAGTATGTATGTATGTATGTATTGACGTTTAAAGCACTCCAACAAGGAATGGCTATTCCGAGTATCAAATCGATCAGGTAAGGAGATGAGACATGTTAAAAGACCAATCGTGGCAGCACTCACACAGAAGTACGTCAACTGCAAACATGCAACACACCTCAGTTTCATTGTATCCTTTTGAGGCGCTCCGGGCCGTTCGGTCCCTTTCACACCTGGAGAATATGATTTTGAATGAGCAATGTGGTTAAGTGAGTAAAAAAAGAAACCTTTGTGATTGACTTTTGCATTGCCTGGAGCAGGTCGGTATGTCTGAGGAAGTTGAAAAGGTCTAGCAGGTGAGGAATGTTTGAGCAAGAACGTTTGGTGCACTCCATGATGATATGTTTGCCGAAAGTGGATGGTTGCCCGGCTGAAAATAGGCACGACGGTGTTGCAAGCATACTTGGCTGTGTGTCGGTGTAGTGTGATCCATTCTTAGATGAGCCAACACCTTCTCTTCCAAATGTTTACGGTACTGGCCAAGGCGTAACGTCGGGTTCATTGTCATGAAATTGTGTCCTGGTGGCGTCTGTCCATCGTCGCAGCCAAAAATGCTTGTCAGTGTGTGAACTGAAGACTGCATAGATGTTTGATCGACTGGGACGTTTGTGGTGTGGTGGGCTTTCAAAGCTTCTTTGGCTAGTTTATCAGCCCGTCCATTACCCGGGATGTCTCTGTGTCCTAGAATTCACAAAAGTTGTGTGCGTATCCTAGGTTTGTAATATATGATAGAGCTCGGCGATGTTGACAAGTAGATGGTGATAATCTGGATCGATAAGTGATTGTACAGCTGCCTTGGCATCTGAAGAGGTCACTATTGTCCTCACTGTTTGATCGTGTTGTTGAATGTGTTCTAACGCAAGAGCAAATTTTTCAGGCAAATAATCTGAGGTGCTATCCGGTAACCGATGATTTATATAGTATGTTCACCGCAAAATACTGAACATCCAGTGTGCTCGTTAACCTTGGAACCACCCGTGTAAATGAAGTGACTGTTGGTTAATGGCCACTAGTTAGTTGAACGTTTGTTGAACGAAAGCGGCTGGCACAGTGCGTTTTGGATCAGTTAAGAGAAGCAACGCTTCTTGTGGGATTGCCTTTCATGGCGGCATTATTAAGGCAGGTGCCAAGGCGTGAAAAAGCCATCGATTTACCGGGTATGATTGGTGACAAAAGTTGACACTTTTGCGAGCTATTTGGTGACAAAACTGCGAAAATAGAAACAAATTACGCGAACCATCACAGTTGGGCGAATCTCGAAGCTTAGTATTGGTCTGTACTCGCTGACGTTTGCAGCGTGAGTTTATGTGGAACGCATCTCGAAACATTGACGTTTTGCTGCCTGAGCACGTCGAACCATAAAATGCTTCCAAACGCAATGGCTTTAATCAGGATGGATTCTAACAGGTGGCACAAATATGCTACAAACTATATAATATTTGCGCTGACGTCACAAATCAGTGGTAACCGTGACATCGTGATTTTCCAATGTCACTCAGATCGGTGCTTTTCACGGATTTCTCAGCCAAGGTTCACTTCACATACTCTTCGGCAAAGAATACCAGATAACTAGGCTTATCTACTGCTACTCTAAAATGCTAGTTGCAAGAATCGTAGCTCGCCTCAGCAACTCGCAAAGGACGTGATAAGTCTGTTATGCGACGTTATAAAGCGCCGTGTCATTTGGGACAAATTGCATGGAATGCTCGCCACGCGAATTAGGTTCAGTGCGAGGCTGTAAGCTGCCGTTGGTTATGTGCTTGTCGTGAGAAGCTCATCGGCTTGAAGGACATAGCTAATCGTCAATTTTTTTTTAGGCACCGCACGGCTTTTCCGAGGATATACCATGAAGGGCATCCCTGGAAGAAGCGTTAGAAAGACCTGCCGGTCGAGAAAGTTCATTTGTGGATACCCGAACTGTACGTTGGGAGGTCAACGGAGGGTGTTGAAGCGACCAGGAGCGGATCAGAAGGGGCACGTGGTCATGCCCATTTGGACCCCGAGGGGCCCTTGGCTGCGAAGGGCCCATAACCGGCCGAACAGATTCAGGTTTTTCACCCAAACGCAACAAAATTAAAGGCCTTTGGGCTCCCACGCGACCAAGAATACTCGCAAGCGAAAGTGATAGGCCTTAACCTGCCGGGGTATTCTCGTTTGTTCAGGGGCCATTCACGTTAGTCTCGGTTAACCTACCGACACACTCACGATGTGCCCATGGGCCCTGCACATTGGTCTAAGACTCTTCCAATTCTCCGTTATTGCTTAGGGCCCCACGCCCCTGTTGGAGGCCCATCTGTTAACCTCCTGGGGCACACTCGGTCGTTCGGGGCCCTTCAAATTAACCTGTTCGGGCACACTAGATTGTTCGGGGTCCCTGCACATTGGATTTTGATATTTGAATGTAGGGCCCTACGCTCCTGTTGGGGGCCATCTGATAGCATGCTCGGATACAGTCGATCTTAAGGGCACCATCCAAACTGGATTTCGAGTACTTCGTTTTTGATAGAGAGTCCTACGCTCCTGTCGGGGGCCCTATCTGATAGCCTGCTTGGAGCACACTCGATCGTTTGGGGCTGTCTGTATTAGGTATTGGGTACTTCCTGTTTGAATGGAGGAACGTACGCTCTTATCGTATCTGTTAATCTGCTCCGGCCCGCTCGATCATTTAGGAGCCTTCCACATTGTGTTGTGAGCATTTCTTAGTTGAACGGAGTGTCCTATGCTCTTGTCGGGAGCCATCTTTGTTAATCTGCTCTTACCTATCTGTTAGACCTATTTTTATTGCCTGCGGGTATGATTTTGTGGAATTTTTGTTTCGACAGTGCGTCGTGCCTGCTGGTAAGATACACCCACCTGCTATTTTTCTAAACAAATTTTTTCCCGTATGTCTCGTGTTTTGCGGTACTTGCTACCGTGTCAAACCGTTAGCAATTGAAGCGCCTAAGAGGATTGGGTGTAAATACTTTGACGTGATATCGGAGGTAGGCATCTGTGAGGGTCTCTGAGAGTCGGACTGTTGCAAAAGTGAAAACAAGTAGGCTGCTGTCCCGACACTGTCCATCTCAGAACAGCGTCAGCTGTTGGACATGGCAAACATGTTCGGCTCTGAGTTACGCCAGTATCTCCTCCTCCGTCATGAAACGGAGCCCAAGGGCGAAAATGGTACCTTTTTTGTTGTTTCTTGCCTAGCGAAGGAACATTTTTACCTATTATACTTACACAATATTCGGTGCTTTGCAATAGGGTTTTAGTTTGTGCACGCGTGGTTGTTCTGACGACGAGCATTCCGTTTGATGGAGCTTTAATTTGGAGATCGCAGGGGTTCGCGGATATCCTCAATTTGTTTTTATTGCCAGAAAACGTTTATTTCGAAATCAGACGTTCCCGTTACGAGGCTGCACTACGACGCAAGAGCCGATTGGGTCAAGAATGGGCTCACAGCTATGACGACCTCTGCTCATGATCAAGCAAGGGTCAGCGGTAGATCGAGCAGGCACCGGAGTGGTCGAAGTCGGACGAGGGTCGGAGTTAGAGACGTTGGGCGGAAGGATGGGAGCAGTCCAGAAGTTGTGGCAGAAGTGTCCAAACCAATGAAACGGGTCTGGGGCGCGAGAGGGTCATCAGATGAAGAGGCGGCCGAAGCTGGACTAGCGGCACTGCCGTCGTCGCTAGCCATGGAAGTACCTACGTCAGAGGCCGAGTTGGAATCCGAGACAGTTTCGTCCCTCCTGTACCTACCACGCCTCCCCATAGCCGGGAGCGGGAAGAGGCGAACATAAACTTAGTGAGAAGGTGTATGTTTGAAATGAGTGCTCACCGAAAACAGATATTTAGCTCAGCGAACACTTCCATTACCGTGCTGCCATCTCTCGGCGATATTTAGGTGACTATGAGTGAATGCAATGGAGGCGATTTTCTCATGAGGAGCATATTCACGAAATAAAAAATATGTTGCGTGGAGCAGTCTTTTTCATTTATAAGTAAACCAATAGTCGTAAGCGAGCTTATTTCATTGGATCTGATGCTTGCTTTAATATCTCCGAACGTTGGAAGATCTCCGCCTTAAGACGCGAGTGGCAAAGTGAGGAGCGTTGGAGGTACAACGTTGTAAAGCTGCGTGATGCTTTACATGAGGCGCCCCCTGCCCGCCTCCGCCCCCACGCGCGACAGAGCTAGGGCAAGCGTTTACGGCTCGCCGGTAGCACGTATTTTGTGAAGCAAGTTTAGATCGCCGTTGGTAGAACTGACTGGCAGCAGACCAGTCTAGTTCCTCACGCACGGCCGAAATATGATCTCAGTTGCGACGGCCGGAGATAACGCGCAGCGCAAAGTTCAAGATCTTTTAGGGGCGTTGTTTGTTTTCTCCGATCCGTTGCCACAGACGGCGAGGCAATGTCGGCCGTAAAAGAGGACCAAGGCATTGACCAGGGCAGGCAGAAGGTCAGGCGGGATCTGATGACGCACGTGGAACAGCCCGATGAGGATACCGCTGCTTTTTGGACGAAGACAGATACGTGGGAGACCAGGTGAGGTGATTGTCAACAGTGTACCAAGGCTCCTCACGGTGGGGTCCTCACGCATTGCGTCGTCGCGGAACCGAAAGGCCGCAATTTTGACGGCAACCACAGACAGCATGCTCCGTTTTACCAGTATTTACTTTCCAGACCGTGGGAGTGGAATCAGATGTCAAAAACCTCAAGTGTCTGTTCCATTGAAGCAGTGAGCTGTCGGAGGCAGTCCGTTTTCCAGGTAACGAAACTTGGATATCGTCAGTGTACTGAACCACGTGCGCGCCGAGGGCGAACGGGGACGTAACGTTGGCAGGAATATGGAAGAGGGGTGGGACAAAAGAGGATCCTTGGAATACACCGATAGGATTGGCAGGGGCTTGGAAAGGTGTCGGTTATCACGCCAATCAAAACTACATGCACATTGGGTATGACCAGGAAGGTAAGAAGGGATCCAGGTAGGATCGATAGAATAGGCTTGAAGTTTGTGAGAAGCTTTGTGTGGTCGATTGCATCAAAATATCTGGAAAGATACAGAAAGCAGAACACGGTAAGTTCCTGTTCGTCAGTGACACCAAGGATATAGTCAGATACAGTAAGGAGCGTGGCTTCTGGGGAGAGTCGGGAGCGAAAACCGTGCTGGGATGAGGCATGTCGATTTCGGGCCATTTAGGAATAAAGTTGTCCCACTAAACTTTCTCAATCTTTCTCAAGCTTTGCAGAACACATTGGAGTACATTTTGTAGGTAATCTTGCCAGTAATGACACTCCGTTATTGGGCAGGCAAATTTGGCAGCGCAATTCCTGCGCTCCAATAGGCAATGGTCATTATGCCCATCAGGTCCAAACATAACTGCGTAAAGGAGCTGTCGCATCTGCACATAGGAGGCCGCCGAATAGCAGCTTTCGGGCCCACATACAGAACGAAAGGCACAAGCGATTCAAATCCAGATGACCTTGAATTTAAAGTGAAAATGTCGATGTCAGACACTGCACTTTACGATTTACAGGCGCGCCCACCCTTAACAGGCGTTTTACCCACACTTCGAGGAAGTCCAGTATTCAAATCCCATGTTTCATAATAGACAGCAACCCAACCCCACCAGTCATTCAGCTGGTGGGGTTGGGTTGGAGTCTCTATCTTGGAGCTCAGTCTCTATCTTGGAGCGTTGGGCAGCCGTTACGCCGTGACGAGCCCCCGGGTACTGCGTGCACGAGCGCCCCGCTGTTCACGGCGAGAGCATCTGCGCCGTTCCGCCCGCGAATCACGACACTGACCGAGCGCCAGACGTCTGGGACGCCAGATGCCATCTCGAACGCTCTAACTACGCGTCACGTTAAAACGCGAGAAGTGAGCCAGGGCGCGAAATCAGGCCGGGCTCCTGGCGGTGCGGCCGCCGCAGAGCAGTTGAGAACAGTTCGGCAGTTTACTTCGGCAGTTCGGCCAGGACCGCGCTAAACAAGTCTTTTCCCAAGTATCGAAGCATACCACACCCAACAGCAAGACGTATAAAAGTGTATTGACGCAAAGCACGTTTCGATGGACGGGAAGCACGAGCACAAGCGGAGCGGTGCACGTGCGCGCCACCTGGCGCCGGCCCAGGGCATCGGCTCGACGCGTCGGCTTGTGTCCGGCGACACGCGCCCTGCGACAGGAGATCCGTCGTGACGCGTCCAGAGTATGTACAAAACCAGCTACAGCACAGCACATTCGCAGCACGCGCCACTCACTCGGTGTTAAGATGCCAAAAGGCGGTCAATTAAGATATAAGATAGATGATTTGCACCAGGTCGATGATTGTCTACAGTTCACACGTGGTCTAAAAGGCCATGGCTTCATGCCCCTCCCTCCGCTTCGCCACTCCCACCCTACCCCAAATAAGCAGCGCACCAAGCGGTCCAAGAGTTCCCAAGCTTGTGGGAATTCGGAGACACCGCGGTCACACGGGATCTGCACATGGCACATATATCGCACGAATTCCACCGATCCAGCCAGCATAACAAAGACGACGCCCTTGTCGAGACGGCCAACAGCACAGGCGCCGACACCGCCACTGCCACGACGGCAAGCGCAGAACTAGGTCAACGGGCGAGCGCATCGCTATTACCATGCGTACGCTCTATTCCACGGCGGTACCTACTCGCGTCATCATCTAATCGCAAACTAACCGAAATGACCAAGAATGCACAGACGCCATGAGGCACCCACCCACACGAGCGGATGAGAAGCGGTATGATAACGCAGCGCGCCTTGCTCGCCGGGCGAGACGCGCGGACGAGCGTGACGCCAGTGCCGCCACCTTGCGGCGGCCGGGTGAGATCGCAGTGCGCTCGGCGGCCGCCCGGATCACGACACGCTGGAGATGGCGTTGTGGGGGGAGCCCATCTGCGTGAGCACCTTGTCCAACCACTGGAGCGGCCCGTGCAGGTGGATCTCGATCCAGCAGGGCGTGGACGTCACGTCCTGGCGGTGGTACTCGGCGCCCCAGCCCTTCACGAACGACATCCTGCAAAGGCAGACGGCCCTGGCGTCACACCACGAGATAATACACATTTTCACTGATCTTGGGCTCGGAGTACGAACGCCGGGTGTTATTGCTTGATGAGTCGCGGGGCTTCGGGCGCTTTCACTGTGCCGTCGTGAAGCCCGGTGCGTCAGTCGTCATGAACTTAGCACAAAATGACACAGACTTGTACAAAACATTCTTGTTCTCTGGTAAACCAGATAAACCAGAGAATTTGTTTTAAATTAACGCTTTAACAACCGCATGCACGTTACCAAAAGTTAACTTGCCAGCGATTGACCGTATCAGGACGATTTCACACCGCGCAAAGCTCGCTTCCTGAATGCGAAGCCTACATGGGCTAATTGGGTACATGCGCCAAGCGTGCTAGCGATCAGTGCGCTGCCAACGACACATCACGGCCGTCTGTGACAGGGATTATATTTTCGTTCTCGGGCCGAGTGACACCGCCAGAGCGTCAGAACCCCCCCATGCTGAGTGATCGCAATTCCAGCGTGTAACAGAATCGTTCTACCTGAGAACAACGGCACGTGGACCAAAACATACGTTTGTGAAAAGACGGCCTTTTCCACGTACCGACGAACCGCCGAGCAGCTCCCCCACACGACCTTGTTTCTCGCAATACGCCCCCCCCCCCTTCCGATCACCACCACCCGCGATAGCGGTGCGAATTGGCCGGCAGTCCTACGCCCCTCACCTGATGGTGCACATCTTGGTCAGCTCGAACACGGCCTCGTAGCCGTGGTTGACGCTTTGCGAGAGCAACTGAGCGAATTCCTGGTTGTTGAAGATCTTGAGGCTGCAGCCGGCCGGGATCTTACAGACGGTCGACGGATGGAAGCCGTGGTGGTGGTTGCAGTTGCGGGACTGCACGAAGATGGCCGAGTCGGAGAGACACTCGGCGTACACCTCACCGCCCACGTAGTACAGGTGCACGCCTGGAGGGAGACGGCGACCGGCGTCACGCCCGGCACCTCGGACGGGGTTTCAGCATGCCACACCGCCGGCAGCCGCCGTCAACGGTCAGGCAAAGGCCGCGAAACTGCGCATCAGGGCTTCGTCCGAGCGCCTCTGGCTCGCGGCATACAAAATACGCTCAATCGAAATCGAAACTATAAATGCATTACCGTTCCACATTACCAGCGACCAGTGAAAACTCAAGGATTTACAGAACTAATGGCCGGAATCAGATCACTGAGTTATCGCCGATACTCCATGGCAAATGATAAAAGATTGCGCAACCAGCATAGGCGTTCAGAAATTAAAAACGAAACATCTCACAGCGAGAAGATTTTTACGGAATTAAGCACAAGAGTGGGTGGCAAAATTGACATCCAAAACAGAAGCGTTGCGCCGGAGGACCGCCTCATCTCGAAAGCACCATGTTTGCGTCATTAACAGAATCCAACGCCCCATCGGGCTTCCGCCGCCTACTCGGAGTTGACAGCTGCCGACCGCCCTCAGCCAAACACACGTGCACGCCACAGAAGGACCATGTCACCGGCGGCGGTGGCGCCACCGCCGCCGCCGCCGGGGGAAGGGGGGGGGGGCTGACCTTTGCCGATGTGTTTGCGCGTGCTCTCGATGGTTGAGTTGCGGTTGACGTTGGACAGCTGGCCGAGGCAGAAGCGGTCCGCCTTGTTGTTGGGGTCGGTGAAGCCGTCCACCACGACCGAGTGGACGGCCGCGTGGAACACCTCGCCCACGCGGTTGTTCAGCTCGTAGTAGGCGATGCTCGACCAGCAATTCGGCTCCTGCAGCGGGAGGACAAACGTGAGTCGATGCCACAGCGGGGGGGGGGGGGGAAGAATGTGCGTGCAGCTTTTGCGGGGTACGACAGGGACAGCGGGGGTCGCTGAGCACATGCACGGGAGGAAAATGAAAACAATGCGGGGAAAGTCTGAGCGCTATGCTTGATGAACAGCAGAAGCCGCATTGCATGGGCGTACGTCTGAGCGTTTGGTCGCGTTTTGCGGTGAGAGCGCTCCGTAATTGGAGGCTGCAGACCGCTAATGGTCTCGTGGTCGAATGTTTGAAATTTCGTGCACTGGGTTTCGAAAGCATGCCAGACTCGCCAATGATACGTTTTAAGTAATTGGAGTGGAGCCTGTTTACGACCCTGTGATTGGTGGACACGTAGGGAATGCGATGGGCTTGGTTTTCTTTCAACGAACGAGGGATACGTCCGGAATGCGACGGCCGTCTGAGCCCCGTTCAGATCCGACATAAAAACCAGCCCCAGACTCACTGGTCGTGATCTGTTAACGTGCTGGAAGGAGCGCTGTGCCTTTCAAGGCTATTGATTGGTCATGTTCGAAATGTGGCCAGAGCAACGTTTGAAATCGGGCCGGGATAACCTTGCGAAGATGGGGTGCCCCAGCGATGGCGAGCGATCTCGTTCACACCGAACTTCGACATTGCAATTCCTGATCGGCACACACTGAACAGATACATGAGCAGCCCCGTTTCAAACGCGAACCAGCACACCGGACCTACAATCGGTCCCATCTCAAATGCTCAGTGTCTTCGGCCCAGCCAGTTGCTGGTTCGTCGTTTGGCCCTGGCTGAGTGAGCGGCTGAGTGAGCGGTCACCACCACGGCACGCCGCGGACCGCACCTGGAATGTGATGGGCTGCACGTCTGTGGGGATGAGCGTGCTGGTGCTGGTGTCCATGCGCGTGGAGCCGCCCGCCACGGCCGAGGCGGGACCCTCGTCCTGCTGACTGTAGGCAGGCGGCGGGGTGCCGGCCTGTAGGCCGAACGGCGACTGCGGGTCCGACGCCACCGAGCTCGGCGAGCCCACCGACCTGCCGGGCGGGCCGCGGCGGCGTCACGCGCGTCGCACAGAGGCCGACGCGGTCAGAGCGACACGGCACGTCCACACACGCCGCGCCGGCCAGCGCGAGGCCGAGGGCAACACCGTCACACCGCACCGGCGCCGAGCACCACGCGGCAGCGCGGGACGGCACCGGCGAGACAGTGCCGCCGCAGGGGCCGTACGGTACAGAAGTGGACTAGGGCGCCGCGCCGCTTCAGACTGCTGAGTAAGGAAAGACGATGTGGACACGCGCCTTCACAGCTCCCGTGCGACAGGGCGAGAGACGGATCACACACATCAGGGCACGTACAACGGTTTTTGACGTGTCCCCAGGATGCAACAAGCAAAGCACGACGGAAAAATGGCAGTCTATCCATCAATCTCGTTGGACATGTCACCACTAGGGATTTCCAAGATCATCGCGGCACGAATCGCTCACAGTAAGGAAACGAAATTATCACACGATAGTTAACGCAACCGCAAGCGTGCATTCAGTAGAGGTCAAATGCTCACGGGATGGAGGAGAGCGGGGAGGGCGCCCCGTTGGGCGGCGAGCTCGGCTGGCCGAAGCCCTGGCTGCCGAAGCTGACATTGTGCGGCATCATGGGCTCGGGAAGTGGCGGCGGCGGCGGCTGGAACTGCAGCATCGAGTGGCCGGGCGCGAACTCGCTGTGGCGCGGCACCAGAACCGGCGGCAGCACTGCCGACAGCGGCGCAGTGTCAGTCTACATACGTGCCGGGACCGGCATGGGAGAGCGCAGTAACGTATCAGAGCGGGAGTTGCGCTATCGACGTGAAGGCCAGGGTTAGATTCACAGTACTGCAGACGGGAGAGGACGGCGCCCCCAGCGGCACTTCGTCGGCTGGGCCCCGAGAATACGGAGACAACGGCGATGTGACTGTTTCCAGGTCACAGCGCTGCTGAAAGGAACGTGGGAGCGCCATGGCTACAGTGCAAACTTTTACAGTCACACAGTCCCGTTAGTCAGTTGCAGGGGGCGGGGGGGGGGGGGGGGGGTTTGCGGGACGGAGCGGGGAACACGAGAAGAGTGCGCTCGGGTGGCGGACTGCCGCTACGAGCAGGGTGACGGCGCGGGAAGATGGCGAGCAGGATCACAGTGAGGGAAGATGAACAGTGTCATAGTGTGGGAAAATGAGCAGTATCAGCGCGGGAAGATGTGCAGTGGCACACAGTGCAGGACGATTACCAGTGTCACAGTGTGGGAAGATTAGCATTGACATACAGTGCAGGAAGATTACCAGTGTCACACAATACGGGAAGATTACCAGTGTCACACAGCGCGTGAAGATAAGCAGTGTCACAGCGCGAGAAAACGAGCGATGTCAAAGATTGCGGGAAGATGGGCAGTGTCACAGCGCGGGAAGATGAACAGTGTTACAGCGCGGGAAGATGAGCAGTGTCACACAGTGCGGGAAGATGAGCAGTGCCACAGCGCGGGAAGACGAGCAGTGTCACAGCACGGGAAGACGGCGAGCAGGGTCACAGCTCAGGAAGACGTCGACAAGGATCACAACGCAGGAAGGCGGCGAGCAGGGTCAGTGTGGGAAGACAGCGAACGGGGTTACAGAGCGGGAAGATGTTTAGCACTGTCACAGCATGGGAAGACGATGAACAGTGTTACAACGCACGAGAGATGGCAGAGAGCTATCCCCAGCGAAAGAACATCCCAGACGATAGAGTACCGCCGGAATATCAGGCCTGTGTTGGGGCAGGGTGGCAGCAGCAGTGCCGACAGGATCTGGTACGCCCCCGCCCCGGGCCCGGGCGACGCTGACTCACCCAGGCACGCCACGGGGGTCGGAGGTGGCGCCAGGTCGTCGTTAACGGTGGCGTACAGGCAATGTTGACGCGCGTGGGTAATGCGGGGTGAGTGCATGCCAGCACGCACAAATGGAAATGACTCCGGCCCAATAGTTGGTTGAAGGTATACACTATGAGGAAAGGATACGTTTTAGGAGTGAGCATTCATTTGTGCACGAATGACGTCGAAATGACACCTCACGAAGGTAAGAAACAAGACCTCGTACGCTCCTGGCAAAGTCGTGCCAGTGACGTGTGCAGACCTTACGGCAGAACAACATTGATTCCAGATAAAGGCCTCCTTTGCACCATGCAGGATAACTGAATTTCATATCTAGGGGAAATTTGAATTGTGACGGATGAAGTCTAGCGCGATTGCTATGGCGAAGGTTACACCAACTATGCCTGCTTATGTGAAAATACATTTGTCATGATCAAATCACATCAAATCAAAGTACGATCTGTTTTTCGGGACACATTCATCATCATCTTTAGCTGAAGTGATGGTGTACAACAATATGCTGAAGTGATAGTGTGCAACAATATGCTTTTGTACGAGGTTTTGACTGTAATGATTCTAACTGCACCATGCACACATCTGATACAGCTGTCCACCACCACCAGTTGAAACAGTATGATTGATGCAATTCTCACTGAAGATGAATGTGTGACAATCTGCCAATTCCCACCATTCCTTCCAGCTGTAGTGGTCGTGAATTCACAAAACTTTATAATGAAACAATGCCACAACATGCGCACCAGACAACCTGTTCACAACACTCCGTGCAAAGCGCACTACAAACGCGTCCTGTGCCGCCGGCGCCTGCAGCAGCAGCAGCCACCGAGCCGCGCGCGGCCCCCTCACCGGGACTCTCGACGCGCCGGTAGTGGTACGGGTTGATGCAAACGTCCTTCTGCTTGGCCGTGAAGGGGTAGGCGCAGTCCTCGACCGGCTTCAGCTCGTGGTGCGACTGCAGGTCGGGCCAGCGCCAGACGCGGCAGTAGATCACGTGCGGCAGGCCCTTGCGATGGGACACCTGAGACCGGACCGGGCCGGCGCGTCAGGCGGGGCCGCTCCCCAGGCAGGTGGGGGGACAGTTTGTCAGGCGGCCATGGCTCGTCCAGCCAATTGGACAGAAGGAAAACAGCTCGTCAGACGTGAGGCGGATCATCAGAAGGGGCGTGGCTCGTCAGGAGGAGCATGCTCATCAGGAGGGTCGCGTTTCGTCAGGTGGAGGGGGGGGGGGGGGGGAGGGGACGGGTAGTCAGGAAGGCCACAGTTCATCAGGCAGGGTACCATCGTGCCACATACGGCCCCAAGGCTGCCAGCCTGGCTTAAGTTACCTTTTAGACACATTAAATGTCACGAAGAACTATTGATTCATGTTTTACCTGACAAAAGCAGACAGTTCAACCAGGCCCCCTGATCCCTGCAGTCCCATCTCTCCCTGCTTCCCTCACCTGCAGTCGGCCGTCCAGGCTCCGCGCGATGGTGACGCACTTGGTGCGCTGTCCAGGCTTGCTGAGCGCATTCTCCAGGTCCTCCAGTGCACCCTTGGTCTTCTTCAGCTTCTTGACAAGTGCATCCACTGCCTTCTCAGCCCATTTCTCCTCCTCGTCACCCTGCTTCCAGCCCAGCAGCTTCTTCACAGCTGGACTGGTAAATGTGAACAGGCTGTTCAGGCCTGACATTGTGCCTGATACTCACTCTGTGGGACAGAAGCAGGAAGTCATATTTGAGGCTGGATTTCTTATCCAGATTTGCATACAAGGCCCTGTGATGTGGAGATTGAATTATAAAGATTTGTACACATCCATTAAAATTGGTACAAACTAGTGCTTTGTGTGCAAAGATATGTTGCAAAGTTTGGCATAGTCATGACCTTCACCAATGAATGCTTACCAATAATCAGTACTGCCACAAAAATACTGGCATGCTTATGATAAACTGATTTATGCCCTGTATTCCAAAGAATTACAGGTCAACTGTAAAATCACATTGATAAATATGTCACAAAATGTGAGCTATGTCACAAACTTCAAAAAAAGGATTCAAACCTGTGGTTCATCCTGTTGTCAGCACTGGTCCCTGCATCAACTAAATTTTTGTTTCAGCATGGTATTTATTTTTCCCAACATCTTATTTTGAGATAAAGTCTGAGCTATGTTGTTATGCTGCCCAAATCATCAGTGAAATGACTGATTCCATAAACTAGTGCCAGGATGCTTTCATATCCCATCAGAATCAGAAACAATGCCAAAAACTATGACTCAGGACTGGTTTCCGGCAAAGCAGGATCAAACACAAATTGGGAAGGAATATAATTTTGGGAAGCATATGGTCTGGACCAATTACAGAATAAGCCAAAGAGCAAAACATGCATAGTTTGACATCCAACAGAAGTTTAACTTATCCCCTTTGACAACATTCTATTATAACTTGTGCACCTAGCATTACATTTTCACTTCTTTCTACACCTGTAGTCTAAGGTAAGCTGGCAGTATCACCTCCTGCCCTGCTACAAGCACTGTCTTACTTCTACTTCTCTAAGTTAGAAAAATGCTTTAAAAAACAACACTGACACCAGCATTCACATGTGACTGCATGCAATGAATACAGAGTTTGGATTATTACCTACACCAGACCAAGACCAAAAGTTAGTTAATTTAGACTTGAAACAATGATATTGCAAAAATATAGCTACATAGCTACAATATTTTGGGCACACAAATCAACTGTTGCAATTTCACAACAGGCCAAGTACATGCATGTGGTTATGCAAAATGAGTTAAAGGAACAATGAAAAATGACTGAAGCTGCATGCAAAATACCCTAACAAATCAATTCCTCCTCAGTTTTAGCCCACTTGCCTCTCAAAGTTGGAGAGGGATCCATGAAGAGAACATGACCATTTTCTGGCATACTTGGTCCCAAGCAATCTATGGATTATAAAAACTTCAAAAGAAAGTACCTACTGAACATTCGCTGTACCTTTGCTAAACAATACCAGTTAAAGAAGCATGATTTTTTGCACTTTGCTTTAGCACTGGCACAGAATTTCTGTGAATGTAGCCATTGTGAATGAGCAGCATAATTTTGGCAATCTTTCAGGTAATTTTTGCAAAATCAGCCTTTCTTGATTAAAATGCAAAACAAAGTTTTGGACAATGCTGGCATCAACATATCTTGCTAGATCTTTGAGAAATCTGTATTACTAGAGGCATGGAAATATGCAGAATACAAATGTTCAATATCTATCTAGATACATATATATATATATATATATATATATATATATATATATATATATATATATATGCAGAAAATACTTCATGTATATACATGAAAGGTACATAAGCACTTCATGGAAGTTTGTGAACCTTTTTTGAGGAAGTTCACAAGCATGTTCATAAAAAGAAGTTGTGAACCATGTTGACAACACATCAACACTAGAACCGCCAGCCCAAAGCACAGGGTTAGTGACACATGCAACATAAGCTAAAAATCATCCCAAATATATAAAATGTAGCTCACAACAGCAACCAAGTAGTGAGAAAGTACAATATGCAGTACTGGCTAAAATTGGACATGAATACATCATTCAACAGACTTTGGGTGATGAATCAGAAGGCGCTATCAGGATACTCCGCCTCAGGTGTCTAACACTATGACTCAACATCACAATCACTGTGCTGCCGGTCACTTACTTATCCCTCACTTTCGAAAACGCCGACTTACAACTGCGACCGATACACCCAAGCCCTGGTGAGTAACTGGCGGCACTCATCGGCTTTCCCGCGAAGGCTGCCCGCTAGATTTTCGGGTGATTCATGCCTGGCACAACCATGGCGACGGGGTCAAACAACCCAGGCAGCCCCGCGGACCATAACCACATTTACCAACTATCACCTATCACCATAACACTCGCACATCCTGGAAATTCCTCACGTATGTCCGCCTACGGCAGCTTACCTCACACAGGTTGCGAGAAAATTTACTATGCAGGCCAGCGCACGGTTCCGCGAACCCCACCAGTCTCACCGAGGCCAACGCCGCCGCTGCTCCTTGGGCGCCGCGACTCCCAAGGTTGTTTACACACAGCATGCTCCTAATTTGAATAAACTTCTGCTGTTTGTAAATCTTAACAGCCTAAAAAATACTTTTTGATCCAAAAGGTAATCCTGTGACGGAATACTTTCCCTGGACCCCATGTGTGAGCAATATTAGCCAGAACTATGTTTGTGTAGTGGTCATCCGCAGCATCTGGACGGCGCCGGCTCGTCGTGACTCCGCCTAGCTGGCGCCAGCAGGCGTCACCACTGTCGCCTGAATGTCGCTGCGATCGCGGGGATGTCTGGTTGAACGCTGCTGGTTGTAGCCGTAACGCGTAGACCCGGCGGATCAAAACAAATGCACGGGAAAGCTCAGGGACAGCATTTCGAGACTGCAGGACTCTGAAAGGACTGCATTGTACGACAACGCAAAATCTACACGGGAACCACTCACCGGGTGGTTATTGAAAACCCACAGCAGAGGGGTGCATATATATGCTTTTCGCAGTTTTATATCCTTGTCTCGCAACCAGTCTCGGGCGGCATCACTGGGGGGTGTAGGGGAACGTATTCCCGTAATAATAGGAAATCAACAATACTTTTGCCTGGAGACATTATACGGAAATAATTAGCCCGAAGCACCTTGCGTCGTTCTCAATTCCCCTGTTGTGAGCTGGTGATTCAGACCAAGGCTGCGGCTTGCCTGACTGAAAACGGCACTAATGGACGAGAAACAGGTGCTCCTGGAAACAAACGGAACTTATCTGCCCTCTCTTCCCATACTTCACCCTGCATCCCCGTGCCTCCTCGCATCAACGTGAGCGTGTCGCGAGCGTCAGCCGTCCGTAGACTTAAGGCCGCGTCGGTTGGAATCTCCGCGAGTACTTTTACCACTCTGATCCGGTTTTCCCGATCCAGATCCGGTTTCCGATGCTAGATAACGTTGGTAAAGATAGCAGCTGTTCGAAATTCATCTTCAGCAGTAGGAATCGACGGCCCATCGATTTTGTCGAAACTTGTCCCAACGTGGCCCGTAGCATTCTAACTCGTCACAAAAAGGCATTTCGCGAGGCGAGGCATCAAATGGTCTCCCCTCCACACGCAAAAAGCTAAACCGTTAAATATCGACAGATGATACTAGAATTCCTCCCGGGTAGTTGCGCGTATTTCCAAAACACATTCAAACTGATCGCAGGACGAAAAGATTGATAGACGTCGATTTTCGTCTCAAATAGTCTCGTCTGAAGCATTTTTTTCTCATTGGCACTGCGAGACAACGTAGCCTGAAAAATCCAGACTCCTTCGGTTTCTTTTCACATTGCTCAGAGAAGAAGAGCCTGTCAGACTACGTCGACATTTCTCGACTTTAACGGGGCATCGAAAGCTCTGACTACTAGATGTGATCGAAAACCACATCGATAGCCGACATTAAAGGCAATGTTCCACATTTGTACGCCGTTTTAAACTGAAATGGTCATCTTGAGGACCTTTTGATGCAGTTCACGGCCTTGTCCTTTTTAAGACCCAAAACGATCTGGTTCCCGAGTTTCACGCCCGCTAAAGTGCGAATGGTTTATTTGGAGCCTATTTCAAAGTTACCTCGGCATTAATGACGTCATAGAAACGTCTTGTGATCGCCGTCATACTACAGGCTGCTTTCTGCTTATGGTCAAAACAGCATGGCCGCTGGTACATTCGCCAAAGCGATAATGCGGCACGTATGATGCAATGCGCGGAAGATGAATGGCTGTTGGCAAGATATCGGCGCTGGATGCGTTTCGCGAACGTAAGCGTGAGCACTTTCGGCTGTGCGGCACTCGTTGTGAACGGGTCATTTTTCTTCATTTCTAGGCCACGGATCCATGTTACAAAAAACGCCGCTGTCTGCAAAAAATTACGGCATCCAAAAAACGGACACTCTCCCGAAGCTTATCAAGAAGAAGACGCAACAGCAAATCTGCCTTTTCCTGCTGGCGTTTTTTCTTCTTCTTGAAGAAAGCTCTTGGGCCCCATTACCATGAACCCGCGTTGAGACTTTGTTTTGAATGGATATCACGGTGAAATGCGGAGTTCTGACTAAAAGTATGTGCGGAAATTGCGAGAAAACCTGCAATTTGATAATTCTGCGAGCTGTGCAAGTGTGAGATCACACTTATTTGACTAGAGTGTGAATCGGGGGCTTGCAATATGTGTGATCACTGGTGGTGTGTACCAGTGGCTTGTATTGATCTTGATGTAATGGGGAGTGTGCGTGCGAGGTTTGTACCTCTGAGAGAACATTGTTTTGGTGTTCCTTAAGTCTACTGGCTCCCAACAAACGGGATATATTGGTACCTGCCTCTACCTTTATGTTTGTGTTTGAACATGACAAGGGAGCGTTTGAAAACTAAGAGAAGCACTAGCACTTATGTTGCAAGGGTGTACAAAGGCAAGCTGGTACTTCATTATGATCTTGCCAACATTTTGAACCTATCGGGGTATTACAGCATGTTCTTAGTCTATTGCGTGTCATTATATCAGCAATTCATTTTGGCAGTAGGGGCTGGTGTGTACAGCTCATTAAAACATATGCTCAGCATAGGCTCACATTATATGGTTTTGCAAAATTGTCTTTCCCTCAAGAATTCTGAAAATATAGAGCTGTATTATGACTGATGCGCATTGTACTGTCTTCACGAATTATGTATGCAGGCGAGCATTGCTCGTCAGTCATCAATGTCATAATCACTGCAACTTGCGTGAGATGCTGGGTGCTGAGAAAGGTCGAGATCTATTGCTGTTGGTGTCTTGGATAGCACTTAATAATATTTTTATCATGAGCCTCGTGTGCGCTGGCAGCTTCCTGACTTCCCTGCATTTTGCCCATCCAACCATAACTACATGCACTTGTCGTGTCTCCAGCCTTGTGCAAGGTCAGCATGTTTGCAGTGTCATTTCACCCCATGTAAAATTTTCCTGTTATTTTTTAGTTAAGCAGCCTGATGGCTGCAGCATGCTGCATGACTGTGGGAGTAGAAGATGTGTTCGCATATTTCTCACCTACGTTTTGTGGATTCCCAAAACAGGCTCAGCAAGTGATGCCACTTATTGGTTGTCTGCTTTGCGGAAAGTGATTTGTATATTTTATCATGTGTTTTTGGTCAGTCATATGCCAGATAGGGAGTGAATACAAGCGAAGACGCTTGGCACATCTTTTCATGATGTAATTTATTATAAAAGCAGCATGGATTGCAGTACAAAAACCACATCATTGTTCATTATGTCATGCCTCAGTACAGCACTGAGGTGGTGTCGGAGCTGTTGACCCGTGTCATTACACAAGGCACCACATTGGTTGACTACTCTATGTCAAGCCTGTGCAACAGCAGCATATAATTCATGAATGACTGTTAACAAATGATTTAGCAATGCCAAAGGACTATCAACAGCGAGAATGTCATTACAGCACATTGGTTATATCAGGGTTAACTATCAATTGCATAAATAAGTCGAAGCAAAAAAAACATTATTGGCAGCCCAACCTTACCATCTTTACCACGGCAATGGCAATGCTTTGACAATCAGGTCATGGCAACGTTACAAATTCATTAATTTTCGCATGGCACCGCATTTTCAGGTACAAACAATAAAGGAAGTAACTATTGTACACGTCACTTGATATCAACGTCAGGACCACAGCACTGCAGGCAACGAAGGGTCGACAATAAAGTACTGACAAAATCATCAAGAGCACGGTACAGCAGCAACAGCAGCAGCACAGCATATCGTGCTTTGATATTAATGATCTGCCGTAATAGCTGGCGATCGCTACGTTGCGTTTGCCAAACAGTCCATTAAAGCTTTTCTTACGGCCAGTGCCAAGACAACAAATTCACAAACAATTCAACCACTAACCCGCCAATCGACACAGCCTCCGCGACGAGAATGGCCAAATGGTGTCAGCTTTCGTGTGTTTCGAGGTATTCTTTAGGTCTAGCTGCCAGATGCTGCCAGGTATTGCTGTCGTTACAGAACCATTCCATGACGCCATCAAGCAATGACGTGGGGGAGAGGCGGGAGAATTGGGACGAAGGAGAATAGCGACACACAAATATCTTAGAGATGGGCAGCTCCGAATCACCACTTGTACTTTAATGTTTTTCCTTTTTGTATCAAGTAAAGCTGCAAACTATCAACTGCCCTTCTCCGGTGCACAGGAACGCTGCACGGGGTGAGTGCCAAAAAACTATACTTTTCGAGTGTTATTTCAAGTTGTGTGTGCTGTTCATGTCAAGCCATCTTTTCTTTTAACTATTTCACATCGTAAGCTAACATAATGTTGATTTTCTTGCTTGCATTTAAAATTATATAAGCCAATTGACGAACGGCGGAGAACTCGTCTAGTAGCTAGCGTGCGCTGCAGGAGAATAGGGACACCCGTCCCTATCGTCATGCAGATGTCCCAATTCTCCTGCAGGAACCATTAACGTCACACGTGCATAATGCTATACATAGCTGTAAATTGATGGAACTGTTTTTATCGAAACTTATTTACATTTTTCCTTCTTTCAAAACCATGCCACGTGTATACGTTAGAAAAGAAAATGGGTACGCGGATGTATCTCATGATTCAATGCTGCTGGCTGTCAAAGATATTGTAGAAGGGGAAGTGAGTCTGAGAAAAGCTGCAGAGCCCCACAGTGCGAACAAAAGCGTCCTTGGAAGGTACGTCGCAAAGCACAGTGTCGATCCTGCAGCTCGTCTTGAGCCCAACTACAGCCATGCGAAGATATTCACTGCTGACTAGGAGCAAGCCCGCAGTGAATATGTGATGCAGTGCTCGAAGATGTTCCATGGTTTAACGCACAAGCAAGCACGTGAAATTGCTTACCAAATGGCAGTTGAAAATTACAAACATTTTCCCGCTTCCTGGGCTGAAAATGAAGAAGCGGGGCGCGAGTGGATGAAGGCCTTTATGAAAAGGAACACCCAGCTGGCACTGCGGAAACCTGAAGCTACATCCATCGCGCGAGCTGGAATCTTCAACAGGCACAATGTCGAGGAATTCTTCGGAAACCTGTCTGAAGTCCTGAAACAGACGGGAGTCTTAGGTGCGAGAATTTTAAATTTAGGTGAAACTGGATTCACGACTGTACGGAAGCCTGGAAAAGTCTTCGCTGGAAAGAGAGACAAACAGGTCAGGGAAGGTCACCTCTACGGAGAGGTGTGAACTAGTTACGATGTTTGTCGCTGTGACTGCCACTGGGGCATACCTTCCCCCTGCCTACGTCTTCCCAAGGAAGACTCTTCGGGAGAATCTGATGGAAGGCACCCCGGGAGGATCTCTGCAGCTGCGTCACAGCAGCGGGTGGATGACGCATGAAAACTTTGAGAAGGTGATGCAGCACATTGTGAAGCACAAGGGGGCAAGCAAGGACAATCCAGTCGTCTTGGTGCTCGACAATCACGTCAGCCATGTCAGCCTGAACGTGTTGACGTCGGCTAAGGACGGTGGAGCCCATATCGTGACTCTACCTCCTCACACGAGTCAACAGGCTCCAACTGCTCGATGTCACCGTCTTCGGTCCGATGAAGACAAGCCTCAACAAGCAGGCAGACAGCTGGATGCCCCCAAACGCGGAAAAGTTCATCAAGCTTCTGAACATGGGGAAGCTCATGGGGCAGGCGCTGATTAGTTCGGCCACCCCAGCCAACATCCTGTCTGGCTTTCGAACGACATAAATCTGGCCACAGGACACTGAAGTCTTCACCAAGGATGACTTCCTTCCCGCAGACGTGACCGACAGACCAGCTCTCTCAGCGACTGTAGGAGCGCCCGGGGTGGCTGAAGACGACACACACGAAGCGGACACACAGGAAGCGGACACACACGACACAAACACACATGAAGCGGGCACACACGAAGACGACATACACGAAGCGAATACACACGAAGAGGACCGCGTCGAGAGTCCGGAGCCTCCATCCCTGTCAAGGAGGCCGACTGATCCGGTTGACCTCCAGCTGAAAAGGCCACCATTTGCAAGCAACAAACCGGATGCAGTTCCTGGGCTGTCACGGGTTCCAGCTGAGGTCCAAGGAGGTGGCCCACTCAGCCCAGCATCTCCTGCAGTCCGGTTTGTCTCACCGCAGTAGTTTCG
Organism: Pollicipes pollicipes; assembly: GCF_011947565.3. Lineage (NCBI taxonomy): Eukaryota > Metazoa > Arthropoda > Thecostraca > Pollicipedomorpha > Pollicipedidae > Pollicipes > Pollicipes pollicipes. Next base: position 34,366,114 of record NW_023596921.1, read on the forward strand.
GGGATATCCGAAAGTGAGTTCTTTTTATCCCAATTTCTTCCTTAAACCGATAAAGCAGCAATGACAAAGTGACATTAAACAGACCTCAGATCGTCCAAACGACACTTAAGAAAATATTGTTCATCATTAAACTGTCTTATATTTTCGTGATTATAAATTTCCTTTCATGTCCACATTTCCTATGTTTGTTGATTATGTTGTAATTCCGTCAAAATGTAGTTTTTAAATGGATAATTTTGTATCCCAAAAGGATCCTCCAGTGAGCCATGTTGTTCAATGCCTATGCCTATGCTCCATAGCCGTACGCTTACACTTCCTGGTCCTCCATCTTTTAAGGCAGGACCCCCTGGCCCTCCATCTTTAAGGCAGGACCCAAAGTGGTGCCGAGTCGTCGAGGGCGGAAAAAGGAAAAACCAGGACGGCTACGAGTACACCAGAGCTGCAAAGGAAAAAAGAGGAAGAGGAGAAGAAGACTCGAAAGTCGCAAGCCAGACACGAGCGTGTGTCAAAGCGACTGTTCGATGCCAAGAGCAACACCGCTAACACGAAAGGTAAGAAGAGAAAGCTGGGAGGTGCGAAGGACTTGCCAAAGGCTAACAATAAGGCGTCGTGTCTGTACTGTGGGATGCAGTATAGGCTCAGCCGTGAATCGTGGATCCAGTGTACAACATGCAAGAAGTGGGCGTGCTTGCCGTGTACCGACGCAACAACCTGGCAGGCACAGTTTGCATGTGAAGTCTACCGATACTGATGATCCGCTCATCCGCTATGATCCGATATGATCCGCTGTGTCGCGGGTATCATATTGGCTGTGCTGATTTAACGTGATTATTTCGATGTGTAGGAAGTTTAATGACCGTGTACGTTGTTAAATGGGTGCCTAGGATAAGCACCGACATTGTTAAACTGGTGATCCACCGTGTTGCCATCAACGCATTGGCTGTGCAGATTCAACGTGAGTAGCACGATGTTCAGGAAGTTTTGTGGCAGTTGCTTTGCCTGTTTTGTGCTTAGAGTGCTGAGACTGTGAGTCCTACGATCCGCTGTGCTAAAAGTATAGCATTGGTTGTGCTGATACGTTAGTATGTGCCTAGACTGCCAAGGTTGATGGTTATGTGATCCGCTGTGCCGCAAGTAGCGCATTGGCTGTGATGATTTAAAGTGATTAATACGACCGCAGATAGTGTGGCGGTGTCGTCTGGTTGTTTTGTAGACTACGGGCATTACTACTAGCCGGATCTTATGCTAGAAATACCTTCCCGTTGTTGGGTTCTTCTGCCCAAAATAGAATGGTTATTTGGAGGTGGAAAATATATCCTGAATTCACGTTCTAAAATGTTGCGTCTCAGTTTTATGAATCTGATGTTACCATTTTCAGCGGAACGAGACGTTGCCATGACCATTGACAAGTTCCTGAACGTTAGTAGATGGCAATGCAGTGCACTCATTTTACCATTTGCAATTTAATTATAGAACATGTAGCCAAGTAGAAATGTTGTCCCAATGCTCCTTAGTATGTCCCAATTCATATTCACGTCTGTCCCGATTCTCCTGCGTGCGTCCCGACTCTCCTCTAAATGAAGGTCTTTGTTTTTGCTCCACGCGTGTCGTTTCCTACCACAAAGTGAAACGTACTTATTAGTTTGATGTAAATAAACATCCAATTTATTTATTTTTATGGTGCAATGTTACCTAGCTTTCATACGTTTGCTTCAATGACTCATCAAAGTTGAAGTTGCAAAAGTGTCCCAATTCTCCCGCCTCTCCCCTAATGGGGCGCATTTTTACAAACTTTGAAGCTACTTAGCGTCGTTTTTGAAGTTTGAAATCTTACCAATTGCTACAAGTAAGTTTTTCCCATATTGTCTGATGCCTACCTCAATGTATTCAAATGTGGAACATTCCCTTTAACCGTTATGCTATAGGCAGTGCGTATACACCCACCAAAACGGAGGGTGGTTACGCACCGGGCTTATACACCCTCCAAAATAGCGGGCGGTTACGCACCGGGCTTATACACCCTCCAAAAATATTTCAGATTGTTGTACGTGTCAAGCATACGCGGATTGGCAGCCTTGGAGGCAAGAAAGTGCCAAAAAAAAATGCAGAATCCCGTGCGAAAAGTCGGTTCTATGTGTGATAGGCATCAAATGACCACTGTGGTATTGTAGCGCAGTGAATTACGGAAGTGTTTCAACATGTTCCGCTGCGCCGTTTGGAAATATAACCAACTCACGAGTGGATTGCGGCACGCCAGGCCGCGTATGTCGCATGATGCCTTAAAGCCTGCCCAGCCAATAAAATCCCATTGTTCTGCACTGAGCGTATATGCAACAAGATTGGCGACGGGGATATTAGTTTTTATTTGTTATTTTTACGCTCGATTGCCCACCGTAAGTTTTGAATCCCGCCTGAAAAGGGATGGCATTGCCGCCGCTGGAATTGCCGCAGTTTGATGTGACACGCCCCGATCAGTGGCCTAAATGGCTCCGTCGACTGGAAGACATGTGTCTGGATATGGGAGTGAAAGATTCTGCCCGGAAAAAGCCTACTTGCTCCATTTTGCTGGCCCTGCAGTGTTTGATCTGCAAAAAACGCTGCTACAGTCGCGGGAGAGGCCGCAGATGATGTCTACAAAAAGATGTGCAGGCAGCTCGGGTCATATTTTGTTCCGCAGCAAAATATAGACGAGAGCGATGTGTTCCGCAAAACGATGCAAATGGAAGGCTAGTCAACTGACGCATTTGTGGCTCGCCTCAGGTACCTCGCCAGCACCTGCGATTCCACTGATTCCGCCTGGGAAATCTGCCAGCAGATGATCATGGGAGTCAGAGATCCCAGGGTGAGGGAAAAGAAAATGACACTCAGGAATTGCACTCGTTTGCAAGAGGCTTGGAGCAAGCCAGAGTCCATGCCGGTACCATTGAAGCACGCCATTCAAACAGATTTGCCGCGCCACAGGCAAATGTCCAGGCACAAAACGTAGTGCAAAGACAAAAGCCCGCCCCAAACGGGGTGCAAAAGAAAATGCACCAAAGCAACCAGCCCAGTCAGTGTTTCATTTTATCATAATAGTCATAGCAGTCTCATTCGGTGTAGTAGTCTGTATTTGCTCTATGAAACGTCGTGCCCGCAGTCAGATCTGGTGGCCTGGGATGGACTCAGACATTGCCGAACTCACCAAAGTCTGTGATGCATGCCAGTTACACCAGAAAGCAGCGCCTTAAGTGCCCTCTCAACCATGGAGGGACCCGGACGCTCCGTGGGACAGAGTACATGTTGACTACGCTGGCCCTGTAGAAGGCAAGATGCTCCTGATCGCGGTGAATACGTATAGCAAATGGCCAGACGTCTGGATAACCAATAACATCAGCATAAGAACGACCGTAGACCACCTACGGACTACCTTCACCACGCATGGGATCCCCGCAGTAGTCGTGGGCGACAACGGTGGCTGCTTCACCAGTAAAGAGTTTAGCGACTTCACAAGCGCCAACGGCATCCGCCATGTCTTCACCCCTCCGATTCACCCTGCGTCTGATGGTCAAGCGGACAACATGGCGAAGGTCATGAAAACCGGAGTCAAGAAGCAGCGCCCCGCTCCTCTGCTCACGAAGCTCCAGAGGTGGTTGTTCCAGTACAGGAATGCGCCACATACGGCAACGGGGAAAGTCCCAGCAGACATGCTGTTCAAACACACTCCAAGAACGCACCTGACGCAGCTCCACCTGTCGGAGGAGAGGCAGTACCGCAGCAGCACAGCGAGTGGCTTTGTCAACAGATCGTTCCGTACGGGAGACCCAGTCTTCATCACACAGAAGTGACTGGTTCGGCCCATAAGTGGCTCTCAGGAACCGTGCCTAGATGCAACAGGTTCTAGGTTCAACAGGTTCAGGTTCAAGATGGCCGTCAGTTCCGTCGTCACTTCGCTCACATCCGTCTCCGTTATACGTCTGGAGAGGATGGACTGCCCGAAACAGAGAAGCACTTCGCATCTGGTAGCTCAACCTCACAGCCGTTCGTGGCTGCGTGGAACGTGACGGCACCACAGCCGACTGACAGCAAGTCAGCGACGTTCGCTCCGTCCGCGGAAGCTGTCAACCAGCCAGCGACGTCCGCTTCATCCGCGGAAGCTGAAACCAGCCTCCCGCAGCCCAGTGACGCGCGAACGACGGAAACTGCCGATCTGGTTTCGCCGCCTGCTCGCCCGGTACACAACCAGCGCCCGCCAGAGCGCCTGGATCTATAGTATGTACCGTTAAGCTAGTTTTTGCCAAGAAGGGAGGAGTCGTGGTATTGTAGCGTAGCGAATTACGGCAGTGTTTCAACATGTTCCGCTGCGCTGTTTGGAAATGCATCTAATTGACGAGTGGATTGCGACGGGCCAAGCCATGTGTATCGCATTGTGCCTGAAAGCCTGCCCAGCCAACAAATTCCCATCGTTCTGCACTGGGTGTGTATGCAACAATCACGAAATCCATCAACTCACTCTGAACCCTTTCTATCATAATCACGAATATTCGGCCGCCGGGCCCGCATCTACAGTGGCTGGATGGCTGGCGTGCTGGTCTCACGCGGTAAGCCCTGGTTCGCATCGCGACGGCGGTCGCTGTTGAGCGGGTGGTTTCATGATCTAACGGCGCGGCGTAATGATGCAAAGCCGCTTCACTTCTGAGCGGAATTAATTCTAAATAGGGCTTTTCATATCGGACAGCACCGCAGTTCCTAATGCTAGGGGGAGGGGGTCCACACACTACGGAGATATTGAGGATCCCGTGAAGATTGACCAAAACTCTAACTGAGTGTGACGGTAAATAGCCGGTGGAAATGACGCATACGACGGCGGAGGCATGTAGAATTACGTTTGGCAATTGCGGGTAAAAATTCATTGGCGCGTATTCAGCTGCTGCTCAAAGGCGAAGGCACCAAGGCCAATAGAGAGGGAACCTGGGCGGTCATAGGCGCGGCAGGAGACCAACACAGTGGTTCCCGTTAACAAGCACAGGGTCCTCAGAGCAAGCAAAAAGTACTCAAGACCAACGTGGTGGGCCCCTAAACGATCGGCAGTGCCTCGACAGGCTGACCTATGAAGAACCGGTCATAGCACAGGACCCTCCGAGGAAAGGGGAATTATTCAAAACTATAAATTAATACCCCTGTGCAATCAAGAGTGCACGGGCAGGTTAACAACACGAGTCTCGATGGGGGTGAAAAGTCAACCGCAAATGATACCAAAGGGAGAGAGCCCTCGATCAAAGTAGAGGGCCCCTGAGCATCGAGCATTTCCGTGCCTTACCTTATAAGAGCCCTAGCAACGGCACAGGGCCCCCCGAAAAGAGCGGAGGGCACTCCATTAGAAAAATAAGTACCCAAAACCAGACGTGGAGGTCCCCCACGATCGAATGGGCCCGAGGATCTTATCAGATGGGGGCCCCGACAGGGCTTAAGCTTAAGGCCCTCCATTCAAATAAGAAGTACCTAAAACCCCATGCGGAGGGCCCCGAAAGATGGAGTGTACCTGAACGGGTTATCAGATGACCCCGATACGGACAGAGGGCCCTAAATTCAAACACTGAGAATCAATGTGCAGGGTCCGCAAGCAATCCAGTGTGGGCGAGGAGGCGAACAGAGGTGGCCCCCGACAAGTGCGCAGGACCCCATTCAAATAGCACGTGCCTAAGGCCCAATATAGTGGGCCCCCGAACGATCGAATGTGCCCGAGCAGATTATCGGATAGCCCCCCCCCCCTCCCCCACACAGAAGCGTAGGCTCCCCATTCAGAAAAGAAGTACCAAAAACCTAGTGTAGACGGTCCCCGAACGACTGAGTGTGCCCAAGCGGGCCATTAGATAGGCCCCCGACAAGAGTGTAGGGCCCTAAGCAAGTGACAGAAAATTGGAAACGCTCTGGACCAATGTAGAGGACCCATGGGCACATCGCAAGTGTGTCGGCATATTAACCGATGCCCACGTAAAGGGCCCTGATCAACCGAGGATAGCTGGGCAGGTTAAGGTATTAGACTCTGGCTACCGCTCACAGAGTCTTTCTGGCGGATGGAAATAATCCGTGGAAGGGCCCGTGATTGACAGGAGTTCCCCGGCACGCTAGCAGAAGGGCCCCAACAACAGCGCAGGGCCCTCTGAGCAAATGCAAAGAAATGAAGGACAACATGGAATGCTTTTAAACGACCGAAATGCACTTGCAAGGGACATATAGGTCCCCCGGAAACAGCATGGGGCCCTAGACGGTGTAATGGGGCTTAAAATTTCCAGTCCACAACTTTTCCAATCATTGAGTAATTTTTGGGAATTCTCATAGGCCCTTCACTTTCGCTTGCAACCGTTCTTGGTGGCCTGGAAGTCCAGAGATACCCAATTTTGTCGCGTTTTGTGTTAGAAAAAAACTGCACCTGTTCGGTCGGCTATCGGCTCCCGGAGCCAATGGGCGCCTTCGGGGCCCAAAGGGGGGCATGCCCCGTGGCCCTCCTCTCTTGATCCGCCCCTGCTTGTTACCCTACGTTTTGGGGGATACTTTTGTTATTTTTCACTTTTTTGCCCCTCCCCGAACTCAGTTTGCCCTTGATGTCGGACTGTCGTGGGGGAGAAAGTGATTGATCCTTAGCCTGAAGTGTCATTTAGGTGACCACTACGAAATCTCAAATGGGATCACCGTAAATCCGATATGGGACCCGAAGGGCTGGCTAAAGGTCAATGAAGGGGCGCGGGTCGTACCCTCAAATACCAGCCAGAGGGCCCGTTGCACCGATTGGGCCCCGGCCTGGGCCTGGGAGCCCACTTCCCAAGCAGGGACAAGGTCAGGACTCGAAAGTTACATTGGTCAGTGCACTCCGAGCCAATGAGGGGCCCCTGTGTCGGCCAGGCGCACACAGCGCCTAACCGGAGTTCCGGTGTTGACAAGGGTCCCCGAGTTGGTCAGGGAGTTACGAGGGTGCCTGAAGATGGACCGATGTGCTCTTCAAGACTGACGATAAACGGGCCGATGGGAAGGCTGAATGGCCGTAAGGGTCGAAAGGCTGCAGGTCATCCTGGCCCGTATGGCTGTGATCCCAAATGTCAGCCAGTATGCATTTTTCGCCGATTGCGGACCCCTGGGACAGTGCGGGCACCTCTTTCAGCCGGAGACTACTTCACTGAATAGTTGATTCCGCGTTGTTCTGAGCCCTGGGGCCCAATTTCTCTAGCAGGAACGAGACCGAGGCGCACGATTTGCGTTGGTCGGAGTCCCTACAACAATGCGTGGTCTTTTGACGGTCAGGCCCCCGGAGTGCTCAACAGGGGCTCCTGTGACGAAAGGAGTCCCGAGTGGGCCAGAGGTGACCCGGGGCCCTTGCGGGGCCCTTCACCCCGTATTAGCCAAGGATCCGTTGGCCAAACATGGGTATCCGTGCCAGTTCTTGGATCACCTGCGGTTATCAGAGATCTTGTTGCCCAATGAGGGCTCTTGCACCTATTCCGGGTCAAATGCCCCGGCCAGAAGCCGCCAAAGGACCTTCCGCGCCAGGGAGGGCACTAATTTAGGACGTACATCTGTGAGGGCCTCCGGACGAACCCATCAGGCGAAACCGCCTCCATGTCGCCAGAATGGCAGCTGGTAGACACCTCGGGCTGGGGTGGAATGATCTTTAAGCCATTGCCCGGAAGGGTCGTGTGCACCTAACCTTTCACCAATGTTTACACACTTTACACATCACATTGCACACAATGTTTACACATTACACATTTTCAATTAATGTTTACACAAGTTGCTGGCTTCATTTAGATTTACGGTAAACCTTCACGGGATCCTCAATATCTCTGTAGGGTGTGAACTCCCCCCGCCCCCTGGAGAGACGGAGTCCTCTTTATGTTTAGTCCTCCCTCTGGCATGAGAAACTACGCTGCTGTCCGGCATGAAAAGCCCAAATTAGAATTCACTCCACTTGGAATTGAAGCAAGATGGCTTCACCAACCCACATCGATAGACCATGAATACATCCACTTAACATCGGCCGTCGTCGAGAATCGAACCCGCGTGCGAGACCAGCACGTTAACCATCCATCCACTTAAGTGCGGGGCTGGTCGCCGAAAATTTGTAATCAAAATAGGACTTGTTCGGAGTGAGTAAATAGATTTCGTGATCGTTTGATGCCTACCACGCATAAAGCCGACTTTTCGCACACGATTCTGCATATTCGCACTTGCTTCCCTCTAAGACTGGCTATACGCGTACGCTTGACACGCACAACCATCTGAACGATTTTTTGAGGGTGTATAAGCCCGGTGCGTAGCCACTCTGTTTTGGAGGGTGTATAAGCCCGGTGCGTAACCGCCCTCCGTTTTGGAGGGCGTATACGCACAGCATATGCTAAATCATACCCGGGCTGGACGGTTAACTGATATTCGCAAAACCACACAAGCCTATTAAAATTCCGAAATCATGACGGATCACCTGACGACCTTGAATAAGCCATTACAATTGTCACATTTGTAGAGAGCAAAACAAATGACAATTTCGCACAATGAGGCCAATGGCATCTACGAATGCACCAAGTTCTAGAGACAATCTCATAGGTGTCATTACATAATCCGTTTTTTGCCTGATACATTATTCCCATTGTGTCCAGCACCGTACCCGAAGGACCGGAAAACCTGATCCTTTCGATTTCCCTAAAAATTGGTTCAAGCGCACAACATGGCAGGTTTCGTCGGCAACTCCTGGCCCTTTGAGTACATCGAATTATTAGGTCATTTGAGGTCATTTCCGGTTGACCTAGGGTCATGAACCGAATTAGTAAAATGTAGCCCAATTCATTCTCTACCACGTAACCAAGATTCAGATCCCTTGTGAACAAGTTTTTGGATGGGACTTGTTCGAACAAAGTCATTTTTCGAAAAATGAATTTTTATGTTTTTTCAACTTTCCATATATACTAGAGTTTTGATTTTTGACACGTTTAAGAACGTCCTAGATTAAACCTTATGTCAATTCGCAGCCTGCCTAACCTAGCCAGGAAAAAACTTTTTTGGGGTGCCGAAACCGGCAAGCCCATACGACCACCATTCTCCGTTGACCGCATACGAGGTCTTGTTTTCAACACCTTCCGAGGCGTTAAGTTAGGTTAGTGTAGGAAAAATACTACTCAACAGATTTACTTGATTCAAATAAAAAGATGTCCCACGTCATGGTGCATCTTTTATTTTTTGAAATTTTTTAATCGGTCATCATTTGGCCGAGATAGACCCAAAAAACAAAAGACGTGTAACGCTATGGACAATTCTTTTTTTAAAATTTCTCAACTTTTTCACATCTGATACGAAAACATTTCATAGCAAAAAGATAGCTCTCAAGCTCAGTAAAACGTTGAAAAAAACAAATCGAATATCCGTCGGTAACTTTGGCAAAAATTTGGATTTTAAGGTTTGCCGAATAATCAAATGTGACCCTCTTTTAAGAAAGTCTTCAACAGTTAATAAAACGTACTAAATCTTGACAGAAAAACGTCTCTCTTGGTGGGCGCACAAAGAAGGCTTCCAGCTATCATTTCACACCAAAAAAAATCCAAAATTTTGACATTTTTTGAAAAAAGTTGGTCGTAGTTCAAAATTTTTCCATTACCAGGTGTAGGACACATAACGTCAAAAACCCAGAAATTCAATTCTGCGTCGATTGCAATACAATTATAACTTTATCTCAGTTGGTTAGAGAGATTACGTGTTGCAATTTTATATAGACAAAAAGGGCCGATTTTCAAAATCATTGGAGATTTTGCTTCAACGCACGTCATTCTACGCAGACATTTATTGCGCATCTGGTGATGTATCTTACAACTTGATAGATTGCCAAGTTTTTGAGTTATTTTTTTTTTAAAAACTTGAAAAATGGCCAAAAATTTTGGATTTTTCTAGAAAGCGCCAAAATCATTGAAGCATTGTTTCTAGTGCATCGTAACACGCTGAGCTCGAATCTATGATCAGATTTGATGTCGCATAATAACTTTTCTTTAAAAAATCTAAAAACCTGAAAACAATTTCGACTATTTTTTTGATTTTATAAATTTTAAAAATTTGATCAATGCACTAGATGCAGCTTGTGATTCTCCATGAGAGTGATCTCTTGAATATTTTTCCTCCGACGCGTAGTTTTCTGAGAAAACACGTTTAAACTATCCGTAAGATGCAGCAAAAGTTATAGGCAAGATTCCATTTCAGGTTTGACGACTTTATTTAGTGTTCAGGTAGATAATACTTCGACAAAGGCTAGAATCGTTCATTCCCTTTCTAGCTCCGTTGTCAGAACATATTTCGGTTAAATGGTCTGGGAGATACAGCTCATTAAGTAAAGCACGTTTTACCCATTTCATCCCCAGTGTTACACTAACACGGAAAACCCTATTCAGCCCGTTTCTCAAGTGTTTGACGAGCTGTAACTTCTCAACCTACATAGCGATGAACACGTTCTTGATATCTTTTAATATATCTTTGCTTAGACAAAAAGTTTCAAGCAAGAAGTGAAGAACATTGAGGTCCAATTTTTTTGGTTATGTAAAATTTTTGGAAACATTTGTACATATACATGGAATAAACTTAAAAATTTTGGCCCGGCACTCTATATAGAATTAAACAAGAAATGTTATGCTGTAGACCGTTTTTTCGACAAATAAAATTTTAAATCATTGATGTAGAGTTAAATTCAAAATATGCATTTTCACTACTTAAAAACTAAAGCTACAAAATTTGGGGGAATATAAGAGATGCGCTAATTTATTGTCTACATGATGCTGTTTTTAGCATTAAGATATCTTGATTTTCAAAGACACCATGAACGATTTTGTGGAGGTAGTTTTCCCCATAGCGTTACGCGTGGCACTGAAAAAAATCTCAAGATGACGGTGCAAAACAGGTGGTGTTTGGTGGTGCATCTCAAGCGTTTGACATGCTCTAACTTCAAAACCAACAAAGCCATAGACTAATCCGGGGCACCATGTAATAGCCCCTTCCTTACTCTATCAGGTCAGAAGAAATGAAAACATTGAAATGAAATTTTAAAAAAATATGTGAAAGTTTTTGGAGCAATATTTTACACATGTATATAAAACTCAACAAAGATTCAGGCATGTTTTACTGCGCTTAATTGAACTTAAACTGCTATGATGTAGCCAGATATTGCTCAAATAAAATCCAACTCCAATGGTATAGACTTAAACTCAAAAATAATATTTTTGGCATACTTTACACCAAATCTGGAAAAAACTCTCAGAACATAAAACATGCGCTAATTCATAGTCTACAAGATGCTGTTTCGGCATTAAGATGTCTTGATTTTCAAAGACACCATGAACGATTATATGGAGGTAGTTTTCCCCATAGCGTTACGGATGCCACTTTGAAAAATTCCGGTCAAGATGACGGTACTAAAAGGTAGTGTTTGACGGCGTCTGCTACGACCATCGTCAAACCTACATCAACCATATTTCTGTGGCCTGTTGATGGACGCCATCCCAAATAGTATACCAAATTTCTAAACTTTTTTCGAAACACAACATCACCACAAAAATTTGATATTTGCACTTTACTACGTGATTCAACACGAGAAAGCTTACCAAATTTTATATTTAAAATTTTGGTAAAATTTTTGTTGTCACTAGATAGCCAGCGTCTCAAGCTTTGTGCCAATACCATATTCATGCATGTGACTAGCATGATAAGGTGTCCAGTAAAGATCAAACTAAAGAAACTAAACATATGAATATGTAACCACTTTTGGAAGCGTACAGTGTCTATAGTGAGACAAAAAAGCCCCTGGACAGAAGTAACAATATCACATCCAATATGGAAACGTAGTCTAGGCATGATATAAAAAAGTTTGATCTAGGAGCGTTCAAAAGAAACAAAATAGCATAAACACTGAACAAATATTTCGCTTATAAAAAGAAAACTAAAAGGATTTTTGGAACAAATCCAACACCAAAAGAAGCCCTGCATAACGATGTATGGTTAAGCAAAATAAATCCTAGGTTGGAGACATATTTCCCGACCGAGGTCAAATTACACCTTTTGACATTTTTTCTTCAAAACCATGTATCTCGTTAAATGTTTGGGTTACATCAACCTTTTTTGCACCATTCGATTCGTCCTTACAATGGCCATCTTTTACTAATATACTTGTATCACAAATTATTTTTAGAAATTTGAGGTACTTCAATATGTCAAATTTGCCCATGCGAGGATACATTTGTCACATTAGATTATGAAGCGAGAATGCAATAGTCACATTTGATTATTGGCCATTCGAAGCATATCGGGCGTCGAAGTCCCGAAAACACGAAAATGGGGCAACTTTACCCTCCAATAACTCGAGAAAATTTTTTTTGACCGCCCAATTTTTTTTCTTCGAAGAGGTATAGTGATCAATTCTGGTCAAAACGCACTCCTCCGATTCTTGATTGCCCCCTAGTAAGGTCAGGGCAGCCAAAACCGCAGGGGTCGACAGGGATACAAATGCCACAATAGATTATTTTCGAGGATACAAATGTCACATTAGATTATGAAAGGGATAGAAAAGTCACATTCATTTAACCTAACCTAACCTAACCTAACCTAACCTAACCTAACCTAACCTAACCTAACCTAACCTAACCTAACCTAACCTAACCTAACCTTTCGTTGATTTAAACCGGGGATTTGAATTTTTTTCATAAAAGTTTTCTTAACAAGATACATTAAGAAAAAGTGTCTTTTCACGTGTCCTTTTTAATTTATTCGGATTTCCTGGTTACACAAAAGGGTTTTGAGGACTCATGTGTTGAATTAGTTGGCCAAGATTTTTGGAAGTTTCCGTGGATTGTCTGGGATAAAGGTAATATGCTGATAAAGGTAATATGATATAGGTAATATGTTGTACATAACACATTCGTTATGCTGCAAAAAAATTACAGGTTACACCGAGAGCTTTTTGAGTTACCTCCATTGTCATCTTGAACAGGTGTATTTTTGCCGTATACATTAACGTAATGCTTCTCTCCTGATTCCTAAGCAACAACACGTCTTAGAAAGCTACTTTTTACAACGTCAGTTTCGGTATTCTCTGATCTCTCCGTTTGCCCGTTTTTAAAGTTGGTATGAACGTTTTTGAATTGGTAAAAATTGGAAAATTTTAGCAAAATTTATTTTCAAAATTTTCCTGAATTTGGATGTTTTTAAGTATAATCAAATGTAAAACCGTCTAATTACCAACTTTTATAAAAGTCATGTTGTGACTGGAAAGTTATTTTGGGCTGTTATGTTTCTGTGAACAAGTTTTTTTGCTTTTTGTATTTTAAATTTTGATTTTTTCGTTCTGTTTTAATGTATACATGCGTTTTGTAATCATGTACGACGTGCTTTTTACACCTTGTGGTCATCACGTATCTTGAGGAAACTAGCCTCACGTGAGTGAGGTCGTTTTTCCCCATAGCGTTACGCGTGGCACTGAAAAAATACGGGATTCTCTTACTTGTAAGTCCATGTTTGCCAGGTTTTTTCTCAGCAGTCACACGTTTTAGCAAGTTTGTTTTAAGTTTTCTACATTTAGCTACAGCTTTTACATTTACATTTTTAGCTACATTTTTGTCTGTTCTATCAGTCTTTCCTTTCCTTTTCCTTTCCTTTTCCTTTTCCTTTCCTTTTTTCGATACAAAGTGTACGCGCCGAAATCTGTTTTTTCTCTCATGGTAACCACATCGGCACTGAATGTTTGTTCCATCACTCTGTATCGTTTGCACGGCCAATTTGCTTTCAAACGGAGCGGGTCTCGAAAACAAAACTATGCAAACTTGCGACCGTCAAGAATACTTTGTCGTTGGGCTTAGAATGTCCTACTACCCAAAAAACGACCATTTTGAAATTCTCCACAGACATTACATTACCACTCTTTTGACGCAGAATTGCCATGCTGTGCAATGGTCTGACATTATCTGTTTAATGCTGCCGTGTTTTTAGTTGGGTACAACCAACGTGAAGTTATGTTGAAGAATAACCATCTCATGCAAAATGCGTAAACCGCCACAGAACATCCATCGACTTACTACTCGCGCTGAATTTGCTTTATGCCATTATTTGAGACGAAAAAACACCCGTTTCTGTATTTTGACTTTTTTCGCAACAAAGTGGCTGCCGGCCAGATATGTTTTTACTTGCATGTTGACAGCAACGCCACGGAATGTTTGTTCCATCATTGTGTATCGTTCGCATGTACAATCTGTTTCCAAACGGAGCGGGTCTCAGAAACAAAACCATGGAAATTTGCGCGCATCAAGAATACTGCATATTTCAAGTGGTGAAAAATTATTGTATTATGCGCCATTAGGTGCGGAATCGCACAGCGAAAACGATGGTATAGTGTTAAAAATTAACACCTGTATAGGCTCTAAGTTCTTTGAAAAAACACTCATAAGCCTCGCTTGATGCAGTTTTTGCAATTGCTGAAAGGACATTGTCTATTTAGTGTGTGGATGAAGCGGCAAATATTTCTCTGCATGTAGACAGTTTCTACAGCAGTTGCAAAATCTGCATCAAGCGTGGCTTGTGGGTGTTTTTTCAACTAACTTAAAAACTAAACATGTGTTATTTTTTTAAGTTACACCAACGTGTTCGCCGTGCGATTTTGCGTCTAATGACCTATAATACAATAAGTTTGCGCTACTTGAGACATGCAGCATTCTTGATGCGCGCAAATTTCCATGGTTTTGTTTCTGAGATCCGCTCCGTTTGAAAGTAGATTGCTCTTGCAAGCGATACACAATGATGGCAGAAACATTCAGTGGCGTTTTTGCCAACATGCAAGTGAACGCAAACTTCGCCACGGCCCCTTGGCTGCCAATGAAGTCAAAATTCAGAATCGGATGCTTTTAGTCTCAAATGACGGCCAATAGCATATTCAGCGCAACTAGAAAGCGGATGCATGTTCTGTGCTGGTTGACGCGTTTTGCACGCGATGTCTATTTTTGAACATAATTTCACGTTGGTTGTACGGAATTGAAAAGTTATCAGCATTAAACGGTTTATGTAACACGATAGCGCAAGAAGGCAATTATGCGTCAAAACAGGTGTAACGCAACACCTGTGCAGAATTTGAAAACCGGCGTATATTAAGTAGTATAACGTTCCAAGCTCATATCTTTCGAACCAATGAAAATAGAAGGCTGCTTTTTGGCAAACGATGTAAAACGATGTTACCAGTTGTTGACGACATTTTTGGTGACCAGGTGATGCCCAACAAATTTGGGTGTGATCATTTTTTCGAAAAACATTAAAGATTTGAAACGCAATTTTTTATTACGGAATGCAAAGGCATGATTCATTTAGTGTGTGGATGAAGCAGCAGGTGTTTCTGTGCGTGTAAACAGCTTTCTACAGCAAAAATAAATCTGCATCACGCGCGGGTTGTTAATGTGCATATTTTCAAATAAACACTATACACGTGTTAATTTCTTAAGTTACACCATCGTGTTCGCCGTGCGATTTCGCTTCTGATAACCTGAAATACATTAAGCTTGCACCACTTAAAACATGCAGCATTCTTGATGCGCGCAAATTTCTTTTTTTGTTTCTGAGACCTTCTCTGTTTGAAAGCATATTGCCCGTACAAACGATACACAATAATGGAACCAACATTCAGTGGTGCTGTTGTCAACATGCAAGTGAACACAGAGGTCGCCGCAGCCACTTTGTTGCAAACAAATCAGAAACAAATGTTTTTTTCGCCTCAAATAACGGCCATGAGCAAATTGAGAGCGAGTAGAAAGCGGATGCAAGTTATGTGCCGGTTGACGCGCTTTGCACGAGATGGCCATGTTTAACATAATTCCACGTTGGCTGCACCTAACTGAAACCTATGGGCATTGGATCGCTTATGCCACACGAAGGCATGGCAATGCAATTTTGCGTCAAAACAGGTGTAACCCAAAACCTGTGCAGAATTTGAAAACGGCTGCTTTTTTTCGGTAGTAAAAAGTTCCAAGCTCATATCTCTCGATCCAATAGAAAATGCAAGGCTGCATTAACTTGCAAAAGATGTAAAATGATGCTACGGGTTGTCAAATACATTTTTGATAGCCGGTCGATGAACAAAAATTTTGCATGATGAATTTTTCGAAAAAATGAAAAGTTTCCAAGCGCTGCAAACGCTGCAACACAAACATCGCCGCCGCAACTTTTTCTTGTAAAAAAGTCAAAATCCAGAAACGAATGTTGTTTTTGTCTGAAATAAGGGCCAACAGTTAATTAAGCGCATGTTTTTAGAGAAGCGGAGGCATGTTCTTTGCCGGTTGGCGCGTTTCGCTCGAGATTTCTTTGCAACAAAGCGTTTGCAGCGGGATTTGTGTCCACTTGTATGTTGACAACAACTGACCTCAATGTTTGTTTCATCAATGTGTATGGTTTGCACGGGCAATCTCCTTTCAAACGCATCGGGTCTCAGAAACAAATCCAGGGCAATTTTGCGCGCAACAAAGAATTTTGCATGTTTCAAGTATTGCAATTTTATTGGATTAAGCGCCGTTAGCCGCGAAATCCCACGGTAAACACGATAGCGTAACATGGAATTTAACACGTGCATGGTTTTTAAATTATTTATAAAAAAACTCACCAGCCGCGCAGGATGCAGATTATTCAATTCTTGTAGAAACTGTTTACATGAAAAGAAGCACTTGCCGCTTCATTGACACACTAAATAGAGCATGACATTTCATTCCGTAGCAGAAAAACGTGTTAGGAAAATTTACATTTTTTTTGAAAAAAATGGTAACGCCCAAATTTTTTTGTTATCGCCCAGTGATCAAAAATGTAGTAAACCACTGGCAACATAGCTTTACAGCCTGTGTCAGTAAAAGTAGCCTTCTATTTTTATTGGTTCGAGAGAAGCGAACTTCGAACGTTTTACTACCCAAAAAACAGCTGTTTCTAAATTTTGCACAGATGTTGCGGCACACCTGTTTTGACACAGAATCGCCTTTGCGCGCTATGGTGTGACATAAACTGTCCAATACTAATAGGTTTTCAGTTAGGTATAGCAAACATGAAATCATGTTAAAAATCAACCGACGGGTGCGCGTCGAGACTTGTGTTTATTTGCATGTGACAACAACGGCACTGAATGTTTGTTCCATCATTGTTTATTGTCTCCACATGCAATCTGCTTTCAAAAGGAGCAGGTCTCAGACACAAAACCATAGAACTTTGCGCGCACCAAGAATGGTGCCTGTTTCAAGTGGTTTAATCTTAATGTGTTATAGGTCATTAGATGCGGAATTGCAAGGCAAAATCCATAGTGTAACATTAAAAGTTAACATGTGTATAGTTGTTAGGTTATTTGAAAAATCACTCACAAGCTGCGCCTGGTGGATATTTTGAAGTTTCTGTAGAAACTGTTCACATGCACAGAAATCACTGCCGTTTCATCCACATACTAAATGGAACATGCCCTTTCATTCTGAAAAAAACGCGTTTGGAAGATTCTTTTTTTCAAAAAATGGTCACGACCAAGTTTTTCGTCATCACATGGTGATCAAAAATGGAATCAACAGCTGGTAACATCGTTTGACATTGTTTGCAAGTAAAAGCAGCATTCTATTCTCATTGGTTTGAGAAGTATGAACTTGGAACGTTTTTCTACTAAAAACACATCCGTTTTGAAATTCTGCATAGGTGTTTCGTTACCCCGGTTTTGGTGGTAGAATTGCCTTCCCGAGCTATGGTGTGACAACTGTCCAATGCTGATAGGTTTTCAGTTAAGTACAACCAATCTTAAATTATGTTGAAAATCGGCCATATGGTGCAAAACGCGTCACCTGGCACAGAACATGCATCCGCTTTGTACTCGCACTGAAGTTGCTTTTGGCACTTATTTGAGACGAAAAAAATCCGTTTCTGAATTTTGAATTTTTCGCAACAAAGTGATCGCATCGATATCTGTGTTCACTTCCATGTTGACAACAACGGCACTGAATGTTTGTTCGATCATTGTGCATAGTTTGCACGGGCAATCTGCTTTCAAACGGAGTGGGTCTCAAAAACAACAACATAGAACTTGGAGTGCATCAAGAGTGCTGTCTGTTTTAAGAGGTGCAATATTATTGTAGCATACGTTATTAGACGCGTAATCGTATTACAAACACAATAACATAATTTAAACAATCAACACAGGTAAAGTTTTTAAGTTATGTGAAATAATACTCTTAAGCCGCGCTTGTAGATTTTGCAATCGATGTTGCATCTGTTTACATGCACAGACACCCTTGCCACTTCGCTCACACACTAAAGGGTCCATGCCCTTGCATTCTATCAAAATCTCACGTTTGAACAACTTTGATATTATCGCAAAAATGGTCACGAGAAAATTTTTCTTCATCACTCGGTGATCAAAAACTAAGTCAACAACTGGTAACATCGTTTTACATCGTTTGCAAGTAAAAGCAGCTTTCTATTTTCATTCGTTCAAAAGATGTAAGCTTGGAACATTTTACTACCCAAAAAAACGGCTGTTTTTACATTCTGCACAGGTGTTGCGTTAAACCTGCTTTTTACGCAGAATTGCCTTCCCATGCTTTGGTGTGGCCTAAACTGTCCCATGCCGGTAGATTTTCAATAGCATATAACCAACGTGAAACTATGTTGAAAATGGCTATCTCATGCAAAACGCGTCAGCCGGCACAAAACATGCATCCGCTTCCTACTCGTGTTCACTTTGCTGATGGCCCTCATTTAAGACGAAAAAAAACATCCGTTTTTGAATTTGTAATTGTATTTTAGGTCAAAACAAAGGCAATTGCACGGCGAATACGATGGTGTAACTTAAAAAAGCAACACATGTATAGTTGTTAAGCTATTTTGTAAAACTTGTACAAGCCACCCTTGATGTATATTTTGCAATTGCTGTGAATTCTGTGTTTATTCACATAAACACTTGCCGCTTCATTCACACTAAATGGACCATGCCCTTTCATTTTGTACACAAAATGGCAATTTCAAAGTTCTAATTTTGGGCGAACAAATGGTCCCGCCCAAATTTTTTTCTTCATCACACGGTGACTAAGAATGTAATCAACATCTTGTAACATCGTTTTACGTCGTTTGCAAGTAAAAGCAGCCTTTTTTGGTATCGTTTCGAGAGATATGAGCTTCAAACATTTAGCTACCCAAAACGGCTGTTTTCAAATTCCGCACATGTGTTGCGCTACACCTGTTTTTACACAGGAGTGCCTTCCCGTGCTATGGTGTGACACAAACAGTCCAGTGCCTATATGCTTTGAGTTTGGTAAAGCTAACGTGGAGTTGTCTTAAAAAATGGCCATGTCGTGCCAAATGCGAAAACCGGCACTTAACATGCATCCGCTTTGTACTTGCGCTGAAGTCGCTATTGACATTCAATTGAGACAAAAAACATCCGCTTCTAAATTTTGAATTTTTTGCAACAAAGTTGCCGCGGCGAGATTTGTGTTCACTTTCATGTTAACAGCAAGGGCGCTGAATGGCTGTTCCATCATTGCGCATCGCTTGCACGTGCAATCTGCTTTCAAACGGAGCGGCTTTAGGAAAGGAAACCATGGAAATTTGCGCGTATCATGAATGCTTAATGTTTGAAATAGTGCAATCTTATCGTATTATACGTTATAAGACGCATAATCGCACGGGAAGGCACGACAGTATAACTTAAAAACTTAACGCATGCATAGATTCTAAGTTAAGGAAAAATTCCTTTGTACGCCGCGCTTCATGTAGATTTTGTAATTGCATTAGAAGCTGTTTACATGCACAGAAGCACTTGCCGCATCATTTGCACACTAAATCGACCATGCATTTTCAGTTTGTCATAAAAAATCGTATTTGCAAAATGTTCATTTTTTAGGAAAGAATGGTCATGCCAATTTTTTTCCCAATCATCCAGTGATCACGAATTTAATCAACGACTGGTAACATCGTTTTACATCGTTTGCAAGTAAAAGCAGCCTTGTAGTTTCATTGGTTTGAGAGATATGGGCCTGGAACATTTTACTTCCCAAAAAACGGCTATTTTCAAGTGCTGCACATGTGTTGCGTTACACCTGTGTTTACACAGAATTGCCTTCCCATGTTATGGCGCGACATAAACTGTCCAATGCCGATAGGTTCTCAGTTAGGTACAACCAATGTGGAACATCGGCATCGGCATCGGCATCATGCATCGCAAGTGAAGACGCCCATGCAGCTGAGGGCTGGTGCCAGGCCGGCCAGGCCGCACAGCCTCCGGCCTCGGTGCCCGTGCTCTGGAGCACGGAACACAGCCGACCATTGGACGGCGCGCAGGCGATGTGTGAATGCCACGCTTCCGGCAGAGACATCTGGCCGCAGGGCGTGCAACACTGATATGCACAGCCGGCGGCCATGGTCATTGTCAGGAGATTGGTCTGTATGGCTTTCGCTTGTACAACCATGTGATGCGTTGGCGTTGCAGTGTTGCCGGGCTGACGGCACGCGCTGTTGGTGACATGGACATCGGCCGGCCAACCAGGCCAACCCGCGGCACAGCGAGAGCAAGCTCCAGTAACACCTCCAATGTTCAAAAATGAGTTCAATATTCTGGTCCCCATGTAGGGGACGTATCAGATATCATGCTGATCAGAACATATTTGTATTCTTGAAATGTCATGTTTCATTATAGGAAATGGTAAAAAGGCAAACGGATGCGCTCAGGCTCTGCAGCGCATTTACACGCGTCGGTGTTCCGCCAATGGGGTGAAGCGCTGGCTCACCCTGGTGGGCAGCGGCGGAGGGCAGGCCGTCGGCAGGAGCGGCATCCGCCCCGTCAAGTGCACCATGGATTATACAGGCCTTAGGCCGGCGGCGACCTCACCGCAGCCAGACGGCACTGTGCGCGACGACGACACAAGACTGCGCCGGCTCGAGGCGCGACGCCAGGCGAGGAACGCCGGTGGCCAAACCGATCCGACACGAGAAGGCCGCGGTTACCCAACGCCCACGAACATGGCAGGGAAGGGGCAAACCCATAATCCGGCCGGCCAGCCAAGAGAACGGGCTGGGCTACACCCTGGAGTGCTACACAGTCCGGTGGTAGGGGAAGCATCTCGTGTTGATACCATGTGATTACACTACAGCACAGATCAAATAATAATCGGTACAGCCCGTGCACACGCGCCGCTAGCAGAAAAAGGAAGGGGCGGGGGGGGGGGGCATCTGTTCATCATTGTCACGTAAATACACCAACACACGGATTAGATGAGAATCAGTAGCTGATAATTCAGGCAATGGGGCAGCATCTTGTGGTCATTGCCATTCGATTGCACCAATACACGAAACAAATGAAGCATGAATTGCACCCACACAGTGGGCATACAACCCTAAAGGGGGGGGGGGACATCTCGTGATGCGGTGATTACGCTAATGCATAGACCAAATGAAATACTACGAGAAGGGCAGGGGCGGCTGTCCTACAATTTGATCTTAGCCAAAATGCCGACAAGCGACGCAGATGCAATTGCAACAGGTGCATTGGTGTCATGCCGTCTGCTGTCGCTCTGCAAGGCCAGCGTGCACGCGCCTGGCCCCATGCGCCGCGTCGACGAGCGATTAGCGACCGACGGCGAGCAGTGCTCTCTCCGCCGCGCAATAACACCAGCTAAGATGACACATTGCAGAGCATCTCGTTGCAACTTGTGTCGTGCGCGCAATCTCCGTTGGTCGAGACGCGTGGCGGTTGCGTCGGCACACTGGCGCGTGACCGGAGGTCGTCGACAGTTTGCGCCCATGGAGCGGTCGCCGGCGCCGACGACGCCAGTGCGCTGTACGTCACGTCACCCGACTGGCGATCACGGACCACGTGACAGCACACCGTCACTATCAATAGGTGCTCAGTGTAGGCGATCGGCAGAACACGTCCTCGCACCGCGTCTGTGGGCGTGCAACTGACGCCGGGACGCGTGTCGCTACGGTCGAAAATCGCCCAGCCGCTGCTAGTGCCATTATGGCCGCTGGATGGCTGGCGCACCAGGCTCCGAGAGCCAAGTTGGTCGTCCTGCGCCTGCAGTGGTGGCGCGTTCCTGGCAGTTATGGAGTTGTGTTGCCAACTTGGTGCAAGTTGAGCGTGGCGTCGCGCCGCGTCTCGTGCTAGCGCGCGGCCGCGCTTCGGAAGTGAAGACGCCCATGTAGCTGAGGAATGGTGCCAGGCCGGCCAGGCCGCACGGCCTCCGGCCGCGGTGCCCGTGCGCTGGAGCACGGAACACAGCCGACCATTGGACGGCGCGCAGGCCATGTGTGAATGCCACGTTTCCGGCAGAGACATCTGGCCGCAGGGCGTGCAACACTCATATGCACAGCCGGCAGCAATGGTCATTGTCAGGCGTTTGGTCTGTATGGCGTTGGCTTGTACAAGCATGTGGTGCGTTGGCGTTGCATGTTGCCGGGCTGACGGCACGCGCTGTTGGTGACATGACATCGTCCGGCCAACCAGGCCAACCGCCGGCAGGGCGAAAGCAAGCTCCAGTAAGCCCTCGAATGTTTAAAAATCAGTTCAATATTCCGGTCCCCATGTAAGGGACGTATCACATATGAAGGTGCTAAGAACAGATTTTTAGTCATAAAAGGTCATGTTTCATTACAGGAAATGGTAAAAAGATAAACGGATGCGCTCCACGCTCTGGAGCGCAGTTATACGCGACACAGTGTTTTGGAAAAAAACATACTTCCATAATGCCACGGCACGGCGTAGCGTGCCACCAAGGGGTGAAGCACTGGCGCACCTTCCTCCCCATGGTGGGCAGCAGAGGGGGGGGGGGGGGGGGCGGGCCCGTCGGCGGGAGCCGCATCACACCTCTTCATGCTGCATGGATTGCAGGCCTTAGGACGTCGGCGACGTCACCGCGGCCATACGGCACGTGCGCGGCGACGACACAAGACTGCGCCGCCTCGAGGCGCGACGCAAGGCGAGGAAAGCCGGTGGCCAAACCGAGTCGACACGAGAAGGCCGCGGTTACCCAACGCCCACGAACATGGCAGGGAAGGGGCAAACCCACAGCCGGCCGGCCAGCCAAGGGAACGGGCGTGGGCTACACCCTGGAGTGCTACACAGTCCGGGGGTAGGGCAAGCATGTCGTGTTGACACCATATGATTACACTAATGCACAGATCAAATAATAATCGGTACAGCCCGTGCACACGCGCCGCTAGCAGAAAAAGAAGGGGGGGGGGGGGGTATGTGTGGTTCATTGTAACGTAAATACACCAACACACAGATTAGATGAGAATTGGTAGCAGATAATTCAGGCAATGGGGCAGCATCTCGTGGTCATTACCACTTGCATTGCACCTAATACACGCAAGAAATAAGCATGAATTGCACCCACACAGTGGACATACAACCCTAAGGGAGGGCAGGGGGGATATCTCGTGATGCGGTGATCACACTAATGCACAGATCAAATGAAATACTAGTAGAAGGGCAGGGGCGGCAGTCCTACACTTTGACCCGATATACTGATATGCACAGCCGGCGGCTGTGCATAACAGTTTTGCGTGCCCCACGGTTAGAAGTCTCTGTCGGCAGCGGGGCATTCACACATCGCCTGCGGGCCGGCCATTTGTCGGCTGTCTGCCCTGCTCTAGCGCTCGGGCCCTTCAGCCGGAGGCCGTGCGGCATGGCCGGCCTGGCGGCAACGGCCCCCTCCGTCCCGTCGATGGGTCCCGCATAAGGTGGGGTGGGATAGCCAGCGGAACCTTAACTTTGTCGGCAGCTCTGGCTCGCGGTGAAGTCTGTGTGATTGGTCTGCGCCAGGGTAACAGCTCGGCGTACCTCGTAGATTATCGCGGGGATGGCGAAGACCCTGATGTGGAGAAGACTCTCGGTCTGCTGTTTACGCACGGTGCGATGTTCCCATTCGGCCTGTTCGCGGACCACACAGTTCTCGTCCCTCAACATGTTCAGCAGCAGCCCTTCCGGATAGGCTTAATACCCGTTGCGCTGGAGGACTGGCTGCGCCGTGGCTTGTGTGTGCTGCGAGGCTAAGTCGCAGCTGGTTTCTTCCGGATGGCGGACCACGCCGGCACATAGTGGCCAGCCACAAACCGGAGAAGGTCCTTGAGAGCGCTGCTGGAGTTCTCGGTAGAGATGAAAGGTAGGAGCAGGCGAGCGGCTAGTGTCAACCATCTGAAAAGAAAAGCGAATAGATAAGTTCAGTTTGTTCCGCATTGACCATTACGTCATACCAAAATTATTGCGTCAATTTTTTGTATGTCATTTTGCCAATAATCAGAGACCTCAAATATAGCGCAATACATGCATGACCGAACGACCAAATAATGCGATATACCTTTGCACAACGTATGCTAATAAGTACATGGTCAACAGTGAGCACGTGAAACACCAAATGATACGTGATAGAGCTTGAACATGCATTGCTATCACTTCGAGGATAGTGCCTGTTGCTGTTTAACTGGCAGTGTCTTTTGACGTTTAACTGGCGCGGCTCGACGGTCCAATTCGCCACGGGCTCTTGCGCTTCGGACGGAGCCATTTTGAACGCCGCAGACAGTTCAGCAGGTACAGCAGCTGCCAGTCGGTGCTCAGCTGCTCAATCAGGTCGACTGGTAGGTTTGGCACGTGACACTGCATAGGCTCTAATGTCACACCGTCCGTCTCCCGGACCTCTCCAGTGCAGGTCTTGCCAATGAGTCCATATAAAGGGCTCGGTCCCGTGGTCGCTCCGTCCAGGCTCAGGCTCAGCAGCGGATGGCAGAGGTTCAGCTCGTTCCCATGCAGCTGGCAGATGATCCAGCGCATAAGTGGCTCGGTGGCCAGCTCAAACAGTCGGAACACGCCATCTGTCCAAATGGCAAGGTTGTCGGCAAAAAGCGATCTCCCTACTTGTGGAGGAAATATTTCAGTTGACATTAACCATGATAACAAAAAGCGCAATGCTGAGAACGCTCCCCTGCGGAACGCCATGTTTCCTTGGACATGGAACGGACAGGGCCGTGCTGGATGGTCTATTCCGAAGAAAGTTCGACAAGAACATACCCATGTGTTCTCTTATGCCGCATTTGTAGTTCCATTAGAATCACGTACTCCCGTCAACTCACGTCCCGTCCCGTCAACGTCAAGAGTGTAGGGCGCTCAGAGCAAGCGAGAAACACAAAATACCAACGTGATGGACTCCAAAACGATTGGGAGTGTCGCGGCTGGCGGGAGTATAGGACCACGGCCAGGGCGCAGGGCCCTCCGAGCAAAGGAAAATTAACCATTGCCAATGTGCATGAATTAATGTCCCTGTGCAACCAACAGTGCCCGGACAAGTTAACAGAAAGGGCGCCGACAGAAGTGAAGAGTCCTTCGCAAATGAGATCAAAGAGAAATACCCCTAGCTTAAAGAAGAGGGCCCGAAAGCAACGGAGCATCGGGCGGCCTGGTGCCTTACCTTATATGAGCACCAGCAACAGCATAAGGCCCTCGGAGCAGGTGGAAAGAGCCTGAGACCAATGTGAAGAGCCCCTGAGCAACCGAGGGATATCCCGGAATGTGCGACCACGAAAAAAGGTATTTGATATGCAAAAGCGTGCAGCCTCTCAGGCGAATCGGGGAGAACCCGTGGAGGAGAGCCTGATCGATCAAGAGTGCCAAAGCATGTAGGCAAATAGTGCCCCAAAATAGCACAGAGCCCCAACGCACACTCATGTGAGCCACAGAGCTAGGGTGAAGCGGGTGACCGGGGCATTGGCGGAATGGTGGGTCCGGTCAGGCACCATGAACGGCTGTCTCCCCGCCCATGGCTGTGCGCCCTTAACTACTGCACCCCACCTCCACCCTTTAGCTTGCGATAAGGTTTGAACGGGGCAAAAACGGAACCGCATGCATTCGATGCCTCATGCCTTGGCATCATAATTGGTTCGTCGGCGTGGGTCCTCTTTCAGTTAAGTTAAATTCATTTATCACATTTCGATCTTGCCATAATGTATCACGTTAATTTGCCAGCTTGGCACCGAGGCAGCTGCAGGGCCGACAGCTGGACGAGCTGGACGGCGACTCGTTTCCTAGGCTGACCTCCGGGGTGACGGCTCCCTGTTTGGACGACGCTCCCCGCGCTCCGTCCACAACGGGCGGCTCACCATTCGCACGGCCGCACCCACCGCTCGCAGCTTCCCGCTGCCGCGCATGCTCCTTAGGCAACGCCTCGTCCAGCACGGAGGCGTCGCTTCCAACACTTCTGTGCCCTCGCCTCCCGCCTGCTGGAGCAGGCCTCGCAAGGCACCGCCCCACGGCACGCCCCTCAGAGGCCTGGTGGTAGGCAGCGCGCTGTACGGAACGGTGCGGCCCCTCGGCAGAAGAAGAACGCCCGGCACGACCTGCGTCCACACCTTACGGTCTCCTCGGCCGGCGCGCTCTGGAGACTCGGCCTGACCGGCGACCTGAGTCTTCGTCGCCCTCCCTTTGGGCGTCGATGGCGGGATCTCTGTTTTTTTTTAGGATGGCCAGTGCAATGGCGGCATCTATGTTTGTCTCCAACGATGTTAGCATTCTGCGTGTAAACACCAGCTTACCGTGTCCGGCGCCCCGCTGGGTGGGTAACAAAGTGACAGACAGGTGGGCGGAACCCGAAGAAGGGACGAATTAAATGGGTACGATTTCAGAAAAGAAGCGGCTCCACGTGCCACTGGAGGTTGAAAGCACCCGCGTGGAGGGAAGCGATAATTGAGTAACACTCCACGCCGGCAGTGGTCAGGAGGGTGGGTGTCATCAAGGGGAGGGGACGGAGGCAAGCGGTCGGCAGACAATTGTGGCATTCCGAGGCGGTTTGCCAATGGAGGGGGAATGGCGATCAAAGTGCAGCGGATCGTGCGGGATTCCAGCCGTTGACACTCAAAAAGCGCAGGGTTATTTTTAATCATAAATTCGCTGCATTAGCTTAGCGTTGCATTAGCTCTTAGTATTGCCAAGCGTTCATATAAACTGCAAATGCATTGTCATTGTTTAAATGAACATCATCTGGACTGTAACAAGCTCAAAAAAATGTAGGCGCACAACCCTGATACCATGCGAGTTTACATGCCATTTTAATTTAGATGTGTTTGAATGGGGATGTGTTTGAATTTAATTTAGATGTATCTTCGTTTTCGAGGCGCAAGTGAACGATGCACTTGTTACATTTGCACAAGTGACGCAAGCGCATAACCGGAACCAGCACATCTCCTAAGGGGGGAATCTCCTACACCATAGGCTTTGGCAATTAGGACAGATAAACATGTGACACAAACTGTACGCTGTAGGCCATGCGTTCCAAACTGGGGAGGGGATTTTCTCCAGATGGGAGTATACTAGAGGCTCTGGAGGCATTCGGATGTATCCAATGGTCTCTGAGTCAAGAAAGACGGCCGGCCAGGCAACACCAACAGGTCGGCACTTACTAAAAAGTGATGTTGCGTCATGCATAGCCATGCACCACATGCAGTAAAACAAAATTATATGGCGTAATAGCTAAACCCAGGGGCAGTTTACCGCTCATATTAGGTGTTCACGCACAAGCAATATATCTGGAGTGATTCATTCTGTGACACTTTTTGTGCCACCTGAATGCAATCGCTGTGGTGCACTTTTTTATCTATCAGCCCTTAATATGATTCGTTTCACCGTGTCTCCTTTTACACAGATATCGTCAAATACCTAGTTTTGAATGAAATTTTATATGCTCCAAAGCTAGGAAAACCGGTAACAAAATCCATCATTTCTCACCAGGAATGTGAGATATATGGAAACAGCCGATGAAGTTGCCGTTTCAGTAATCTGGTTTCTGGTTTTGTTACGTACGATTCTCCCATTTCAAGGCTTCTGATGTCGTCTCTAATGCGGAGTTTGGTTTACGTTTATTTTCTTGGGCATTGCAATACCTGAACACAGAGTGTGAACACAGAATGGGGTGTTTTGTTATCGACAACCACTATAGTTTTAAGCCGCGTGTGGAACGGATCATAAGAATATACACGGGCATCGTAATTGGTCTGACACACTTGAAACACACTATACCGAAAGTTGTTCTTGTAAACATTGCTTGGGTGTTCCTGTAGACGCGTCTATCGTCGATGCCGGATATGGCTGTTAGCGGCCGTAGCGTCACGCAACTTTACAAAGACAACACTGCTAACATTTATACGTACGAGTAATCAGTGGCAGGCGAAAACACGACGGCATCAGAAACTTCTTGGAGTACCTTATTTGGCTTGACGCGCACAGCCTTGTCAAGTATTGTAAAATGTGTCATTCACGCAACCGTGACCGCAGGTGGACCATAGCAGATCGCCGACACTGTCGGCAACGCAGCACAACACCAGTGCGAGACGCGAGACGACATCTGATACGTTTTACCGAGAGTGTGTACGGATAAGGGCCGTCACCATCTTTGCCAGCGTGTAATGCGGTAGTACGGTCGGCTTGCATTTATTGTAATCCTCCGTAGCTTCACATACCGGTGGAAGAGAAACTTAGTGCTTGTGAAATTTGCAGCCCTTGATTCGTGTTGTGTACGAGCTTATTGCTGAGTTTTAGCACGTACGCAACGGCTATAATTTCTTATCTTGCCGATATCTTTTAATATCACGACTCACGTTACTGCAAAACACGCACATTTGGATTTCTCGCGAAATTAAAACAGAATCGGATTTGGACTTTTTGTTCGGCTGGGTGAGGGAAATCATGACCCGCCTATCCCACACGGGAAAGGACACAAAAAGGGGACGCAGGCGACAGAGTTGTCTTCTATTCCAATTATTTGGATTGGCTCAAAACCTGCTCACTGGAACCAGATTCAGCTCACGACTTACGTCCGTTCCAAATGTTGTAATTCGACTCGGATGGATGTTTAAGTTGTAAAGTGCGAGGCCTGGTGAGGAATAAGAAAATGGTTGCAGTTATGTTTAGCTATCAAATGTATATTGTGCAGCTTTTTCTCATGTGAAAGCTAGCTTTCGAGCTTTATTTATTCAGTGTAGCCCATTATAAAGTATTTTTAGTCTCCGTATGCCAAAGACCTACCTGACATCGTTTTGGGGGAGCATGGTCACATAGGCCATAAGTCTGTCAGGTGTTTTAGGTCTTCAATATCATTATAGGGTAGTCTTTCAATTGTCTACATTGCAGGGAAACTGTGCAGTTTCAGCTCGCCGCTATGGCACTTGTCGTTATAATGCCAACCATTCCCTTTTCAAGCACAACTGCTGCCCAAGCAGGGTTGTAATTTTCTATTCACCAGAAGTGGTGCAAGCCCCAACTTTGAGGAAAGTCCCTCGAATTTATTTATTTATCTAATTATTTGCCGAATTTATTTTGCGGAACAATGCTTCTATTACCAAGGCCTGAGAACCAGGCTTCCATGATGGCAGGCTAACCACAGGGGGCAGAGGGCGGAAAAGAGAGACTCTTCAGAGCTCAATGTCTTCGGCTGTGGTTGCGACACGTAATCTGCCCCTGGACCAATGGGAAATAGCCGCCGCATTTGCCGTTTGGACACTTTAGCGGACACAGCGCCTTGCGTTCGTACCACAGTGACAGCTTTCTGTAGACTTGTGCGACGCACGGGTGGAGTCGGTGCATAGCACAGTTCGGCAGCGCCATAACAGGCCACATCAACCGATGTACCCGTCGAAAGCTGGGACCGTGCGTGTGTCGGCCTCAACAGTGGGTGTGTTGACGATCAGGACCTCAACACTGGAAGCGGAGCTCGGAGCCTCTACCGGAGAAACCATGGGTTCCTTAATATTTACTGTCCCATGGTGTCAGCCGGAAGAGCAAGGGACGACAGGCAGTAGCAATGCCACCGTGCCATCGCTGCTGTGCTGTCTCTGAGGCAGCACTCCCGGCCGTGTGCAGCAATGGCCGCCAGCATCATAACTATACCATTTAGCACAGTACCTGGATCCTACCATTGGCCGCGCTGGACTGGCGACCAGCCAGCTTAGAACGAATGACCGACGCGACAGGCTCCATAGGTCAAATACAGGAAAGCGATAACGCAAATCTGGCAGAGGTTGTGACAGAAGTCTTTAGCCACAGTCCCTCTAGCCGTTGGCTGCATAACACCTGTCAAATAATATTCATAGACATCAAAATCAACGCAAAACTTAAATGGGGACAACAATTTTTCTAAATACGAAACCCCTCGCAACACGCCCGATATCACATCGGTCGCTTCTTTAGCTATACATCTTAAATATATACTGCACAAACACAAACACACACCACCACATCATCTATCGATGACTATCGACTATCTATCTTATATATGTAGAATATATATAATATATATAATCTCTCCTCTCTCTCGTCTCTCTCTCTCTCTCTCTTCTCTCCTCTCCCTCCTCTTCATCCCTCTCTCATCTCTCTCTCTCTCTCTCTCTCTCTCTCTCTCTCTCTCTCTCTCTCTCTCTCTCTCTCTCTCTCTCTCTCTCTCTCTCTCTCTCTCTCTCTCTCTCTCTCAATCTATTTATCTATCGATCTATCTATCTAAGTCGAAAGATAGTTCGCACTCAATGTTTTAATTTGTGGTCAGTGACCGTATTAAATCGATCTTCTATTTCAACTCTGCTGAAGAGTTGGCAGCAAAAAGATTCGATCCTACACCCAGATACCACAGCGCGTGCATAGGCCTATGTTTTGCCTTATAGCTCGGAAGTGCCGCGGCGCGCTTTTTTGAGCTCAGAAATGGAAAGATAATTGTTCGAGCTTCATTTATATGTACTTTTCATGCACATATATGTTCAATATTTAGAAAGCCGTGGGCCTGAAAAAGAACATTTAGCATGGGACTCTCAGGGCTAGTCGATAAATGCGTGCCGTTGCTGCCATATTTTATACTATACTTTGAGCCCCCCCCCCTTCCGGCTCTGTATGAGTACAGTTTACCTGCATCCGCAAGTGGTGAGTTACTGTCACTCCCTTCCCATACGGCTGAACTGTCGTCGCCACCAAGCCTGCTGCTGGCTACCTTGCTGCCACTGCGTGTTAGCATATAACTGTCATGGGATGTAATCAAGTCAGTAGGCAGAAGGCACTAAAACCCTGGCCGCCAGCTTTGTCGGCATTTACAAGCGTGCTTTTTACGCTTGCCACATTTATCATCTACCTGCTGAGAGGGTCAGTCACGGCCTTCCGCATTGAACTCCTGCCAGGCCGTGGAGATAGGTCTGCTGGGTCTGACATCTGTTCTGTAAACATCTGTGTGTGCATCGAAGTATTAATGATACCCGATGGTAAATGATTATTTTTTGTGCGACGGTCGCAAAATTGGTGACGGAAAGAAATTCCTCTAACTTAAATATATGCAATTAACAAGATGCTATAACATATTGTCTGTGCGCTACTGGTGCTCAACGACGCATTCAGCGGCTAAGGCTGTTTGGCGTCGTCGTCGTCACCCCTGCAAGAAAGGAGGGCATTATTATATATTGATGTTCATCAGCCAAAGCATTTTCCAAAACCAAAGCACACTCCAAAAGAGAAAAGAAAATCACTGACAAGAAATCAGACACCTACCAGAAACGAGGGCTGGCCTTTTAGCTCACATCCCTTTACATTCGCAAAATGTATGCCATAGGTTTGTAAGCGAGCGCGTAATGTACGTTAAGTCGGCCATTATCTGACAAAATACAATTTTTAGGGCATTTTGTCAACAAAGAATGGTAGCGTGAGGGTTTGTATTCCACAGGGCAATTTATTTACGCCAATACCTGGGAGTTATAAACAAACGTCAGAGTGAGCGATAACACACGGGTTCCTGCCCGCGTTCCAGGTCACCCTCACTTCGCGTTGGCTGCTCTATTAAAATCTGCTACCCATTCCTCTGGAGGGTCAGCTCAACGCGATAGATGTCGTTCTGTTTGGCTACGTAGCTCGAGCATTGGCAAACATCGTCAACACGTGGAACCTGCTGTCATGCGAGGTGTGCACATACTAGCCACTTGGACGTGTTGCTTACCCAATGGATCACAAAACCCTTGGTGAACTCTTGGTGAAAAATTGCTTGATGAAATTAAGTCAGACCCTTTGCGCCCGGTTTTTCGGAATTATTTATTATCCTCATTTTTAATAATGTTTGTTTAGCTTTATTTTAGAATTATCATATCGTTTACCCAGTATCTCCTGGTATTTTGATGATTGCTTACTCAACAGCATAACTTTGAACTTATAACACAACTATTTTTTTTTCGTTTTGAAGGTGTGTCAAACGGAAGACCGACATGATTGCGTACGAGCAATTTTAGCCATTTCTGACTGTCATCTACAGAATAACTCTTCTGCTAGGTTTATCGGCTCTATGTAACAAATGCGACAAAGAAATCAATGACAAATATTTGGATCTTGTATTTGGATCTCTTCCATATATGGTTTTATCCGTGTTATGAATAAATTACGTTAGTAAATCACGTACTGCGCTAGAACTGCACTATGTTGGTGTTGTTCTTGTTCTTCGTTTGTTGGTGTTCTTTCTTTTGTTGTCTTAAGAAGAATCATGAATGCTCGTGAGTGGCGAGATACTGAGAAGGGTTTAGCCGCACCCACGGTGCCGGCCTGCCCGCCGGCGACGTCAGGGCTTGCGGGAAATACCGGCCGAGGCGGTGGAAGCTGGGACGCGTGGCGGTTGGGCATTTGCGATTCGGTGGTGGTGGTGACTTGGGTTTTAAGGGCGCGTCGGCATCAGGGCCATTTTGCGCCCACTCGATGACGGTTATCTACCTCTGCGACGACGCGATAAGTATGTTGTCAACTGATAACAGGTAGCATTACTGGCGCACTTACACTGAGGGGTGAGTGAAAATAACGCCAAAGCCAATGTGTACTAAAAATGCGAGTATATCTCCAAGTTCACCACATGGGTCTCGACCGAGTAACCGATGAAGGGGCGCTGGAGGAAAAAATCGTCGCCCCTCCGTCTCAAGGCGCCGACATGAGACGAGCACATGTTCAACAGACAACCGGTCCCCGCATCTATCACAACGTGGCACATCCCTATGCGTCAAGTAAAACGAGTGTGTGGCGTATGTATGACCCAACCGAAGCCTACAAAGGGCGACTTCCTGGAAGCGGCTTCGGCGATGGGAGGATTCCCAATCACCCAGTTGGGGCTTGATTTCCCTGAAAGCGTGGAGGTGTTGGTCGAACATGTGCTGCCGCGCATTGCGGACGTATTTGGAAATGACTGCCTTCAGATCTCGAGTGGGTACATAAATTGGTATTGGGTTTCTCTCACACGCCGCAGCTTTCGCTCCGGCGTCGGCTTTTTCATTCCCCATTATTCCTATGTGGCTGGGGATCCACATAAATGTGATACGACAGGAAGTGCTGTCCAGCCATTCCAATTCCCCCCAAATTGAGCGAGTCAGAAATGAGTGGTCACGCGACATCGCCGTCGGGTCTAATGATAAAAGTGCACTACGCAAGTCGGTCAAAATGACTATGTCCCTTTCAGGACGACAAGCAACGTACTGAAGCGCTGCTAAAATGGCAAACAGTTCTGAGGAAAAAACTGCGGGAGGCATAGATCTACGGTATGGTCACCGCAAACAAATGCGCAACCCTTTCCTGTTGAGCCCTTGGACCCATCGGTAAATATTTGTAATGAGTTCACGTATTGTGAGATCTGTTCCAACGAGTACGTGAGGAACTCTCGTGGTGCAGTGCCATTTTTAAGATGCTGACAGAGTTCCAAATCATACTTAATACTCAGACGTCTCCACGGAGCTGGGTCCCGAAGAGTGTGCGGGGCAATGTCATCCAGCGTAATATCCGCCTCGTCCAGGCAGTCCCGGACGCACAGGCACATCGGCCGCGCTGACGTGGGCCGCCCCCTCAAGAAAAAACGAATCAACGTCTGAGAGAAGATGAACTTAAAGGCTGGGTGATCCGGAAATTGTGAAACCTTTGTAGCGTAATTCAAAGTAAGTTGTTGTCTCCTAAGAGGCAAGGGCGGTTCATTCGCTTCCACCAGCAAGTTTCTTGTTCGGGTCGTACGAAACGCCCCAGTGGCTATACGAACACATGTATGGTGGATTGTGTCCAAAACCTGCTTTGAAGATGTAGGAGCACTATCGTAGACAGGACTAGCATAATCGATGACTGATCGAATTAGAGCCCTATAAAGGTTCAACAGGGTGCTTCTATCGGCTCCAAACGTCATACGACACATTACTTTCATGAGGTTCATGCGCTTGAGACACTTAGTCTTAACCATCTTAAAGTGTTGCTTAAACGTGAGCCGACGGTCAAACGTAAGGCCCAGGAAACAAATGTCGTTACAAACTGGGATAGTGGCATTATACAGTCGCAACTCCGGGTCTCTACAGCCTCTAATCCGTGAGCAGAAGTGCATGCACTTAGTCTTGGTGGTCGAAAATTTGAAGCCATTCTTAAGGCTCCACTCAGTTAGTCGAATCAGGCATAACTGAAGCTGCCTCTCAGCAGACGTCGTTGTGGATGCCGCACACCAGATGGCAAAGTCGTCCACAAACAGTGACCGACTGATGGTAGGTGGCAGACAGTCGGCGATATCATCGATCATCAGCGCAAACAGGGTTACGCTAAGCACGCTCCCTTGAGGAACACCGTTCTCTCGTTCATAGCAATCAGATAGCATGCCACCCACTCGGACACGGAAGAATCGACGACGTAAAAAGTTTTCAATGAAGGGTGCCATGTGACCTCGGAGTTCACACTTGTGTACTTTGCTTAGAATGCCATAGCGCCAGGTGGTATCATAAGCCCGCTCAATGTCAAAGAAGACTGCTATCGTGTGACGTCTTTGTTTAAAAGAATGTCGTATAGCTGTAACTAAGATCGTTAGGTGGTCAACAGTGCATCGGTTCTTCCGAAACCCGTATTGCACTTTGGAAAGACAATCGTGGGTTTCAAGGTACCACATGAGACGATCATTCACCATCCTCTCTAGCACTTTGCATAGGGATGAAGTCAGCGAAATTGGGCGGTAGTGCAGTGCACTGCAGTGCAGTGCAGTGGCAGAACGCTTCCGCTTGAGAATTGCCGCCTTGCAGTCCTCTGACCACCAGGGAACAGGGATCCTGCGCGGCTCAGGTGATGTCAAGGGAATGCAAGACCTTGCAGTGTCGACAATTGTGGATGTCACTTGTTGTGCAAGAGACGTTGCATTGTCGTCCTCGGTCGGCTGCACTCTAATATGGCACTCATCAGTAAACTTTTGCCAGTTAGCACGTCGAAGGTTCCAGCAGGAAGGCCTCCTGCCTGGGTGTCCAGCATTCATCCCAAGCCATATTGGGAAATGGTCGCTCCCATATGTAGTGCTCTCAACGAACCAAGACAACCGACAGAAAAGGGACGTGGAGCATATAGAAAGATCTATCGCTGAAGTAGTGCTGGACGGCAGAGATATATGGGTATGCCGGCCGGTGTTGACAACACAAAGATTATTTGTATTCAGCAAACGCTCAAGATGTCGGCCTCGGCGGCTTGTGTGACTGCAGCCCCACAAAGGGCTATGGGAGTTGAAGTCACCTAGCAACAAGAACGGCGACGGAAGCTGATCGAAGATGGACTGTAGTGTCGAATCCGGTACTTCCTCAGCAGGAGGGAGGTAGATAGAACAGACAGTCAGCCTCAGCGACCCAAGGTCGACGACGACAGCAACAGCTTGAAGGTCAGTGTTAAGACTTACAGGAGAGCACGGTATACTGTGATGAACTAAAACCGCCACCTCACCATGGGCTATCGTGTCAGTTCTCACGTCTTTCCGAAAGATGCTGTAACATTTGACGTTAATTTGGGTGTCATCAGATACCTTTGTTTCTTGTAAGCATGCCACAACCGGGTTACGATAAGATAAGAGTGTGTGTAGGTCCGACATGTTGGCCCTCAAGCCACGCATGTTCCATTGTAAAAACGTCACTGGCATGCTAGGTATGCTTGTATGTGGGGTGTACGGTTAAGATCCATCGGTACAGCTTACATCTGCTTTAAGCGTTCACCTAGGGTTTTGCACTAAACAAATCTCCCTGGCGACGCTCTACTTCAGTGGAGGTAAGCCGGACCCTTGGCCGAGCTTTGGAACTTCCACCCTCCGTAGGCGACGTCGGCCAAGGAGGGGCACGCTTTGTTGCACGACCCGCCACCGGGGACTGCAGGGTAGGCCGACCCGAAACCCCGTCCCCAGGCGGAGGGATGGGAGGCGGACCCATTGACCCTCCCGGTGAGTGGGGCGGAGTCGACAGCGGGAGCCGGCCCCCCGTCCGCTGTGCAGACGCCGACCTGGCGGCGCGCCCTGCAGGGCCAAGGTCCAGAGAACCCGGACGAACAACAGTTTCAGAGGGGCGGCTCCGGGAGGGAGCGACGACTGGGGGATGCCGAGCCTTGTCCGGTTCCCGTGAGCCGGGTGGACCGGCGCTTCCGGCAGGGCCACCAACTGGGGAGCCAGAGGGGGCCAACTCTCGTAGCGCCCCTGTGCCAGCGACGACAGATCCCGTCGTAGCTGGTATGGATGGAGGGGGAGATGGAGCCCGGGAGGGCGTGTCTTCAGCACGGGCTGGGCCGGGGTGCGATGATGGGGGGGGGGGGGGGCGAAGTCCACGACCTCGCTGGACCGTGGTCCATCCCTCGTTCCCGGGTCGCGACCCAGCCCCGGGCTCTCTGGCAGCTCCACCAGGGGGTCCCAGCCCCATAGGCTGAGCTTCTCTAGCGGCGGCCAATGCCGCAGGTGGATTCTTTTCCTGAGGATCCGACTTCCGGTACGACGGAACAGCAGAGCCAGTTGATACAAGTGTGCTTAGTATCAGCTGTACAAACTCGCCTACAGTCATGCCTTTGAAATCATCAAGTCCACTCAGGTTCAGTACCTCGTTGGCTGCCGGTGTTACTTGGGCTAAATTTCTTGCCGGATTGGTAAGGGCGTCTTTGTATGTCCTTGTGGTGGTCGCATCGTTGTGTCGGCGTTGGGCCTCCCGAAACGAGACTCCTTCCTTCACTTTGATTTTCAGGACAGCTTTCGCTGACAAGAAGGACTGACAGCTGCGATATGACGCCACGTGACCCTGACCACAGTTGACGCATTTCACGGTTTCTGATTTACACTCAGAGTGTTGGTGGCCTATTTCCGCACACCTTGCGCATCTAACTTCTTTCCAGCACTTGTCCGTGAAGTGACCATACGTCTGGCATCGGTAGCATCGGACTGGATCGGGTACATAGACCCTAACAGGAACCGACTGATATCCCACACGGACCCTATCTGGAACTCTTGCAGAGCAAAACGTCAAAATAATTGAGTCGGTATCGGTCAGCTCTCCTCTCTCTCTCCTCTTGATACGTCTCACTGCCGTCACCCCTTCCTCACACAAGCCCTCAGCAACATCCTCATCACTCACGCCGCGAAGGTCCCGGCAAGTAATCACACCCTTGGAGTAGTTCTTAGAGGGGTGAGGGTGCACCGATACGGGCACCCTAACCTCTCCCTGTCCTCGCACTTTGTACATAAGTGTGGTCGTTTTAAGCATGCGCTGGATTTCGCGGTCGTCTGTTAGATGCACTTCTATGCCTCCGTCCGCATACGAGAAGACATCCTTGGGCGTCCCGATCTTGGAAAATGCTTGTTGGCGCTGAAATGGGTTTAGTCGGAGCGGTACTGTCCTTCCTTGGTCATCTACTTTGGCGGATCTTACTACCAGAAGCTGGGGTAGTGGACGACGGTCGGGGTTTGGGGGGTTGGTTGATGATAAAGTGTCCATAAGTATGTGTTTATATTCGGCGCGCTGATTCCCCGCCCACCACGGAGCCCAACACGGGGACGGTCCAGTTCTAAGAGAGGAGCCGCCAGGGCTACCAGCACGCTATACACAGGCCAGTGTGCCAAAAGAGTTGCTGCGAGAGCCACCGGGCACGTGTCTGCGGGCGCCAGTGCCTCGGTTCGCAGGTGCTAACCAGGCACCCTGGTGACAAACCGAGGTACTGCCCCTTAATGATGTCAGGAGGCAGACACTGCACCCGGCAGCTCTCCCCTCAACACCCGTCACATGACCTGCTTGCCTCCAAGCCAGTGTCACGAAAACACGACGCCTGACCAGCCGATTTCCTCGTGTGGAGACTTCACGAGGCATCCGCAGGATCACAAATTCGGGCCAAAGCCACGTGTTGGTAAGCTGCCCCGACTGACTCGCAGGGCAACTCCCTCAGCGACCAGGATCCCTTCATCACTACCTGCGGATCCAACGGGGTACGGCGAGACCCAGATAAGACTGAAAAGCTGGGGCCGAGGGGTTGCTAATCCCTACTCTGAACAAGTCAGAGCCCTTGCGGGAGGCACGTTTCGTCTGGCCCCTCCTCTTTGGCCGGAAGGGGCGCTTTACAAGCCTCCCCAACCGCCCGCAGGATCATTGGGGCACGCAATCCCCCCCACCACGGAAAGGTAGTGCCTCACGGGGGGGGGGGCATTTGCGATTCGTGTGCTTACTTTGTTCCCGTAAGAAAGCAATTACGGACGGAACACGTTCGTTGAGGTGTCGCCTTCTTCAAAACATTGCGTTGAGGAAGTGTTTAGAGCTTTAAAAAAAACTGTTGCTTCAACTTCTCTATTTTTCAGAACTGTATTCAGAGCTACAAAAAACATTGTAGACAAAATGTCATCTAAATCCTGGAGGTCAGGTGACATCGATTGGTTGAGTTGACGCGCAGTGAACCAAATGTTAGCTGTTCGTAAAATCTGAGCAATTTTAAATACCAGGCACACGTTAAATTATCTCACGTTTGCGTCACGTGGTCGATGTCGATTCTGAAACAAAATTTTTAAAAAATGTGAGTAAGCTCTGCACTACAGATTGAGAGCGTTTCGTTTCAGGCGTCCACTATATTTTGTTCTCGCTAAAATTTCGCGCAAGCTTTTCATTTATAATCATAGGAACCCAGACGTTTGACTTTGATCGCCGAGCAAATGAATCTAGCAGGTCAACACAATATAAATACCTTCGCAACGTCAACGATAGCCTGATAACAGCGCCTTTACGTCATCTTCAACGCCATAAAGCCGAAGGGAATCGTCCGTGTCCCACATCATGCGCCTGCTCATCTGTGGTCTGCTGGCGATTGCTGCCATCTATCTGGAAGGAGCGTGTGCCGCCCCTGCGTGCCCACTGCAGAAGCTAACAAGTTGCTTGCGCAACAAAATCAAGGTGGAACAGTGCGGGTTCTGGGGCGTCCAGTCAACATCCTGTGGGTGTAGAGACATGCGGGCTGGGCCTTCACGAGCCTTGCGGTGTACACGGAAGTGAAGCTAAATGTGGTACAGGTCTCAAGTGTGTGAAGGCCCCGTCAAGATATCCATTGTTAAAGGCTGCTTATTCCTATGTATCAGTCGCTAAAGGCGTGTGCGATTGGTCGTGGAAACATTGAATATGCCGCGGTTTTACCGCGCTGGAAGAACGGATACCTAAAATACGCTACTAGTGCCTGGTTTAGGATGTCTTAAGTTATTACGTCAATAAACACGGCTTACCTCCGTTCGCAAACCATTGGATCTGTTCACGGGTGCAAATTATACGAACAACTTTCGAAAGCAGTCGCAAATAAGAACATGTGATGAAGTAAATTGGCATTCGCTCCCACCTAGTTACACCCAAGCTCACTGATGATGATCACTTATAGTAGTGGTTCAGAATGTGTTAAGTTATTTTGATTCAGCTATAACTTTGCAGTCCAGTTCTTCAACACTATTTCAGTTGGATTTTGTACGTGCTTGCGGTGGGCTGCGTGACATGGTGACACCAGTTTCATCGGTCCATCAGATCATCAGATCATGGGTCCTCGATCGGCTTTCCTTGCTCTGATTAGTTCTTACGTTGATCGAGATTAGGTGCCCATATGTTCGACACGGCTGATAGGACACTAACTACTCCAGTTTTGCTGACGCTGTATCCCACTGCTACACATGGGTTCCGTTCGCCTGATGAAAGTCTTAGTAACTTAAATGTTATTAGCACGAGGGTCCTGAGCTCCCTGTATTCTCGCATCGAAGTCTTTTTCCGCAAATCGGATGTCTGAAATATACTAGAAAGTTCTGCGTAACCACAGTATCTGCATATATACATACATACATACATATCTGTGTATATATGCATATACATATATATATATATATATATATATATATATATATATCAGAGCAATTTTGAGCATCATGACCATGAAAGCAAGGTGGTCTGCTTGTGGCCCTCCACCTCATTGGAAGCGAATGGGTACTCCTGCCTGCTCACACTACCTTTCGTCAGAATAACCTCAGGTGACAAAACATCAAAGCTCAATTTCTCACCCAATGCATTCCTTGGATTCTTCCACATCTGGTTGAAGTAGAAATACTTTGCGCCTTGGAGGTTCAATTTTTTCTGCCTCCATGGGTTAACGCAGTCTGCGCTAAGTACCCGCCCCAAGTAATTCATCTATTAGAAATGTGCATATCACATATGTTTTCCTCCCTTTATCTTGTCAACTTCAGCCTAGACATAATCTAACTTACGCTAATTTGTGGTCTGTAGTGATATGTGAGGGTGATGGGGAACAGCTAAATCAAGGGCATTGCTTGCAAAAGGGGTTGCAAAATAAGATGAAAACCTGTACTTGGTGTCAAATAAATCCCAAACTAAAGGCGTTAAGTGAACCCTTTGACCAACGTAGATGGGTCAGCATTGACACTCACCGTTAAGAAAAAATAACTATAAAATTAAGGGTAACGGTCACATTGAACTGCAATGCGATCTGTGGTGTGCGAAATTGCAACATGCAGATAACAGCAGTTTATACAGTAGGAAGCGGCCTACCATATTCAGTCAGGGAGCAGCCTATTCTTGTCAATCAGGGGCATTCCACGCATTCTTTCCATTCGCCCGAAAGGCTCAGTACGTGGCCCTAATTTGCTTTCCCAACATTCTTGGGTATTCTTGTTTGCTCAGGGGTCGTTCATGATGGTCTTGGTTTTCCTACTAACACACTCGTGATATGCATATGCTCATCGGCGTCTGAAATGGTTTAGGGCCCTTCCAATTCTCTGTCACTTGCTTACGGACCCTACGCTCTTGTCGGGGCCCATCTGCCAATCTGTTTGGCATACTCAGTTGTTCGGGGCCTTCCCAATTGGATCCTAGGCACTTCCCATTTGACCGGAGGCCCTACGCACTTCTCGGGGGCCCGATCTGTTATCCTGCTCAGGCACACTGCATTGTTCGGGAGACCAGCACATCGAATTTTGAATTTGTGGCACATATGGTGCTTATTCCTCCCGTTCTTGATATATTTCAAATGCCAGGACTGTTATATTCCTTCAAAATGCGCAAAGCAAAAATCATCAGCCATCAGCAAATCACATCGACCAGAAGCTAGCCGTAGATAAGCTAGGAATCAAGTTTGTGCTTGCTTTGACTGGTATTCAGTAGCCAACTTTGGTTTCTTTACTGAATTTTTTTCGAAAAACTTTTGCCTAAAAATGACACGATACATCATGATCTGGCAAAAAAATAAATCAGCTTCATGTATGTGCACACCTAGTTTTCCAGGGCTTCACACAATCAAATGGGTTCCTGTATAAAAAAACGTTCGAAGAATCTTAAAATTCAAGGGCCTGAATGCAAGGATTTTTGAGCGGGCCCTAACTCCAGTGGGCGCCGCATTGTTGCGCCCCCCCCCCCCCTCCCGCCCCTGGACTGAATCTTGGACCCGCTTCTACAGACAGTGGCATGACTTGCATTATCATATTGGCTACAGGGCCTTGTTTGGGTCACAAGCCGAACTCGGATCCCTGTGACAATTATCGAACGATTAGACGCCGATAGGGGATCGTTTTGTGCCAGCGTCGGTCCCCGCATCGATGCGTAGCTAACTACCCCGGTCAGCGCTTCCTCATCAGGGAGGGAACCGATGCGTGACGCATCCATCTGATGGCCTCCGGATCGAACATAGGGGCCGGGTCACGTGTCCCTAGGATGGCAACCGGTAGGTACCCTAGGATGGGATGAGAGTCCTTCATCCCTCTTTCCCCACAGTGATATCTTAATGTTCCCCTGACGTTTTGCCTACAGGGTCCCCTGCCCAGAAACGGTAAGGGATCTCCGTAATATTCAACGGGGTTGATCAAAACGGGATCAATAAGACCTATCGACGTTAGAAACTTGAGGTTATGGGTGGCCTCAGTTTGCCTGAGGTCACCCATCCGTGAACAGA
The DNA here is from genome assembly GCF_011947565.3 of Pollicipes pollicipes. Classification (NCBI taxonomy): domain Eukaryota; kingdom Metazoa; phylum Arthropoda; class Thecostraca; order Pollicipedomorpha; family Pollicipedidae; genus Pollicipes; species Pollicipes pollicipes. The sequence goes on from NW_023596921.1 coordinate 34,408,340, forward strand.
ATCGTTTCGTAAAAATGTATACCAAATACTTTTGAGCACGAGTGTTCGCAATGTTTGCATACAAACACGTCAATGTCCGGCGTTCCAGCCTCACTTGAACTGAGTGGCAGTGGCTACCTTATCTGATATATTCAGGTGACCGACTGCCGGTACGCCGGAAAGACCGGGGTGCCGGTGGTGTAGTGGTTAACGCGTCTGCGTCAACCACTGCGCGTCTGCGAAACCAGAGGTATGGGGTTCGATTCCCCGCGGTGCCTGCCCCTCCCGCCAGGGCGAGAGCCAGGCGACGCCATATAGCCCCAGCAGCTGAGTGCGTCGTAAGGTCCCAGTTACACACACACACAGACACACGCCAGAAAGACCATTTGACATGGCATAGCGCCTCTCTTCAAGACCATCTAGTGCTGCTCAAAAGTTAAAGTTTGGTATGCGTTTTACCTTGTTTTTGTGTTCATCCTGAGCACGAAATAGCAGTTCCGAAATTTTGGCATACAGATGCAAGTATTTCACCACTATGTCAATAATTATTGATGCTTTAAATCGTCATTTTGTCCGCCTGTCAAGTTACAAAATTATAAGATGGACGGCCCGGACTGCCTAGCAAGCGCGCGAACTGATCGAATAAAACATTATAAAACACTTATATTTCATACTCCGCAAGCTTCTGACTTTCGTTTGGGCTGGTCAGGTGCTATCGATATGACCTAGCAGATCTACTGGCCCTGAATACTAGGATCAATGGTTCTGAATGACATGAGAACATTGCCTCTATCATCGCGTCTGTCGCATTATTTACTGGCGGCATATGGTGTATGACCAAAGCATTACCCTAACTGTGGGTAATATCTGGATTGAATGCCTGTTCGCTCTGCGTCACAACTGTGTCCCTATCCGCTATTTCGTCAGAGGAGATAGAGGTCAAAAGCCGGTGGTTTTGACAGGATGCGTTGCTGTGTTATTCACCGTTTTAGGCGGGCTGTCGGCGGCTCTTCGAGGCACCGTCCGGGCAAATCTACTGGGCGCTCTAGTACAGACTCTCTACATGCTATGAACTGCTGGACAGAACAGAAGAAAGCTGCAGAAACAAGCACGCCACGCGGAGCCTTAAGCTCTCGGTACATGTGGAAACCGAGGATAACATTCAAAAGCGAATGGACTGACAACTCCGCCAAACGGAATGGGAAACCAAAGGTGTCGTCATCTATCGTGCCGCAGAACCTCATCAGCTCGTTCCGACGCGTGCACGAACCACCCGTGCAAGTGCACACGGCCGCCAGCGAGGCGGCGCAGATCATGGCCGCTCTGCGCACGCACTGAGAATCAGATCCAGCTGACACTGTGAATACGACTTTGGCTAAACAACAGACTTGTCCCCGCGTGTGGCGCCGGTCCGGCGTGACGGGGCGGAGGCTGGCTGGTGAGGGAGGTGTGAGAGAAGAGAAATGTCCTGATGTTGGTGTGATGTGATGACCAGGGTATGACCGCGATATTGGGCGATGGCCATGGCACGTGGCCCTTGGGCATTCATGGAAGATAACCACGGCATGAGCTTGATTGCGATTGTAGCAGTTAAAAGGAGCGATTCTGCTCCCGCTAAGCCGGCGGTAGCGGTGATTATTTATAATAAAACACGTTTGATAACTAATCCATTATGCAAGTGCAGCGTACCAGACAATGCCGTTGGTCTGTTTAGATGCTGTGCTCCAGGTTACGCGTCAGGCATGTTCCTCGCTTTACACCATTGGTGTATTTATTTGCCCTGCTTGGCCCGCAGAGCGGTCTTGATTACCGAGAGGTGGTATCACAAGTTTGTACATGTATCCTCGCAACTTCTTCGTGCTTCGCAAGCGGGAAATGCGGAGAGAATGTAAATCGATCATCCGCATGCATGTATTTGTTAAAGCTTGGCAAGGCTGTAGAGTGTTCTTGATCCTCACTGTTGCTGACATGACTGACATCAACTGCACGTCATAATAAGTATTGCCGTAGAGACGAGTGCTCAGACTACTGTTCTCGTCCAGGGTGTAAGTAAGCGCAGAACATTTCCCAAGATCCTATCCAGCTAAGTCAGTGATAGATTTGCTGGGTTCGTAATATCAAGGCCCCTGTCCGGGTCCCAGCAATGTCAATGAGGAGGCTCCAGATGTGATTCGTAGTCGTTGAAAGGCCCACGCCAAACACATTTTGCCACATATTCTCCGAAATACTCGGAAGTTTTCATCGCCAGCTACCACATGTCCAGCTTGAGAGGTCTGTTTCACACCGTCTTTCACCAATGAAACCACATGGAATGAAATTAGCCGGTTCATGCATTGCGCTCGACAGCACGAACCAACTGAACATGCTGACCATGTGCTGTCGAGACTGCTGCAGAATAGCAATGTGTGCACACATCATCTTGTGTCTTAGTCGCATCGCCGTTTTGTTCCGCATCGTCATGGTCCAGGCTGCCGAATGGCCATGCACATGTTGAAATGTTTGCCGCGCTCAAGTGCGACGTAGGTGATATATGCATTAGCCAATCTAGCTATCCATTCAAAGGTGTGGAGCCCTCTGCACACGGAAAAAGATGTAAGCCCTGGTGGAAATGTTTGCTGATGTCTTCGCACAACTGTTTTTGCGCTGGTCGACTAGTCCCGCGCATGCCGAATGCTCATTGATGCGCCTGAATATCTTCTGCGCGGAGGACTCGTGACTTCCAGACCGAATGCGTATTCCACGATATTCTGGCTGATTCAGGGGGGTGTCATCCGTATCGGTTAACACTATCAAAAAGTGGCGACATCGAGCTTGCGTGAGAATACAGGTAGTTTGGCAGCAAAGCCTGCATGACGTCAAGTATACCATATTTGATGACGTCAGTGGCACGGAAGCCTCCCAATTAGCCAGCTGACTGCTACTCAACCCACTAGTTTGAATGGTAAGTATGTTTTGGGGGCGTCTGGCTGGCGCTTCCCGGTTGGACTCTGAATGAGTGGTCCACGGTTTTTTCATGCAAACATAATTCTGGAAGGGAGATTGAATCTCGGAATAGTTTGACCTCATCAGAATTTTATATTCTTCCGTGGGGTGTACATAACTAGGCGTTAAACGTCATGCGGCGTTTGTAGCGCATCGCGTGTCGCAGTTGCTTGGCGCCTTATATCAGTGGGTTGTGGCCAGTTGCCATGACTGCGCCTCGTACGAGAGATCTGAGCAGCTTGTCTTGAACAATTGGTAGCATTTAAAATGCTCAGTCTGTGAACATTGTATTATGCATATGTGTACAAATCCTGATGTAAAGAAACACTTGACAGTAGCATCATCAAGCCAATATCATAGGGTTTTACTGTACTTACCTTACTGCACTCACATCACTGTGATAAAAAGAGCGAGAGCTATTACAAATCACTAGTGCAAATGTTCATATAATCATACCTATAGGCAAAGTAAATTATGCAAGCTGAGCTGTTCAACTCTGCCACCAGGCACAAACGGCACAGACGAGCCTAAGCTAACGACAAGCCTGGTCATGGTGTGCAATACGTCACAAACGCCGCATGACATATAACCCCGTGTTATATCATCATACATGCAAAAATCGTACATTCTGATGAGGCTTAACTGCTCCATGACTCACTGCTCATTCCATAAATGTGTGCGAATAGCGAAATGACGAATAATTTCTTCTCAGTCCAACGGGGAACCGCCAGCCGCACGCCACCAAGACATGCCCACTATTCAAACTAATGGGTTGTGTAACAGTCAGCTGGCTAACTGACGGGGCTCCGTGCCACTGACGTCATCAAATATGGTATACTTGACGTCATGCAGGCTTTGCTTCTAAACTACCTGTTTTCTCAAGCAAGCTCTATGTTGCCACTTTTTCGGACCGGACGGTTCCACCTCATTAGATAGCCTTGGGCTGATTCCAGCCAACCTCTGTCACCCCTGTGTATCGTCATGGGCTCATTTGTGCTAAGTGCCAAATGTGTGGCGCGGAAGAGACGAAATTAATGTTGTTTTTTTTTGGGGAGGGGGTGGTGCTGTTGGATTTTGTTATGATTTGTTCGAAGATTTTGTGTATTATCCACGAAAGCTAAAGGAATGTGCTGTGCATGATGCTGTTTGCGCATACGGTAGCCACATGTAAATCTGTTGGTAATGTTAAAGGCCCAGGTTTTTCTCTTTTCATGATTCTAGCGTAAGGTGGCACTCGGCCACCAGCTGCAGCGAGCTGTGAGTGCTTTGGCTGCTGTCTGGTATTTTGCTTGTGCGTGTGTGTTGTTTCTGTAGCTGCATTTGCCATACCACCAGGCCCATGTATGGACCTGGTGGCACAAAATATGCTACATTGTTATTATATTGCAAAGCTGATGCATCTCTTCAATTAATCCTGGCACTGCTCAAATCACTAGCATTTTTGTTTAAAAGCATTTTGAGGCAAGGGTAGTTCTGCCCTTGAAAGCTGATGATAATTATAGCGCTCAACTTTTTTTGCTTAGATATGTCAGGGACCTGCAATGAAATTGTCATACAGATGTCTAAGGTGGAGGCATGGGAAAGGGGTATTTTCAGTCCTTACAGTGAGAAGAAGTGTCAGAAGACTGTGCTGCTGTACATAGATATTGGACAAGATCTGTGCCACAAGCCCCCAATAGTGAGACTGTAAATGCTGTGCAGAAAAGGGATGCTGTGACCAGGTCTTTTACTTATGCCCCATTGTTGTTGATGTTTAGAATAAGGACATTGTGTGGCTGCTTTTGGTATTGAGGAAATCACACTAGAGTGTGTTATTCATGCATGAATAAAGGTGATCTACGCACTGGGAATTGTCTCGTCACAGAAGTTTGCTGCCCTCTATTCTCGGAAAATTGAAGTTTCTTCCACTTTGAAAATCATGAAATCTGCATTTCAAACAAGACAGGAGCAAGTAATAGCCATTTACACAGCAGGTTCAAAATCAATTTCCCTAACCCGCCAATGGTCACTGAATGCCTTTCAAAAGTCAGAGTAGGTTGTAACAAACAACATGTTTTGATCTCTTCGGGCACCAAGATGACTCGGTGCGATATCAAAAGTGATTATATGGGATTCCTGTCGGATACGCAGTCCGGAAGCATGGATGCCATGACCAGCTTACTGCGTGTCATGTCGACCTTGTATGACCTCATTTTGGCATCCTACCTACTTCCGACTATGTACTGACCAGAACAAAGCTGTAGCTGATGTTTAAGCCGCACAGCGCGAGCAAAATGGATGTGAAAATATTTTGAATCATTGGTCGCATGAATACACCAAATTATCACGCTAACCTATGGAATGACCTTGACCTGACCCCACTGTGACATCCACAAGTTCGTAACACAGCATCCTCAATTAGCCAAAGAGCATATACTTTTTGAAGAAATGAAATGCCCCAACTGGCACAGCCCCTGGAAGCATGTAACGGGGGTCCGCAGGCAAAGGCCTGCAGACCCCCGTTAGACCCACAGAGACCCACAGTGCTTGGTAGGGTGCCATGAGTCGACAGGGGAGTCCGAGGCGGTCAGGGAAGCCTGTTGTTAACCTGTGTGGAAATCTGTATAAATCGTCCTGTGTCAGCCACGCCCTCCCCCCACCCCCCTCCCCAGTCACTAGCGACTGATCCTCCAATCCAGTTGCAGCCATGGGCCCGCTAAGCATGGGCCCGTCTTTGTGCCAATTGTTGGGCCACTTGAGGTGATCAGGAAACTTGTTGCGGCATTGCGGGATCCTGCGTCGAACAGGATCGACCGCGCGGGTCAGAAGGCCTCCACGTCAGAAAGGGGACCATACGATATAATGTGTCCTTTTAAGGGCCTTCGTAGCGACCAGTGGAACTCGCCCTCGTGTCGCCAGAACGACATCCAGAAGGCACCCCGCGCTGGAACGAAATGGACGTTTAATCCTGGACCGGGAACGGTAATGTCCACCCTCGTGTTCTACTTATGGCGTCCCTGGCCCCGAAAAAGTAATTTGTCTCGTGAGTGTTGAATCGCGTGAGTCGCGATGAAGTTAGAAATGGAAGAGGCCACTGCGCACTTGCAATCGCGGGAGCAAGAACAGCAGTAGCCGTGGCTGCATTTTTCGTAAAACCGACTGGCGTTGGCCGCTGTTCTCCCTACTGCACGCTCGCGATCTCAGGAACAAGTACATCTATAGCAAGTACAGTACTTCTTTTTCCGTGTGCGATGCCGAGGTTGTAGGTTTCGTAAAACTGAACGGTGTTGAGCGTCGCACGTTACACCAGGTGGCGAGCGCCGTGCACGTGTTAACGACCGTCGTGAAATAATGCTTTCAAAAGTTTGGTAGAAGCGTCATACCGTTTCAGGATTAGACTTGACGTTTCTTTTTCTAAAATTTTGAGGTGGTCCTCTGGACGTATCAAACAGCTACAGCAACATCAAACATGCTTCACTTTCATTTAACTAGGGCCAGTCCTTGCGTCGCCGCGTTTACCTGCATTTTTGCGAGATGATATGATATTATGGAGGGTGATCGTAGTATATCGGGCTGCTATATCCTAGTGCCGGACACACTGTACGTGGAAAGGGCTGCCCGAAACATGACCGCTGGGATGACAGTTTTTAAAGACCCGTGCCGGGTATAAGGTTTCAAGGGGATTTTTTACAGGACATCAATACTCTAGTCATTGTTCCGCCGTTCGTGTGCCCCGCATAAGGCGCACTACATTTTGCAAAGAATACTTGCAGTGGGTGTTTATGATAGGTCAAAACGTGTTGAGAAACGATGGGAGGCTCATACGTTTTCAGGGCATTGAAATCAAAAGAATGGCATAGCTTTCAAAAAGGACCACGCTGTAATAATTAGCCAGACACCCAGTCAGCCAAAATAAAGTCATTCGTCTCTGTAGGTTGCACACAATTTTGAGAGGACCTTTTCCAATGAAATAGCCGATTTTCAAAGGATAATTGGACTGTTCTTTCTTGGCAGGACGACGTGATACGCCATCTGGATGGTTTGCCATCCTCAGGGCGGAGGCCACCCCCGCCATAGGGCCGACGACAGGACCGTCCAGGGAGACCGCCGAGACGCGTCCTTCAGCCTTTCACGGAGAACCCACAGGACCAAGTCGGTGACGACAGCGATGGTGATGACTTTGTGGATCCCCGTTAAGTCAGGCCGTCTAACCTGTCGGCGCCCACGGTGGTGCGGAGTATCCCCCCGCCCCCCACCCCCACCCCCACCCCGCCGCCTGTGGCTAACCCAACGGCCCATGCGCGCAACACACCGTCGGATCTCCTAGGCAAGATGCAGAAGTCCATTCTTCAAGATCTGGACGATCACCCTGAGCAAGGCTTGACAGGCTTGACATGGACAAGGCATTGTCGGCATTCATAGCTGACTGGTGCGCCGTCACGTCCTCCGTTCCCCCTATCAGAGCCAGCTGTACGCGCAGCGTCAACTAGGTTGGCGGAAAAGCGTGGCCACCATCCCTATCCTCGGGCCGGAGAGGCGGAAAATCGGTCCACTTCGTGGACGGCAGCGTGTGCTCGCTGGTCGTTCTTCGAAGACCGGAAGGGGCAACCACCCATACCAGCGGGATCTGGGACAGCGTCGTGCCGCAGCGCCGCACAGTGCAGGACTGTGTCGAGCAAAAGCGAGCGCTCGGTCGCACAGCGTGTCATGCTAAATTTATGCCGTGGAACGGCAAGTTAGGTAGTTCAACAGACTACGCACCATAAAAATGTTCTCATTCGGATTGTCTTCTTTCATTTCAGTGCTGTGATTATCGCATGTTCATCAGTTGCCTTGTGGAAATACCCGGGCATTTCAGCAAATTCCTCTAGTTACAGGCTCAGGCTTAGTCGGGCTTTCCTGTCTGAGGCCTCCCTGGTCGTTCCAAATACAGAGTTTGAGGCGCTGGCACGCATTTAAGTTTAAATGTGTTTGGAGCATTGTGCAAGATGTCTGGTGTTTACATGTATTGGAGAATAGAGGTGGTGCGCGCAGGAACCTACAATACTTGCCTTAAGACGCCCAGCCGCTCGCTATGTGCCTGTACCGGCTGCCGGCCCGGCTCGGGCTGCTGCTGTGCGCAGGGCTGGGAAGGAGTCCGATTTAACGTTGCGCAGCCTTCGTCTTCTTTGTGGTTACAGAAGCGAAGTGGCTTGATGCGGTGATGCGTAATGGTGATGTTTGACGTTGTATTTGATGGTTTTATGGTGATGATGTGTTTGCCTGAGGACGGGCAACTGTACGCCGTGCTTGATGCAGTCTCTTTTTGGCTGCATGAATCATTTGTAAAGCTTGTGAAGTTGTTTTATTGTGTTTGTGAGAAGTCGTTTGGACGGGATGTGTTATGTTTGGTTTAGACAGGATGCGTCTGAACTGTCGTCTCGTTGTGTCTTGACCTGAGCTTTCCTGCTCCAAAGCGCTGTCTCTCGTTGTTCTTGAAAGCTAGTTGTAGAGCTACAGAAAATATAAATGCATTTACAAAACGATATCATGGATCTGTTTCTCGTCGTCCGCGATGTTTCGTAAGATGAAACATTTTTGACAGAACATCAATAGCTGGGCCATTTCGGTCAGCACTATTTCTAACACCGCTGACAGTGGTTGCTAGGATACGCAGTGTACGAACAAAATATGCCTCCCGGCCGACTGCTGGCGTCGCCGTGGGTCTGCAAGGCCTTGTATTGACTGGTTGATTGGTTGACGGTTCATGCGGCTTCCTTACGCCATAACAGAGAATGTGCACCCCAAACGTGAATAAACAACCAGATTCCACTTGTTCGCTAGTTGTTTAAGCCAACGAGACTGAACAAACGTCATCGCTCGGCCTCCATCAACGAGTCACCCAGAGACTTCCTGAGACCTGCCCCCACGCACCTCACCAGCCACCACCACCAGCCGCCCCGCCAGGGCGACTGAGGTGCGATGAACGGCGCCACTGGCGAGCAAGGTGACCAAAGCGTCGTCACAGCAACGAGTCGGCTCTGATGAAGGTCGTGACGTTATGAGAGCAAATGACCGACGGGGACCTTACCGAGCCCCAATCCGCCTCAGGCCCATCAAGGACTCAGACTGTGGCAGGGAATCCGTCAATCTGAAGTAAACTGCTCGTGTCACCGCACACGTGAACAGACAAACGTAGATCTTCTTGAGGTGAAACTCGGCGCAAGGTAAAGGCCCCGCGAGATCAATGGGATAGAGACAGGAGGTGGCAGGTTCGTTACGAGCAGACCTGTGTTCTGTTCAACTCAGAGTCCGCTCACAGATTTTGGGATCCGATTCAGGTCATGCTTAGCAGCCGTTTCAACTTGTTTGATTCAGCTCAGTTCATACTAATCGCTTGCGTTGAATCATTTGGCTCATCGCTCACGTGGATTGCAAAATCTGACATCGATTCAGTTCTGGTTCGTTTCCTTAAGGCTCGTGAGCGATAAGACTGCTTTATGTGATTTATATAAATACACCCCACAGACACACGCGCGCGCGCGCACACACACACACACACACACACAACACACCACACACACACACACACACACAACACACACACACACACAACACACACACACACACACACACACACCACATCACACACACACACACACACACACGCAACACGTCACACGCACACGCACACACACACACACACACACACACACACAACACACACACACAAACATACATATATACATGTGTATATATATATATATATAATATATATATATATATATATATATATATATATATATATATATATATATATATATATGTATATGCATATAGAGCATATAGTAAAGTAATGTGGGATGGCTGCACCATGCATTAACCTTTGATTCCTGGCTGAGATTTGGTAAACTTAAAATAAGGATCAACAATGTTGTGCTTGCTGCTCAGCAAGCTCAATACCGAACTTTGTGCTGAAAGTTGTAAAAAGCTTTATAGCTACCGCTGCACGCTCTTCGTTTCAACACTCTGAAATAGCATGCTCATTTGCCTGGGACGTGCTCTGCTTTCTTATGTTACCATTTTAATTTGAGCCGCGTAGTTCAATGCCACGACATTGTCAGTGATCGGTTCACGACTCAGCGCGTAAAATTTACGAAGAAGGTGATTCAGGTCATGGATCAAAGCGGTGTTTCTCCTAACGAGCCGACTCAGCTCGCGGCCCGCCCAAAAATGATTGGCTTGTGAACCGATTCATTATTCAGCTAGAGTAAAACACAACTCTGGTCACCAGCACGAGCATCTTGCCACCGACAGCTCACATATTGATGCTTTTCTCTCTTCCTGATACAGCGGAGCCGTACTACCTATTAGGCCGCCTTCACATCAGTGATCAGCGATGGCACACAAGTTAACTACATGGATGCTGCTGATCTTACACCAACAAGTCAGCTACTCGGCTCCTTTGCAGGAGGACTGGGCGCTCCTCCTCATGGGATTGCTCGGACGCTGCAGCCTGTCACTTATCCTCAAGAACCCGTCATCACCCATGAAAGGACCCAGACCGCACACCGACGATCTCTTCGGGACAGCTATCCCTTGATTCAGAACCCTGATCTCGCCAGGGTAGGCCTGGCACCGGGTTGAGATCAGTAGCAAGTTCCTTAGTGCACAGAGAATTCAATAATTCCAAGTTGCTGATGACGCAAGAGGGCATCCTGGCGGCTGGTGCGGGACATAGCCAACCACTGCTGTCGGGCATCGTGGAGAGCCGTGCAGCTTCCCCCTGTCCGATGATCATATCATGAATATAGGGGGCCACGTAAATCGGAAGTTTGCAATCAGGAAGTTGAATATGGGGGAGTCAATGCTGGAAACGTCAAAGGCGCAGCTGACTTGTATCAACCACAGGCCTGTTTCTTCAGCCGAGAAGGCAGAACACCGGAAAGATTCCGGCGACGCCGCGGCCTGTGTCACTCCGGGGTCCATCGCCGGACTTGATAGCTTGCTTTCGGCCATCTTCACTTTACGCGCTGGTGGATCACGTCGGGTCCCTCAATCTCCCTCTAAACACCGTTCCGTAACGCTAGAAACGATGGCAGCAATTGCCATGATAATTGTCATCAGCTGACAACCAAAGTACCCGTGCAGGGCCACACAAACGTGTGTGCTTGCACCACATAAATCGTGCTGCCAACTGACTGCTTCCGGCTGAGTGGCAGAGGCTATCACTTCTGCGTTAGTTGCGCTAATCCAGTCGGAAACATCGGTGTGGTCATCTTGTAGGTGCCGACCCGGAGCTAGCAGACAGGAAAACACGTCCACAAGAGCGGGACCGATCGTGCAGATCGAAATCTCGATTTAAGGATGCTTGTTTTTTATATCACACGGCACTTGTCTGCAGATATACCAACGGAGAGTGGCGACCTCCTTCCAAGGTCTAGTTGTTTCTTCGCCATCAGTGGACAAACCATCACCGAACAGTGACCGCAGGTTAATAACTTACAAGACTGTCCACCACAAGCACAGTGCAAAGAAACTATATCCCTCATACAACACCACATCTATCTATGCATGCAACAACGCTTGTTTGGGCCACCTAGCGTGGCTCACTCGTCGACCCTGCACCGCGCCTGTCCGACGCCATCACTCTGGTCTGTGGCGGGGTTAGGCTTCTTGGTGTTATACTAGACCGTCGACGTTCTAGACGAGAAGCCATATAATACTATGGGGACGTCGGATTCCTGACAACTCACCAGTGCTTCTTGGCAGGTGGCATATTCTGTCCAGTGTTATTCAACGACAAACACGGCGATATCGCAAACGACATTGACCACGAAGAACAGTTCCGGTCGGTAGTCATGACCGTCCAGGATGTCAAGCACCTCGGTGCTGTCAGTGTCACACGTGTCATCGGCACATCGCTGGCTGGCGCTGTGGTACAAAGCCGGGATGGATGTGGGATCCAGCCCCGTGATGTTCCTGCCGCGTCCCGGGCTGACGCCACACCCGTAAATCGCGTACCCGAATGTAGCGACGAGCTGGCTGGTGCTCGGGTTGTTGTTCCATCCACGTGAGAAATCATAAATGGATGGTGATGAACGCAATGGAACCGTCGCACTCGGCGTCAGAAGCTGAGGCCGTTTTCTGGGCTTTAGAGCACTGAGGCGCTTGTTCCAAAAAAAATATGAGTGGATAGCATGGATGCCTTGTTTTCAAGCAGGGGAAAACAACCTTCAAAACATGCAGTACAGCTTAATTTTACGCCAGTGAATGCTTGTTCGGTACGTGGTTTAATAAAAACGATTTCTAGATTTTTTAGAGCTGAAATATGTGGATGATCCAGGTGGTAATTTCAGCTGCCAGGTACTCAATTCTGAGCTGTAGGCAATGACCTTTAGCCACCAGTAAAGCTTCATCTGTTGTAGTGGTATGTCAGGATATGCTGCTTGACTGGCCTGTGGTGTATGACTTTTATAAGGCATGCGAGCCGAAATATGTGGGTCATCGTGGTGGCATTTACAGCTTTCAGACATTCGTTCCTAAGCTGTAGGCGATGATCTTCAACTGCCAGTTAACCTTTGTCGGCTGCAGTGCTGGTGTCAGGGCATATTGATTGCTTGACTTCCCTGCGTTGTTTGACTTGCCTGTCATGCCTGACTTGCCTGAAATGTCGAGTTGCCTGTGATGTCTGATTTGCCTGCGGTGTCTGACTTGCCTGTGACCTGTGACTTGCCTGTGGTGTCTGACTTGCCTGTGGTGTCTGACTTGCCTGCGTTGTCTGACTTGCCTGTGGTGTCTGACTTGCCTGTGGTGTCTGACTTGCCTGTGATGTCTGACTTGCCTGCGTTGTCTGACTTGCCTGCGGTGGGTGACTGCGGATTATCGTGAAAGGAAAATTATTTGGGCTATCCTGCATGAATGGAATAACTTGGTGGCTGAAAACCATGAGTCAGGATAGTGCATTTATAATAAACCATTGACAACCAGCATCCAAGGTCAAGCGTTTTCGATGGAACCAATGAGAACGAGGAACCGGGAACAAGGTCCATGGTGTGCTAAAGAACCAGTGGGAACCAAGGCAAAGGGGCTTTTGTCGACAGAACCAGAACCAACCGCAATGCAGGTCCTTCGTCTTATCATAACAACCAGAGGGAACCATGATCCATGGATTTGTCTTATCATAAGATCCGATGGAAGCCAAGATACAGAGTTTGGCTTTGTCAAAGCAAGCGGTGGGCACCGTTCCAGAGTTTTGCTTTGGTGAAGGAACCAATGGTTACCAACGTCCAGGATCTCGGTTCGTGGAAAAAACAGGAACCAGGATGCAGGGTTTTAATTGTCGAGAGAACCAGTGCCAACCAAGATCCATGGCTTTGTTTTGTCGAACGAACCAGTGGCCCCAAAATACTAAAACTTAGAACAGTCACACGCCTGGCCCCCAATGATCTGTAAATATGCCCCACACAAGCATATCACCTGAAAGCGCAAGATTACACAGCTTAAGACGCTTGGTCATTGTTTCGTTGCGAGTGATACCCTGTAGAAAATTTTAATTTGTCCTCTGACATCCTGACAGATGTCTCATGTCCACGAATTTGGACAGAACAAACGGGGCGTTAACATCGTTTTGATGCATCATGGGTTGCATGGCGGCTATCGCTCTCGGCTGAAAATATATCTTACAGCGCAGCCCTGGAAAATGGTTTCCGCGAACCCACAGAGTAGGAAAGACCATTTATAAAATAAAGTTAAGGATGCTCGAATTAAAAAGCCTAAACTCTACATTTGTTTCACGGTTATAACAGTAAACATAAAACGAACTTTGCTTCTGCGACACAGTGGTTCAATGGCTGATGATAAGAAAAACAAATATATGGGCAAGTATTTCAGCATTACTTTGTTACCAGCAAAAGGCTGTATTTGGCTACCAGCGAGTCAGTACCTGTGATACCTGTGATGCCTGTGATGTTTTTTTTAAAGTTTTGATCCGAACCCTTTGAATGAATGGATTTCAAAGATCAGAGCTCACGCTAAGCAGTGCTTGTTGTGTGCGCCCTGACTCCTACCACCCGATCGCGCAATTCCAAGTCAACGGCAGAATTTGGTGGTGAGAGCTTAACGTGCAGCAATGCTTGGCACGGCCCGTCCTGCCCTCTGACGTCAACTGACCTTCAACGTGACCGCTGCCACCGGCCGCAGACCATATCTGTCAAGGCAAATAGCGAGCGTCCTAAAGCGAATGGAACCCACCCCGCCACGGGCGGGGGGTCGGAAGATAGGCGCTCTAACCAAATGAGCTACTGGGACGGACAAAGCCACTCGTCAGTGCCACTGTGATGTTTAAAACGGCGTTTGCCCGTCGTTTGCAACCACTACAGACGACAGCATGAGCGTACAATGACGCATTGGTCATTTTGGTACTGAGGAAGGTCTCACGATGTTACAACATGTACATCCATTATAAGCGACTAACAGAGCTGGCATGTGAGGTGGCAGGGCGCGGACGGCTGTATACCCATCGGAAAAATTGTGGGGTTCGGGAGCCAGCAGCGTGGGATGCACTCGACTCCTACACTGTGGTGGTGGTGATTTGGTTTTTATGGACGCGTCGGCATCGGGGCCATTTTGCGCCCAGACTCCTGCACTGTTATATGTATATGCGCGTTTTCGCTGTATATTGGATCATGTGGAATATTTAGGTTCAATAAAAGGCAGGAATTAATTAAACTCTGGAATTTGTTTTCGAGTGCGTAATAAAGGCGCTGATGAGGTTATATGACTGAAGGCATGCTGATTATGGTGGGTAGTTGTTATTTTGTTTAAACAAAATGCCATTTAATGAAATATGATATTATTTCTTTTAAGATAGGCTTGTCGATTTGTAAAGCAAGCACATCCGACTCTTTTAAACAAACCAATGTTCAAGTTTGTCCACAAGTAGTCAAACGGATCGTTGTGGTTTTTAGTGGCGCATTAACTGTCTCAGCAGCATGGAGGTATGCAAATTCGGGTAATTGAAGTTGCCTAATCACGGATAAATGATGCTTAAAAATGATGACATAGAATGATTTACATGAGTTCTACTCAAAATTCACGGTATAAGTCATTTTTGTAACAAATGTTTTTTGTAACAAATGTAGCAATGTTTTTTAGCATGGGCGAAGGGAAGGCTCCTTAAGGTCAACGGCGGGTGGCACAAACAATTTAAGCACGTGAAAAGCCTCTGAATTCCTGCTCTACACTCATTCGCGTTAGGTTGGTGCTTAATCTGAACGCATATTGGCGTGAAAGTGGCTTTACTGGGAAGGGCATTGAACATCTTGACCCAATTATTGCTTTAAGTGAGCAGTTGATGCCGTTAAGTACAGTCAGCCGCTAAATATGTCGGACACGTCAGAAGAGGAGGAGGAGCAGAATACAATCGGAGTAAGTTCCTGCTCTTGCACGCTCCCATGCACGATGACGTTTATGCAAACGGATAAACATAAACGCATCAGATCTTGGCGCACGAATAGAACGTGGGATAAAACGTTCCAAGGTGGTGGGGGGGGGGGGGGGGACTCGAGCCAGCCCAGCATTCTGATCTCCCACGTGGGGCCCTTCGATACTACACAAAAATCTAAGTTGTAACCTCAATGATCTTCCAATGATTCTGACGACATGCACCGTTGATATCCGGTACGACACGTTTGGTAATGTAAAACAATGACCTTAATCATGCATATCACCCACCTCAGGAGTACAACGGAGACAGAAACGAAGCCAAGCAGCGGCATGGGTATGGAGTTGCGCATCTCCCGAATGGTGACATTTATCGCGGGTACTACAACGAGGGAAAACGTCACGGCAGAGGGCATTACCGCTTCAAGAAGAACGGTAGTCGCTATACCGGTGAATGGCAAGATGGCAAGAAGCATGGCCGAGGAGTATTTGTCTACCCCGACGGCACCAGATACGAGGGTGGGTTGATGCTCACCCCTTCCTCTATCTGCCCAGAGTTAAGAAAAGCTTACCAGGCTGATAGCTTCTCAGTTTACAGAGCCTCAACGAATCAGTCTCATGGTCAGGTTGTGAATTAACATAATCTGGCAATTGCTTACATGCAATATGCAGATTTTAATTACGATCACGGCCACCCTGACGCTGGACGACGGGGTGAGGGAGGGCAAACAAAAGAGAGAGGGTCTGGAAAGGTAGCGATGCCCACTTCTCTCCTGTGAGCTGTTTAAAATTCAGTTAATGATCATAAAACATGTATATTTGATTTTAATCAATCTTCAATCAATCTATCGTCTCACGAACGATCTAAAATCTGGTGGAACTATTACAGTTACTCGGACACATAATTGCAGTTACTGGTACAACTTTATGCGAACATGGAAGGTACTGCCAAAGAGATGCCCTCAGACATGATTTCATGCGACAGCAGTGACTAGAATAACAAAAACTGAGTAAAAGAGTTTCTTATGGCTTTCAACTATTCTTACGATCCTGTACGTCTAACCTCCACGATCTACAAAACTATGTAGCCTTGTAGATTGTGGGGGCTTACATCGCCACACCTTCCAGCCAGAGAAACTAGATTGGAGGCCCAGTGCCAGTGTTTACACCACTCCTGACACTAATTGCGCAATATTGCACCGGAAATGTCTTCCTCCAGACATTTTCCGTTCACTTCAATATCTGTATCATATCAACACATACACATAGACACACAATTAGGTATGATATATACATATATCTGATTTAAAATTCCGGTTAAAACATAAAAAAACAGTAAAACACAAATGTATATATTTACTAATGCATATGCACATATTGCATATATTTATTAATGTACTTGCATGTAGATATATGCTGCGTGTGTGTGTGTGCAGGGATCTCAAAACATCTTTATTTTCCAGGAAATTGGGAAGATGATATGAAGTCAGGCCAGGGTACGTATTACTTTGCCAACGGAAATAAATACGTCGGTGAATGGCGCGAGGATATGAGACAGGGAATGGGCATCTGTTTCTGCCCGGCTTCTAACTGCAAGTACGTCGGAGAATGGGAAAATGACCGACGGAATGGCAAGGTAAGCTATCTCTTTGGGTACTAGCTTGGTAAGGCTTGCTGATTTCGCTCTTGAACGCTTATCGCAACACAGCCATGCCAGACCATTGACTTTTCCTCCGTGCGTAAGCGGTCTTTGTCTTCACGTATTGCCCAGCTGCCTATTTATCTGTGCATGACAGCTGCATGCTCAACTCTGCGTGTAGGATGTGGGACTCTTGGCTCCGGGTTCGTCTCCAAATGACTTCAGAGACGGACATGAACAGTCACATAATTGTTGTCGGACGTCATCGGACGGTGGGCGTCACGGACATGTCTTCGATGACGGCAGAGCTGTCAATAACGGGCAGAGAGCGGTAAACGATGAATGTAATGTAGATATGATAGTCAGCCTATGTCAGTCCTTGTGAAACAAAGGTTTTCGAAAAATGAAATTTTTCAGTGCATTTTGGAAACCAATATTCAACATTTGCTTGCTAAGGACACAGCTTCAATGAGGGATTGGCGGCAAGAATTGCAGACATTTAAGAACATGTTCGTAAGGACGGATATGTTGATACGATTTTTGCCTGTCGGTTGTTAAAGAACTTATATTTTTAATGGTAATTAGCATGCCACACTTCTTCCCACCGGCGGTGAAAAGATTCGATGACATTTCTGATGCAGATGCGACATAACATACTCCCGTAGTTTGGCCGCGTTCCTGTTTGTAGGTATATAGATTTTACATAGCTTACACACCTTGAATCGTCCACCATGCATGAGCTTTGAATAGCATGGTCTTCAAAGCCCGCCTTACTCCATAACACACCGATGTAAGCAGAAATGTCGCGGACAGCACCTAACGCCCTCGCTGATCCACACCGTTCCCGGGCCTGATGTTGTTCTAAACTTCGGGAGAACGAAAAGCACGAAATGAAGAAACATGCACCTACAGTCACATTTTGTGCAATAAACTTATTCGGAGTTCAGTACGGGTGGATAAAAGGAATATCTGATATTTGAAGAGATTGAAGCATGAAGCGAAGGGCTGCTTCTTTCCATGCACTACAGGCAGTCTAGTGAAAAGTTTTCCGGAATGTTGGGGAGTTTGAGCCCACTGAAAACCCCCTCCGATCAAGTGATAGTTCCCGCACCCATGCGCTTCTCAGAGACAATGAAGTCGATAATTTTTAAGTTAACAGAATGAAAGATTTTACGCATGGGTGCACGGCTCAGTAGAGTAACGATTTCGATCTTGTAAGCATTTCGCGTCACCAATTTGACTGCATGAGGTCAAATTCGTGGTGCAAACAAAACTTCTGCAGAGTTTTGTGCGTGTGCAGCGTTTTTGGTACAGTCTACAGAAAGAGCACAGGTGACGGGATAGGAGAGACACTAAAAAGGGCCGCGAGAAAGGAAAGCCTCTTTCGACCGCACGTCGACTAAGGCGCTTCAGCCTAGGCCAAGTTCGTTTTTTTTTCCTAAGTTCGCGTCATCGAATGGTCTCCCGTTTCCCAGCAAAGCTGAGGCGTGTGTCGCAGGTCTACCTCTGCTCTACCTGCAAGGCAGATGCCGCAAGTTATCTGAGGTCTGAGGATCTGAGGTTCAAAATGATTAAAAGCTTTTGAGATTTTTTTGTGATGTAAGTTGAAATCTGCATCGGGACTCACCGCAGGCGGTACGTTTCTCAAGATAAAAGTTAAGCGAGGTGATCTTTGGTCAGTTACCACCCGTGATATTCATCACGACACAAAGTCTGTTGGGTCAAGATGCGAAGGCTGTTGGCATCTTTGAGATCAAAACAAGCAAAAGCTGCCTCAAAACCTGCCCTGCCAAGCAAATTCTCCTTTGAAAGGTTCACCTGTTATTATTGTATCCCCTTATGTCATAGTTTAGTAAGCGGTTAAATTACCTGTAACTGAGTTATGGTAGTCTACTCCAAAAACTTCAATATATCATGGATTACCTGCTTATGAAATGGCGCGTACTGCATAGCCGGAGAACTTTATGCTGAAACATAACTTTCCTGTTCCTTTTCTGATTTTTGTGCACGCAAATGATTTATTGTCCGTCCGCATTTCTGCCGACCAGTTGCTGGTTAATTAGATATAAATGCGTGGTCAGGAAAGCACGGCTGGTTTCATAAGGCATCTAGATGCAAGCTGCTTAATGTATCTTTGTGTCGCGGGCCTTCGAAATTATGAGAACTGGATATCGATAGCCGTGAGTCGGATCCATCCAAAGATTTCATACATGAAGTCAGATCACCAGATGAACATTCGGAAGCGTTTCTAATACAATCGAAGACATGAGGATGCTATGTTCCGGTTGTTCCGTGCTGGAATGCCTCGAATATATGTGTACCACATATGCGTACACCATCCGTCAGCAGCATTCGTACCCTCAAGCATTCTCGTCATCTGTGGCACCACCTGTCACCCGTATTGGCTGGCCGTGCTCTGTGCGCCGCGCACAATACCAGGCGGGATGTGCGCGCCCGTGCACAAACGCGTATCTCTGCCCGGCCGCCAGGGTACGCTGGTGCACGAGGACCACAGGTTCGATGGGTTGTGGAAGGACGACCTGCCAAACGGGCCCGGCTGCTACGTGTTCGGCGATGAGCTTGTACAGGAGGGAGTGTACATCGTGCGCGAGCAGGAGCTGAGCGACGAAGAGATGGGCCACAGCGTCGACGAAGACGAGCCCTCGCTCAATCTGGTGCCCATCTGGCGGGCAGAGAGGTGAGTGCGAGCACCAGAACGATCCATCGCCCACTCTAGTATCCACCTTGTGGGCAGAGAGACGAGTGAGAGCACAGGAACAAACTCCCGCCGGTGTCCGCACAAAAAGCCGACTCGCCGTTTGCCGAGTGCTTTTTATCGACTGCAATTTGACGGTTTCCATATTGGCGACTTTTAAAAGTCGACGGGCCCAAAAGTAGAGTCGGCTAAATGGGAAACTGCAAAACGGCAATATGGAGGAACGATGACATGCCAAAATGGAACTGCTAAATGACAAATCGCAAAATGGGGACATATCAAAAAGTCGACACGCCCAAATACCGAACAAAAAGTGGCAGGTTGCAGAATGGTTGCGCGCAAAATTGGTGAAGGGCCAAATGGTGATCAGGTTAACAATCATGTTTGAATATGGGCAAACAGCAACGTGCCAAAAACGACGAAAATCCTATTGGCAAGAAAACACAACCGGCTAAAGGGGTAAGCGCAAACGCACCACGTTCACCATGGCTACATGGAATATGACACTTCTTATATGATCTACTGGGAATGCTGCGTTTGCCTGAAATGAAAACACCAGAAATTTTTCCCTACCTCAAAATCCATGGCGCTGCTCGCCGAAGGAATGCTCGGATATGGCCGTGACTTCCTATGCTGCAACTAATCTAAAGCAGATAAGCTAAAAATCATCCCGTCGCAAAAATTATCGCGCGTTGAGACACTTGTCCAGGGGTGTGGTTCCCTATTCAGTTGGGGGAAGAGGCTTTAGCCCCCCCCCTCCCCCCCCCCCCCGCCACCTCCTCCAACTAAATCTGGGGGAAGGAACCTGTTTGTTGGCATATTTTGGGGCAGGTTGCGCTATTTTCACTGTTGAGCTCTTACCCCATGTTCAGAAACTACGCCCCTGTACTCACCATCATGTGAGAGGGACCTTTTTCGATCCAAATCTGGGACTCGGCTTATGCTCCTTTGGCACAATCACGGAGCTGATAAATGGTTTATTTCCACTGGCTGAGCGGGTGTGTTTCATCCCCTCTTCTCTCCCGTTGGCCTTCTCCAAACACCTGATCAAAGGCCCTCATTGTGTTTTGAAACCCTGTGAAAGCCAGGGAAGTTATCTTATAGCCTGTTTGACGCTGTTCATTTTACGTTGACCCCTTTAACATTTTGTTGGCTGACTTTTTGTTTCTGACCATTATTATTATTGAAACTTTTATCGGTTCTAGTTTATGCCCATTCCACCTCTTGCCTTTTCATTTTTATCTTTCTGACTTTTTGCTATTTGACTTTTTCCATTTCACTTCTTGTCTTTTTGACTTGTTGTCTCGTTGCCTTTTTGTGCATTTGAATTCTATTATGTTTGATTTTTTGCCATCTGACTCGTTGTCCTTTAAATATCATTTGACTTCTTGTGGCATGACTTTTATCTCTTGACCTTCGGTCCTGTCACTACAACCGCCTCTATCTTAATTACCGCTGAAATCATGTAATATAAGCTAGATAACAGTTGTACTTGAATGCCTTCAAATATTTGTTTTCGAAGTGAAAGCGCCGTTCAAATTAAAAACAACACAGATGTCTTGAATGCTTGCGTTATGATCACATGCATATACGATTCAGTATGCGCTTGTTTCCAAATATGCGACGCTGTTTCCATCACTAAAATTTTCTCCCGATCTGAATTTTCACGTACACATTTGGATGTGCCGAACCTGCATGTTCAGCTTTTGTGGTATTATACCATTCGAGTTTATAGAGCCAGACAGCCAGCAGGCAAACATTGTCCTGTCGTGTTTGTCCATGTTGCCATTGATTGAAACTGGGCCCCGTTATAGTTCGCCATTTCGACGTTCACCATTCTGTCATGGCGGCGGTTCGGTACGTCACCATTTTGCATTCTGACATATAGCCGCTCGCCAGTTCGGCATGTCGGCTTTTTTACTTTTCACTCTCCAGCAGTTCGCCATTTAGCCGATTCGACTTTTTTACCGGGTCACATTTTTGCATGTCGCCATTTGTCATGTCGCCACATCGCCTAGCAACTGGTGTCCATTAGAGACTAGAGAGGCTGGTGTATTGGGGGGAGAAGATGCGTCGGAGCATGCCGTTCCGGTGTCAGCCCTGGCAGTCACCTGAGACGTTGCGACACGCAATGTAGCTGGTCGCTTGAGAACACACTGAACAGTCATAACATGCGTCCGTCAGGCATCATGCACAGGCAAGCCGCATATGCAAGGCTTTGTTGGGGACCGGTCGTGGTTCTGCTTGTTAGCAAATTATAAACAAACAATGAACCAAATAATGTGCGTTTGTCTTAAGTGCAAACGAAGTTGGTCTATTGATGAGCGGATTGCCAATGGAATAGGACTGGCACACTAATCTTTTCAAAATGTCGCCCAACATTACGCCGTCTCCAGTCAGAGATGTCTGCTGCTTCAGAGTGCTGTGCGGTGAAGCAGCTGTAAACCGGATCCAGCACGGTCTGGTGGACTTGGAGAGGGTCGCCAGCCACGTCAGCATCGGCTCAGCGATGCTGGTGCCCGAGAAGCCTCCTCCCCCGCCGGCGGAGCCTGAACAGCCCGAGCAGCCGGAGGCCGGAGATGCGCCGGCAGACGGCGCTGCTGATGCGTCGGCAGACGGCGCCAGCGGCGAGCCGGCGGCGGACGGCGCCGACGCGGCGGCCGACGGCGCCGAGCCGGACCCGGAGGCGGACCAGGTGGGCGGCGACGAAGCGGAGCTGGAGGCGGCGGCGGCCGCCGACGAGACGCCGCTTGACTACACCATGGAGCTGCGCGACGGAGACCAGGACGAACCTTCCGAGGCGCCGTCCGAGGAGGCCGGCGACGAGGCCGAGACAACCAAGTCCGAGCTGGCCGGAGATGCGGAGGAGGAGGCGGAGGAGGAGGAGCAGGAGCAGTGAGCCGACGACAGCAGTGGCCGTGCCCGCCGGACAGAGCTCAGAGATTCAGATCAAGGCTGCGAAACATCGGCTTGGACGTCGGTCTTGGTATCGGCCACGCCGGCCGTGGCAGCAGTGGCCGTGCCCACCGGACAGAGCTCAGGGGTTCGGACCAAGGCTGCGAAACATCGGCTTGGACGTCGGTCTTGGTATCGGCCACGCCGGCAGTGGCAGCAGTGGCATGCTAGCGTAGGAAGAGGCGACAGTGACACGGACCGTGTGCACGGCGCATAGCTGCTCCACATCGGCCGGCGTTTGGCCCTGCCGGTAGGAAAGCATGACTACCTACTCCGCTATGTGGCTAGCAAAAGGGAAATTCGTGAATAATGTATGCGGTAGTGTTGCTCACCTGTTTTGTGTTGGTTTGATTGATTGCCATTATTTGATAAGAAAGAACAAAAGAAAGAGTGTAACCGATGGCCTGTCTGCGCGCAGTATCATTATGGTCAGTAAAAGCGATCTTCCAAAGCTTTCATCTTCTTTTGTGCCTACGTCATGTGGACAGATAATCGCGTGGCAGGTATGATGCACACCTTGTCTCATTTGTGTTGAATTGGAGAGTCTTTTTGGCCATTGTATGAAACTGCTCACTCCCGGTCTGTTCCTAAAATTTCCAGTTTTATGCGATTAACGGCAAAAACAGCACGCAAAGTGAAGTATGGCTGCTCTCAAATGCTTCCAATGTGAACAAGTGCAACAAATTTGTTTCATTTGTGTTTTCAGTATGCTGCCGCAACGCATGAGCGCCCTTCGCTTGTCACCACCACCGTCACGCCGCGGAAGCTTGTCACAATTGTGGGCTCGTCAGTTACCCGGCTCCGCCCCGTCTGCAGGCGCTGAGGGCATGCTATTCATGCGTGGCGCGCCCTCTCCCTGTCTATAAATACGGCCGTCGTCTGGCCGCGCGGCATCGGACGGCGCGACGCCGCCGCGTTGTCATTCGGAGACTCATTAGAGAGGGCGGCCGACATGTTGTTTTGCGGTGCCGGCGGCGGCGCGGCCGGTGATGGATCGGGGCTGGCCGGTAACCGGAGCGGTCGCCATCGGTCTCGTGCTGACGGCGGGCCGGTGGCGCCGGCACGCGCACCAGCTGACTGCCGGCCGCCGCTCGGCTAATGACGCCGACACGCGCTGTCTCTCCCCGCACACGGGGCACCGAGGAGAGCCGCCGGTAACCCCGCCACTAGGGGCACGGAGGGCAGCGTACCACCCCGCCATACCGGACACCAGGCCCAGTATCCCGTGTGGGCAGCACACGCTGTCTTTACCCCACACACGGGGCACCGAGGAGAGCCGCGGGTTAACCGGCCACAAGGGGCACGGGGACAGCGTGCCGTCCTGTCATACCGGACACCGGGTCCGATGTCCCGTGTAGGCAGCACGCGCTATCTCTCCCCCGCACACGCGGCACCGAGGAGAGCCGCGGGTAACCCCGCCATTATGGGCACAGGGGACAGCGTGCCGCCCCGCCATACCGGACACCAGGCCCGATGTCCCGTATGGGCAGCACGCGCTGTTTCTACCGCACATGAGGCACTGGGAGAGCCGAGCATGAACCTGCCACACGGGCGCCGGAGCGCGTGTCAGCTCACCGCAGTGGACACCGGGGACAGTGCATCAACACATCCACGGGACACCGGGGGCAGGGCATTAACACATCACACAGGATACCGGAGACAGTGCATTAACACATCACACAGGACGCCGGGGACAGGGTATTACCTTGCTAGACGGGACACCAGTGGCAGTGTATAACCTGGCAAGACGGGACTCCTGGGCCAGGGCATTACCTCGCCAGGCGGGATACCACGGGCAGTGTATTGCTCACCAAAAAGGACATCGGGCACAGTGTATTACCCCACCACACGGGACACCAGGGACAGTGTATTGCCAATTCCAAGGGACAATGAAAACATTGCATTACCTCGCGACTTGGGACACCGGGCACCGTGTATTCCGCGCTGGACGGGACACCAGGGACAGTATTTTGCGTTACCAAACGTAGCACAGAGCAGCGTATCACATTACCGCACGGGACACTAGACAGTGTGTTATCCCACCGCGCGGAACACCGGACAGTGTATTATCCCACCGCGCGAAAAACCGGGCAGTGTATAATCCCACCGCACAGAACACGGGCAGTGTGTTATCCCAACGTGTGTTACACCGGGCAGTGTATTATCTCACCGTGCGGAACACCGGGCAGTGTGTTATCCCACCGCGCGGAACACTGCGCCGGTGTATTGCCATGCACTACTTGTCACCAGATCACACGGAATAGTCCCGAACGCCTCGAACAAACGTTACGCATATTGGGGCCGCATGAAAACAGATAGCGTTTTCTTTTTTCCTGTCTTTAAGCACTGCCGCAGAGTATGGTTTGGCAAAGGTGTAGTAAGCCACACTACTCATGCAATAATTCAGGTATTTGAAGCCTAAAACGTTACAAGTTTACAGCTCCATAGATACATGGCATTCCCATTAGATTCTTAGCATGGAGCAGGGCCCCGGCAATTAACTGTCTCCGCCATGTGGCCCTTCCACTGATCCCGGCCGTGAGCGAGCCATGCCTGCCCAAATCTCACTGCTATGTGACTCATCCCCTTACACCTGAGGCTGAAGCTCGGTGCGTCGCCCCCCCCCCCCATCCCCACCTCCCCGTTCTCTTCCCCGCCCCCTCCGCCCCGGACCAGGCGCCGATTTCGCCGGCGTCTGCGATCCGGGTAAGGTTACAGTGCCGACAGCGTGGGAGCCGGCAGTTCCCCGCCTCCCCTCCATTTGTGGTGGCTAATGGCCCGCATGTGACACCGGCTAGACCAGCGCCCGGGCATCCCGCCGCCTATCCCACTCATCGCCGAGAGAATGCGTGCATGCATCACAAGCCCGAGCTGCGTATTATCAAGGTATCGGGAACATGGTTGGGATTGTCATCGTCCTTCAGCGGTGAATGCCCTTTTCGTTGCGATCATGCGCATAAATCAGCGACATTGGGTAACGTCTGAATTGTATCAAAGTGGCTTCATGACTCCAAAGCATGTCTTAAGCAAATTATTGATAGCTTAGACCCCGCTCGTGTTCATCTTGTTTCATAACGCGTGCGAATAGGTAACGGGGCAGGGGGCAATGCAGCCAGCCCTCTCTGCAGCCCTCTGCAGCCCTCTCTGCCATTTGAAAACCAAACACGACAGAGCCTAGTGGAAAAGAACAACAGTAGCTGGATTCAGTGAGACCTCGCAATTGGACGCAAGTTTTGTGTCGCTGAGACAACAAGGAGCTTGTGAGATTGGGGCTTTACGACGCAGTCAGCTGTTGAGGCTTTAAGGCGCCGCCTGCCTCTCTCCCTGGCAGGAAGGGCGGGCGCCGCGTGGAATTGAATCCATTAGCTCTGGTTTCCCAAACGCGCAGCTTAAAGGGAATGTTCCACATCTGAGAATATTGAAGCAGGCCAGTTATGATTGAATAGGCTCACTTATAACTTTAAGTATAATTTTAAGTGTAAAATACTGCTCTTGACGACCAAATTTCTCTATTTAACAGACACGCTCCTAAATACGTCATTGTATGATTGTGATACGGACTGTCTGACAGCACTCACGTGTAGTTCTTTAATCTCCCGGGAGGTGGCTGCGCCGCTGCTGGATGTGCGCTGAACCAAACGGCATTAAAGCGATCGTGCCTAGCCCTTTCTCGTGGTGATCTTGCTGGTTTAGCTGTGATTGAGGTGCTTACTTGTATTCTCATACTCGCTCTAAGCGATGTTCTTCAGTTAATTGCTTGCAAATCTCATTATCGTAAGGACTAGGAAGAATGTATAACTTCTCGTATTATGTAGCACAAAATGCGATTCATGTTAGTCTTACATAGGTTGCGCAATACTGGTTGAGGGCCAGTTGACGGCCGTTATATCTGGACATCGTGCTCACGAACGCCTGATATGAACGACTCGACAATTATATTTTTCTTCACCTTGAACGCTACATGACCAGTGGAGTGGCAGGCCTTAAATTACGTCATAATGGCGTCATGGATGCCTTGGTAACCTTGAAATAGTTTGCACGAAATCTTCTGCGCAGTTTCGCGCGCGTGTAGTTCAAAATCTAGATGGTTTTCAATCCTAAGAAGGGCAGGGCTGTAAACTGTACCGAATGATCTGCAAGATGGCTCTTTCAGCTCAAAACCCCATGTAAATGTGGATCACTTCCTTTAACTTCTACACTATCGGCATCCCCAATAGACGTGCCACTGGTCCACGATGAGGGTAAATTTGCCCCGAAACGCGTGCCATGACAGCTTTGCAAGTCAGTTGGTACAAAACAATGCGCCGCAGCACCATGCGGCTTATATAGTTGGCGTTGAGAGGCGAGAGGACGCGGCCGTGCCGACCGCCCCTCCCGGCGATAGCTCGGCCAATGACTTCGGTCACACGGCCCCAGAGCGCCACAGCCGCGTGGCGTCTGGAACGATGGAGGGCATCCGCGCGACCGATCTTTGCTTTACCAGCGTGCTACAATCTGGGCTTCTTCTGAGAGCGTGACTTCTGCAGTCTCAGCCAGCGTCTCTCAACCATCGAACGGGGACTGATGGCAACAGTGGGTGCTTTCCTCTCAGTGAGTGAGTTGAACTGCGATCTTCTAGTGCGGGGTAACCGTCAGGGAGCGGCGGCATGGACGGCTGTGCTCGCCAGTCTTCCAGCCCGCTGGGCGATCGTCCGGACCTCGCTTTGATGCAGCAGCTGTCTGTGTTGGACGTGGCTCGGTAGCAGGGCGCGCCCTGGCCCTCAGCTTCCGCCTCCGCCTTCGCCTCCGCCTCTGGCAGACGCAACCGGTCGGAGTCAGGCTAGGCGCCATAGGCCACGAAGCACCGAAATCGCAGCGCCCTTTGAGTCGCCAGGGTAGCAAACGGTAGTCAGGGCGGTAACCAGCGCGGCACCCAGCGCGCCGGCCGAATTGCCGAACTGGAGGACATGGCTATATTATGTGGCATTATAATATGGCATAGTGACCGATCCTTAAACTAAAAGACCATATCCAGGAGGATTTTGGTCTATTTAATGAAAACATTTGCAAGGAATTTGGTACCGTAAAAGCCAGGCTGCGCGACATTGAAAGCCAGCTGAAGACCAAGAAACAAAGAAATGGAAGCACTCGCCCAATTGTACGTTGGGGAGGCCCTTTGCTAGCTCAGGAGCCTACCGTCATGAGCTAGGAAGCCTCCGTTATATTAAAGGAGGTCCCGTTGTGGTCGCAAATATCCCTTAAAGAACTAGGTCCCCGTTATGAACTAGGAAACCCCGTTATAAACTAGGAGGCCTCTATGAACAAGGAGGACGCACTGTAAACTAGGAGCCCTCTGTTATGAGCAAGGCCCCAATTATGAACTAGGAGACCCCGTGATGAATTAGAAAGCCCCGTTATGAACTATGAGACCCCTTATGAAATAAGAGACCCCTGGTATGGACTACGAGACATCCTTTATGCATCAAGAAGTCTCTTTTCTGGAACAGGAGGCCCGTTTTATGCTTTCGCAGGCCCGAAGCCAGGCCAGGCCCTCAGGGAGTGCCCAAGTCAGCCAACAAAAAGGTGGACACTGCAAACCCGATCCATTTTCTCCCGCCTAGTACTTTTAACAAATTTTTGTCTCAAGCAAGCTGGGCCGCCTGACGGTGCGGGGGGATAAAGTCGGAACTAAAAGACACAACAACGATCTTAAATGCTTTATCTCACCAATGCTGGGTGGCGCGTGTTATGTGCGGACACAGAATGGAAAAACCAACAACAATAGACTGGCCAAATGGTGTGTTCAAAACTCGTAACACGCGGTCGTTGGAATATCGAGTGTCTCGGTTATCCGCCTTCTCTCGCAAGACCAGTGCCACCGGTCGTCCCACTTGTGGCTCACACAGCAGCGCGAGCTTTCCCTGGTTCTCCGTGCACGCTGATTATGAAGCGTTCGTATGTCCTAGACGGGAGGTTCGTGTTTCCCGTTTAACCTGCAGCGCAGTGCGACCAAAGGGCTGCGACCTGCGTTCAAAAGGCTGGTTATTGACCACCGCTTGCTTCCGAGGATTATACCTCGTTGAAAAGCTTTGTGTAGAATGTAGAAACCAAATCCTTAAGAAGGATTCCGAGGTCATGGCTGTGTTAAATCAGGGTTTTGTCCAAACTGGATCCGTCTCGGCCGAGTTCATCGAGCCTGCTCCCACAGCCGGGCAGGTCAAATATACAGGGCCTGTCACAGCCGGGGTCTAGACTCAACTCCGTTCAGCGGTCTCCTCAGAAGTCTCCTCAGCAGCCATCTGTGAAGTTGGAACTGCATCATCGTCCGCACAACTGCTCACAAATGTGGTTGCGTTTACAGCTGTGTAGCCTACACAACTGCCTGCTGTACGCCTGGAGTCACCAGAACGACATCAGTCGGCTTAATTTTTCACGCTCTTTTGATCACGTGGACCACGACGCCAACGCCTAGAACTTTTCAACGAAAGCAATTCCAAAGAACTTGCCGTTACGTGGTATAATTTTCCGTAAATATCACGTTTATGACCGTTTTTCATTCAAGAATATTGATAGCAAGCAGACGCACCTCAGCTGCCAGCCCACCTGCGCTGACAGGCTGTCTGATGGCTGTTCTGATTACATCTAGATCTTGTCGATCCGACTGCTCTGAGAGCTTTCGGGTGAACTTAGCACTTGTGTGAACGACGATGAAGATCCAGCTTCATAAATAGATGCTCAGGAGGCACCTGGTTGTTCAGAAGTCCATCACATGTTGGAGAGCCCAGTCCCCGGCTGTGACGGATGCTGTGTAATTGACGTGTCCAGCTGTGTGAGTAGGCTCGATGGGCCTGACCGAGACGGATCAGGTGTGGTAGACGAGTCCGAATAAGACAGATCCATGGGCTTAAAATCACTTTAAGTGGCCTGCTTTCTGCATTCTGTATCGTCTATATCTGTATCTATATCTTTCTGCGTTCTATATTATCATTGGCTGATACAAATCTCAAAAGAGAATCGTAACCAGCAATGAGCTTTTGGTGGCAGGTCGCAGCTTAGGGTATAGCTTTACTTTCTCAAACCGGTGAGAGGGGGCGGGGGAGGGGTGTCGATGAAGTTGGCATGCCTTGCCCTGAAATCTTGTTAATCTCGGACTTTTTTCAGTCTAATTTGCTTGTCCGATGTCAATATTTTTGCTGCTGCCGATTTCAAACTGGTTTTTATGACGGATAATTGCTTTCAATTGGAGCTGACGTCAAGCTGCATTTAAAAATGTTTAGAACGGGTTTAATTTCAAGCCCAAAGTCTTAGTAAATCAACCGGTTGGAATTAATGAAAAGAAGCGTAGTTTTCCGTTTATCAGTGGTGGCCTCACCCCAAAAAGACGGTTTGAGGTAGACTTGTGTGTCCTAACGCATACAAACCAGAGACAATACAGGTGTGTGTATACAGCCAGGATGTATCTGCATAAAAGTGAAATTGAGCTGCTCGTCTCTCTCGATCTATCGTGGATTTAATACATCCTAATCAGGCACCTAATCAGGATAAGTTTGTTCGACTTGAGCTATCATTTGGGGTCAGGCTAACCCTGCTCAACCAGTATGAGCCATCATGGTTTCCAGAATGTTTGCAGTCTCCAATTGTGCCTAGGAAAGTTTCGAGCCAGAACAAGTAAGACATCTCAAAAGTCATGCTGTCACAATATCAAGGCATTCGCGTATACGCTTTTTGAGCAGACCTGTTCTTCTACAACACTGCATCATTACCAGAATCATTGAAAAATCGAATGTCTTATCATGCTGTCAGATACCGCTCCTCCTGTTTCTTCACTGGTCAATGTTAAATTTGAATCTTGTTTTTCACAGAACTGTCATAACTTATCTGGTGTTGCATTTGATGATATGCATACGATATGGGTGCCTTATTCCCCTGCCCCCTCCTCCATTGCCACCCGCCGCGACTGTGGGTGCCCGTTTCCTGGTCCATACGATTATTATTATAAGATCTTCTGGCGGTGTGGGAAGGCACCGGCAGCCGGGATGGCACCGGCAGGCTGCGTGCTCGGGTGCCTCCCTGCCGCGCCTCGCCTCCGCGCCCTGCGTGCCCTGGGGGCGCAGGGGTCGTGCCCTGACGAACCGACATCCGGTGTCGAGCCGCCCAGCCATCCGTCAGGCCGCTCCCCAGCGCTCGCCGCGGCCGCGAGCCGGCGCTGGTCGGCTCGTGACGCCGGTGTCAGCGGCGGACACCCGACACCAGCCGGCGGCACCCGCCCCGCACCGAGGACGCCTCCCTGCGCCCTTGTCTGACGCACGGCGTACTGATCCATAACACAAGCAAGTTTGTGAGCAAACACTGGTGGCATTTTGCATCTCATTGGAGGATTTTTCTCCATGCTTGCCTCGGTCTTCAATGTCAGACACGAATTGGCCAAAAGCCGCTGAAAACAACGACAAACCTGGTGCGCTTTTGAAGGTGTAGTCGATAGCTTCCAATTAATTGATCCTTATTGATGAACTCAGTCTCCCGCGGAATTTTTGATGGGGGAGGGGCTCATTGGCTGCTCCTGAGATCGCAATGGGTCAACGCAGGCCACATATCCCCATTTTACAAGGGACTGTACCAACACTACCTCCTTAGGAAACGAAGGGACACCTCAGTAACGCCCACTCCCAAGGTAAGGGAGATCGTGCAGGTATGGCCTATGTAGGTCGGCAATGGTCCTAGTGGCATTGCCCGTGGTAGGGGGAGGTTTTCTAGGTGGTTTATCCCAAAACCCGGATGAGGTCGTAACAACAGGTCAAAAGAAGCCACCCCGTCGTCACCCGCCCCAAGATCAGCAGAAGTCGTTCGGATGATGCCTGAGGTCCCTCTGTTCAGGAAAACCGCACCGGTTGTGTCTGGGCCACATCCGGACCAGGAGTGGCCACTCCAGTTGTGCCCGGGTCCCCTCGGCTTAGAAGGGGTCGTCCTGGCCGTGTCAAGGTCCCCTCAGGTCGTAGCATCCCAATCCCGATTATACGGTCGGACGACGCCAGTGTCGGAGTGACGTGCCTGGAGCGACGACGGCCGGTCGGACGACGCCGGTGCCTGGGTGACGTCCCTGGAATGACGGCGGCCGGTCGGACGGCGGCGGTGCCGGGGTGTCGTCTCCGGGGTGACGTCTCCCGCGGACGGAAGTGGTCCAGGTCCGCGCGCCGAGTGCCAGGTGCCTCTTGTCGGCCTCCCATGGCGAGCCGGCGGAAACGTGATAGTTGTTTTGTCTCGACCGCAGACCAGGAGCGGGCGTCGGCCGCGACGGACCGACATTGCTTAGACCAGTCTCGTAGCCAATGGGCAGGCTTTGTGGCCACGATTCTTTCGGGGGGGGGGGGGGGGAGGGAATCCCGCGGAGCCGAAGGGCTTAATACTGATTGGCGGTTTAACCCCATCCTGATTTTCTGCTTCTGTTTTTGTTTTTCTGTTTTTACTGTTTTTCATGACGTGTACTGATGGGATGGGGAAGGGCGATGCAACACCACTGCCGTCCCTGCCAACGATTTATATTGGTCAAGGTCCCTGAGCTAGTGAGCGTCTCCCTGTGTCGGCAAGGAGTCCACGGTGCGTAACAGAAGGCCCTGTGTTGACAAGAGTCTCACAGTCGTCCAGAGGCAGTGTTCGAGGGGCCCCCACAGGCCCTTCGGCACTGACGAGCCATTCCCGGGGGCAATGCGGGCCTCATTAAGGGCCAGGGTCTACCAACACTGAACGGGCTGCTGTAAGTTGGTTTGAGCCCTGGGTGGGAGGGGGGGGGGGGGGGAGGGCGGTTCCGAGCAGGCTTCAGGCCGGGGTCCGAAATTTGCATTTGTTGGGTTCTCGAAACAGCGAAGGGCCCACAGTAAGCAGGCAGGGAGCCCTGCGTCGGCAAGGGGCATGAGGCGGCCGGGGGCCGTGTTTGAACATGCCCGAAGGGGGAGGGGCAAAAGTAGTCTTCTTACACTGAAAGGAGGGCTTCCTACACCGATAGGAGACTCCTGGGACAATGTGGCTGCCATTTCGGTCAGAGACTACCAACACCCAACACTTGGCTTCTTGTCGGACCTAGGCGCTAGGGGCCCATTTCCCAAGCGGGGACGAGGCCGGGGCACGCGATTTGCATTGGTTGGGGCCCCTGCAGCAATGATGGTCCCTTTGTCAGTTTGCGGCCCCTGTTGCCTAACAGGGGGTCCGGTGTCGGCAAGGGCTCGCGAGTCGGCCAGGGGAGCACTTCCTAAGCAGAGACAGGGACTGGACTCCAGAGTCCAGACGGCCTTCTGCGTGGTCGGGACGCTCAAGCAATGAACATAGATATGAAAGCTTGTGATGAGTCCACAACGAGGCAATGGAAGGGCCCTGTTTGAGTCGGGCTCTCTTTCCCATTTCAGCTAAGGGCCCGTTGAGCCGAACTGAGTCTACGTGCTAACCACCTGCGAAAGTACAGGATCTTGTTGTGTCATTGGGCTCCTGCATCGGTCTGGGGCCAACTGCCCGGATAAAAGGGCCTCCACTTTAGGGAGGGGATCAATGATGCACACTCTAAGCGCCTCTGGATCGTTCAAGGCAGGGTAAAAGCGTCACTGCTGTCACCGACGAAATTTGAAACAGTCTAAATCGTCACTTGGAGCCAAATTTATCAGAAACCTTTACAATATGACTCCAAATGCGATAAACTATAAAAATATAAATCAAATGCGATGCTGCATAGCCATCCATCACCTTCGTTTCGGGAGGTTCATTTGCACTGAGGTATCATTTGCTGGTGCATGCCAAACGTCTCGGTTGTTAGGACGCTGGTCTTAGTGCACAAGTAGCCGGAGCAGCGGGTTTAAGGCCGATGAGCACGTTGGTTTTTCAGGGTTTAGTCCATTCACAAAAACCAATATCCACCGTTTTGCTATCAGATAGCATACTCTTTTTTCCGGTGAAAAACTACGTCAAGTTGATTTGGGCATTGCTGTATTATAGACATAGTTATGGCCTGTGTCTTTAGCTACGTCGTCCAAAGGAAGTTTCATAGCTTTCCATCGTTCCTAAAATACATATTTCTAATCCTTTCTCCGCGCTATGGAAATGTGTACTTCCCATTCCAGAACCACCAGTCAGGAACCCAATAATAGATAACCTATTTAATGACCTGGGTTACATGGACAGCGTGATCGTTTTCAAGTAACCAACTGTGTTTATCGAGGTGGCTCGATTATTTCGGATTTTGGACGCTACGCTATTTTGTCATATGACGACCTTGTTCAGTATTTCGCAACAATTCTGGTTTCAGCGCCACCTGTGGAACAGGATCGCAACTTCTTAAAGAAGCATTTGGGCATCGTACATATCATAAACGCCCATAGCATCTCGCCGCTATCCTGCTATGTGTACATTCACCTAGAGCATGTTACATGTTCCAGCTGTGGACCTGGAACCCAATGATCGCATATCGCGAACTCGTAGAAAAATAAAGTAAGGCGTGATTTACTCCTTGCATTGACCGGCATTGTGCCACTGCAATGTTCTGCATCTTAACAGAGCGTGCGGCGCCAGCACTTCATTAGAACTCCGGTGAGCCCCTTATTGGGGCGTCGCATTTCGAACACTGGAGCTGTCGAATGTCCGGCTCAGTATGGGCCGCGTGTTCTTTGTGTGTGTAGCCATTCAGACAGTCACGCATCAGAAAAAAACACGTTAGCATGTGTCCACGGTTTAGGCTTCATTCAAAATCGTTACTGCCAGGTGTCTATGGAAAAGGCCTCTCCCTCAAAACTATCCACGTCTATTTGAGTTTTGTTCCAGAGCAGAGATTGGCCTGGATGATTAAAGCAGTCCACCAAACACTGAAATATGGTTGAGACTAATCCGATGAAATTATTAGATAAAAGCATACTTAGCATAACTACCCGTAAAAGGATGCAGGTTCCTATCCGATTGGGGTGTGGATTGTATCTCCGAACCAGGGATGTAGTTTCTATTTTTGTTCATCGTTTTTTAAGTCATCATATTCATGACTCATCATTCTTTATATGATTCAGTCTACCTCCCCCCCCCAAACATAATTTTTTAGAGACTAGCCCCTGCTCCAAACAACAGTCTTCTGGATCGGCAGGGTTTTTTATGTTATGACCAGGGATGTCCTCCATGGTAGATCCTTAGAAAAGTCGCGTGCCTTTTTTGAATGTCTTTAAAAAAACTAGGCAATTAGCTACCTTTTTTAGGCCAGTCAGCTTCTCACGACACAAACACAACCTACGGCAGCCCACAGCATTGCGTTGAGCCCGATTCGTTACCACGTGGCGAGAATTCGAGCCAATCTTTCTCGAATGGCACGACGCTTTAAAACTCCGCGCAGCAAACTGATCACGTTCGTCGTAAAATGTGACCAGCCAGGATTCTTACGACCAGTTATAAGCCTAGTTATTTGGTATTCAATATTGTTCAGCATGTGAAGTGAATCCTGGCTGAAAACTCTGTGAAAAGCACTGATCTGAGAGACTTTGCAAAAACACCGTCACTACCGACCTGTGACGTCAGTACTGATATAGTATAGTCTGTGGTATATTTTTTACCGGCCAAAAACTATCCTCATTAAGGCTTCCATGCTAAGTAACATCTTGCGGCTCAACTTACTCATGCAGCGAAACGTCAAGTTTTGGAAGTGAGGCCTACATGTGCATGTGAGGTGTGACATGTGTTCTATTGACCCCGACTAACCGGGTGCATGTTGAATTACAACCAATGTGCTTACAATTATTTGTAGTATGACAAGTCCGCGAGAGTTGCAAAAAACAATAAATAGATACGATATCGTCAGATACACGAACAATTATGCGTATCTATGCCTATTATCATTACTATGCCGGGAGACAGGATACAATAATTTAGCAGCAAGTAAGAGTTCAAAGCGGCGTAGCTGCGGCAGTAGCCAATGCGTGGAAATGGTGTGCTTCGATTGCTTGCTGCGGTCAATGGCTTTCCGCTGAGGTGCCCGGTCAATGTCGGGTTAATCTGGCCTGCGTGAATATATATTAAAGTATGTAGTTGGCTTACAAACCTGACATCTAAAATTCAGAGTACTGTATTAATTGCTAAGAAGCTAGATTCTTAAAAACACTATAGACTTAGTGAAACGGCAAATCATTGCTTGAAATGAACAGAAAAGCACCACAACAGGTAGCATTGCTCTGCATGTCAGAATCCCTAACTTAGTTGCAGTGGACGATTCAAAGACATTAGTGGCAATTTCATAAATTATCCAATTGTTAAGAATCCTGAAAAAATATATGCTCGAACTATTCAGATCTTCCACAAATACAACACAAAGTCACAGAGCTGACAGATCACGAAGGGGCCCACACTCAGTTGTAAAGATGCCCTACTTGCAAACCAAATGGACATGCTTCAAATCGAAATGGGTCTCACCACACTTCAAATGTCTCATGTGTTTTCTGCCTTGATCACCCGAACAGAATAAATGACCGACATCGAACTTCCTGCAACCTAATGACTGAATTCCAAATAGTAACGCGAGCATGACATGTCGCCGCAGTTCATGATGCATGTACAACAAGGTAAATTAATTTAGCAGCATGTAAGGGCTCCAAAGCCGCGCAGCTACTTCAGTAACCAATGCGTGGAAATAGTATGCTTCTAGCTTTTTTGTACATGCCTCATGGACCGCGATGACATGTGTCATGCTCGCGTCACGATTTGGAATTCAGCCATTAGGTTACAGGAAGTTCGATGTCGGTCATTTGTTCTGTTGGGGCGATCGAGGCAGAAAACACTAACCCGGCATTGACGGGGCTCCTCGGCGGCAAGCCATCGACCGGAGGGGGCAAATCTTCCCCCTGCTTATTTCAAGAGCGGTCGGGTCGAACCAAAACATTCAAATAGCAATCGATAGCGCCGCGGCGTGTGGCATCACAACATACGACAAACTTGAGTTTAAGTTTGTGGTTTAGGTCACGGATCGAGATCAAATTCTTAAAATGTTTCTTTGGAAAAGTTGACTGCTCCTACAAGGCATTTCATTTAGAAACGCATCTCCTGGTGTGAAATCATTGCATCATGATCAAACAAATTACATAAGAAGGCAACGTTGTACGTAAGGCATCGCCAATGTCACGTACACCGTACCAAACACAGGGCCAGAGTTACGCACCGTGCAAATGATAGCTGAAACCTTGGTCTATACATCTATTTTGGTCTTTTTATTTCCGCCAAATCTGAGCCATCTAAACGCGAAGTGGGAAAGCTTAGCCGCATTTATGGGTATCTGACATGTAGGCAAGAGCTACAACTTGTCCATAACCGTTCAAGGTCAAGGTCAAATGGGTAAGATATGCGTACCTTGGAACTGAATGAGCGGTTGGATCGATTCTCACGTCTGTTTCGACGGTTTAGTTTTGCCGACAGCGCAAGCTTGATACCCTTCAACCCACTGCCTGTCACGTAATCGTCAATTTGCGTGTGAAACTGATAAACGGCTTCGGCCTCCCCGTCATTGCACCCCCACGGGCCGATTTGAGCCTCGCTGTCGGCCGCCGAAGGCCCGGGCCCCCCTGGGCACGGATAACATACGCTGCGATGTATTGCGAGCCATACTGACATATTTTTACAGATTATTGCTTGAAATTTGGTTCAGGCATCCTTCATAGCCGTACACGGGACACCTTTGTCATGTTCTAATAATTTTGAGTCTGAGGCAAAAAAATGTCGAGTGTGCTTTTCGTAGATATTTTGGTTATTTGACTTGCTAATACATCCATGTGCAATGTCGAAATAACAACAAATCATAGTGAATGATGGACTAATTGGCTCGCTTTTCCCGTTTACAGATGAAAATATGTTCTTTCGGTCGGCCTCCGCATCACTTTGACTACCGCTGCACGCCTTTGTCAAAAATCGGCAAACTTGACGTCACTCCGACATCACTCGCACTTGTTCTTTTATGGCTCAAAAATTGTATTTTAACACATGGTGTAGAACTCATTAAATGACAGGTACATAAATTTCCCAGGGATGTTTCAAGCTGTTTTTGAACTATCGTAAATATTGGACGGGGAGGCAGGCTTTGATCTACCCCCTTCCCCGGTCGGTGCCGGGTTAACAATCAAGCTCAATTGGTAGCAACTAGTAGGTAGCTGAGTCTTGCAACAGGTTATAATTCCTTAAACTATCCTATGGATTGTTGGTTGTTGCAGCCAGTCAGGATATTCATAGAAGCTCGTTAAAGAGTGGCAATACAACATACTGGGATGTGTGATGCTTGCTTGCTTCTTATAGTACAACAAAAAGCCTAAATACGGAATCATGTGAATTTTTACAAGCATAGTTTTGCTTAGTCGGACTGCACCAGATTGGGTTCAGAAGCTTCAAGAAGCCGGATTGGTATGCGGATTGAGCGGGAGAGAATCGGACAGGATTTTGAAATTAAAAGCTTGCCCATAGATCAGATAGTAGTATGAGCCTTATTCCTCGGAGAAAACCAGGAGAATGGAGATAAAGTTGGGTTGTATAACCCAATTATATCTTTAGTATACAACTATATCTATAACTATAGTATAACCCAACTATACCTCCATTCTCCTGGTTTTCTCCGAGGAATAAGGCTAACACTTCTGTCTGATTTATGTGAATAATATTCCTCGCCAATACACTGAACAACTTCCGTAAAAACTCGCTTCGTGAAGTGGTCTTGCTGCCAGCCGGCAGCCGTGCCCGCT
Organism: Pollicipes pollicipes; assembly: GCF_011947565.3. Taxonomy (NCBI): domain Eukaryota; kingdom Metazoa; phylum Arthropoda; class Thecostraca; order Pollicipedomorpha; family Pollicipedidae; genus Pollicipes; species Pollicipes pollicipes. The sequence continues at coordinate 34,446,720 of NW_023596921.1, forward strand.
GTGGAACGGTGGGCGGTGTTCGTAAAAGCGCCACGCTGCTGCCTCAGACAGACGGACCCGCCGAGAACGGAGTGTCCGCTCCGCCATTCCGTGCTGTGAAAGGGCTGTGCAGCACTGGGCTGTTATACTGTCGGACCGGTCGCGCTAGCAGGAAATATCCGAACACATCTGTCAGCCGACGGAACTGTCTCTGTTCGTGGATCGGCGGGCCGGTCCGAGTCCGTCAGTCGACGGGCTGGTCCGGGTCCGTGGGTCAGCGTGCCGGTCCGAGCCCGTCGGTCAGCGGGCCGTTCCGGGGCCGTGGGTCGGCGGGGCCGGTCCGGGCCCGTGGTTCGGCGGACCGGTGCGAGCCCGTGGGTCGGCGGGCCGGTTCGGGTCCGTGGGTCAGCGGACCGGTCCGGGCCCGTGGGTCGGTGGGGCCGGTTCGGGCCCGAGGATAGGCGGGACTGTCGCTGTCCGTGGGTCGGGGGGCCGGCCCGAGCCCATGGGTCGGCGGGCCCGTCTCCTTCGCTGGGCCTGGCTCTGTGGGCGGCGGCCGCTGGGCGGGGCAGGAGGCGGCCGGGCGCTGACGGCCGCCACCTGGCGCCGCCGCCGCAGGTGGCCGCCACCCTGCCAGACCCTCAGCCCCGGCGAATTAGCCGCATGCTGTCACAGCTATTTTAGAATAGTTCGCCGCCGGCGCTGCTTACATGGCGCTCATTTAGAGCCGCTGCCAACCGCGCTAATGTGTGGCGGCCTCCGACCCACATGACACGCCGCCCGCAATCAAACACAGCCCGCCAGGGCGCTCGTAAGCTCGCCTGTTGGCTCATCACTACAGAATATGATATAGTGTTATGATCTGAATACAGAGTCAGGTTATCGTGATATGATAATCTAAAGCAATAATACTCTAGTGTGATCTAATGCAATAATCTGAGTGCAAAATATCTGCAACAATGTGGACTCTCCAGCCATACATCACAGCTGCTTGGTGTGCACCATAGACTTGGTGGTGATGGAAGCCGCACTGAAACCCTGCCTTCAAAGTTTTTCCCGTGGTGAGTTTCGGAACGTGAATGCGCAGCTTTTCCCACTATTTGGATAGTTCTGTGCAGCCATGTGAACCAGAAACACCCAAATTGTGGTCATGCGCGTGCCGAAAGGCTTAAGGTAACCACTGCACCCGGTCGCGGGCTTCTGAGATCTCCAGCAAAGTCGAGAACTAGGGGCATTTGAAAGAAGACAGGCGTTCCACCCCAAACCCTCGCTGCAAATATGAACAAGACATGATTTTTTATATTTATAATGATGATTTGATCGCATTTTTTGATACTAATAATCCTATATCATAATACCTGCAATTATAGTTCATAATTCTAATAATCATATGCCATAATGCTAATGATGCTATTTTATCAAAGCCATCGCAGCTCATAATGCGTCAGCAAAGATCGGTTCATCTTAAACAGCGGGCAGAGCAAAACAGTGAGGTTTTGTGCTTGCTTTGTTTTTTACTGCAGCTTAGATTCGGGGGTGGGTCCAAAGGGAGAGACGGGCGCGAAAAGGGTGAGTCGTCCCTTCCTTCGCACCCAAAGCGGGCCCCAAGCGGTCCCGAAAGGGTCAAATCTGTCGTCTTTTTTGGCAGTCGAGGGAAGGCAACCTACCTGGACTGAGATCCAGGATGGGCTTGCACCTGAAGACCCACATAGCAGGTTGTAACTAATTTGGTTACCCACGTATGAACGCACTTGGTTGGCACTTAACAGATGCAGACTGCCAGGGGTAAGGTTTAGTGAAGTCCAGGGGTGCAGCCTCACAAACTTGTTTGGGGTTGGACAATGAAAAATGACGCAACGTGCCCTAAAATATTCCAACATAATTTTTTCCAAGTGTTTTTTTCCCAGATTCCTCCCGGATTTGGCCCACTTTCCTCCCAAAGTTGGGGGGGGGGGGCTGGAGCCCAAGTCGCGAGGGGGGTCTGGAACCCCACTTAACCGAACAGGAAATTGTACCCCTGGTGCAGTCTAGTTAATACTGTATGCTTTTTAGCTAATTAGTCTGCGTCATAGGTGCCAGGTAAAATGTGCTAGCCTAGAGCTCAGACTGGAGAAAGCTGGTTTGTAACAGGCTACACGAAAGGTATTGTTTGCTGCATTGCATTTTGTACGTTCTAACAACAAACTTGCTACATGGCTAACTGTGCCTATTTTCCATACTGTGAAATGTACACACGCACACACACATACATACAT